>NC_059131.1:17165227-17779545 GCF_020740605.2 Lemur catta | reverse complement strand
GAGTCTGTTGGGAAGAACTCACCTGGCCCATCAGTAGTGCCTGATAATTGTCAGGTGACAGCTCTCCAGGTTTGATCATTTGAGGGATCAAGGACTGAAGCCCATCCAGTAAAATCACAAGTAAAACACATTACACAAAGTTGCCAATTTCGGATCAAGTTTGTTCTTTACACCCTAGGAAATCCTGCCACTGTCACCCTTCCACTCACTCTGGCTTGCCGCTGCTTCACTTCAGCCCTCAGCTTATCTCGCAGACACCTCAGTTTACGAATCTTTGTTGCGAGAGCACTTCCCACCGCCTGTGCACTCTGCAGCTCTTCACGTTGTTTACCGGATCTGTTCACTCCAGTCTCCAGTCTTTCCAAGTAAGCTAAGACACCTAAGGAAAGTAAAAAAGGAGGTTCACAGGATGCCAAGGACTTCTAACTCTGGCAAAAGGAAGCATTTCAGAGAAGAACATAAGGTGACTCTTTTTTCCAAAACTCTGTGGCTAGCTCAATTGTTAGATAGCAGCCACAATTTATGGAACCAATTTATCACGGGAGCTAATAATTAAAATCAAAGATCATCAACCTCTTAGGTTGAACAGTGATGTAAAAAAACTGCCTGGACCAGGATACTACTCAAAGAGAGCATGAGAGAGAATCTGAATTGGCTATCGCATGCTGATGAGGCCGCAGTATTTTATCTAGGCCTACAGTTTATCGCAAACGCACATCTCTAGTGTGGAAAAGGATGATTTATGGCTTTACCGCAGACTAGCCAGAATCTCCCCTATTTTGTAGGGGGCTTCATAAGGATATACATCTATGAAAATCTTAATCTTCTCTCCTTGCCTTGGAACAGAATCCAAAAACTTATCTCATTCGTCTATCTAATTAAAACTAAAAACCTAGACTTTCTTATGGGGCAGGGGGTAATATTCCAGAAAAAACAAACAAAGAAACAAAAACTCCTGTGAGATCAAGTAGAAGCAAACACGCACTACATGCAGAATTGCCCTGTTTTAGGCATCGACTTCTGTTCCCTCTTGCCTTCTCAGGAACCCGAGATTACCGTTATCCCGGTTCTCTGCTGTATCCATTTTCTCTCAGCTGGACCCTTCCCCACGGGCTCAAGTCTCACTCGTCTTCAAACACACACTCACACACAGACTCACAGGCCCACCCTTGTCCACACATGCCTTCCGCCTACCATCTCCCTTTTTTCCCCTTTCTTTTCCAGGTGAACTACTTAAAAGACTTGCCCACACAGTCTGAGTATCCCTTATTCAAAATGCTTGGGACCACAAGTGTTTTAGAGATTCGATTTTTTTGAATTTTGGAATATTTGCATCATACTTACCAGTTTGAGCATCCCAAATCCAAGATCTGAAATGAGCATTTCCTTTGCATGTCACATGTCAGCACTCAAAAAGTTTCAGATTTGGCTTTCCGGTGCTCAATCTATGCTTACTTTCTCCATTTCCTTACCTGTTACTCATACCTCAACCCACTCTCAACTCACTTCTGTTCCCATCATTCTTTAAAACTACTCTAAGATCAACAGCGATGTTCATGTTGCTGAATTCAACGGACATTTTTCAAGCTCCCTCATCTCACCTCCCAGCAGTACATGACTCTACTGATCACTACCTTCCTGAAACACTCTCTTCCCTTGAATCCTATCATACCAGCCTCCTGGTTTTCCTCCCTCAATAAATGTTTATTAAGCGCTTATTTTGTGCCAAGCACTATTTCAGGCACTGGGAACACAATGAACAAGAGACAAAGACCTTGCTTTTGGGAAGCTTACGTTTTACCTGTCTGACCCCTCTTTCTGCTTTGCAAGCTTATACTCTTCTTGACCATTAAATGCTGGAATTTTCCAAAGCTCAGTCCCAAGACCTTTTTCCTCCTGAAGAAATCTCATCAGTACCCACAGCCTTAATGACCATCTACAAGTGAATGCCTCACAAATATGTATCTCTAGCTTATCTCTCCTGAACTTTAGAGAATATCTACCTGCTTTCTCAGTATGTCTACTTGGAAGTCTTAGAGGAACCTGACACTCAACATGTCCAAGACTGAATTCATCATCTTTCCCTTCCAAGGCCCTCAATCACTGGGACCACCATCTACCTAGTTATGTAAGCCAGATATTTAGCATCTTCTTTACACCTTTCTCCGTGCCCCAACCTCAATTCGTTACCAAATCCTACTGAATACACAGTCCTAGTACCTCTAAAATATGTCCATTTCTCCTCATCTGCACTGCCACCACTGTTCAAGCCACCGTCATCTCTGGCTTATTACAAGTTTCCTAGATGGCTCCTACACCAGAGGCATATTTCAAAATCTCAATTTGATCACGTTCTCCAGCTGGCTAAAGCCTTAAAATGACTTTGCACTGTCTACAAGGCCTGCTGGGCCCTGCCTCTCTCTCCTGTCCTCATCAATATAACAATGTTCCTTCTCTCTGCACTTCCTCACAGGCCTCCTCTCAGGCTCTCAAACTCGTCTGGTTCCTTCACAAGTGCGATTCCCTCTCCATGGAGTGCTATTTCCTAGCCCCTTTATCCGCTTTCACCTGCATTTACTCTAGCTCATCAGCACTCAGTGCAAGCAGCATTTCCTTAGGGAAACCTTTGCGGCACCTTCAGAACAAGGTCAGGTGCTTTTTCGTAAGATCTCAAAGAATTGTATAATTTTCCTTCAGAAAAAAATATAGTTTTAATTATATATTAATTAATGTGATTATTTGGTTGCTTCTCTCTTCCACTGCACCTTCAAGTTGCAAAATCAGGTACCACATATGTTTTTGTTCACCCATGTATCCCTAATAGCTAGCACAATGCCTGACATATGGTAAATGCTCTGTAAATATTTACCGAAAGATGGACAACCAGGCATGAT
This sequence comes from Lemur catta, assembly GCF_020740605.2. NCBI lineage: Eukaryota > Metazoa > Chordata > Mammalia > Primates > Lemuridae > Lemur > Lemur catta. The sequence continues at coordinate 17,776,651 of NC_059131.1, read as the reverse complement.
CTCTTAAGAGATTAAGTTCACGTGGCATATGTCTACAGAAAAGTCCATATTAATGCAATAATATTCGTCAAAAAAGAAAATCTTAATAATAAATCAGCCCTAATAATTAGCATGTGATTAATTGCTTTATTAACAAATCTCTATTTATCCAACAAAACTATGTATTGAGAATCTACCATGGACCAGAGACTGAGCTTGAAGCTATTCATACTCTAATGGCAAAAGAAAGTCCTTGTCCTCACAGAGCTTACAAAAATTATTTAACGTCCAACCGGGAGGTATTTTGAAAAGTGCACACACCTGGTCTAAATTAAGGTGTTACAGGAGATGCTTGGTCAAATTCTACTTTATGGACCTAAAATTCCCTTGGTACTCACTATACATGTCATTTTTTTTCTTTGTAAGGAAAATGATAAAAATAACAACTTAAGACTGTTAATTACTGTCCTACTGTTAATTACTGTTCTCAAGTCACTAACAGAAAACGTAAATTCTGCATTACAAGAAATAGATATTAATGCTCCCAAAGTTTCTGAGATACATAGGTATTCAAAACTATGTCAGCTTGTCATTTAACGCTGCCACTAGAGAAAAGAGAGAATCTATCTATTGAGCTTGCCTCATCTTGGAAGATATGATTGCATTTCATTGCAGCCAGTCAGTTCTGTCCCAAAAAAGGTTACAAAAATGGTGAAAACCCCTCCCTATTTGAAGAAATCAACTGGTTGCAACTAAAATTCTGTGTCCTCCCCTCTGAGTGGGGAGTGCAGAATGCTCACTTTTGAAAGAATTCGAATCTGAAGCAGAAAGCTATTATAAAACCACACAAGTAGAGGGCTTAAAACCAGTATGAATAACAGCTACATGTTTAAATATTGTTTTGGGTAGAGAATAAAAGGGCTGTAGATAACTCCTTGACTGGTCTAAGCTGTTTGATAATCCAAAACTTCCACCAACCTCATCACATATTTTAAAAGAAACAAAATCAGTCATAGACTAGAGAATATGTTAATTCTGATTGTAACATGTTTCTAATACATAGTCACCAAACTTATTTCTAGTCTTGAAGTAACAATAAATCTTAACCCACATACTACTGATTATCTAAGTTTCAGCTTCAGTTATCTGAATATAGTTAATTCTCAGTTATCAATGATTATAACCCAGAGGAAAACAAGGTCACCAAATTTACTCTCTCAGAAATTGTTTTTAAAACTACAGCATTATGTTTTAAATTGGGTTTTATGCAAGCTCTTCCAAAGTGTTAATGCATAACCCTTCAGACTGAGACATCAGACTTGCATAAGTACTTCAAAGCTCTAAAAAGAACTAGTGGCACAGGACTATAAAGGCACACAATAACAAGAACCATCCACAAATATTACTGGGTATTAAAGAGGGAAGCAACCTTACTTCTGGACAGAAATTCAAAGGCAAATCTCAGTTGCCAAAGGATTGACTAAGGACCAATATAGTAAAGGTCATAGTGTAAAGGCCCACTCGCTAGGTGACCTATGTTTGCTTGACCTATGTCTGTAATTGGGAAAAAGTACCCTGCAGAGATAAATCAAAGCAATTAACTTGTAACTGATTGTTTAAACTTTCCAGCTGGCTGTCATAAAATTTGTTGTGCTTGCTTAACGCCTATAAGAATGCTCCTTAATTGGTGCTATCTGTTTCTGTAAACCTGCTCGCTTAAAGATTGTAACTGAAATGGGGGTCCAAGGCTGGTCCCAGACCCCACAGCTGTGGACAAGATGATATAATGTTGTTTCTACCACCGTGCCTAAAGTCACGTAGCTCTTAGGATAGTATAAAACCTCCCTGCTTTTTCGGCTCAGCACCATTCTCTGTACCTGTACCCTAACAGGGCAGGGGGTGGTCGCTGGCCAGCTAATAAAGACTCGTAATTTGGCTCAATTCAGTCTCTAGGTGGTCATTTCTCGTACTCTGCACTATAACACATAGTTTCATAATACTAATCAACTCTAATATTAAAGCGTTTGTTGAACCCTTGTCCTAGATGTTTCGTAGGAACACGTAACGAATTAGAGCATTTATTGAACACTTCCTATACATTAGACAAGTGGTAAATGCTTTACTTGAAAAGCATGGAAAGAGTTAAACACTAATTCCGAAACCACCACAAAAATGCTATTATTCACCTCCATTTTCCATATGAAGAAATTGAGGCAGAGAACAGTAAAGTAACTTGTCCAAGGCCACAATATTTATACGGCAGAGCCAGGACTCAAACCCAGGTCTAACCAACACAAAGTCACTGCCTCACACTGACCCTCCCTCAGGAGAAATGCATAAATGGCCCCAAAAAATCCTGGGACGAGAGGAAAGATATCTCACTGGCTAGAACTGTAGCTCTAAATATAAACACAGAGCGTACTATGAATGCAACTTACTAGTGTCCAAAGGAGCAGCAGCCTAGAAACAAAGTAATTTTTCCTTGTCAAATGGTTTTGGCTGCCTGTCCGTTTAAGTTTTCAATGTTAGTTCCTTTCATCATTCTGTTTCCAAACAGGACAGGTCATACATCTTACAGGAAGAAAGGGTTCTTCCAGCCTGCGGGTCATCTTTGGACAGCAGTAGGAAGGGGGAACAGGCGACCCTTTGGTTACCTCCTTTGGACTTTCCGTCTTGACATAAAGTATTCGCCTGCTCCATTTCCTCAGATTCCCAAGAGCCTTCCCGTGAAGCTGTCTAGGCCAGTGGTATCAAGGACCTAGAAATCCTTCCTGGTAAAAGAAAATGGAAACAAAGTCACATCTATTCCCATTCAGACAAACCCGGGTGGCAGGGCACTCACCACTCAGGCACGCCCCCTCGGCCCCCGGATAACCCGTGTCACCCCTAAGCACTCCCCTTCCCTGACTCGCCGGCCGGTTCCCCGGGTCCTACTCTGCTGTGTCCACACCTACCTCCCCGCCCCCGGTGCGCTCCCGAGGGCACGGCCCCTTTGGTCCAGCAGGTTTTTTAAAAGACCGCTCAGCCCGCCACCGCGGTCACGGTCCTGTGGTTCCTTGGGGCTTCCTTTCCCCAACCATCTTCCCTCTTGCTCATCCAGGCCAGGAGTGAGAGTTCCCGCCGTCCTCGTCTTCAAAACTAATCCAATCAATCCCGGCGTACTTTGCGCACCCGCCGTACAAAATCATGGCGGCGCTCAGAGCCCCTCCCTGATCCCAGAATGCACCGGGCAGTAGGTCCGGTCTTTTGGGTCGTCTGGAAGATGGCGGCCTCCAAGGCGGAGCCGCAGGTCCTGGTACAATACTTGGTGTTACGAAAGGATCTATCACAGGCTCCGTTCTCCTGGCCGGCGGGCGCACTGGTAGCGCAGGCTTGTCACGCAGCCACCGCGGCCTTGCACATTCACCGAAACCACCCGGACACCGCAGCTTACCTCCAAGAGCTAGGGCGCATGCGCAAAGTGGTCCTCGAGGTGAGGCACAGGAGCGGAGGGGGAGGGACGCTGAGGGCGTTGAGACCGGAAGTGGGTGTGGTCTTGGGTAGAAAGGCCCAACTTTGCGGAGTGGGTGTGGCCTGAGTGGGGAGGAAACTTTAACATTTAGGTTTTGGAAAATGGTCTGATTCCCGGGAGCTTTCCCTTGGGCAGGGCCTGGTTGTGTGTAGAGTGGACATCGTGTCTATTATTAAGGCTTTTCCGCACCCTTCCCGGGCTCACTAGGAACTAGTGGCTTCTGTGTCCCGTCTTTTTAAAGCCGTGCCCAAAAGTACTGTCCTCCAGCAAAACCAACCCAGAAGCGATAAGGACACAGGTTCCTTATTGCCATGGGAACAGTGCAAAGGGAAGTCAAACTGAAGTATTTACCTAGATATAGCGCCAAATTATTTGAAGGTAAATGTTAAAAACCCTAGTGTAAGTTGAACCTAGCATCTTTTAAAATAGTGGTAAAGTTCTTTTTGCAGATTACCAAACAGATCTTACCCTTTGACTCTGTTAATCCTGCTGCTAGAAATGTATCCTAATAACCAGATGCACCCGAAGAGCTTTGCACAAGGACATTCGTAGGAGCACTTTATATTGGTAAAAAAAGGTGGAAATTATTAAATTTCCAATACTAGGGATTGGTTAAATTAATCGATGCCTTTATAATATATTATCGTGAAGCTAGCATAAATCATGTTTTTGAGGCATATTTAGTGTCACGGAAGACTGCTGATGGTAAGATACTAACAGAACTATATGCTATATACAAAATGATCCAAATTTTGAAAGAAAAAACCGAGGAAATATATCTAAATATCAAGTAGTGAATGGTGAGATTTTGGTTATTTCCTAATGCTTCTCTATATTTTAAATTTTCTACATTAAGCACATATTTTATAATGAGGAAAAAAATTGCGTTAAAATAAATGAGAACTCAGATGGAGGAGTGGGGTGATACCTTCATGGATACCTGGCAAAGACAGATTTGAGTAGTGAAACATCCAGCAGTATAACCTGTAGGAAAAAATGTCTTGAGAATCTATGAGCAGGCAGAAAAAAAGCAGATAGGTTTTCCTTAGATCTTTTTCTAGGAAGAGGGCCTCAAGAAATCATCAGGTTCAGATTCCTCTTGTCTCAGATGAGCCATCTGTAGCCCACAGAGATTAAATGACTCCCCTGAGTTTGAAAGGTATCTGATGATCCTTAGTTGTTAGCCATGCCTCAAGAAAGGGACTTAGGAGTCAATACTGATTAAATTGAGGTGCTTTTGTTAGCCATAAAGGCTGGTAGAATATAAGACAATACCAAGATTAAATACATCTATTGGGTATGTGCCAGGCATAGCCTAATTTCATTGAATCCTTACTGGAAAGCGTTATCCCTATTTTAGAAAGGGGAAAAGAGGCTAGCTAAGTCACATACCTTATTCAAGATCACAGTCGGAGTATGGAGTCCAGTGGTCTGACCCCAGAGGCTCACTGTATCTCATTGTGCTATGCCTGGTGCTGAAGAAGACAGGAGTAGTTAATGAGTCCTCCAGCAGGGCTCAGCCCAAAGGACTCAGTAGTTAAAGAGTGGCAATCCTGGCATTCTCTGATTTGATGAGACAAGCCTCTGGTTATCTTAGTGGCTTCGGCCTTCATAGGCAAAAAATACACTTTATGCAAAATAACATACATTATTTTTTGAGTGGTAGTTTTAATACTCCTTGTGATGGTATTCAGCCTGGGTGAATGGGTGGTAAGGATGACCCAGAAACAATTTTAGAAGTATGTCAGAGAATAGTTTACTCTCCCATGATGTGAGTAAACAAGCAGGAGCTCTCCTAGGAGAAGGAAAATCCTTCTAGGTTCATGTGACATAAACTAGGAGGGGAGGAGGATGTGATTTTAGAAATCCTTCTAGCAGTCAGCTCTTAGAGCTAGCTGAACAATTAGGGTTAGATATTATGGGCACCAGCTATAGGAGAACTAGAAAAGGTACACAGTGTAATTACTGACAGCACATACAACATCTCCAGAGGGAAGAGAAAAATCTCCATTTAATATAAATAGCAATATTAAGCCTCTCCCCCTCCCTGCTGCGAGGCAGAGAGTGAAAGGCAACCAAGAGCAGCTCCTTCTTTTGTAAAGCTGTTCTTCCACTTTGGTTAAGAGGATGCCCACCCCCACCCCCCTTTTTGGCCTTTTGATACTGCCTAAATGAGCTATTCAATCTGTGTTTTGCTCCTTGTAGGCCCCAGATGAGACCACCCTGAAGGAGCTGGCTGAGACTCTGCAACAGAAGAACATTGACCACATGCTGTGGCTTGAGCAGCCAGAGGATATCCCTACTTGCATTGCACTGCGGCCCTACCCCAAGGAAGAAGTGAACCAGTATTTGAAGAAGTTCCGATTGTTCAAATGACTGCTGCTTTGATATAGTTGTATGTCAGCAGGATCCAGAAACAGCATGCCATTCACCCCTAAGCATCACTTACTCCTTTCAGTGTCAGCTTGCTCCTCCCTTTCAGTGGTAATGGCTTCTTGGGGGTCAAACACGTGTTCATATTAAAGTTGTTATTAATAGTACTTCCTCTTATTCTTATTAATAAGTTCAAGTGGGGAAAGTGGGTAACCAGTAATATGTCTGTGGGTCATTGCTCAAGTAGATTTGGTTAGACTTTGGTATGGGGGTCAAGGAAAGGCCCTTCCTTTTTTTTGTTAGGAATAACGGAATTATTCAAATCCCCAGGTTTGAATCTTTGCTTTTGAATTCCTTATTTCTTATTCACATCCAGTTATCATATTTCATTGAATCTAAGACAACATCAACTTTAAGATGCAGCATTATTTTATATATTGTTAAGAAGAAATACTGCCAATTAATGAAGCCATGCAATTGACTGTATTTCAGTATCAAAAATGTTAAAATTTATGTATATATATATCTTTATATATGTATGTACATACATACATATGTACATACATTATTGATTAGATTTGGTGAAATCTGTCAAATACTACAGCTGTGTTCTTGTTTCAGGGCTGCCCCCCTGGAGCAGGCTCTCATTTTGCTCCCTGGAGCATCCCCTGGTCACTCACCTCCAGTGCAGCCTGGTTCCAATCCAGCAGACACTGCTGCCAGGTTTATGTAGATGGGATCACTGAGCACCCTGTTGAGGATAGACTACTTGCCCATGGATTAATGCTAGCACTCCTTAGCTTAGCCTTCAGACCCTCCCCATTTACATTTCCTACCTATCTTTTTTTTTTTTTTTTTGAGATGAGGTCTTATTCTGTCATCCAGGCTGTAGCGCAGTGACACAAACTAGGCTGACACCATGGCACTCTAGCCCAGGCAACAGAGTGAGACTGTCTCAAAACAAAACAAAAAAGACAAACCTGGTCTATAGGCTTTGGTAGGTTTCTTAAAACTGGGAAACATTTTACAATTAACAACGTGCTTCCATACTAATCAATCCTGACCACTTTGTGATGCAGGCAGCCTTGTCTCAGAGTTTACGAATTCAGAAAGGCTTTGACTTGCCCAAGATCAAAGTCAATGGCAGGACTGGGACTGAAAAGCAGGTCTTTTGTCAGTGCAGCTTTCTTAATCTCTCACAGTTGGTAACTAATTTGGTTTTCCAGCCATCTAAATACTAGCGGGTAGTTCAAAAAGGGGTCATGAGTAGTTCAAGTGCTGGAAAGCTGTGTCTTCCATTTTAAATTGGTTAATTGACATTCTGGATTATAAATCAGCCTCTGTGACTGAGAGTTGTGTGACTCAACACCCTAGAGCCCAATTATCACTGATGAGCTGACAAAGTTGAGTTTCTGAACTTGAAAAGCTGAGGGTCAAAGCCTAGGTCACTGTCTCTCATGGCACTGGCAGACTGCAGAGGTCTCCCCTAGGGAGGCATGTTAAAAATTGCTTGTTTTAGTTTAAATCGACACACAACTTCCCCACAGATTCCGAGATGCTGTCCTAGGGGTGTGCACTCCTCATCACTTCCTGGTTGAGAAGGTGGCAATAGTGAGCCATTGTTACGGATGGGAAGGTGTTAGTGTGGAAAAATGGTCGAGAACCACTGCCCTCAGCTATGATTGCCTCTCAAGTTTTAGCTGTCCTCTGAGGTCAAGCTTTGCACAGCACCAGTTTTCCCTTCTCTAAGATCCAGAGGTTCACAGGTTTTGAATGCTGGTGTAAGGCTGAATTTAGCTGTGGGTTTGTTTGTTTGAGACAAGGTCTTGCTGTGTCACCAGGGCTAGAGTGCTGTGGCACCATCACAGTTCACAGCAACCTCAAACTCCCAGGCTCAAGCAATTCTTCTGCCTCAGCCTCCCAAAGTGCTAGGATTACAGGCGTGAGCCACCGCACCTGGTGCTGAGTGGATGTGCCACTGATGTCTAATAAAAATCTTAAACTTACCATGACAGAAAATGAACTAAACTGCTTCTATCTCTGTTGATGGCGATTCCATCCTGCAGGCTGCTCAGGCCAAGAACCTGGGAGCCATTCTTGACTCTTGTCTCACACCTCACATCTGATACAGCAGCAAATACTCTTGTGTCTACTTTCAAAATATATCCAGACTGTGACCCCTTCTCACGATTTCTCCTGCTACCATCCTGGTCCAAGTCATCATCTCTTGCCTTGATTATTGCAATAGCCTCATAACACGTTTCCTTGCTTCTGCATTGGCCTTCTCAACACAAAAACCAAAGTAATCCCTTTAAAACCCAGGTAACAGCATACCATTCTCCTGCTTAAAATCCTCCAATGGTGTCCATCTGAGTTAAAGCCCAAGTTTTCATTTGGTCTACAAAGCCCTACCCCATCCTGGCCCTCACCGCCTCCTTGACTTCAACTCCTACTGCTCTCATTCACTCTGCCCCTGCCTCAAGACCTTTGCACCTCTGCTTGGAAAGCTCTTTCCTCCATATTGCTATTGTTCACTATCTCACCTCCTTCAGGTTGTCACTCAAAATGTCACCTTGTCTGAAGGCCTGTTCTGATTTTCCTGCTTTAATATCCCTCCTTCCCTATTTTTCTCCACAGCACTTGCCACCTGATACACCATGTATTTCGCTTATTTGATCATCCAGCAACCTCCATTAGAATGCAAGCTCCACAAGAGAGGGGTTTTTATTTTCTTCATTAATATAGTCCCAGTGATTGGAATAGTATCTGGCAAAAAGTAGGTATTCAATATCTGTTCGATGAACATATTGTCATTACTACTAAATTACTTGTCAAATATTATTCAATATAGCTAATGTGCAATTTTTAAAAAACAAATCCTTGAATCTAAAGGTTTTCAAGAAGACTAACTGCAACTTACTTTTGAGCTGGAAATTGATAAAGTGACTGAAGTTATCTTGTTATTTATGGTTACAAAAATCACATATCAAAGACTGATTTAAAAAACCTAAAATTGGTTCATTACACTATTCTTTCCACTTTCATATATACTTGAAAATGTCCTTAATAAAAGGCTTTAAAAAAAACTTTTGATGGAAGGTAGGATGAAATTTAAAGCCTAAGCTGAGAAGTGCATGAGTCTTTAAATAGAGTACATTCTATAGGGAGCCTTTTTCCTTTTTTTTTTTTTTTTTTGAGACAGAGTCTCGCTTTGTTGCCTGGGCTAGAGTGAGTGCCCTGGCATCAGCCTAGCTCACAGCAACCTCAAACTCCTGGGCTCAAGCGATCCTACTGCCTCAGCCTCCCGCGTAGCTGGGACTACAGGCATGTGCCACCATGCCCGGCTAATTTTTTCTATATATATTTTAGTTGGCCAGATAATTTGTTTCTATTTTTAGTAGAGACGGGGTCTCGCTCTTGCTCAGGCTGGTATAGGGAGCCTTTTTCCAAGTTGGTTTTCGTTGAACTTTAAAGTCTAGCTTGCTAAGTAATTATCATTTAAGATAATCGCTAACATTAGAAGAATGTTAAAATGGAAAGCTAATTTAAAAAATTAATGCTTATTTTTATAAAAGTTTGCAAGTTAAAAAGGAAAATGAACAGGAAATGTGCAGCCTAAAATTTAGTCCAGGCAGGTGTATGATAAATTATTTTAGACTTGAAAAAAAAGCAGGACTGGGCTCCTTCTTCAATTATAAGAAACCCCAGGTAGAACCCTTGTTCCTGTTGGAGAGAAGAAGGTCTCTCTGTTCATTGACCTGTCCCCTCTGTTCACTTTCTAAGTCATTCAGCTTTTAGAGGCATTGGTTTTAAAGGCCCAATGGAAATTTCATGAGGAGCCGTCTTATTCTTGTTTAATTCCAACATGAATCACTTCTCAGCAGCATTATATTGGAGGTAAAGAAGAGAGTAGCTATATATACATTTTGAGAGGGAAGACTGGAAGTGATTGTCTCTCCTGATCTGCCTTTTCTCTTTTCTCAGTTAAGATGATTGTCAACCCAATCAGCTGATTTTCAGTGAGGAGGTAATATCTGAGAAGCGTAAAGGGTTTAACAGAAGCATATATCTATAAATAAAATCTGAGAGCTTTATGAATATTAAAGATAACTGCTAATGTTCTGCAAGATCTCCAAATATGTGGAGGCTACTGGAGTGTGAGATTTTCAAAAACTCATGAAAAGGACCTGCATTCACTCACATTTCATGAAAAAAGGAACAATTGTCAAGATAAAATCATGACCTTGTCTTGAACTCTTAGACACGACTGCAACCTTCCATTAGCTCCAGAATCCAGACTCCCAGGAGACAACTCATTGCCTGGTCTGTCCATCAGCAATTTCCCCTTACTTAAAATATTGCCTCAATCAGAATTTAATTTCCTATTATGTAGAAGGCTTTGAGGGAGGAGAAATAGGATGTGCACCTTTTCTTTAAGAGGCTCACAAATTAGTGGAGAAAAGAGATGTACATATAACCATGTGCCAATGGAGGCCCAAACACTGCAGCAACACAGTAAGTGTAAAGGAAAAGCTCATCGAAATGTGGGGACCAGAGAAGGCTCTGGGTGAAAAGGAGTCTCTAATACTAGATTCTTAAGGCTGTGTTTAGAAAGATTTTTGATGCTTGTGTGAAGGATGAATATAAGAGGCAAGAAGATAGTTATCATAATCATCCAAAGAAAGACACTGAGTCCTGAATTGGGCCAGTGACTCACAGGGGTAGGAAGAAAGTGGCCAGGAGGGTCTACAAAGGCTAACTTCTTGCAATTTGGTGAGATGAGTGGGAGGAAGTTGTTGAAAATGACCACTAACAGAATGATGATGCAATCAGTTCAGATACGAGACACAGGGATGTATTTGTGGGGAATAAGTTATTTGGTTTGGGACTTAAGCTTGAGGTGCTGGCAGTGGAAGGGTAGGATACATGTGGTAATGTTCACCAGTCAGAAATTTAAGGCTGGATCATGAGAGAGATACTGGCTAGAAGAGTGGATTTAAGATGCATAGACATGTAGGTGGTACTGAGTTTAAGAGAAAAGATGAAACTGTTCAGGAATAATACAGCAGCCTGTGTGACAAACCCTTACACAAACTTAAGACATATATACTTCAACAATGTCAAAATTAGTGCTCAGCTTTATTTTCAAAATGGAAACCACTACAAGCTTTTAAGGAACTTGAGTTCCAGAGAGTAATTTTTAACTCATCTGGATTCCCACAGTCTTTGTGTCATTGTCCAATGGTGATTTTATCTCTAATATTTGTATCGTGCAGTGGAAACAATGGCAGTTTTCATCCCAAGGATTGACTCTTGGGTCTAGCACTTGGCCACCTGACCATAAACCTGAGCTTTAGCTTCACCATCAGGCCCATAATTGCTTTATAGGATTTTGCAAATCAAATGTACGTAAAAGTGCTGTACAAACATAAGAAATTATTAACATAAGAGTAGGTTATTAAAATCAAAGACTCAATACCCTTCACAATAGCAACAAAGAAAATAAAGTACCTAGGAATATATTTAACTAAGGAGGTAAAAGACCTCTACAGGGAGAACTATGAAACACTGAGGAAGGAAATAGCAGAGGACATAAACAGGTGGAAAACCATACCATGCTCGTGAGTCGGCAGAATCAACATTGTTCATACTACCCAAAGTGATCTACAGATTCAATGCAATCCCTATTAAAATACCAACATCATTTTTCAAAGATATAGAAAAAATAATTTTACACTTTGTATGGAACCAGAGAAGACCCTGTATAGCAAAAGCAATCCTAGACAATAGGAACAAAATGGGAGACAATAATTTACCAGATTTCAAACTATACTACAAGGCTATAGTAATTAAAACAGCTTGGTACTGGCACAAGAACAGGGACATTGGCCGGGCGCGGTGGCTCACACCTGTAATCCTAGCCCTCTGGGAGGCTGAGGCGGGTGGATCGCTCAAGGTCAGGAGTTTGAGACCAGCCTGAGCAAGACCCCGTCTCTACTAAAAATAGAAAGAAATTATCTGGACAACTAAAAATATATATAGAAAAAATTAGCCGGGCATGGTGGCACATGCCTGTAGTCCCAGCTACTCGGGAGGCTGAGGCAGTAGGATTGCTTAAGCCCAGGAGTTTGAGGTTGCTGTGAGCTAGGCTGACACCACGGCACTCACTCTAGCCCGGGCAACAAAGCGAGACTCTGTCTCAGAAAAAAAAAAAAAAAGAATAGGGACATTGATTAGTGGAACAGAACTGAGAATCCAGATACAAAACCATCCTCATATAGCCATTTAATCTTTGACAAAGCAGACAAAAACATACACTGGGTAGAAGAATCCTTATTCAATAAACGGTGCTGGGAAAACTGGATAGCCACATGTAGAAGACTGAAACAGGATCCACACCTTTCACTTCTCACAAAAATCAACTCATGGTGGGTAACAGACTTAAACCTAAGGTGTGAAACTATTAGAATTCTAGAAGAAAATGTGGGAAAAACTCTTATAGACATTGGCCTAGGCAACGAATTTATGAAGAAGACCCCAAAGGCAATCACAGCAACAACAAAAATAAATAAATGGGACCTGATCAAATTAAAAAGCTTCTACACAAAGAAACTGTCATGAGAGCAAACAGACAACCTACAGAATGGGAGAAAATTTTTACATGCTACACATCCAACAAAGGGCTGATAATGAGAATCTATTTAGAACTCAGGAAAATCAGCAAGAAAAAAATCAAACAACCCTATCAAAAAGTAGGCAAAGGACATGAACAGAAACTTTTCAAAAGAAGACAAATGGCCAACAAATATATGAAAAAATGCTCAACATGTCTAATCATCAGGGAAATGCAAATCAAAACCACAATGAGATATCATTTATCTCCAGTGAGAATGGCCTTTATCAAAAAGTCCCAAAACAACAAATGTTGGCATGGATGCAGAGAGATAGGAACACTCATACACTGCTGGTGGGACTGCAAACTAGTGCAACATCTGTGGAAAACAATATGGAAATACCTCAAAGAGATACAAGTAGATCTACCATTTGATCCAGGAATCCCATTATTAGGCATCTACCCAAAGGAACAAAAGACATTCTATAAAAAAGATATCTACACTCCAATGTTTATAGCAGCACAATTCACAATTGCAAAGATGTGGAAACAACTCAAGTGCCCATCAATACATGAGTGGATTAATAAAATGTGGTATATGTATACCATGGAGTACTACTCAGCTATAAGAAACAATGGTGATATAGCACCTCTTGTATTTTCCTGGATAGAGCTGGTACCCATTCTACTAAGTGAAGCATCCCAAGAATGGAAAAATAAGCACCACATGTACTCACCATCAAATTGGTTTTAACTGACCAACACCTAAGTGCACATATAGTAATAACATTCATTGGACATTGGGCAGATGGGGGGGGATGGGTGCATACATACCTATTGAGTGCGATATGCACCGTCTGGGGGATGGACATGCTTGAAGCTCTGACTTGGGGCGTGGGGGAGCAAGGGCAGTATATGTAACCTAAACATTTATACCCCCATGATATGCTGAAATAAAAGAAAAAAAGAGTGGGTTACTAGCCTAGTACCTTGCCTGGCAGAGTAGAAATAAAAAACGTCTGTCTTAACTGATGTAAAATCTCCATCGTTAGGAAAGCAGCAGCTTCAGCCAAGTATCTCTGTACTTTCCACATTGCCTATCATTGTTTGTACTGTGGCAGCTCATCAAAAATGGAACAAGCACCACAACCGTGGCCTAGGGTTTTGCTTTACCTTAGGATGCCTGGGCATTACAATGGGAGGACAATTCGATGAAATAGAAGTTATTCCTCTTAACATTTTAATTCTTTTCTCAAGCCAATGTCTCAGGTTTGCTATGGATACCTGTGGCCATTGCTTGCTTCTGTTGCTTGTACAAACTACCAAAGTTCTGAGACAAGCACAAATGATTAGACCAGAGACAAACTCCATAGCACAGGAGAAAGATTCTTTGTCTGCAGAAGGATCAATAGCCAGGGACAAAAGAGAGTGCTTCCAAGGTCTGATTCAAAAAACCTAATATCCTAGGAGGAATTGCAGAGTCCCGCCATTCCTCTGTCTCACAATAAAAGATCCTCTGATAGCCACTCTTTTATATGCTCCAGGAAGAATCCATATTTTCCAAAATTCTTTTAAGCTAAGGGGATGTTTTAAAAAATTTTTTAAGCTAAGCTGTGGTTCCATGGAGCTCCTCATTCATTCTTCGTTTAGATATGGAGGACAGAATGCTTCTCCCAAATTGCAGTGGGACACCCTGCTGACCACATGCCGAAGACAACCCCCAGCTAGTTGGGCAGGCTCTGCCTCCAGAGGAGGCCTGGTCCTCTCTTCTCAACCCTTGAGTTCTTGCCCGTCTTTTCAAAGCCTGTTTTTAGAAGTTATTTCACACAAGAAAGCATTGCCTAAAGTCACACAAGATTAAAGTCTGCAGACTCAGAATCCATCCTAAATCATATAGTCCAGGATAGTGAACCCAGAATTTGCAATCTCAAGACTTGGTTTCAACTCCAAATTCCATTGATAAATAGTAGTGTTTGGGCCATAACCTTTTAGAGCTTGTTTTTTTCTTTACAACTCTCTGAAGGACTACAGAGGACTAAATGAGATTATATACCTAACAGCACCTTAGACATTGGTACAGTACTAATTCATTTTCTTGATATGTTTTTATTAATAATACTGTCACCAACTACAGATCACTGGGTAGAAGACATAGAGGCCTGTACTTCTAGCTGGACAGGGCTAGTTATGGAACAGACCTTAGCAATCAGCTGGAACAATTTCCAAATGAGGATCCCAAAGCCTAGCGTTGTTCCTCCTGGAGCCAAAGGCTGATTTAAATTACTTTCCAGCCCACCAGCTGACATAATTCTAATAATGTGTTTATGAGAGCTCAGGAACACTGGTTAACAATTTAAAAAGCCAGCTCTCTAGGGCACCTTCCTGTCTCCCGGCCTGCCACGTGCCGTTCCTCACCACTCTCCTCACTCTGCTCTTCACTGAGCTCTCTCACCACCCTGCACAGCTCACCTCAAATGCCATTTCTTCCTCAACCGAGCCTGCCTTGACCCTCCAGACCAGACCTTACAATGCAGTTTTAAACTCTCCTGTGTACCACTTAATCCAGTTGTGATTATATCACTCTGAGTCCCCCATAAGCATACACGCTCCATGAGGGCAGGGTCCACGGAGCTGTGGGATCCTTTCCTATTCCAAGTGCCCTGGATAAAGACAATAAAATGTGTTGAAGGAGCGAATGAGGCCAGAGGTTTTATGTTTTTCAATCTTGTTAAGAGTTCTGGGGGCCATGAAAATACATAAAGAAAACTAATTTAGCGCTGGCAGAAAGGGTTCTGGATGGAGGACTGCTTATTTTGGCAGTTTTCTCCAGTAAAAAGAATTTATGGGCTTAATTAAATCATCAAGACGTTCAGAGGTGAGGAATGGTCACAGATCCAGCCTGTTCTGAACTACTCACCTCATTCAGGTGGATCCGCTCTTCTGGGCAGAGCAGTTAATGTCAACAAGGAAAGCAGCACAACGGCCTCTGTAAGCAGACAACTATCCTTTATTTTTCTTTGTCAAGGCCTAGGAAACCATTTCTAAGATCTTCTTTAGGAATGGAAACTTGCTTAGACAAAACCATAAAGGATAGTTTCTTTATTCCAACCTCACTTTTTCCTAATACTTTCTATTTGTTTTTCCCTGTGTACCACTTAATCCAATTACCTCAGGATAACTTTAAATCAATGTTCAGCCTCATCTAAAAGAAGCACCATTTTTACCTTATCCCAACTGTGAAAAAAAGATTCTGTTCCCCCCTAAATGATTTCTGACAATAGCTACCAAATCTGTGAATATTTACATGTAGGAATGTGTGCGGGAACTACACCCTCCCCTCCCCTCTGGAATCACACTTGGTTAGCCCGCTTACCCTGGCCCTACTTAGCTAAGTGTTGGTGGATTCAGGCTGCCTTAGAAACACACAAACAAGAAACAGGGCCTATTTCTACAAAATGCATTGTCACACTGAGGGAGCCTGCTCAAGTAAGATTCAACATCTGTAACAATAAATGTTGGTATATTAAAAAAACCCAATAATCAAGAGAGATAAGGTATCTTGTAGAGTGTTCCCTGGACCTGTCTCCAGGGACAAGAAACAGCAGGGCAAGAGTGTTTAATCACCAGATACACAGCCAAAGTTAGAATTTCCTCAAGGCCCACTATCATGACTTCGCTTTGACCTTCTCAAATTTCAACAGGCTGGCTCATATTAGGGTGACTTCAAGGATCTTTAGCTTCAGGGATCCTTTCTTTTACTATCCTTTAATTACTCATTAGTCATTTGGGGCTCTGGCAATTTCTGCAGAACGTAGGTTTCATTTTTTTTCCCTGTAAATGAAGAGGCAACCCATGAGGTTGTTAAACAAATTCTATTCAGTAGCTGGAAAAGTAAATTTCCTGTGGAATGACAGGAATTACATAGAAGCAAGCAATTTTATTTTTCTCAAATGTAGCAATAATTTTAATCTGTACATACATAAAACAAACAGTGCAATTATAAAACCTTGAAGGTGACATGCATATTTTAAGGTGCAGTTGGGATGGGGGAGGATGTTAGCATCTCCAATTTTCCTTACCACTTTTTTTTTTTCTAGTTCCTTATGCAAAAGCACTGAGTCAGAAAACTTCATCTGGAATGCTGAAGTTAAAGGTGAACTTCCTGAAGTCTACACGTCTAAATATCACAAACAAAATGGAAATGACCTTCTAGAGCAGTTTGGTAGGGACTAGAGTAATATGGCTGGGCTTTCAAGCTGGAAATGAATGAAATCAGGGGTGCATTTTCTGAAAAACTGAAAGAGATAATGTTTGTAACTGAGTGTCCTATTTCTGTTTCATAGTTGCTACCCACATGAGCCCTTCCACCAATCTTTTTATTCAGTATAGTTTCTGAACAGATGCTGTTCAATGGAGTTATCTGTTAACTAGGGGGTGGTAAGATGCAGAAGGAAGGACCTGGGAAAATGGCTTCTTCCTTGAAGTCTGAGTCCATGCTCTTCTCCCACTGATAGTTCCTATGGCCTTTGCTCTGCTGTGGAAGCAGAGGTAGCTGGTGCAGAACGTCAGACGGCGTCATCCTTCACAGGCCCAGGGATGCAGACGAAGGTGAGTGCTGGGGGTCTACCTTTGCTTCTTCCACAATACCTTTCTCAAGCTTTCCTGGCCTTGCAGTGGAACTTCTAGAACTAGAAAGTCAGTTCACTGGGTCCGTGACTCAGAGGCCAGGATGAGATAGGATGTGGCAGAGTGACAAGACACAAAGGGAAAATATGGTACCAATTAGCCTCAGAGCAGGGTAGAGAAATTCGTATTTGCACTGATGAAAATTCAAATTCCCAAAGTCAATCTAAAAAAAGTGAAGATTTTGAGTACTAATTTTTCTCTGTACAAGTAGCCTGTGCACTTCTGATTAAATGATCCCAGGGACACTCTAGGGCAGTATGCTCTAGCTCAGCTGGAACAGCTCTTTCTGGCAGTGGCATTTTGATTTGAACCCAAAATAAATTCATACTTGGCATCACAGTTATTAAAATAACAAAATAATACTAGCCATATGTAACTGCAATTCAATCAATGTTATATTTCGCACACAAATTTAGAAAAATCAAGAGTATAATAAAAGCATAAAATTAAACAGAAGGAAATCAATTTCTACAAGAAATCAGATATATTTACAGAGAGATTTAAAGGGAAAAATAAGCTACTTGGATCATAAGTTTAATTTTATTTTAAATAACTTTAGCTACCTCAGCTGTTAATACAATAAAAGCAGAAAGAACAGGCTGCCCTTTTTTTTTCCAGATTTAATCAGAAAATTATATCTACAATAATTGACAGAACTCACTTCTTGTCCTTCACTCATCTCATCAAAAATTATTGCATTTTCCCCCAAACTGTATTTTTTGGATTCCTCTGTGAATATACTCATCTCATCCTCTTTCCTGGAGGCATCTTGGTTTAAATCCATCTTTAAAAAAGGAGAAGGGGTATGTATGTGGAGGCAAAATATTCTCTTGAAGCCAACAGATACAGAGTTGCTAGAAGAAGCTGATTGTACACACAAGTTGCCTGGGGTTGGGAGAGGGGAGGACTGTTGATTTGGAGAAATGTGACAGCCTTTGGTGGACAGGCACAGGCAAAGCCCCAGGCGCCCTTCTTCCTGGGCAGCGTGGGGACTGAGCGGCAGAGGCGGAGCTTCATTTTCCTCCTGGAACCTGTCGTTTTGGTTCTCCTCCAGAAGCCTTCATCCAGATAAGAAGCCAATGACTGATTATAAAAATAAGAATAATTAAATTTGGCTCAAGAAATAGATTGTCCAACTGTTCTGCCTTGTAATTTTTTCAATATCCAAGGCCTTTACAAAGAAAGAAACAAAAACATCTTTCAATCTCCCAACAAAAGTGAACTCCTTTTTTTTTTTTTTGCTCCAAATGCTACGACCTGAAGAATGGCTGCAGATTGAGATATCAAAAATCTCAGAAAAATATATAATATATTTGTATATCTCTGTATGTCTATTATTTAAATTTCACATTCCTTTAAAAGTGGTTATTCAGTCAGTAGCTGCTGAAGGAGGCTCTTCTGCTGGGCCTGGGGGGTCTGTGGTCCTGACGTGGGTTTTTGAGTTCCCAGTGGACCAGGCTGGTTCAGGTAAGGGTCCCCGCCTACCAGATTCACTGTACACTGGACGTCAGCAAACACCTGAACCTGTTGCACCTGCTGGAACACAAATAAAAGATGTGTTTAGACAGAAGGGTCTGCCCCCCCGGCTTATGAGTGGGTACTACTTGAAGTGGAAACTCACTAGAGCATTCCTCTAGTCTGTAGTCACCACAGAGAAGAACTCTTCTGTCTTCTTGTCCTACAAAAAGAAAATCGCTGCACTCATTTTGCTCAGGGTTCTGGAAAGTTCACACTTTAAAAATAAAATCAAAATTGGAATGGACACGCCTCCTACAGGGTTGCCATCAATAATGAAAGCAAGTGTCATTGCTAATATTGCCAAGATTGGGAAAAGCCCAGTTTCAGAAGTCTGGGTATCCAGTGGTGGGTTTTAAAAAATACATACTATTTGGAAAACTGGTTTAAAATCATGCTACGGATGACTTTAGTAGGATAAAAAAATCTTTATGATGTCACTGAAAAAATTAAGGGCTTTAACCCAGTATTAGCAAAATAAAACCACCACAACTCAGGACATCAGCATTTAAGGTTAATGCCCAAAAGATTTGTGTAATATCTAAAATATATTATTACATAGCTTCTTCACATGTTCGCTTTAGAATTACAGCAAAGTATCGGTAGAACAATTTTATGTTTAACTTTTTTTTCCTGATAGACAATCCATTTAAACACATGAGCTAAAAATAACAATAAATCTACTAGCTGAGAACAGTGTGAATTTTCCCTTTTGTAAAAACTACTTTCAGTAATAATATACTTATTCCTTAAAAAATGTCTAAAGTTGCATAGTTCTAGCATATTCTATTGGGAAAACAAAGCCAGAAGTTAGTCTTTACCAATCAGACTTATTCAAAAGTTGTTTGTAAAACTGATTAAGGCCAATACCACATTGTGAATATTCCAGACCAGGAATGGAGATGCCTTTTAAGGCATCTAAGTATATCAAACTAAGTGTCTCCAACTTCTGGCAAACTTGTGCCTTATGTTTAATACGTTCATAAAGTATTTTAGATTAGTGATATAATTTTTTGTTTATTTATCACTAATTCATGCTAATTGCACTCAGCTTTTATGAAAACTTTTCTGTCCTAATCGAATAAAAGTTGTTTTTCATCAGCCCTCATTAGCCAAATGTCAAATGTCCCGACCATCAAATTTCTACATCAGCCCAGCTGCTGGTCTCTTATTCTCTTAATCCATTTACATCTCTACTTTACTCCCTCTCAGAGAAGGCAGACAGCCCTGAGTTGAACTTTTTAAGTGCCTGATGAATTAAATCTCTAGTTAAGATCAGCACTGTTCTCACCCTTTTCTTTCCCTAGATTCCCAAATTTTGCTTCTTCCCCACCCCCTATAATGCTCCCATTTGTCATTGTCTTCCTTGGGCTCTTTCTTGTGTATCTAAAACTCACCAGTGCTCTGAGTCTATTCTCCAGCTGCCTCTGTGCCCTCCCCCCACCATTGTGCTCTATAATTTCTCATTCTGACTCTTGTCCTTCCAGAGCTTCACTGAGCCTTCCTCTCTCTCCCCAGGTCAACAACCCCCCTACCAGCCTTCTTCCCACTTCTCTATTCTCTGTGTTTTCTTCCTGTTTTCTCCTCTGTCTTGCTTCCTCCCCATCGCAGCTCCCCAGTACAGCCAGCCCCCTAGCACTCCAGTCCTCCTCTCCTTGTCGTTTTCTTCTCTTCTCACATATCTGTCTCTGTATTTCTATCTAAGTGACTCCCCAGCTTGTTTGGTAAATATGAAAACACTGGTGCAATAGAGATTCCATGACAGGCTATAACAGAAAGAAGATCGTGCTACTGAAACAATAATACTTTTGAGGGACTGATTAATATTATTAAAAAAATAAAATCAACATATAAAATTTCAGGCCAGGTGCAGTGGCTCACACCTGTAATCCTAGCACTTTGTGAGGCCAAGGCAGGAGGATCACCTGAGGCCAGGAGATCATGACCAGCCTGGGCAGCACAGTGAGACCTCATCTCTACAAAAAAATTTTTTAAAATTAGCTGGGCATGGTGGCATGTGCCTGTAGTCCCAGCTACTTGGGAGACTGAGGCAGGAGGATCGCTTGAGCCCCGATGTTCAAAGCTGATTGCACTGTATTCCAGCCTGGGTGACACAGTGAGACTCTGTCTCTTTGTCTCTTATAAAAAAAAAAAATTCATGTTTATATGTTTCTACGTATGAAATATTGGGACAGGGCATAAAGTGTTTTTGTCCAAAAATACTTAAAAACATTCTTGACAAAGGCATGATAAAACAAACTAGCTGGGGGATGGGCACGCTTGTAGCTCTGACTCAGGTGGTTCAAAGGCAATATATGTAACCAAAGTGTGTGTACACCTGCAATATTCTCAAAAACAAAACAAAACAAAAAAGCCAAAACAAAACTAGAAAGAAAATTCTGCTTCTTTCAAAAGAATATTTTTTAAAGATAGTCTATTTTGGAAATTAAAAAAAAAATTGAAAAGACTAAACCAAACTCTAAAATATATTTCAGCCATTTGAACAGTTACTTAAAAGGGGGATACCTTAGACCCGACCTCAAAGGACTCCATATATTGCCACACCTTCCTAGATAGGTAAAGTGTGACACAAAAGCTTTAGATTTGCCAGGTGAGAAGAATGGTGTGACAGCTGAGTTCCAACCTCTGAAGATTTTCCAGCATAGTTTTTACTTCAATTCAAATACTGTCCCAGGGCTCCAGAACTCTAAAACTCAGTTGTTTTGCTTAAACTAATTTGGTGAACTGCCCAGTACATGTCTCTGTGGATGTGAGACTTTTGAAAACTCAGTGAATGAAGATCCTTCATTTCTCCCATCTCAAAATTCTCTTTACCCTCACAGGACTCAAATCCTACCTTCTAATGCTCAGACTATGGGCAGAACCTCCTAACTGATCTTTCTCCTCCTGAGCTAGTTGTCCAGTGTGCCTTCCTTCACCTCCTCCACCCCAAGATGAAGCCTAAACTAGTACTTTTATAATTGTTCCCCTTAGTGAAGACTCTTCATCCGGTAGAAGTGAATCCAAATCCCTTAGTTTAGCATTCAAGGTCCCTGAAATTTGCCCCAATCTACTTTACCAATTTTAATTCCTATGAATTCTTATTACAAACCAAATCAGTAGATTTGGTTTCCCAGGACAATGCTAAGATATTTAAGATATTCTTATTTCCCTGTCTTTGTGTCCTCTAACTTCCAATCCCCTCTACTTCTAAATCTACCCCCACACCAGCCTCTGACAACTACTGTACCTTTCTCCTTCACTTTGCCTTGACAACTGTCCTTCAAGGCCCAGTTCAGTCCCTTCTCCTGTGTAAATGCTCTTCCAACCATCTCAGTCAGCAATTTCTCCTTTCTTTGGACGTTTATGGCTCTTATTACTTAAGATATAAATTTGATAGTTTGCCTTCCTTTTGGTTATGTGACAATTTATGTGCATATCTCTGTCTATATATTTTATCTTTCAGCAGCCCTAAGTGGTATGGCAGAAGCAGCATGGACTTTGGTGTTAGAAAGACCTGGGTTTGCACCTTAGTTCTTCCTCTTCCAGTTTTGTGAATGGTGTAGTTTCTTCATCTGTGAAGAAAAGGACTACTACCTCTTTCACATAGGCGTTACAGTGAGGTGTGAAAGAGATACAGCACACAGTGCCTAGCACAGGGCCTGGCAAATCACAAATGAAACTTCCTTTCCTCACTTCTCCCCTCAGTTCACCTAAAGGGCAAGGAACATATCTTATGTCTTTTCTTATCTCCATCTGTAGCACAATGCCTGTGTTAAAAAAAAATTACGAAGAGACTAAACTCATAGTTACCAAAGTGAATTAAAACCTCCCTCTAAAATTTCTAAAGTAGGTTAATACAGGAAAGAGGCCACACATACTTCTACGGAGGCAGAGTACACCGCAGGCACTCTGTTTTATCTAAACTTACTGAGATCTTTTGAGGTCTTGTGATGACAGATGAATTTTAGCACTGTGTTTATTTATAAAATAACAATTAGTGGCCACCATTTGTGATCCTTTTATCCTATCTAAGCATTGAATTAACCTTCTGAAAGCTTATCTCATTTAACCCTCTTGACAATCCTATAAGCAGGTATCTTGGTTGTGTGGTTGTATAGCAGCTCAGGAAAGTTCTGTAACATGCCCAGGATGAAACAGCTAGGACGAGTAGAGCCAGGACTCACACCCAGGTCTGACTCCCAAGGTCAGGCTCTTAATGATGCTACACAACATCCTCTATGCATCTAGAGTACCTCTGACAGCTCTGGGCTTAGAATTTTCTTACTGACCTGGGTTCCGTCTGCTTCTGTTTTGAGAAGGTCAGCAGATGAGAGCTGGTTGCAGTAGAGGCCTGTGTGTCTCAGTGCTGGATCATTTATCTATTAAAGATAAATACAAGACTAAATTATCAGCTCGTTGTTTAAGTTGAAGACCAAATTCTTCAATGAAAAACAATCTTGCTGAAAAATAACCTCACTGAGAGAAAAGTAATGGGAGGACAGGAAAAATAAAAGCTTAGCAATGTACCGTGTTATTAGAAGTCAGGATAGCAGTGTTTCCCTTGTGGGGTTGAAGAGTATGTAAGGGAACATAAGGAGAATCTCTGGGGTGCTGGTGACCCCAATTTTTTGGGTGTGTTCAGTTTGTAAAAATTCAAGTTGTATACTTTCTTGTATATTCTTACATATGATACTTTAATAAAAAGTTAATTCTCTCTCACATATATACAAGTTAATTAGTGATAAACTCCACTTGGATCAGACTTACCTTCTGGCTTGAATCAATGAAAAAACTGGACAAAATATGTGAAACAAAGGCACTCAGGACATTGGACAAAGGCAATGAAGGACAGTGATCCCTAAGAGCTGGGCTACAATTCAGGAGTCCCTACTGTGGCAACTGCCCACCTACTGCCTGGAGGGTATGTCCAGGCTGCAGCATGGGGACAGGGGACCCAGACAGAGCCTGGTAGGCTCCCTGAGTTAAGAAGAGACAGCTGGAATACAAAGGGTGGAATATCAGAGGAGAGCTGTCCAGAGAAAAAGCTCTGGAGATCTGCAGAGGACTTCAAGTCTGTAGCTCAGTCCTGATCAGTTTATAGATGCAGGGGAACGAATCACCTAAAGAGACGACATGGAATAATTCCCAAAGACAAACAAAGGGCTGAGAATAGGTCCTGATCTCACCAAACAGAGACAAAAACATCATAATTCACGTAGTATTAGGCAGCATACTAGAATGGCTTTACCTTGATAGTAAGTTAAAATTAGCCCTACAATAAATACTGCTTTGGTCCCACCAAACAAAAAAGTTAAGTCCTGAAAGGAGAAAACTGTTTTAAAGAAATCTAACCATGTCCCAGAACAAAGCTCAAGAATATTTATAAGAATATAAACAAGGTAAAATTCGTATGTCTGGCATCCAATAAAAAATTACCAAGCATGCAGAGAGGCAGAAAAATATGACCCCTAATGAAAAGGGAAGCCAGTCAACTGAAATCAACCCCAAAATGATGCAGATGATAGAAATGATAGGTAAGGATATCAAGATAGTTATTATCATAACTGTATTCTATATGTTTAAGAAGAGGAAAGACTGAACAGATGTGAAAGATGTGCTGAAGATATGGAAGATATTAAAAAGGATCCAAATACAACTTTTAGATAATTAAACTGCAATGTCTGAGATGAAAAATATGCTGGATAAAATTAACAGATTAGGTATTGCAAATGAAAAAATTAGCGAACCTAAGGATATAACAACAGAAACTATCTAAAATGAAAAACACAGAGAAAAATAAAACTGAACCCCATCCCATCCCCACAAAAAAACCCCAAAACCCAGAGACTCAGTGAACTCTGAGACAACTTCAAGTGGCCTGTAACCGGAGTCTTTGAGTGGGGGCAGGTAGTGGTAACAGAAAAAATATTTGAAGAAATAATGATCAACATTTTCCCAAATTTGACAAAATTTATACTCCCATGAATCAAGGAGCTCAATGAACCTAAGCACAAGAAACATGAAGAACACTACACCAAAGCATATCATAACCAAATTGCTTAAAAACAGTCATTAAGGAAAAATCTTAAAATCAGCCAGAGAGGGGCCGGGCGCGGTGGCTCACGCCTGTAATCCTAGCCCTCTGGGAGGCCGAGGCGGGTGGATCGCTCAAGGTCAGGAGTTCGAGACCAGCCTGAGCGAGACCTCGTCTCTACTAAAAATAGACATAAAAAGTATCTGGACAACTAAAAATATACGCAGAAAAAAAAATTAGCCGGGCATGGTGGCACATGCCTGTAGTCCCAGCTACTCGGGAGGCTGAGGCAGTAGGATCGCTTAAGCCCAGGAGTTTGAGGTTGCTGTGAGCTAGGCTGATGCCACGGCACTCACTCTAGCCTGGGCAACAAAGTGAGACTCTGTCTGAAAAAAAAAGAAAAAATCAGCCAGAGAGGGAAAAATACCAGTCATGTGCAAAGGAATAAAGATAAAATTACAGCAGACATTTGATCAGAAATATTGCGGTCGAGCAACCTCTCTAAAGCACTGAAAGCTAACACTGCCAACCTAGCATTCAGTGGAAAGGGCTTTCAAAGATGAAGGTGAAACAAAGACATTTTCAGGCATACAAAAGCTAAAAGAATCATTACAGCAGATCTTCACTACAAAAAATTTTAAAGGAAGAACTTCAGGCAGAAGGAACATAATAACAGATGGAAATCTGGAACTACATAGAAGAAAACTGGAAGCTGTGACAACATGGATAAACATAAAAAACTTATTCACATTTTAAAAATTATGATTGACTTTTAAAGAAAAATAATAACAATATACTGTGGGGAAATATAACATATATAGATATATTTATGACAACAATGGCACAGGAAGGGAGAAATATAAATATACTGTTGTGAGGTTCTTATACGATACATGAGGTGATATAATATCACCTGAAGATAGACTGTGATAAGTGAAAGATATATACCATAAACTCTAAAGCAACCACTACAATAGCAGTTACATATACCTGATAATCCAGCAAAGGAGATAAAAATGAATAAGAATATTCAATTAAACAAAGGCAAAAGATGGGACAAACAAAAGACAAATGAGATATTTAAATACAACTACATCAATAACCATTTTAAATGTAAATGGACTAACCACAACAATTAAATGACAGGTTGTTGAGTTGAATATAAAAGCAAGACCCAACTATATAAGAAACTCACTTTAAATATAATATTTTTACCTAATTCATTTTTTGAATTATTTTGTTTTAATCTAATGGAGATAGTAAATAATTATAATAACTGAATAACAACAAAGTAACAAGAAACAATCCTATTTAGTTCTTTTACTTTGCTATAAGATATAGACCACTTAAGTTTTTCTTTTTGTTTCCCTACTGCCCTTCTTAGGCTTACTAAGGTGGGAAACAGGGGTTTTTTAAAAACAAATTCACATCAAAAAGGAAGTCTATACAAAAGGTAACCAGTGTTTGTATATTTTTATAACTTGCTATAAATTATGGCTGCATGGTAATAGCCTAGTCACCACAGTCTACTTTGTGGTTGCTGATTGAATAATAAGAATAGTAATCTAGGGAGTTACTCCAATGATTTTCTTAAGTATCACTTTGAATTTAGCCATTTTCTCCTAAAAATCTGCAGGAGGCTCCAGGATAAACTTCAAACACTTAGATGACATGTAAAATATGCAAAAAGCTTACCACATAAACTCTGCTCTAAATTTAATATAAATATTCCCTTAACATTCATCAGGCTTTCAACCTCTAATTCTGCCTAGGTCATGCTGTGATAATCAAACTTTTTCTCTTCCTTTAGGCAACTTCTCCATGATTCCTTTCCTGACCAAGCCCTTTTTCTCTTAAACCCTCAGCAGTCAATTGTACATACTCCTCATCTGACATAAGTATGTATGGTCCATCTCTTACATTGTTGTTTTGTCACATTATTTAACTGATCCTTTGTTCATGTTGTATCTCCCCAACTTGTTAAATCAAATTCCCCACAAGGCTATCTTTACACATAGTAAGTATTGAATAAATGCTTGTTGAATTAAAAGGGAGAGACAAAGAAATGTGTTCAGAATAGAAAGGGGTATTCCAAACCGATGTATTATATGTACCATTTTATAATAAATCTATACCACCAAAAATCTCCTAAGACTAAAACCTTATTTACAAGTCTGTCAAAAATTTCCACTGTCTATCTCAAGGGCCAGTAATTATCAAAAGATGGTGGGGAAGAATAAAGAAGTGTGGTTATTTCTGATGAGTAACTGTCAACATACATGATTTTCCTTGGGATAATGAGCTGTGGTATAGTATGGTGCATGCACAGCAAGTGTGTTAGTTGTGCCACTTACCTGCTCAGGGCACACAGTGTTCATTCCTGGCATCTGCAAAGAGCTCATCTGCATCTGGCCCATCATTGGGTTCATGTTCTGAACATTTGTGTTTCCACCTGCCATGGACACGGTGATGCTCATATTGTTGTACACTCCTGGCTGTGCGGGTGTGGGCTGGTTCTGGACAGCTTGACTGAACACACTGTTAACTCAAAAACAATTCAGATTACATCCACTGATCACGAAAATGGAGATGATGTGACTGGATTCTGATTGTAAATTATTAGACAGAACTCCAAATAAAATATTTTACATGCTTAAGTTACATGTAAGACTGTATCTTATTACAATATTTAAGGATTGAATATAATTTAGATATATTTTGAACTCTGTAGCTATGCCAATGTTTTTTGAAATGTAGTCTCGAGATCATCTACAAGAGAATTCTCTGAGACTCACTGACAATTGAAGCTCCTAGGTCTTACTCGAGCCTGAGTGAATCATATTTTCTGGGGGTGGGTACAGAAAGGTACATTTCTAACTATTTGGACACATTATAATTTGAGAGCCTTTACCGTCACTTCTCAAGGTTTTAGCTTCTGGCTGCTTTCAATATGCTATAAACTAAGAGGAAACCAGATATATATAACCAAATATTTTATTTGGCAAATTTAATCTTCTTAAAGACTTCAAAGGTCTTCTTAGGCCTCAACATAGATAGCTCTATGTCCTTTCTAGGAAGCAAAATACAAGGGCAGTTATGTTTTTCAGAGGGCTTGTTTTACTGACTTCCTTCTTCACAGCCAAGTTCTGGACTGTTGTTATACCAAAGATCTCAAATGTGAAATCAGTTTATTAGTAAATAGAATAGTATGAAATAAACTCCAAGTAAATTCACCTTGAAACTTTATATTTGAACCCTGAAAATTCTCAGTGATACAGACATACACATCTAAAGGAAAATGATATGTGTTTTGTCTTTCATAGGTTCCATACAACACCAAATATTTTATGATTATATATCAACTGTTAACAATAAACTGCTGGCAAAATTCCACCTATTTTAATGTTAATTCTAGAGAATCTGATTTCAGAAATGATTTTCCCTATCATTGTTTACCTATTCCTTTCTAGCACTGAGGTGGTAAGTAGGATATACTGACATTTATAGCTTCCAGTAGATTAAGATAATCATACTGAAATTAACAGGCCAAGAAACAGCCTATTCATCATGTCTAAGAAAGGCAGCAAATTCCACCCCCTGCCCAAGTGATTATAAAACACAAATGCCCACAGAAAATATGCCTAGGAAATGGTCAGTAATCCATCTGTGGACCATTACTGTCTACACAGTGTGTATGCTTGTGGCACAGTGTTCCCACATCTAAAGGTGAGGAAGAAAACCCTACTAATCTACGCCCATTTTCTAATGAGGACATTTCTGCCTTAGACAATGCTCATTTGTCGACTGATACATAAATCACCACATAGAGGAGCAAGGCTGTGTAAGTGAATGCATGAGGAAGCTTCAAGGACTGCAATGATGTCATACTTCATGAAAAAAAGTTTAGGGCTTAATTTCCTTTCAAATTTATATTTGGCACTGTGTATTAGCTTAAGTTCTTTCAAACTGCTCCTGCCAATAGTTTCATTTCAGCTTCTTCCATCACAGGAAGATGACCAAGCCCTTCTGCAGTCTCAATCACTGACCTGGGTCCTGGAAAGACAGCTGGGTTCACTGGCACCTTAAGTCCAATACTCACAGGCCCTCTCCCTCCCTCTGCTTTCCTGTCTGCCTCGTGGTAGTTATCACAGTGTTCTCAGGGTAGCACCAGTATTCGGTAGTCACTAAATCCTGGGGTAAAAGAGGATGAAGACTCTGGCCCAGAATGGGTTCCTCCGATATTACAGGTATTAACAAGCAGGGAGGAGTCCATGGTCAAACAAGTCAGAGAAATAAAAGGTTAAACAACAGGACTTCTCAGCCTTTAAAATGCTAATAAGCAATGGGACTGTCCCATGACACAGTCTACAAATAATAAGAAGACATTTAAGGAGAGACTTGAAGTGTGAGAGACAAACCATGTGGCTACTGAGGGAACAACATTTCAACAGAGGGATTAAAAAATGCAAAGGCCCTGAGTGTGCAATGTACTTGGCACACTGGAGGAACAGAAGGATAAAAAGCAGCCAGTGTGGCAGAGCGAGGGATGAGAATAGCAGATGAGGTCATGGAGGTATCCAGGAGCAAGATGATATATATGAGGCTTTATGGGCCCTATTTTGTATTTTGGGTACTTGGGGGGCTACTGGAGAGCTGTGAGTAAAGGACATAATGCCTCCTGTTTTAAAAGCAGCTTTCTGGCTACCCTGTAGAGACTAAGCGACAGTGGAGCAAGAGTGGAAGCGGGCAGACAGGAGCTCCTGCAATGGCCCAGGAAGAAGATGGTGGTGGCCTGTGCTAAGGGATGGAAGTGGAATAGGTAAGAAGGGAGAGTTGCTAAGAAGCTGACAGGATTTGCTGATGTGGGATGTGAGAGAAAGAAAAGAGGTTTTCTCCTGAACAATTGTAAAACAGAGTTGTCATTTACCAAGATGGGAAAAAGTAGAGAGGAGGTTTGGGGGAGAATATCACTTTAGCTTTTGTCATGTTAAGCTTGAGATGTGTACTAGACTTCTATGTGGAGATGTCGACTGGGCAGTTGGAGATACAGTTTGGTGTTAAGCGGACTATCAGAGCTGGAGATTTAAATTTGGGAGTAATAAACATAGAGATAGCCATATCCAGTGGCAAAAGTGGGCAATATAACCAAGGGAGTGTATAGGTATGATGAAGAGGCCCTAGAATGAACTCTGGGGCCCTCAACTGCAGGTCAGGGAGATGAGGAAGATCCTCAAGGAGACTCAGTGATAGCAGGAGTGTCACCTATCTCAAGAGAGAAAGTTGTTCCAGAAACAAATGAAGAAAGAGCTTTAAGAAAGAATGAATGCTAAAATATGTCAAATGCTACTGATGAACATCGTGTTTGGCACTGAAAAGGACATTAACCATCTTGACAAAAGCACTTCTGGTAGAGTGGTAGGGATGAAAGCCTGACTAGTTCAACAAGGAGTAAGAGGAGAAGTGGATACAGCATAGTCATGTAAGGAGTTTAACAGTAAAGGGGAGCAGAGAAATAGGTTAGTGAGACATGCCAGCATGACTGTTTCTTTCAAGCTATATTTTCATGCTTAGGTAGAAGTGTGGAGCAAGATTTTAGTTGGATTTCATTAGGGAGAATTTTGCCAGCACAAGAGCAACAGAGGGAGCTAAGCTAGGGAGTTGAGAGTGCCCTTATAAGGGACTAGTTATAATGACAGGCCATGGAATCTAAAGAGTGTTTAGGAAGTTGGGATAAGAATACATTCAGAGACTAAATTCCTCTTGCATGTTACAGAGATAGTTCCATTTCTAAATAATTTTATACATGGCCCTCATTGAGAGCTACATAGTTCTCTAACAGGAAGACTTCCTCTCTCACCTTTCAATGAACTTTAAAAGAATACAGTCTTATGTTTTCAACTTTAACTGCCTTACTTATTATGTTGTCAGATTAAACGGCTTCCCTGTCATTAGAACCAAGACACAACCAAATTAAAATCCTTATAAAACTCAAGTGATGTGTGAAAAGTGCAGCAGCCAGAATTTGGAAAAAAAAAAAAAAAAGAAGACTTTGGTGAGATAATTCTTAGCAAAATGGGTAAGATAAGGCCACTGAAAATCTAGAGACTCAAAAAGGGTAAGGTAGGATGACCCAAGAAGCCTTAAAATCCTTCACTGTTGTTATAAAGTCTTCAAATACACTGAGAAAAATGAAACCTGTGTACCCACTACTCAGCTCTATTGATTTCCAGCATTTTGCCATTCTTGCTTTAGATTTGCAAGATTTTTAAGTGTTCTTATAAAGAAAGACTTTTCTAAAAGTACCCATTTCTACATCTGCCCCAGGGAAGCTCTGTTACTGATGAGAATTAATTACATTCTTCAGGTATGCTGGGGGTAGGACAGAAAGGTTGGGGCTATTAGACTGCTTTTCTATACTGTAGACACAAATATGCCTTAAAAATGACTTGATATTTAAAAGATTTAAACGTCATTATTTTTCTTTCCCAATCACATAAAATTCAGTCTTCCATTATGCAAATGGCAGTAACCAATAATCTACTTAAACTGTGAAAATACAATCAGTCTATGAAAGCATGGCAGTTCTTATGTGCTGCAGAGTGGATGCTCATACATAAAAACTGTCCCCTTACTTGTTGTTTCCTATTGCTCCTTGCTGCCAGGCCTTCATGTCTGGTGACTGGTATCCAGAAGCAGGTGGAGTCTGCTGGAGCAGAGAGCTCTGAGGAGGAGGGATTGGCATCGGCACCATGGAGCTCCCAGGGCTTAGAGATGGAGCAAAGTTGGCCTCACCTTGGGGAACCATTCCTGCAAATTGACGTAAATTAATTCATGTGAATATACTGTAAATTTATTAACCCCATAAAAGAAAAAAACTCCCAAAGGATCCGTCACAGTATATTTAGAAATATTTTATTCAACAGAATAGGGAAAAATTTAGTCTTTTAAAATAAGGCAGGAAATCTCAGTATAAAGAAATAAACATATAAGTTTGGAAACATGCTTCCCATTCATTAAGATGTTGATTTGTGCAGCAGGATTATGTATGATTTTTTTCTACTTTTTTGCTAACATGAATTTTTAAGTGTAAACATACATAATGAATTACCTGTATAATAAATGTAACTTGAAAAGGGAAAAAATAAGAAAAACCCATGTGTGAAAATGAAAAAATTATAAAGTTTTGTTGACTCCTCCTCCTCAGTCTTCTCTGTGAGCTCCTCTTCTCTTCTCCTCCCCCTTTTTAAAAGCTTTATTGAGATATAATCTATACAACACGAAATTCACCCACGGTGACTGCACAACTCAATGATTTTTAGTAAATTTATAGTGTTGTGTAACCATCCCCATAATCCAATTTAGACATTTTCAATACCCTCCAAATTTCCTTGTGTCTGTTTGTAGTCAATCCCCACTCTCACTTCCAGTCCCAAGTAACCACTGATCTGCTTTCTTTCCCTAAAGGTTCGCCTTTTTGTGGATACTTCATATAAATATAACAAGACATCATCTTTTGTATCTGCCCTTCTTTCACTTAACATAATGTTTTTGAGGTTCAACCATTTTGTAGCATTTATCAATAGTTTGTTCCTTTTTAGTGCTTATTATCCGATATAGTTGTGTTGAAGAAAAATCAACTGATCATAAGAGTTTACTTCTGGACTTTTTATTCTGTTCTAGTGATTTACATGTCTGTTGTACCAATATCACACTGTCTTGATTGTTGTAACTTTGTGGTAATTTTTGAAATTAGGTAGTTATCCAATTTTGTTCTTTTTCAAACTTGTTCTGGCTACTCAAGGTCCTTGGCATTTCCATATACATTTTAGGATAAGCTCGTTCTCAGAAAATTTATAATTGCTTTAATGTCCCTGTTAATTAATTCTATCGTCTGTGTAATGTCTGGGTTCATTTTTGATTGACTGATTTTTCTCTTCCTTACAGATTGTATTTTCCTGCTTCTTTGTATGCCTGGTAGTTTTGAAAATCAGGTTCCAGACCTTGTGAATTTTACCTTGTTAGGTGCTGGATTTTTTAAATTTCTTTCAATATTTTTGACCCTTGTCTGTGCTGTGGTTAGGTTACATGGAAACAGTTTAATTCTTTTGGGTCTTGTACCCAAAAAGGTTTTAGTCTAGGGCTTATTCTGCTCTACTACTGAGGTAAAACACCTCCAAGCGTTTTACTTGATACCCCATGAATAATGAGGTTTGCTACTTTGGCTGGTAGGAAGAGGAACTGGCCCTGTGTGAATTTCAAAGGTTGTTCCCCTCTAATCTTGTCACGTAGTTTTCTCTGGCCTAGATTTGTGCACGCACGCGCGCACACACACACACACACACACACACACACACACACACACATACATGCCAATCCATTCTCAGCTGAAGTTTTCAGTAGGACTCTCCGTATGTCCTGTGGTTCTCTGTGTAGCTCCGTCCTCTCTGGTACTGTGCCCTGCCACCTCCAGCTGCCCTAGTCTTACTGGACTCACAGCTCCATTGCCTCAACTCAGGGAAACTGCCTGCTCCTGGTGGATTCCTCCTCCCTGAAGCACAATCTGGACAATCTCAAGAACTGTTTGATGTACTTTGCCTGAAATTTTGTTCATTTCAGATGGAGAATAAATCTGGTACCTGTTACTCCACCTTGGCCAAAAGTAGAAATCCATAAGAATTTAAAAGAGTAAAAATGGGTTTCTTTTTATATGTTTTCTGTTGTGCTAGCACCCTGTATTTTTTTTTCCTGACAAAATACATTTCACAGGTAAATACTTTTAAGGCAGAGAAAGTTATAAAGGTGCAGAGAAAAGAATGTCATAATTTGATTGCCTGTAATTTACTATAATTCCTTAAATCTTCCTCTATATCCTTGTGAGCCTGGAAGGGGGGAAAAAAAAACTTTCTCTATAAAATCTTGCATAATTCTGTGACCTACTTCTTTCTCTCATCATTGTTTCTATGTCCTTGATGTCTCTTTATAAACACAATTGTATATGCCTGCATAATATTCTATTGTGTTCTATCACTGTTAATATAATAACTTTATCTTTTTTTGTTTGGTTAATCTGGCCAGAGATGTAGTGAATTTGTTCATTTTTGGTTTTTTGTAGGCTATAATTTTAAAAATATTTAAAATTTTCTGTGAAAGTGGACCCAACTATAGACTTTATAGTTTTTTCTTTCACTAAATGTTTAACATTTAATGACTTTTTTAAAGTAAAGATTATATAAACAAAACTACACATTTTATTTTTGCTGTTTCCTCTATATGTAATTTAATCTCTGGTAAGAAATTTTAACTTAGAATATATGGAGAAAATTTTTTTCATTTATAAGCTTTTTGTTTTTGTTTAGCCATATATTGTCATTTGCCTTTGCATTAATTCTACATTTTAAATTTTAACTGTCTTAGTTGTAGTTCTTTAAAAAAAATAATGATTTGTTCTTAATGCGTTTTTAACCTTATTTGTGATGGAATAATTTCTTTTAGAAAAAATATGTATGTCGGGGGGAAGATACTTATCATATTTATCATATTCTGGATAATTTCCTGTGGGGTCAAAAGTAAACTATAAGTAAGAGACTCCCAGCACATCAGCATGCTTTTTGATATTTCTTTCTGGCCTCATCTCACATACTGTTGGAATGGACAACTTTCCCTAGTAGATGACAAGTTTTGTTGCTTTTGTTTTGCCATTTTTAAATTTTTTAGTGGTCTTTTTATTATTTTTATTTTTTTATTTATTTATTTTTTTTTTATTTTTATTTTTTGAGACAGAGTCTCGCTTTGTCGCCCAGGCTAGAGTGAGTGCCGTGGCATCAGCCTAGCTCACAGCAACCTCAAACTCCTGGGCTTAAGCGATCCTACTGCCTCAGCCTCCCGAGTAGCTGGGACTACAGGCATGTGCCACCATGCCCGGCTAATTTTTTCTATATAGATTTTTAGCTGTCCAAATCATTTCTTTCTATTTTTGGTAGAGACGGGGTCTCACTCTTGCTCAGGCTGGTCTCGAACTCCTGACCTCGAGCGATCCACCCGCCTCGGCCTCCCAGAGTGCTAGGATTACAGGCGTGAGCCACCGCGCCCGGTCTATTATTTTTAAAAAGACTTTATTTCTTAAAGCAGTTTTAGGTTCAAAGCAAAATTGAGTGGAAGGTACAGAGATTTCCCACAAACCTCCTGCCCCCCTCACATGTATAGCTTCCCCTATTGTCAACATTTCCCACCAGGGTGGTACACTTGTTACAACTGATGAGCCTACACTGACACATCATTATCATCCAGAGTCCATAGTTACATTAGGATTCACTTTTGGTGTTGTACATTCTATGGGTTTGGACAAATGTATAATGATATGTGTCTACCATTATAGTATCAGAATATTTTATTGCTCTAAAAATCCTCTGTGAAATGACCTAGTTTTAATAGAAAGAACTAGTTATAACGGATAATGAATTAGAGCAATAGTCAGAGTACTGGTCCCAGTTCTGTTGCTATACTGGACTTTGGATAACTTATATCAAATAATCTAGTTCCTTCTAGTTTACAAATTCTACAATTCTATCTTTGCCTAGACTATGTTAAGTCTTTCTGCTGGACCTTAACTAGTATTGCAGCCATTTGATTGCAGCGACTAAAATTAGAATTCATACTTCTTTTATTTCTTCAAAGACTCATTAAGCACCTACTCAGTACCAGATCACTATGCTAAGCACTGGAAAAACAATGATTTAAAAAGTCACACTTTGCTCATGCAAGGAACTTGCTGTTTAAAAAGAAAGGCAGTTAGGTTAACAAGTGGTTATATGACAAGGTGGTGAGTGCTTATGATTGGGAGTGTCAGGGAAGGGTCCTCACAGAAGATATACCTGAGAGGAGGGAGCTACAGGAATGAGACATGTGAGGAAAGGATACTTTAGACAAAGGGTACAGGATGTACAAAGCCCTAGAAGTAAAAGACACTTCATGCAAGGGTAGGGAACCTGTGGCCTTATGGTCACATGTGGCCTTCTAAGTCCTTAAGTGCGGCCTTTTGACTAAATCCAAATTTTACAGAACAAATCTTTTTATTAAAAGGGGTGAAGCAGAGAAAGATGAAGCTTTTCTTGCCTCCTTTGGTGCTTAAAAAAGAACAATCTTGAAATCAGAAGGCTGCAGGTAAGGAAGTGGAAGTGGGGCTGATGAGTCTAACTCAAGCTTTGGACAAGTTGCGTTTGGGGTGCTGGTGGAAATGCAAGTATGTGTATCTAGTAGGCAGCCGTACACATGAGCTGAGAGATCTGTTGCAGAGATAGAGAATGGAGTCATTAGCATGCAGAGGTCCCTGAACCCCCAGAAGTAGATGAGATCACTGAGGAGGAGTGGTGGAGTAGCATGTTTACTGTAGTTCATGGAAGAAAGGTCTCCAGACGGGCTTCGAGGAATCCATTTATTGGGTACAATGTTAAAAAAATTCCCCATATTTACTTTGAATATTGCCTTAGTATAAAACAAGTTTTAAATGTCTAATTCTGTTCTTGTGCACTCATCGACATGGCACGATGATCTAGGAAAGTTTTCTGTTTTCAGAAATACAAGAAAACACACTCTGTCATTACTATTGCTTACATGTTCCTTCATTTAATGTGAGCCTATATTAAGCTGAAAGATGCCAAAGCAAAGGATGTAGAGCAAAGATAATGTAGTCATCCTTTGGTTTTACTGTCATCAGTTAACGCAGGGATCAGCAAAATTTTTCTACAAAGGGCCAGATAGTAAATATTTTCAGTTTTGCAGGCCATAATGTTTCTGTACCTATTTAACTCTGTTGTGTGAAACCAGCCATAGGTAATACATAAACTAGTGAATATGGCTGTGTTCCAATAAAACTTTGTTTCCAAAAACAGGTGGGCCAGATTAGGCTCATGGACCTTAGTTTACCAAACCCTGAAACAAACTGGGATACATATATTTTAGTATTTTTTGAGTGGCAAATTTATTGGCAATAGAAGCATAAAACCAACAAAGGCCAAACAGCCCCTATATCTGGATTTCATTCAGCGACAATAAACTGTGTTTTTTTGTTTTTTTTTTGAGAAGGCTTGATTTGAACAGGTTGGTACTTTTCCAAAACTTGAATTTGTGCCAATATAAAACCTGGTCCTAAAGCCCTCTACCAGATTGCTGATCATTCTTGGAGCATGTTTATAATTTAGAGTGGTGGAAGGAATTAAAAACATTGTATCTTTAAATGTACTTAATCTTTCCCAAAAAACTAACAATATTTCCAGTGTTATTTTGAAGCAGTTTAAGGAAAAACTGATAGCCCTGCCATTTCATTTCAGTCTGCAACTAGATGAAACTACTAATCTCTTCTGGGTTTTATTTGTAGTATGAATGCTGACTTTATCAAAGAAAAATTCTCATTTTGTGAAAAGTATTTTTTGTTAATCAAAAGTGAGTCTGGAAGAAAAATCCAGGTACCAGATAGAATGCTTATCATGGGTAGGAAGACATCTGGTCATGCTGCCTGGAAAAGAAGGAAGCTCCACCCACTCAATTATTTCAACTCACTGTGTTCTATATTGACACAAAACAGATCAAAGACTAGACCCACAATCCTGAAAGAAATCTTGTCAACTTCATCAGAACGAGGGCTTTGAAGCAGTGCCTTTCCACGTGTCTTTGTCCAGGAATGGGAGCAGGATATGAAGTTCTCCTTTCTTTGCTTTCCAGAGGAGAAATTTTAAAGTACATGACTGGAAATTGATAGAAGTAGTATTTCTATTCTTTTTTAAGAGAAAAGAATCCTTAGAATAATTTGATGAGGAATTTATTAATGTTTGGCTCATTTATGTTACTTTTTTCCCCCTTATGAATGAGATAAATCTTTTGATTAAAGGCACTACAATCAATATCATGAAGGCTGCTAAAAATCTATTTGCTGTTTTGGCCAAGTTGTCATTTTGGGAGAGGAATGGAAAAGCAGACAATTACAGAAGTCTTCTCATGTTGGAGGAAGTACTTTTGCAGGCTAAAGTGAAAAGGCCTTGTTTAAATTCTTTGTATATAGAAATTACAGGACACATGGAAATAAAACTCTTTTGAAGGCCACTCCTGTCCAGACAACCATAATAATTAAAAAATGGATTCATAATCCTTTTCTTTCCCACACAGATAGTATCAGTGACATCATTGTCTTGAGGACAAAGAAACTAGTGCGGCATAATTTTGATTAAAATGTCTTAGAGAGTTCTGGTGCTCTTTGACACAAATCTTCTTAGATACTTAATTTGACAGCCAAAAGATTTTAGACTTGTTGCCATCAGAATGGAAACTCTAAATTGATTTGGCTGTCAAAGCTGATAAGCATAGTGCCAATGTCAAAAATCTCTATGTAACCTCGACATTTTATTCAAGTCAAATAGCACCTATCTCACTGAAATTCATTTTTAAGCAACCTTAAAATTTACCTTCTTTCTTTCGTTTATATAATCAAAGGATTTATTTCAATTTTTTTTCAGGAATTGGCCATGAATTTTGCACAGAAATTTGATTAAACATGTGGATTAATCAAATGTGTATTGCTGCTACTACCTATTAGAAGCTTAAAGTGATAGAAAAGAAACAGAAAAAGATATCATCACCTAGGACAAAGAGAATAGAAGACAGATAGTGTAAATGAAAGATTAAAAAAGAAAAAAACATTTGGAAGCCAGACAGTTGATTGGTACTCCAGACAAAGCTGCAACCACAGCAGCCAAGAGTGGCGGCACCAGTGAGAAGTCTGAGATACTTTGTGGAGATTGATTATCCTCATGTAAACTATCAAAAACAAAATTTCCCGTACAATGAAAAAACTATATGCAAATTTGAATTAGTATACTAAACTCCATTGTCTGGGAAGGACTTTCACTAGATTCTCATAGAGATCCATGAGAGAAAAAATAAGAGAATGTACTTTGCATACAAAATGTTAAAAATTTTAGATTTAGGTCCTTATGGATCCTCTAATTCAATCATCTCAGCTATGAAAGGGAGGTAAGCCTCAGACCATCAGCCACGTGGTGGCAAGAGCTCAGTCTGGAGCCTGGATCTCCTGGTTCCCATGTCAGCATCTTTCCTCTCCAGCATGCTGTCTACGTCAATGTCAGTGAACCAACACATATGAAGAGAGACCAAGCCTGTATGTATTACTTATAAGAGCAACTAAAGTTGTGACCCTCATACCTGATCCTGGATACTGGAAGACATTCTGCTGCATCTGAGGATTGATTCCAGTGCCAAATTGTCCTCCCATGTTTCCTGTCATGCCTCTGTTCACCATGCTGTTGCGGTTGGCCAGGGATGCTTCAGGATTTGCTGCCAGCTGTGAAAATGGGCTGGTAGAAGCCGGCGGGGTTCCTGGATTTGTACCATAGTTTGGTGGATAGGGGAATTGCTGTGGAGCACCCTGAGGAAGACGGGGGTTCCCCATTTGAACTGGCAGTCCAGATGAGGGAGGGAGATTGTTCCCAAAGCTTTGTTGCCTCATGAGCATGGCTCTTTGCTGCTGTATTAGCTGCCTCTGTCGGTGCTGCTGACTGTACAACTCCCGCTGACGCTGTGCCAACATTTGAGCGTTCAGGGGTGGCTGCAAAGGAGAAAAAGAACCCTCACTTATTAAAATTATTATAATTATTACTTATCTTATAAAGCTTGTAGGATAGAGCCCAGTAGCTTGGGGCAATAAAATATGTAGCAATTATCAGCGCACAAGGGAAACCAAAACAGGAACAAAAATCTCTTAAGCAGTAATCACAGGAGAAAAAATGAATTAAGCACACTTTATAGATTAAAAGTAGCTGAGAAATGCTAAAACAATATCTGACTATTATTACTGGTTCAATGCAAATTCTCAATAATACAGGCCATAAAAACTCTTAAGAGAAACATGAAAACCACAAAGAAGTGAAAGAAAATGTGCTTGATGACTTCTATTCTATCTGACATTAGATTGTTAAGAGACTCTTTGTCAATTACAAAAAATTTACTGCGTTTCTAGTATGGAGAAACTTATAGCTGCCCCCTTTTCTCATTGAGATAATTATCCCTACTTTATTTAAATGGATAAAATGTGCTTATTAAGTGATTTTAATTTTCTTCTTCATTATACTTTTCTGTATTTACCAAATTACCTACAATGAACATATAATACCTTTACAATCAGAAAAAAAACCCTACAAATGCCATTAAAAAAGGAAGAATCACAAATCCAGGATTCAATGCCTAACAAATTATCACTTAAAAAGAAAATAATTGATGGTTACCAGAGGCTGGGAAGGGTAGTGGGGAGGGAGGGATAAAATGGGGATGTTTAGTGGGTGCAAAAATATAATGCGACAGAATAAAAGATATAAATTAGAGTATACTTTAAAATAACTAAAAAAGTGGAATTGGAATGTTCCTAACACAAAGAAATGATAAGTGCCCAATGTGATGGATACCCCAATTACCCTGATTTGATTAATACACATTATATGCCTGTATCAAAACATCACATGTACCCTATAAATATACACAACTATTATGTATCCATAATAAAAGATAAAAAATTGAAAAAAGAAAATAATTAACTAAATAGGAAATAGTAAGACTAAATAAAATAGTAAAAAGAAATAAATGGAAATTAGTGTTTTTATATCATTATTGTGGTGTAAGACTACTCCATGCATTAGCATAAGTGGTTTAATAGCTATAATATTATGGATGAGGCAAGAAGTGGTAAAATCAAGTGGAAATCACTTTTCAGTTTAACATGCAAAGCAACATGTGATGTCAATAAAGCCTTCTTCAGAAAATGTCAATTTAGATTGAGGATCTGGTTAAAGCATAAAGCTCTATTAAAATTAAACTTGCCAACTAGAAATGGTCCAATCTGGAAGAAACTATGAAATATGACTTTCTGATAAAAACCATCTTTACATGGATTCCAAAAGTGGGGTCTTGTTTCTTTACCAACTAATAACCCCTGAATGAGCTAACACTGAGATTTACAATTTATAAGACACAGAAACCCAAATCTTCACTCATAAAGATGCTGCTTACATATATCTGCTGCTTACCAGCAGCTTCCGTCAATACATGCTGTATAATGACATTTTGGTCAATGATGGACTGCATATACAACAGTGGTACAATAAGATTACGGTATGGTATTTTTACTGTACCTCTTCTATGCTTAGATATGTTTAGGTATGCAAACACCATTTTCTTACAATTGCCTACAGTATTCAGTACAGTAACATGCGGTACAGGTTAGTAACCTAGGAGCAATTGGCTATACCATATAGCTTAGGTGTGTAGTAGGCTATGCCATCTGGGTTTGTGTAAGTACACTCTACGGTTACACAACTACAAAGTCACCTAATGACACATTTCTCAGACATATCCTTGTCTTTAAGCGATGCATGGCTGTGTTTATCCCTTTGATGGGTGTTAGCTTCCTATATTTGCCCCAAATCCATTTAGGTCCCTTTTATGGAGGAAAGAAGAGTTTTGTTTAAACCCTCTTTAAAATCTCTTATTGGCCACATTTTTACATCAACTTGGTTTGAAAACATAAATAAGCACTTGAAGCAAAAATGTTAAAATATGTGTGGGAGTAAAGTAGCAAGTACGTACTAGATAACGTTCAGAAGGCAACCCAATTCTTTTTCTGTTTAAAGTTCCAATGGTTCTGGGTCTCTATATAAGGATTTTTAAAATAAATGAAAGCTAGAAAATGCTAAGGTTCAGATTGAGCAGAGTACACAAAACAGTTAAGACAGCTTAGCAATATGACTGGGTTTTGGTCAGGTTTTGGATACCATTCACACAGTGTCATAGTAGAGGCTTCTTATTCCTGGTGCTCTTCAGTACAGCAGTAAGAATTTTCTACTTAGTCATCAGGTATCCAATAACAATGACAACCATAACAATAAAACAAAACAAAGAACTCTTGGCTTTAGATCAAATATCAGCAAGAGGTATTACAAGTAGATTATTAATTCATTCTGGAAGAAAACTACACTACAAACATCATTAAAGATCAGTTCACAGACCATTTCAAAGACACTGAAGTCAACACTAAGAAATACTGCTTGGGTTAGAGAAGTACTAACAATATCTGTTTTTTTCACATTACCTGAGGTGTAATTTGCTGCTGCATGCTTGATCTCATGTTGATGCCAACAGGAGCAGTTGCTGCAAACTGATTTAAGATAGCTTGCCGATTTTGGTGTATTAACTAGAGAAAAATGGAAACAATGAGATATTATATTTCTACATACCAACATAACCGAGGCCTTATATAGTAACACAAACTTTCTGTTGATTACTAAAAGTGTGGCAGGTTTAGTAAGATTATTTCCCACATTTATTTTCCAAAAGGCTGGCAATTCCCAACATTTATCAAATATTTATTGCCTTTAGAACACTAAATATGGCAGAGGATATAAAAGGAGAATATAAACACATGTACATACATGAATGTGTATATATGCACACATCCATTTATTGTACTTTAACAAACATGTTAATATTTATTTCAGATAAGTACAGTAATGGCTAAATCAGCTCTAAGTCTTAAAATATTGTGAATTAAAAAGTATACAATAAGGGGACATTCTACAAAGGTCTGGAAGATGAATGGAAAGTTGAGGTATTTGGAGGGTATTCTCACTTGGAGATACTTTGTCTGGTGGGTACATATTTGGGGAATATCCAGCATGATTTCATTAGCTAGAGAGAATTATGTAAGAGGCAAATGGTCTGAGAAAATGGATTATTTAACTAGAAGTAATTACTTTAGACCAGCATTTCCCAAATTGGTGTTCTAAAGAACATTGTTCTGTAGGATATTAATAGATGTGCCAGGAAAATAGCATGCTGTGCTGTATTAAGTATTGGAAATGATGGGTTACACAAGGTGAAACAGATTTATTTACTGCAGTAATTTTATGAGCCTTTAATTGGCCAAAGCACATTGTGGATCTCCAGGAAGGGGATATACTGTGCAATTTATTTATCACAGACCTTTTTTTCTGACATATAACCATTAACATCTATCTCCCAGAACAATCTTCTATGGAACACTGGTTTGGAAAATCAGTCTAGAACAGGCTTAGGGTTCCAGGTCATAGGCATGCCTTAACATTATGTGGTAATAAGCAAGTATTCTTGGAAGTGAGATTTTATTGTAAACAATCTATAGTTTAAAAACTGCTTCCTCAATAATTTGATATGAATAAACTATTCAGAGAGAGAATAGTAATAGTAATTACTGTTAGGGTTAGGGTTACGGTTAGCTTTCTATATTTCAAAATGACTTAATTTTTTAGTGTGCTAATGGTATTCTCTCTCTTTTTTTGTCTATATTGATATGAATTTAGTCACTTAACATATACAACCTGTCATTTAATAGGATTTAAGGCAGGAGAAAGAGTAGACATGCTATACATGCTATATCAGTTTACTATTTGATCTCACTTATAAGCTTATCCGTGTGACTTTAAATAATACATTTAAACCTCAATTTCTTGATTTTATCAGGTACTGTTATTGCCAACCCACAGCCATTTACTCTCCCCTTCTTCCTTGAAGACAGAATAGGATTTTGTTCAGCTGATCATTCCAAATCACGACTCCAGGGGTAATCCATGAGTGCTTTAAGTCAATCCTTGCCAGCAACTGGTTAAGGTTGTATATGTGCCTCAATTCTAGCTAGCCAGACATGTGAAGTCTTATTTTTTTCCTTTTTCTTTTTCCCCTCCTTTTTTCTTTTTTTTGGGTGGAAGAAAGCCTTTTGGAAAAAGTTTCCTGGTGTTTGAAAAGAACTGCATAGGAAAGAAACAGTCCCTTTTCTCCTGTTAGATATAGTTTTGTTTGCATGTGGTATCTGTAATCACGGCATGCCAAGGATTACTGGGCTAACAAGAAAAAATAAATTTCTAACCGACAGCCACTGAGAGTGGTATGAACTCCGTTTCTAAGGTTAGTAATGTGAATATCTCTCCTACAGAGATGTTTACATAGCACTTAAAAGAAGCCGAGCAAACAAAAGAAGGTAAACTGACATTAAAATTCACTGCC
Source organism: Lemur catta (assembly GCF_020740605.2). Classification (NCBI taxonomy): domain Eukaryota; kingdom Metazoa; phylum Chordata; class Mammalia; order Primates; family Lemuridae; genus Lemur; species Lemur catta. Next base: position 17,732,845 of record NC_059131.1, on the reverse strand, counting down.
TGTAGAAGGTTTTTGAATATTGTTTAAACAGCCTTAAAAAAGTTCTTCAGCAGATAGTAGGAGTGTGAACTTTCCCCACTTCCTCAAAAAGAGATGGCACTGGACGCCTCGTATTACCAAGAGGAAAGAAAACACTAATTTCTGTTATCAATCTGCTACGTAAAAAACAAAAAAAGCCAACACAACAGTTTCTCAGCTGTCTTCTGCTAATTGGGCTACATCATAAATCCCTCCTACCTGGGCTCAGCCTGTCCTAATAAAGAGTCAGAGTTGTTTGGCCAGCTCCTCCCTTTATTTCTGGAGCTGCACCCTCTCTCTCTTCCCAGAGCAAGTAAATAAACTTTGTGCTTCTTTCTGTCCTAAACTTTGAGAAATCTTTCTCACTCACATAGGGACTTCACACCCTAACAGGTCCGTGATAACATCCCTGAACCTCTGAAATAACCATACCTGGACCTGCTTCTATTTGAATCAAAGTACTTTCTTTATTGTTTTACTACTTTGAGTAGATCTTTTTTTTCCTTGTTGTTGAAAGCACCTTAACTGAGACACTGACTGAGATAAGCATTGGCCAGACGTGCTCACAGGAAGCCCTTAAGGGGACACACATGTAAAACTCCCGGCACCTGAAGTGCAAGTGAAGCTGAGCAACCCATTGCTGAGATAGCAAGAACTTATGGCACAGAACACAGAGAGTAGGCCCAGACACGTGGCTTGTGAGTTAGAGTTACTATCGTATGTGGTAGCAGAAGCTGTTTTTGTGTATCGACATATGTGGGGGCTTAAAACATAGTGAGCCCAAAATTCTGCATTTCTTCAACTTGGTGGATACTTCACTCTATTGGGCTAACAAGGCCATCAAACTTTGATATGCCTTCATGAGATTTAAAGGAAGCAAGGGGGAGCAACATTCACCTATTTGTAACTTTATCTGCATGTTATAGGCTTTGCAGGGCTTCTCTGCTCATCAGCTGCTTTAAGAGGACATGGAGGCAAAACAACTTTTTTCTGAAGTGAGTATGAATCACCATTCCATCCGTGCACCAAACTGACCTAGATCCTTGGTCTGGTCTTGCTCACTGAACCTGTAACATTAGGCAGTATTTACTGAACTTGAGCTTGTGAAATGAGGAAATCGGCATACCTACATTTTCCTCTACTTTTTTGATTTAGCCCTGCAGTATTATTTAACTTTTTAGGTATTTATGTTTTGACCACCCCAAACAGACCATAAGTTTGGAAAGTTGCCTGTATCTTTTGTTCTTTGCATTCCTGACAGTACCTGGCACAGTTCTCCAAAATATGTTTTGTGAAAAATTAAATGTGGGGAAATTATTAAGCATTTTTTATTCTTGTGTCCTCTACCTAAAGATGAATAGCAAGCTGTAATGAGTAGTAGTTTATCTTCAACTAACACCTCAGAACATATAACTCCCTTTTTGTTTTTCTTTTCCTCTCTCTTTCCTTATTACTTCTTTGAGTTGTTTATTCCATCCCAGCATTTTAAAAATTATTCCTTTCTTTGTTATTTTACCACTTAAAAATTTTTTTCTCTCATCTCTCCCTTTCTCTTTCTTCTTTCATCATCTTCTTCTTTTTAAGTTGAATAAAAGCACATTTTATCATCTGTTATATTTATTGAATATAATTTTATAATAATAGCTTGTATGTGTTAAGTGCTATAATATGCCAGGCACTGTGTTAAGGGCTTCATGTGCTTTATCTTGTTTAATCCACACAACTACCTGTGAGGTAAAGGAATTATTTATTAGACTATTTTTATAGATGAGGAAGTAGGAGCTTTAAAAGGGTAAATAATTTGATTAAGGCAATCTATCTAAGTTTAGAACTGAGGCTTGAAGCGGGAACTAACTCTTTTAACCATTTTATCATACTGCCTTTCCAACATGATTTATCTCCTTTGTCTCCCTTCTTGAATTAGTAAGGCTCCAGGGAATTTCTTTACACAGTTTTTTAAAAATCCAAAGCAATATACATAATATACAGAAGGACTGAAAACAAGAAGCAACAATCTGCAGCCCCAGTCCCATTTCCACAGCAATACTTGTCACCACTTGCTTTTGTGGTCCTAGATGGCTATCTCCACTTTGCGACTTATATGATCTTAAGTATTATGCCACTGTACCTACTGATTTCCAGTCACCAGAAAGAAGATTTAACTCACAATTCCCAGGCCCTCAAACTATCCTTTCTTTCATTCTCCTAATATAATAACATCACTAGGCATCAATCTCTCCAACTTTGAACAAGATAAACTATACTTTTTATCCCAACAATCATAAGTGGTATCTCTTGATGTTCCACTCTGTAAATTAAGCTTTCTCTTTATTAATTTAATAATTGTATAATGTTTATTCTGAAGCATTTGTATCTCAAAAAACAAAAAATAAATTCCTTCTAAATTTTGATGTGCTTTGTTATGAGCCAGCAGTCTTTAATTGAATGAAGGTCCCTTTCCCTATCCTAGCAGGCCAAAGATGGTTATTTGAGTCTTTCATGAAGGTTCTGGGAGTGGACTTTATTGTAGTAATTGGGCTGTCTTATTGCCGAGACTTGGTACATACCTTTAAAAAGCATCGACTCCTGAACAAAAACACTCACCTGCTGTTGTCCTTGTAATCGCTGTTGTAGTTGAAGTCGAAGTTGGTTCGGTGCAGCTGGAGGTCTGTTTAGCGTTTGCCTGGGCTGCATGCCCATACCAGGTGAAAAAGCACCTCGGGGAGGTGTTACTTGAACAGGCATAGTCCCCAGTGAAGGTTTTTGCCTGACCATGCCTTGGAAAGGGCTAGGGAGATTGGCAGTAGGAGAAGGAGAAGAGTAAGGCTGGGAATAAAGATTGGGTCTTTCTTCCATCATTAAAGGTGGTGTTGCTTGTTGTGGTGGAAATCTCTCTGATAACACATCTAATCCACCCCCCTGTTAGAAAAGAAGCCAAAACATTTTACAAATAAATTTCTACCAATAAACAACATGCTTTTCTATATAATTTTGGACCTGAGTGTTTAACACTAGAAAGTGTCATCATAATATATTCATTCTGAATTCATGCTCTCTAGAAGTTTGCTACCTAAAGGAATCATTTATAAAAGTTGCTTTTAAAATGGGGTAAAGATTAACTGAGATATTCAATATCTCAGTAAAGAGATAAAAATATAGTTAAAATAAAGGCTCTAAATCAATGAAATGAAGCCAAAAGGTTTGAAAACAACTTCATTGCAAAGCCTAAGAATCAATAAACTTCACATTTAATAGGTTCCTATATGAAACAGATTCTTAGAGGAAGGATCATGCAGGCATTTTTCTATCTCAAATATAGAATCCATGCTTTTATTTGAAAAAAATTCATAGCTGACATGACAGAAGGCCATAGAGTGATGGGTTTCAAATGTTTTCACTATTACCCACTGTAAGAAACATATTTTAAATTGTGACTTATTGTGCATGTGTATTTGTGCATGTAACTGAGGAGAGTTTCATGAAGCAGAACTTTCCCTTTTTATGGGCTGTACACTTTGATACTTTGTATTCTACACTATTTTTTTTTTTTTGAGACAGAGTCTCACTTTGTTGCCCGGGCTAGAGTGAGTGCCATGGCGTCAGCCTAGCTCACAGCAACCTCAAACTCCTGGGCTTAAGCGATCCTACTGCCTCAGCCTCCTGAGTAGCTGGGACTACAGGCATGCGCCACCATGCCCGGCTAATTTTTTCTATATATATTTTTAGTTGTCCAGATAATTTCTTTCTATTTTTAGTAGAGACGGGGTCTCGCTCAGGCTGGTCTCGAACTCCTGACCTCGAGCGATCCACCCGCCTCGGCCTCCCAGAGGGCTAGGATTACAGGCGTGAGCCACTGCGCCCGGCCTATTCTACACTATTCTACTCCATTTTAAAAATGCTGGTCATGATACACAAAATTGATTTTATCACCCTACGGGCTAAAAGATACTAACCAGGAAGTTAGAATGTCATGGATTATATAAGTTGAAGACACATGTGAATGAAGGATAAATTAAGTTCTAAAATAAGAAGTGAATATATAAATCTGGATTCTATTCTAGCTGGAGCTTGTAAGGTTCTGTTCCATAGTGAAAAGCTAAGACTTACTAATAATTCTTAATTATTATGGTACTTCTTGTTTGTTTAAAAAGCCACTATTAAACTATTATATATTTTGACAATTTTCACAAGGCGTAAATTATAAAAGTTAGCTAAAGCATAGTGGGAACAATATTAAAAAATTTTGCTTAAAAATCATTTTGTAGTTTCTTAGGAATGCATCATGTAAATAAGGATGACTTTAATAAATACCTGAACAAGTTTGTCAATTCCCAGAGCTCTGTCTAGTTCAGCTAGCTCAGTTTCATCTTTGCCACTGAGGAAGGATACCAGCTGTTCAAGAAGAGCCTTCTCATCATTTCTTCCTTCTACTGTTGTTGGTGGACAGAGGAGCTCATCTAATTGTGAACTAATACACTGGCTGCAGGATCGAAAGATAAGAAATTTCAGATTGACATAGCAAATAATTATTCAACCTTAAGAATGCAAATATACACACACACATATATATGCAAATCTGGTTCTAGAAAATTCTCTTGAGATGCTATTCTAATGCAATGAAATGTTCTATGCTTAATGTGCAGAACGTAAATGAATATCTGGTATGTAGCTTGAATATATTTTTCATTTTTTTATCAATCACTGAATTTTTGCTTCCATATTCTTCATGTTAGCTTAAAGAAATGGTCTGAAAAATAAACCAAACATAGTTAAGAAAGGGGAAAAAATTTTTAATAAAAGTAAAAAATACAAATCAGTGAAAGACTCAGGAAAAATTCATTTAGCCTATATTCATATTTATTCTATCTATTTTATGGTTGCCATTAATTGTTGATAACTAAACCATAATCAAAACAGTACATATTATATTACTTAACTTTCAAAAATGATCAAATCATCTTGATAAAATGACATGGTTACCATTTACAAAAGAAATCAAACTGGAAAATGGGCCATGCGCAGTGGCTCATGCCTGTAATCCTAGCACTCTGGGAGACCGAGGCGGGAGGATCTCTCGAGGTCAGGAGTTTGAGACCAGCCTGAGCAAGAGCGAGACCCCGTCTCTACTAAAAATAGAAAGAAATGATCTGGACAGCTAAAAATATATAGAAAAAATTATCCAGGCATGGTGGCACATGCCTGTAGTCCCAGCTACTCAGGAGGCTGAGGTAGAAAGATCGCTTGAGCCCAGGAGTTTGAGGTTGCTGTGAGCTAGGCTGACGCCACAGCACTCTAGCCCGGGCAACAGAGCAAGATTCTGTCTCAAAACAAACAACCAACCAAAAAAACCCAGAAAATGAAATATGCTAGGTGTTAAGCAATAAAACAAATTGTTCATTAATTATATGTAGTAAATATGCAGTCTAATCCAAACTGATACTAACTGATAGATAAAACAGAAATATACAGAAAATAATACTAATAACACTAATACAATAATATAATTATAAGGATCCTTCCTTTGGAAGGTAAATGGGAATACAATTCATAGTGAAGGCTCTGAGTCTAAACCACACTCAATACTACCTAGTCATCCCTTGGTTGCCCTGTATGAGATGTACTCTATACTACAGAATATAGCTGCCTATGTGGATTAAAAAATTAAATTTTAATCAGAATGGGACACTAAGTAGATGTAAAAAGTACTTTCCTTCCTTATACATTCTAGCTCCAAACAAACAGAAATGCTGAACAAAATAATTATATAACTAAAAGATCAAGAGCAACATAATTGTTGTAGTGAGGCCAATTCATACACAGGTCCCAGAAAAATCATGGTAATCAACCAAAGCAAAATAATAGATGAAATATAAAACAATAGCTGAATACTGTATGAATCTCTTGGTGATTACAATGTACACTTAGCCCTGTGGTCATGCAGTAAATAAATCCATTTAACTCAGTGTCTTTCCTCCTAGCTTTTTTTCATTAAACATTTACATCTATTAATATTTCACAAAATACCAATATAAACTGGAATCCAGTTTGGGAAAAGCAGTCTTTGTTTAGAAGTTGGGATCTGATACCTTATAAAATACAAAGTGTATTACTTACTCTTCTGGTTTATTCTGATTTACAGCTGTCATGGTATTATTTGTCCACGGAATCTGATCACCGGCTCCTGGTTGTCCAAACTGGTTATCCATTGTTTCCAATTCCAGCTCAGGTAATCCTGATTTAAGAAAAGATAAGAAGTCATTGTCACAATGGAGGATAAAATGAGTAATTTTTCAAAAGTAATATATCCTAAAGTGACATTTTCCCTATAAAATATTATTTCAATGATAAAAAGAGTACTTATTTGGAAACTTAAACTATCTGGTTAAGTAAATTCTGGCACAACTATAAAAAAGTTGTAAAAGTTGTAAGAAAGAATAAAGAAGCTCTTTATGTGCCGATACAGAATGACATCCAAAGAAAATTATGTAAAAAAAAGACTAAGATACAGAACAGCAAATGTGTATAGTATGAATTATTTGTATAAAAAAAGGGGCCGGGTGAGGTGGCTCCTGCCTGTAATCCTAGCACTCTTGGAGGCTGAGGCAGGAGGATCACTTGAGCTCAGGAGTTTGAGACCGGCCTGAGCAACAGTGAGACCCATCTCTACTAACAACAGAAATATTAGCCAGGTGTTGTGGCATGCACCTGTAGTCCCAGCTGCTCTGGAGACTGAGGGGAGAGAATAGCTTGAGCCCAGGAGTTGGAGGTTACAGTGAGCTATGATGACACCACTGCACTCTATCCAGAGTGACAGAGCAAGACTGTCTCAAAAAAAAAAAAAGGGAGTGGGGAGGAAGTCTGTGTGTATGTATACATGTTTTTGGAAGGTACAGAAGAAAAACAATACCACTTCTAGGAAGAGACTTTTCATTATACATCTTAAAAAATTTTTTTTGAATGTTGATGCATGTGAATATCTTAATTACTAAAAACATTAAAAAACACATTAACGATAACCTCAAAAAAGGTAAGTTAAAATGCATTTTTTAAGTACTAAAAATATTGCATGTGAAACTCATTATTTGCATAGTTACACAATATTTTTAATATACTACAAATTAATAAGAAACAATCATCATCCCAGAATGCGTATGCTCGCAGAACATAAAAACAACTGCCTCAGGAGGTCATTCACTTACTCCAGCAATGTTGTCAATGCTTAAATATTTTTGGAATTCTTCAGGAACTATCTTAACCAGCCCACAAGTCCTTTGAGAAAATAAATCTCATAGATATATCTAATTTTAGTTTTGCTTTTAAAAAACCCAGTATTATTCTTTTTGGATCAATAAATTTGGATCCAAATAACCCTGGTAATTTTCAAAAGTCAAATCCACCCATAAAGAACAAGGATTTGAAGACAGTTAAAATGACACAGCAAAGGTTTTGAAGGTACTGCCACAGAGGCATGTTGTACACATTTTGATCAACAATAGCCTCATGAGATATCTATGCTGACAAAGTAAAATTTATCTGGATGTGCTCTGGTAGTACATTTCTAACAAAATTATTTAAATCACTTAGTCACACTGAATGTGTGTGTGTGTGTGTGTGTGTGTGTGTGCATATAAAAAGCATGTTTTGAAACCAGGTAGACTGAGATTTAAATCCTGGTTCTGCACATATTAACTGTATAACTTTGCGCAAGTTTTTATACGTGTGTGTGTGTGTGTGTGTGTGTGCGTGTGCGTGTGTTTCCTTTTCATTCCCTGGACCTTGGTTTTCTCATATGTAAATACAGACCTAAGGGGATTTTTCTGGTTCAATGTGGCAGATTTATCACCTATATTTTATTCTCCCTCCAAAATTATCACTGAAATAACTGAAGAAATAAAAAGGGAAAAGCAAATCTACAGCTGAAGGAAAGGCAAAAGTAGTACCATGGCAGCAGACTAAAACAATGAAGAATTTCTGAAACATAAAACACAGATGGAAGCAGATGGTGAAACTTCAACTAAATTTTTAAAAACTTACAATAGGAGAAAGAGAAGATTTTCCAAAAAAGAGAGATTTCCCAGAAGAACACCAGAACAACTCCAAGCTCAGTGGTCATTTGAGCAAGTAAAGGAATAGGCCATGGGTGACTGCTGAGATGGTTAAAGGCTGCCTTTGGCACCTGCCCATGGGATTACAATGGTGATGTATATGACTCAAGGTGGGAGTTCTGCCCAGGGAATCTCCCAAAGTGTGCTAGGGCTGCCACAAGGAATTTTCCCACCTCTAAACCCTATTCCCTCACAATATCTGAGAAACAGGACTTCTATAATCAGAACCTACATTCACTTTCAGGGGAAAAGGGCTTCTCACTTTAGCTAAAGAAATACATTAGCTAGTAATATATGTAGCTTTATGTATATATGTGTGTGTGTGTATATATATATATATATATATATATATATATATATATATATATTTTTTTTTTTTTTGAGACAGGGTCTCACTCTATTGCCTGGGCTAGAGTGCAGTGGTGTCATCATAGCACATTGCAGCCTCCAAATCCTGGGCTCAAGAAATCTTCCTGCTTTAGCCTCCTGAGTAGCTGGGAGTACAGGCATGTGCTACCATGCCAGGTTAATTTTTTTTATTTCTTGTAGAGAAAGGGTCTTGCTATTGCCCAGACTGGTCTTGAACTCCTGGGCTCAAGCAATCCTCCCACCTCGACTTCCTAAAGTGTTAGGATAACAGGTATGAGCCACCGTGCCTGGCCAGCTAGTGATATTTTTGCATTCTAGGTCTTTTTCAATATATATGGAGAGACAGTCAAAATTCACCAAACATTCACCAAACATTCAAGAAAAGTCCACAGTAGGAAATAAAGCAAATTTAACAAAGAAAGTAACTTTGAAGAAAAAAGGATTAGTACAGAAAATGGATAAACTCTAAAGTATTAGTAAGTATGATAAATATTATCATACAGATTAGAAAGTCTGTCACATCCATAAAAAGTAATAGGCTCCTAAGAAAAAGAATTTTTAGAAATTAAAAACATGATAGCTATGCTTAAAAGATCCTGAAGAGCAGAATGGACACAGCTGCAGATTCAGTTTTGATCTAGAAAATTGAGACCAGAGATTCTCTCAGAATACAAAGAAAAATGTCAAGGAAAAGAAAAATATAAGAGAAAAGATATGTACCATGGAGGATAGAGCCAGAAGTATCTCAGGTAGTAATGTAGGATGGTAATTAAACTATCCCACACGAGACATTTGCACTTGGTATAGTCCAGCTTAAGTCTGAAGACTTAAAGTAAGGAAAGGTGCCTGATTTTCCTGGGTGGGCACAAGGTTAAGATGTGGGCCAATCAATAACAGACTGGTTTTAGTAATAGGTAGTGACGGACAGCATAGAGGCTAGAGGCATGCAGAGAATTAAATGTGATTCTTTTTCTCTTCCTTTTATATGTTATCATATTTTTGTCTCCATCTTCCTTTTTCTTTTTCCTTCTCCAATCCTTAATTCTTTTTTCCTTTCTCACACCCAGCTTGTTTCCTTAGCTTTATGCCTCCTGAATTGTTTTTTTCTTTCCTGTCTATATCTAAACACTACAGACTGGCTGTCTGTATCTATTATCCTCACCCTCATCTACCTCAATATCTTTCCCTGTATGCTCTTGGCCTTTGCAAACTTATCAGCACAAGGTGTAACATTCTGTCCTATTTACATATTTTTATTTATATGCTGTATTCAGAAGGGGAAATCTTAGAGGGAGAAAAAGAGCTATTTGCTTCAATACAGACTATGAAGGAAATACCCCACTTTTGCAGACTTGTAGAGCTAGAAGATACTTTCTATTTTTATTAACATTAATTTTTATCAAATTAACACACACACATAATTTATAAGTCAGAACCAAAAGGCCCATAATGAATAAAAGCAGTTTCCTACCCCACCCCTCTGATACCTTGGTTACCTCTCTCTCAGTAGAGGCAACCACTTGCAACTCTTATAGCAGTTTTCTTTGGCATTCATCTATGTATTTCTAAATATGTATATGATACTTCTTGATATCCCAATTTTACATTTACTGACTTCTCATCATTATAGATGAGGTCTTAGTTCTCCCACACCTCTCTTACTACCATCTTGGCTCCCAATTCTCCAACAGAGATTATAGTTTTTTATAAAATCAAAGGTTAATTCTTTATGAGTCTTATGACTATGCAAATATTACTCACTGTTAAGTTGTGCACTTTGTTCAAATCTCCTTTCTTGTACCATACTTTCTTTTTTCTGAAGTTAACAATTTTCTTATTTTTTCATTTGTCTGCTTCTCCAGGGGAATTTTCCAGATGTTACATACATTTTGACATAAATCTATCATAATATTTTCTATAGACTCAAGATCAATTTCATTTCTTCCCTGGAGGCCTCCTTTCCAGAGGACTCACCAGACCCCTGGTTCAATGTGCATTTGTTGTTCCCCAGTGTTGTTGAACAGCTGTCATTCCTAGAAATTCTTTCAGATCCTTTGTTTTCCCTGGACATTGTACCTTTTTCTTTTTTGGTTTTCCCCATGTTTGCTGAAGTATGTCCTCCAGGACCTTCACTAGAAAAGGTGAATAAACCATGCAAATATTTGAGCCCTTTTATATCTGAAAATGTCTTTATTCTACCTTCACAGCTACTGGAAATGTGGATACCTAATTATTGGCTGGAAATGATTCTAACATTAGATGTTTCTAAAATAAATTTTATTGCTGTAGAATTTCTACACAATAAAATGCACCCATTTTAAGTTCAACAAATTTTGTATAGTTCAACAAATTTTGGGAAAGGTATAAACCCAAGACCTTCCACCCAAATCAAGAAAATAGGGTATTTCTGGTATTTCTACCACCTCTAAAAGTTCTTTCATGTTGCTTGGCTGTCACTCTTGCCTACCTCAGCCCCACCCCTGGCAACAAATGATCAGATTTCTACTACTACAGATTAGTTCTGTCTGTTTAAGAACTTTTAAAAAAGAAGGAATATGTATGGCTTTTTTCACTCAGCATATTTTCAAGAATAATTCATGATATTTAACGGTAGTTTCTTCTTTTTCATTGCTGAGAATTGTTTCATTTTATGAGTATACAAGTCACTTGCTGATGGGCATTTAAGTTGTTCCAGTTTGGAGCTATTATGAATAAAGCTGTATAAACATTTATAGTCAAGTTTTTATGGGCATGTACTTTCATTTCTCTTATTTTTTTTGTTTGTTTATTTGTTTTAATTGAGATAGGAACTCACTCTGTTGCCCAGGCTAGAGTGCAGTGGCATGATCATAGCTCACACCAACCTCAAACTCCTAGGCTCAAGTGATCCTCTCGCCTCAGCTTCCAAGTAGCTGGGACTAAAGGCACATGCCACCATGCCTGGCTAATTAAAAAAAAAAATTGTTTTTGTAGAGACAGGGTCTTGCTCTGTTGCTCAGGCTGGTCTCAAACTCGGGGGCTCAAGCAATCTTCCCACCTAGGCTTCCCAAAGTGCTAGGATTACAGTGTGAGCCACCACACCCAGCTTCTCTTGTTAAATGCCTAAGTGTGGGATTATGGTATTTGGTAATGGTAAATGTATGTTTAACTCTATGAGAAATTGCTGAATAATTTCCTAAATTTGCTGTAACATTTTAGATCTCACCAGCAATGTATAATAAAAGTTGAAGTTGCTCCACATCGTTGCCATCATTTAGTACTGTCAGTTTTAAGAAATTTTGGGCATTCTAATGGTATGCAGTGGTATTGGACTAGTTTTAATTTGCATTTCCTTGATGATTAAAGATACTGACCATCTTTTCATGTGCTGAGTGGCCATTTTCATATCTTTTTTTGTGAAGTGTCTTTTAAAATCCTTTGCTTACTTTTAGATTGGGCAGTTTTTCCTATTATTGCCTTAGTGTGGTATATTTCTTAGAATTGATGAGCCAAAATTGATACATAATTATTAATTAAAGTACGTAGTTTACATTAGGGCTCACTCTTTGTGTTGTATATTCTGTGGGTTTTGACAAATGTACAATGACATGTATCCACCAATACAGAATAATCAAGCAGAACAGGAACATATCTAAAAATCCCCTATGCTCTCCGTATTCATCCCTGCCTTTAGCAACCACTGACAACGGACCCCTGGCAAACCACTGATCTTTTTACTGTCTCCACAATTTTGCCTTTTCCAGAATATAGTTGGAATCATACAGTATGTAGCCTTTTCAGATTGGCTTCTTCTCAGCAATGTCTTTTCATGACTTGATAGCTTCCAAGTTTTGGCAATTATGAATAAAGCTGCTATAAACATTCATGTGCAGGTTTTTGTGTGAACATAAGTTTTCAATTCATTTGGGTAAACATCAAGGAACATGATTGCTGGATCATATGGTAAGAGTATGCTTAGTTTTATAAGAAACTGCCAAACTGTCTTCCAAAGTAGCTGTACCATTCTGCATTCTTACCAGCAATGAGAGTTCCTGTTGCTCTATATCCTCGCCAACATATTGTTGTTTTAGTTTGCAATTTTCTAATGATATACGACGTTAGGCATCTCTTCATACACTTATTTACCATCTGTGTATCTTCTCTGGTGAGGTGTCTGTTCAGATCTTTTGCCCATTTTTAAATTGGGTTGCTTGTTTTCTTATTGTTGAGTTTTTAAGAGTTCTTTGTATATTTTGGGTACCAGTCCTTTATATACGATATGTGTTTTGCAAATATGAGTTAGGAGTATTTCTTTTGCTTCTATTTTTTGGAAGAGATTATAGAGAACATAATTTCTTCTTTAAATGTTTGGTAGAATTACCAGTGAACTCATCTGGGTGTACCCTAGTGATTTATGTTTCAGAAGATTATTATTGATTCACTTTTTTTACAAGGAGGTAGTTTTTAAAGAGCAGAAGATTTAACTTCTAATGAAATCCAGTTTATCAATTTTTTTCCTTTCATGGTTTGTACTATGTCCTACTTAAAGTCTTTGTCTATCTCAATGGCATAAATGTTTTTGTTGAAAAGTTTTATAGTTTTAACTTTTAAGTCTATGATCAATCTGCAATGAGTTCATTTTTTGCATAGGAATGAGGGGGGGTTGAGGTTCATTTTTTTCCATACGGACATCCAGTTGATCTATCACTATTTGTTGAAAAGACTATTCTTACTATTTGTCTTGGTGTCTCTGTTGAAGATAAATTCACCATATAAATGTGGGTCTGTTTCTGTACTCTCCATTCTGTTGCATTCATCTATGTTTAACCTTATTCTAAAACCATGCTGTCTTGATGACTAGTGCTTTATAGAGTTGTTAAAATTAAGTAGCATAAACACTTCAAATTTTCTTTCTTTTTTTTTTTTCCAAAGTGGTTTTGGCTATTCCGGGACCTTTGAATTCTCATATAAATTTTAGAAAAAGCTTGTCATTTATACTAAGATGCCTGCTAGGATTTTTCTTGGGATTACCTATTAGTTAGTTAGTTCAATTCTGAAATAACTGATATCTTAAAATATTGTATCTTAGGCTGGGCGTGGTGGCTCACGCCTGTAATCCTAGCACTCTGGGAGGCCGAGGCGGGTGGATCGTTTGAGCTCAGGAGTTCGAGACCAGCCTGAGCAAGAGCGAGACCCCGTCTCTACTAAAAATAGAAAGAAATTATCTGGCCAACTAAAAATATATATAGAAAAAATTAGCTGGGCATGGTGGCGCATGCCTGTAGTCTCAGCTACTCGGGAGGCTGAGGCAGTAGGATCGCTTAAGCCCAGGAGTTTGAGGTTGCTGTGAGCTAGGCTGACGCCACGGCACTTCCTCTAGCCCGGGCAACAGAGCAAGACTCTGTCTCAAAAAAAAAAAAAAATTGCATCTTATAGTACATGAACATGGTATCTCCTTCCATTTATTTGGCCATCTCTAATTTCTCTCAGCAATGTAGTTTTCGTGTAGAGTGCTGTACACATTATTCCATTTAAAATTTATGCCTCAAAATTTTATGTTTTAAAATTGCTTTTTCTATATCATTATTCAATTGTATTTGACCAGTATGTAGAAATATAATTGATTTTTATAATACTGAGTATGCGTATTGTGACCTTGCTAAGTTCACTTAGTTCAAATAGCCTTTACCTCCCATTCTTTAACACTTTTCTATTAACAAAATGCATCTTTACCTTTTAACATCTAGCTTCAAATATTATACTATTTTATATAAACAGAATTGTCTCATTTCTTCCACATCATCTGTTGTACTATTATTGTCATACATTTTACTTCTACATATTGCATAATCCACTATTATTTTTTGCTTTAAATAATTATCATTTTTCATTTAAAGTTAACAAATGAGAAAAAATAATTTTCCATTTATTCACACCTTTACTATATCTGTCTCTATTGCTTTATGTATATCAGAGTTTTCATTTGCATTCATTTTCTTTTAGCTTGAACACTAGTCTGCTGGTGATAACTTTTCTCAGCTTTGTTTGTTTGAAAACATCTTTATTTCACCTATATTTCTGAACGATAAAGGATATAGAAAGACAGTTGTTTTCTTATCTTGGTACATTTTATACCATTTTTCTCTTTTTTCATCTTTCTGTCATTTTGAATGATACCAGGTATAGAAAATCAGTAGGTCTTTTTTGTTGTTCATCTGACATATGTGTCATTTTTCTCTAGTTTTAAGATTTTTGTTTCAGCAATTTGATTATGATATGGCTTAAACTATTACTAGTTTTCTCTGTGTTTATTTTGCTTGGGGTTCATTAAACTTCTTAGATCTATAGTTTTCATCAAATTTATAAACATTTTGGCCATTATTTTTTCAAAAATTTCTTCTGCTCTCCTTTCTTGAATGATTATGTGTATGTTAGACTATGTGGGATTATCCCATAGGTGACTGAGGTCATCTATACTTTTTTGGCCTTTTTTCTCTCTTTCAGTTTGAATAGTTTCTGTCACTGTGTCAAGTTCACTGCTTTTTTTCCTGCAGTGTCTAATGTGCTGTTAGGATCATCCAATGAATTTTTCATTTCAGATATTGTATTTTTTAGCTCTGCCAGGTCTATTTGGCACTTTTTTTTTAGTTTACATTTCTTTCCTCATTATGTTCATATTTTCCTTTAAATTCTTAAACATATAAATAATAGTTGTTTTGAAGTCTTTTTTGTTAATTCTAACATCTCTATCATATCTAGGTCTGTTTTTATTAACTGATTTTTGTTTAGGTTTTAGGTCACTGTTTCTTGTTACTTCATGTGCCTATTAATTTTTTATTGGATGCTGGAGATTATGAATATTACATTGCTGAATGTCTCAATTGTGGTGTCTTTTAAAGACTACTGAATACTATTCTTTCATGTTAATTTACTTTTATATCAGCTTGATGCTTCTGAAGTCTGTTTTTTAGATTTGTTGGGGAAGATCTACAGCAAACCCATTCTTAAAGTGAGGCCTTTTAAAATTTTCTACTGGGGTTGTGCTTCCAGTGCGAAGGTCAGGGACAAGATGGTGCCACAGGTATAGGTCTCTCTGCTCATCAAGCTCGGCCACTACTCTGCTCTCTTCCTTGGCATGGCCGACAGAGCCACATGCTACAGTTACCTGAAATCCCAGGCAGAAGAGGAGAAGAGGATAGCAGTGGAGGAGAAAAAGGAGGAGAATGAATTGAAGAGGATTGTGAGAGAAGTGGCAGAAGCTCAAGATGATAGCATATTTGTTTGTTTGTTTTTTTCCTTTCCCTAGGATAACGTCTTAGAGTGCGAGGTCCATGCAAGCCTGTTTGTCTCAGGAGCAGTAGTGGATAAATAAAGCTTTGCCTGTTGTGTGAAAAAAAATTTTTTTTTCTACTAAATGTCCCAGATGTTCAAGAAGGTCTACCCACTCTCGTCAGAACTCGAATATCTTCCAATCCTATGTGAGTTCTAGCAGCAGTTCAGCTCATTAGCTTCCTGGCAGTTCTTTCCTCACAAGCTGTTCTGTGGCCTACCTGTTTGACTATCACATACAGTGTAGTATTCAGCCCGAGAGTTAAAAGGCCTCTTAATCAGATTTATGGAACTCTTTTACTACATATCCTTCTCCTCTCTGGAACTCTGTCCAGCAAGTGCTAGCTGCCCCAGTCTCACTGAACTCTGATTGCTGTTTCCTCAGTTTAGTAAAATATCTACTCTCATTTTGGGTTTGTCCTGCCTGTACTTGGTTTGGTAAATGTCTCCAAGAAAAAAGCATGGATGACTGTAGAGCTCACCTTGTTTATTTCTCTTTTAGAGATCACAGTCCCATGCTGCCTATTGTCTATTATCTGACAAGAATTGTTTCATATATTTTTGCATTTTTCCAGCTATTTACAGTCCAAGGGTTAGTCCAATGCCAGTTATTGTCGTCATGGTTGAAATTAGAAGTCCTTTTTCTGAAATCATAAGACACTGCTCTTTTGTCTTCCAGTGCCAATATTATCTTTGCAAAATTCCTGATTCACTGTATACAATTCACTTCTTCTCTCTGAAGGTTTTCGAATCTTTTCTTTATCTCTAATGTTCCAAATTGATATACTGACAAACTTTGGTACAAGTAATTTTTTTTTCACTTGTGTTGGGTACCTGTTGAACCGTTTCAATCTGTAGAATCATATCCTTTAGCTAGTTCCAGAAAATTCTCTTAGATTTTTTGTTTGATAATATCTTCCTTTCCATTTTTCCTCTCTCATGGTCTGTTTGTTTCTGGAATTCTTATTAATCATTATTGGCTCTCTGAGGTAGATCTTGTAATTTCCTTAACTTTTCCTTCGCTACTTTCCATTTGTCTTTTCATCTTTTTGTTCTTTCTGGGAGCTTTTTTCAGCTTTATCTTCTCACATTTCTCCTAAAATTTTTGATTTTGGATATCTAATTTCTAAGACTATTTTCTGTTCTTTGTCCTTTTTTTCCTTCGCACATTATTCATGGATAATGTATCTTTGTCTTTCCAAAACTTAATAGTTTTTTTTCCTGGTCCATGCATTCATTATATTATTTTCATTGCATACTTTTTTTCTGTTTGTTTCTCTTGTTCTCTTTCAGGTAACAGACTTTCCTCAAAGTACTGATGATCCTTGACTGTGTCTGTTAAGTCACTATTTTAACACACTGACTGGGAGGACTGAGTATGAGGCTTGTCTCTTCTGGTGGCCTTCACTGTTGGATGATTAAATGGCAGGATGGCTTTTGCAGTTATGTACTCATATCTAGACATCGTCTTTCTTGCTATTCAGTGTCTCCTGAGAAAACTCCTCCAGTGTCTCATATTGGATGAGAAAGGGACAAGGACCCCAAATCAATCAATATGCAGATATTCTTTTTTTTCTTTTTGTTAAAGACAGGGTCTTGCTATATTGCTCAGGCTGGTCTCAAACTCCTGGCCTCAAGTGATCCTCCCACCTTCCAGCCTCACAAGTAGAAGGTATAATCCACTGCATCTGGTCCTGACTTTCATTTTCTCTCTTTTCAGCTTTGTATCTGTTACTCCAACTGTGCCTGATATCCCAGAGTCTGGAGCCTCTCTGTTTCAATTAGAAGAAATTCAAAATCATTTCATCTAATTCTTATTTTTTAGATAATTCACTTCCTTGAGGTAACACTGCTAATAAATAGAGAATGCGAAACTTGAATCTAGGTTCCTCACTCCTCCTCTAGTGTTCTGGTCAGCTAAAATACTGCTTTCAAAAACATCACAGATGACTCAAGATTCTTCTTTGCAGCTGTCTGGAAATCTTAGTAAACTTTTAAGAATTGGGTCATGACAGCTAAAAGCTCCGGTAAGACTGAAATAAATGAAGTCCCAGATCTGATCCCATCAGAGGAGGGACAGGACTAAGGTCTGAAACCCAGACAAATTTTGAAAGTGAGCTGGTTAGTTTCCTTTAGTTTCAAGGTCACATAATGGAATTATTATCACTGGTTTTTTTTGACATCAAAATTTGATGGATGAAAAAATTTGACAGTCCTATCTTCATAAATTTGAAGTGTTATACCATCCAAATGTCTCTTAATTAGGAGAATACTAACCTGGGTTAGGATAACAGTAACATATTTTAACAGGGTTGCCTCCTAAACAATACCTCATGGAAAACTCATTCTGTGGGATAACATGTATTACTTGAGAAAAGGAATTTCATAATCAAGAAAGTTTGGGAAATGTTAGGTTAAAGAAATCTCAACTAGTTTCTTTAATACCAGGACTTCTCAAAATCTTTAATAGGCATTGTGAAAATTCAAAAGAGGAATGTATGGGACATGTGGCATTTGCCCAGTGTATTTTAGTACAGAATCCTTTTTTTTCTAGTTCAAGGAAGCCACTTTGGGAAACATAATCTGACCCAATATTGTATTTCTGAAAGTCCTGTTATGGGAAATTTTGGGTAAGAACACAAAATTGCTCTCCTTAACATGAAATGCTCACCTGAATATTAATTACAAAAAGGGTACAGGTCATGCTGTAATTTAAAATACATATAGTGAATGAAGTTCATGTGTCTAAATATAACCGGTAGTTATTTGTAATGGCAAACATGAAAACACATTTCATTTGTAAGCAAAAGGTCTATGTAAAAATGGTGACAGCCAAAGTGCTAATCCATATTACCACTAAACATTTAAAATGAGGTGTTGTCCCGAACACATACTATTTAGCCTGGAAGTGGGTCTGGCAGTGGTGGACTGTAGTGAAGCTGGCAGGATCTCCGATTTGATGGCTACATTGGTGACCGCACCATCCATCCTGTCTGTCTCACATAAGCTTGGCAACTGTGCTGCCTTCTCCAGCGTGGGCAGTAACTGATCAAACTGGTCAAGGTCAGCTGTAAACTAAGAATAGAAACCAAAGTTAGAGGAAATATATTCTACACTTTCATCTGAAACAAATGTAGGAAAAAAGTTGTTCCCTTAAACTCTATGAATTAAGTGTGACTATGAGAGAATAAAGAAATAAAAGTAATTAGAATGGTTGGGGCTTCTTTGAAATTACATGAGCTAACTATTCTACTGGGGAAAAATATTTGGAAGCTTATGGTATAATATTAATATACTGTAGGATATAAGAAAATATATACATATGATATTTATCTCCTATATCTCAGTATAAAATTTATGTATAGAAAAAAAATTGGACAGGAGGAAAAAGTGTCAAAAGCACTGTGTCTTGATGGTGACATTATGGGTGATTTTCTTCCTGTCATATTTTTCAAAATTTTATGTACAATGATTTAATTTATATTTATATTGATATAACTTTTTAAAAGTTTGGGAAAGCTTTTTATAAGATCTCAGAAAGGTCACTTTCAACTTCAGGATTTAATATTACAAGAAACACATCTTCTAGAATAGTTAGGGAGTTCCTACGTTTGTCTGAAAGTCAAATGTAGGAAAGTTATATATAGAAGAAGAAAATTGGCCTTTATTTCACAATATTATTACATTATGATTAGTTTAAGATAATTAATCAACATGAAATGTCTATCTGTTTGGGTTTCATTATTTAGTTCAACTAAAACTTTGTTTCCAGATTGTATAATAGAATTATATGCATGTATTTTTAAAATGTCTGATTTCTTTCAAAATTACATTTCTGAGATTCAGGCATATTGTCACATGTAGCAGTTCATTAATTTTATTACTGAATACTATCCCATTGTATTAGTATGCCACAGTATTATTATTCATTCCACTGTGATGGATTTTGGGGTTGTTTCCAGTTTTTGACTAATACAAATATAGCTGTTATGAACATTTCTGAACATGTCTTTTGTTACACACGTGCTCAAAGCATTAACCATAATGGAAAAGATTGAGAAACTGAACTATATTAAAATGAAGAACTTTATCAAAAAGCACCATTAAGAGAAAGAAAAGGCAAGCCATGGAGATATTATGGAGAAGATATCCGCAAATGTATAACCAATAAAGGGCTCATATCCATAAAGAACTCTTACAAGTCAGTAAGCAAAAGCAACACATTAAAAAAATGGGTAAGAGATTAGATAATTTACAAAAGAAGATATCTAAATGGCCAATGAACATTTATGAAGGAAATGCAAATTAAAACTATAAAATACCACTATGCATACCCCAGAATGGCTGAAAGTTTAAAATATTGACAATATCAAGTATTAGCAAGGACATGGAACAAGTAGAAGGAATTTTCATACATCTGCTTAACGTATGCATATCTTATGATCCTGCAATTCTACCCCTAGGTATAAACTCAGCAGAAATGCATGCACATGTGCACCAAAACAGATGTATCAGGATTGTACACCACGGCATTATTTTATAAAGCTGTTACTTGTAAAGTTAATTTTAAAGAGAGTTTTAATATACTTATTATTTAAAGCTGTTTTTCTGCTTAAAAAAAAAATATTAGTTTCATTGTACCAAGAAACATGAGATACAGCCTCACCCTCAAAGAGCACACATACAAAGAACTAGTCAAAATAGTGTTACTATAAATTATAAATATAGAAAATACAAAGCACTATGAGAGTAGAGAGGAAGAAAATGTCTAACTAGGGCTACTTTGGGAAGGCTTTATAAAGATGTTGTTTGAATTGGTTTGTGAAGGATGAGTAGATGTTTAGCAGGCACAGAAAAAGAAGAGCAAGGCAGAAGATGCTTAGAAGAGACATGGCTTATCTCAGGAATGGCAAGGACTTCCATGTGCCTAGAATGCAGTATGCCTGAGGGAAAAGAGAGATTTTTGTGAGATGAGGTCAGAAAATCAAGCTGGTTCAAGAAACTGAAGGACATGCATACTAAGTGTAAATCTTGTTTCACAATGGAGAGTCTTGTTGATAAACTGCTTTGTAAAAACATTGCCAGCTATTTCATGAATGTCTATATTCTGTCTGTAAATAATGTGAAAGCTCTTAGAGGAGAGGGACCATATTTTTTGATTTTCTTATATTCCTTCAGAGTCCACAAGCAATTATTCAATAAAAGAAGGTGCCTGTTAATTTTCTCCCCACCCCCACCCCATCCTGAACATAGAGGTTCCTAATCCATAACAATTTCTGGAAAGGTTTATTTTTATTTACTTGTTTCAGGGCATTTTATAAAGGGTAATATTCTGCTACCCAGAATATTCAAGTCCCTATTCTCTGATGATGGTTGAAGGTGGTTCGAATCAGATGAAAAGGAAAATAGCCTTACAAAATGCTTCAAAGAAAATAAAAACCAAGCTAGATTAGGCAGATTTGTCCACCTCCTCCTATTTCTCTACAACTTCATTTATATCACAGGTTCCCAAACTTAGCTACACATCAGAGTGCTCTGGGGAGTGTCTTTAAAATACAGATTCCTAGATTCTATTCCCAGAGAGTTAGATTCAATAGGTAGGGCTTGGAGGAGGGGGCAGGAAAGGTATAATTAAAAATCTCTAAAGATACGAACTCTGATTTTATACAAAGAAAGAAAAATCTGCTTTTTGAGAATCCCACCTTAATACTATAGCCCTCTGAAGTTCTAAAGAGAACTTTTTAGGGCATTTTGTGACTTTTCAATTATTGTTGCTAACCTCTTAATATATGACCATTGGGCCAGACGTGGTGGCTTACAGCTGTAATCCTAGAACTCTGGGAGGCCGAGGTGGGAGGACTGTTTGAGCTCAGGAGTTCAAACCAGTCTGAGCAAGAGTGGGACCCTGTCTCTACTAAAAATTGAAAAATTGGCTGGGCATCATGACGCATGTCTGTAGTCCCAGCTACTCCGGAGGCTGAGGCAGGAGGATCGCTTGAGCCCAGGAGTTTGAGGTTGCAGTGAGCTGTGATGATGCCACTGCACTCTATCCCAGGCAACAGAGTGAGACTGTGTCTCAAAAAAAAAAAAAAAAAAAAAATGCCCATTGGATAGGAAAAAACATAGCATGAATCCAAATCTGGTCTATGGTCAGAGTAGAATAGATGAAAAAGAAAAAATAACTATGAACGATCATTCTGTGAAGCAAGGAATTACCTACCTGGCTCTGGGACTCCAGTTTAATTTCCTCAGGAGCAGGTTTGGTCATTGGGGTTGGGTTTGTGTTACAAGGATCCATCTGTTCTTTCTTTTCCACTTTCACCTTTACATCATCCAGGCTCAGATTTGGAGTTGATCTTAAATCTTTCTCATCTTTATCTAAAAGGTAGCGTAGGAGCTGATGGTCCTTTGATTCTTTTTTCTTTGAAGCATCCAGTTCTAGTTTTATACTGGAGTTCCCTTGTGCCTGTCCAGTTACTGACACAGAAGTAGATGCACTGTCCTTTTTATCAGGCTCAACAGACAAAGTGGTGATATCTGAGGGGCTACCCTCCTGTAAGAGTCGGTGCAGAATTTTGTGTCTCTCTGTCAGTGAGCTATGGGATGAGGGGCAAGAACCTCCTGAAGAGTTAGCAGAGGCAGAGTTGGAAGTGCCTGTGCAAGAGAGCACATCTTTGCAACTTGTGTCTATATCAGCATGTCGTAACTGCTGTTCGGCAGTTGTTGTCAAAAGCTGCACTAGTTTGTGACTGGTTTGAGAGTATTTACTGTCTCCATCTGAGAGTCTGTCATTGTTATGCACAATCCCTGAATCCAGAGGTTTGCCATCACTAGAGCTGTTGTCAGATTGAATCATTTCATTTAAAATGGTTGCAATCTCTTTGTTATCTTTGGACTCAGCTTTTGCTGGTTGTATATTTAATCTGCTTGGTGAATTCTGTGAGCTGATCTGCCTGAGGACTGGGGAACTGGCAGAGAAGCCAACGGAGTTATTGGGTCCTTCATTCATACCCTGTAAAGATGTTACTGGGATATTTGAATAAGATCGGTTACTATTATTACAGGCACTACTTGTCATGCCAACAGGGGAGCTTAATGTCGAAATATTAGGAGGGAATGAACTGTTTGGCATCCTGGGCCTTGTTGCCAATCCGGCAGTAACCTGTCTCCTTGGAGACATGAACTGTGCTAGGGATATTCCTGTACCTTCCATAGGAGCATTACTGAGGTTTAAAGAGGGATTACTGCTCTGGGAACTGGCCTGTCCTTGGTTTAAGGCAACATTGGCTACAATCTGATTTCCAGGTGAGCATCCAAAACTCCCTTGGCTGTTGCTAGAATTACTATGAGTGCTGCTATGAAGGTCTGAGCTCTGTTGTCGGTTTACTCTGGTGGATACCATGTTGCTGTTGGATGGTGGCAATGTGGATGAACGAGCCACACCATGAGCTGGAGAGATACTAGGATTGACCGAGGGGTTTACTCGGGGAATTGACATTCCAGAATTAGTGTCATCTTGAGGAGAAAGCCCACTGTGTTCCCTAGGGGGAGAAAGACATTATTATTCAGACATCTTCCCTTGTTTCCATTAAAATATATTTTTATGATGCATATTATAAAACAAGACTATTAACTTCATTAATATTGCAAGCTATCAAGTAAAGAGCTTCTGTTTCACCTTAAGTTAAGGAAAAACACTGGACTATTAGTACTACTGTGAAATATTAGCACCACTTGATAAGAAATAGTGCTTATGGACTCAAATTTTATAATGGTCTCAGTTATAATGAAAGAAATCCTTTTTGGTCTTAGAAAAAATCTAATGTATGTACTTTTAAATTTTTCTAAACTTAACGCAAACATTATAATACTTTTGGTTGAAAAAGAAACTTCCCACACCTCTGTTTATAAAGCACTTATTCATGACTCCCCTGTTACAGCTTTTAAGTATTTCAACTCCAAAGAGGAAGACTGGGTAAGGAAAATACTGTGTCACTGATGTAAAAATTAAAAAGGGTGATATGCAAACATAGCAGATGTTTTAAAAGAGAAATCACAATATGAAAAAAAGAACTGTGCTAATTCCACTCACAAGCATAATTTAAACTAAAATTAGAAAAAAACTGAATGCTGAATTCAGGTTTTCAGTGAGTTCTTTACTCAAATTCATAATTATGATAATAGATTTGTGACTGGCATTACCATGTTCCAATAAGCAAATATATCAGATGAGGAAAAGATGAAGTGAGGGGAAATGTCTTTGTTTTTAATGCTAAATTTTAAACAGTTGTAAATATGGGATTTTGAATAAGTCATAAAATAAAATAATAGTTCCATGAATTTACCACGTATACCAATATAAAACATATTTAGAGAGGGGAACAAATTAGAGGCAATGACATTCAAAAACCTCAAGTTGATAGTGTAATGATTTGTAGTTTCTGTGAGAAACTGTTATCTTAAATTCAAGAGCCATCAAGTTTGCCCTCATGAAAATAAAGCACTTTCAAAAACAAAAATAAAAATCATAATGTTAATAAACTTTGCAATCTTTTATAAGATTCATATATGAAAGTTGGAAATTTTTAGACACCTTTTTGGGTTTATCTCCTAAAACACGTATTTTCATCCTCACCTTTCCTGTCTCTCTTTATGAATAACAAAGCTATTAGGTGAAAAAACTATAAAACCCAATATGTATATATTAATTATATACTCATCATACTAGTTTTATGCCCAATTTAGGATTTCTGATTTCTTGCCATCAAGAGCATAAAACATTTCTCTAAGAAGAGATATGTTAACTGACTTATTTCATATGAAGCTCTCCAAATAAGTAGTACCTGTCGATGATATGAATTCCCATGATGAAAGGTTGCATGTCTGGACTTTGAGGGTAGCAAAGTTTACACTTGGTGTGGGCGCTAAGCATTGTCCCATCATTCAATATGAATCTATAGGATGGGCTGGAGGCAGTGCCACGAGTCATCACTGTTTCAAACAAAAGAGAAACCTAGTTAAAATTCTGACACTTGTATGTTGGGTAAAGGAGAGTCACCAGGCCTTATTTCTACCTAGAACTTCATTTTAAAATGTCCTCCCATCTGCTGCCTGCTCAGACTCAGAATAAAGAATAGTTCAGACAAAGCAGATTATCTGAGGGCGAAAAATGATTCCATGAAATATACCACTTGATGACAGGTTTTAATTTAGTTCTATTTGAATGGGTGCCTCCTCACATAAATTATGATTGTAAAGAAACCCCAAACCAGGAAAATATCAACCTTAATCTTTCCTTATAATGGGGCAGCTCTTCAAATCTATTAAGTCTCCATTAAAAATACCAGGAAGTACTTTTCTCCCCTCTCACTCTCAGTATTATCTTTAACAAGTTTTGTTTTTTCTTTTCCTGGCTGATTTTTTAGTAACAGCTCTACTGAAATAAAATTCACATACCATAAAATTCACCCTCTACGTTTTGAGTGGTTTACAGAGTTCCTTAACTAATGTTCAAATTTAATTTTTCACTGAGGAATGTGGGTCACTAAGGTCCCATTTTACAAATTATTATATTCATATACATTATTTTAATGGTTGAATTTTTTAGGTTTAGTAAGCAAATTAAGATAAAGCCCATGATTACTAATATAAAGAACAAAAACCAGCTTAAGAAGTCAAATCACTTCATAAACAATATAATTTACATAATTTTGTCTAAAAGCTTTATTATCAGCAGACAAAATTCTAACCATACAGGTAAGTCTTTATTAAATATGTAAAGGCTATACTAGACTCTTAAGTAACAAAATATCACTGATGTTTTAGTAATACAACAGAATTCTATATTAAGAAAGACTTAACAGATAGATTCAGCTGTATCAAGGTTAATAATCATATCCACTGAAACACAAGAATTACTACCATAAAGGACTACTATAATTTAGTCTACAATAAATGTTAGTCCTATTTTTCAAAAACATTTCAGCAAGGGCTTCAATTACATTTTAAAGAACAGTGAAAGAGACTTCAAATGACCAATTAATAAATAATTTTTGAAGCTACATATTACTTGAAGAGATGACATACTCTATTTTGTTGTCATGGGTACATAGTATCAACTGAAAAAGTTGTAAATAATAAATCTACCTAAGGACCCAAATCAGGATATAAACTTAATTGAAAGGATTAAGACTTATGTTCAACCAACCACATTTTTTACCCATCTGACGATTTTTCAGCTAAATCATTAGCTGAAATTATACCAAATATAATGTACAGAGAAATTTAGTATCTAATGAAATAATAAAGGTTGAAAAAGAGTCTTTATTGGACACTGGTAATTTTTTATGGAAGGATATAATTAAAGGTTTACTATAGCAAATCCTAAAAACATTAACAATCTCAACTGTTAAAATCTCTTTAACAATATATTTTGGAAAATACAACTTCAACAAAAAGGTGGCATTTAAAAATAAATCATTAACCCAGGATAATAATAAATCTAAAGATATATAAAGGGCCGGACAAGACAGACAATATATCTCATGTATTTTGCTTATGCCATTTTATCCATTTCCTCATCATTGTTTACTGCCCTTCAGGATATCCTCATTCTGTTTGAAAACAGTCACTGGCTCTTCTCTATAGAGCTGTGCCACTGTCCAATATGGTAGCCACCAGCCACATGTGGCTATTTAAATTTAAGATTAAATAAAATTTAAAATTTAGTCCATCCGTCACACTAGCCACATTTTAAGTACTGAATAGCCACATGTAATTAGTGGCTACCATATTGGACAGCACAGTCAGTATACAATCTGACTTCAACTTGCATTTTTAACTTTATTTCTCATTACTTATATACCTTTGACTAGGAACCAGATAATTTTTATACATTCATTTTTCTTCTTTAGCTAGAATAAACATAAAGACTACTAACAGTCTTATTCTCATTTTCCACTCTCTATTGAATCCTGCACTATGCTTTGCAATAAAATCTTCCAGTAAGTACTGGCTGATTGATCTTCAACTTGGATCTCATCTAACTAGACTGATAATGACATGTGATAAATTGTCATAACTTTTCTTTAAAGGACAGATTTTCAATCTTAGCTATGTTCTTAAATATTCATATTATATCTCAATTTGTGTTTTTGCTCTTTTAGGAATCTGGACTGTAATATTGTGAGATAGTATCTATCATGGAGCCTAGTACACAGCAGGTACTGAACGAATATTTCCTTAATAAACACCAAAGGAAAAACAACAAATAAGCAGATTCCAAAGTACATATGTCTTGAGTCATATACATATACACATTTAGTCAATCTCTAGACACCATTTATGCCAATAGTCTCAACCCTATATAACCAATCACTAATATTTTGAATTAAGAGATGAGTAAGATAGCCACAGTTCTTTACAGAATTGGTTCAATCAAGATTTGCTCTACACACCAAATTTTCCCTTTAAGTGGGTTTCAAGGATTAGTTTTGAAATCCCATTTTGATCACAGGTCCTGGCCTTGTTTTCTGATGCAGTTTTGCGAGCTATACAGCTAGCATTTTGATCTCTGACTCCTGTCCATTTCTAAACTTTATAGAACACTTAGTGGGGAAGGATATCATTGAAGGGGTATTATTGACACCCCAGAAACTCTCCAAAGAACCTTTAACATGACAACTGTTTTTGTTTTGTTTTGTTTCTCTCTCTAGAATAGGCCTCAAAAGAGCTACAAAGCAAAGGAAACATTAAATTTTCCCTACTTAACAGAAGCTGTAGAAGTAGAGCTATTTGAGTTTTTGATCCCTCCCAATTTGGTGCTGAGATAACCTCAAACAAGCATGCCTTATTGATGTTAATTAAATGTATGAAATGTGTGGCAGGGTACTATGGGTCAATGTTGGCAGAGATTTCTTTTTCTTTTTGGTATTTACCTAAATATATGCAAAAGAATTTTTAAAATTTTTAAAAATTGTCATTAGGTACAGAAAAAATAATTACCCCTGGATGTTCTAAGATTTTCAATCACCATGAGTAAATTCTATTTAGTGTATCAAAATTTCTACAAGAGGATAGTAAACTCATATTTTAAAATTTCACAACAGAGTTTGACATAAAAAGATTTTCAGTTAACTGTTATGTGGACTATGGAATTAGTTACATTACACAACTCCCAAAGAAAATTCTAGTTAATCATTAATATGGGTACTTATGTTTTATAGAAATATTTCCAAATTTCTTAATACTATAATCTCCTTCAAACTCTGACTCATATTTTTTAGAAAATGAAAATAGCTTTATTTTGTGATTATAAAGTTAGGATAATAGATGAACAAAGCATAGGTAAAGATAAAGTCATTAGTAATCCTATCACACATAGATAACCATTGTTAACATTTTGTTAATTTTCTAGAATTGGAAAGATATACAAGAGTGAGATCACACTATATATGCTGTGCTTTCTTAACCTACTTTTTAATATGACAATATATCACAGCCATTTCAAAGATAGGAAATGATGATCCATTACATCACTGTATACAGGTAAATAGAACTTTCATAAAACTGGTTTCTAGGCTATATAGCCTAACATTACCCATGACTACTACTCTCTCTAACTGCTAATCAATGTGCTCCAGGAAAAGGTACTCTGTATGAAAAAAAAGTCTGGGTAACAAAGTTTAAAAGGTATTTTTGTTGTAGAACTTCCCAGAAACCTAAATACCTTAAGTGTGCCTTATAAATCCCCAAAAGTGGGAGACTAAAGCATTTCCCAAACTTAATTAAGCATGAAACATCATTTCCCAGTTATAGCTATTAATATCTTGTAGAACCTAGGTTTATGTTTTACAAACTTCACTGTAAGAAAATATCTTAGACTACAGACTCTGATTCAGTAGTGTGGGGTGGGATCCAGAAATCTGGTTTAAAAAACTGCCCCCTATGAATCTGTCTCATCAGGGACCTTGGGAAGCATTATAACCTAGACCTTTCTTTAAAATAATGGTTCTGAATTGAATAGAACCTGAACCTTTTCTAAACCACACACACTTGCATGGACCTTCTCCAAGTTTAAAAAGCTCCTCAAATGATTCTAATATCCATTTCCTCCCAATCTCAATGTAGAACCATGGCTTTAATTTAGTCCACTGCTGAGTATTCCCACATATTCTTTGACTGAAATGTATTTTCAAATTTGACTCTGGAAAATAAAATAGTTAAAAGGAGTTCATGGGTTGTCTCAGTCAAAAGTAGCCAAAAAATTAAGAACTAAAACTTTTAATGCATATTAGGATTTTACACTAGCTGTTGCCTTCAAAGAGTAAGTTAATGGGCAGGAGAAAAGACAACAGATGAAGGACAAATTTTTCTTGCCTAGATAGCAATCACTGTAAAGTCTAACAGAAATCAAGGATGCAGTGGTATAATTTGTCTCACTCTTTTTACACTATCCCTAAGTGAAGAGGCAGCAAGGCAACTGCAAATGCAAATTATACCCTCTCCAATCTTAACAGACCAGTGGTTCTCAAACTTAAGCATTATCTTTAAGGTTTGTTAAGATAT
Organism: Lemur catta; assembly: GCF_020740605.2. Classification (NCBI taxonomy): domain Eukaryota; kingdom Metazoa; phylum Chordata; class Mammalia; order Primates; family Lemuridae; genus Lemur; species Lemur catta. The sequence continues at coordinate 17,703,479 of NC_059131.1, read as the reverse complement.
CTGGGCCCTCATCTGAGATTTAATTCAGCAGGTCAACATCTTTAACAGAATATTGTCATGTAAGTGTTTGACCAGGCCACATTTCTTTTGATACTACTGAATATAATATGCCAGAAAAAGGTGTGCTCAATCCATGAAAGCTGTTTGGCAAGTTGTCCAGAATCTCCAAAACACTAGAATCAGAGTCACGTGAACTCTGGACAACTTAATTCTGAGAAAAATATAAGTTATTTCTATTGAGGAATTTTTTTTTTTTCCGTAAAAAAAGGTAGAGGGAGAGAACATTAAGAAATGATTAATTGGGAAGGAGTGTGGGACTTTACTTATATTTCTTTACATTTTACTCTAAATTGTTTCATTTTATATATGGATGACAGACTAGTTAATTATCATAATGTAATTAATCTAGTTTATGGAGAATTCTAGGTTTAAAAACACATACTTTAAGTTGTGGCTTAATCACTTCTATTTGCCTAGTCATTTGGACGATGAGACAATAATCTAGACCTGCTTTGCCTTGGTGAAAATGTACATAAATTACAGATAAATAAAATTAAGTCTTTTAAGTAAAGCCTTAAAAAGCCCAACTTATAAAGTTAAGGCAAAAAAATCAAGGAGTACCATATTCTTCAGAACTTTAGTCAGTGAGTGGAGACAGTGCCCCGAGTCCCAAATCTATGCAAAAGTCAAGTGCCACTCTTGGTCGAGGAAATCACAAAGTTCACATTCAGTGGATGGCATTAGTTACTTATTGTGATGATTTCTAAACCTGGCTGCACTTTAGGGTTGCCTGAGAAACTTTTTTAAAAATTCAGATTCTTGGCTCTACCCAGTGAAATACAATCTTGGGGGGTGGCAAGTCTAGTTAGGAGCCCACTGGAGAACCATCAGGCTGTAGGAAGCTGTCCCAGAAGTAACTAGGGCTGTGAGATTTATATAGATGGCTTCCTGAAAAAAAAAAAAAAAAATTAAGCTACTTCCTTCATATACCACTAGGAAGCAGATGACCTAAAATGGAATGAATGAAAAATCATTTGTAAACTTAGGAAATCTAATGTTATGGGAAAATATTAAAATTAAGAAAGATGATGAAATAATGAAAAATATCTTAAATTTGTTTTTCAGAAATAGCCATGGAAAGAGTCTCTTACCAATCAAACTATCCAGTTAGAGATTAGAGAATAAATTACATTGGAAAAAGAGTATTAGGCTACCATAATTAAATTACAATATTTTAAAAGTACATCAGAATCCCTTAATTCTCAATCTCTGTGAAATTTCTAGCCTTAATTCTCAAATAACTTCCCTGCCTTTCTATAGTATCATTAAATTCCTTAAGGGCAGGGAATATACTTATTTTATACTCCCATAGTACTTACTAAGACCCACCAGCTATTTAATAATTAATAATTTCATAGGATACATTTTTTGACTTGAAACTTCAATCTGAGTCAGGAGATACTGGTGCTCTGTCATAAAGTAAACATGCATGATACTAACTAATCTCTGTATTATCCAGAAGCCCTTTGATGTGTTTGTTCTGCTGGGAATGATCTTCAACCGCCAGACAAAAATATCACTTCCTCTCTGAAGTTATCCTTAATTTTCCCAGTCAGAATTAATTTTTTCTTCTTTGGTTACAGCTCTATACCACATCATACTGATCTTTAGAGTCATCACATATTCTCCTAATACATTATGAGCTCCTTAAAGGCAAAACCCTGCTTCTTAGTCATTGCTGTTATTCCTGGCACCTTATATGGTATTCTAGATATGTCAGGAACTTGATACATGTCTGCTGAATGAATGAATGAATGAATGAGTGATCACCACATGACATCCTGTTCTTTAGAATGTGCATCCAAATTTTAGGATCCACTCGTGAATTACTTTGCTTACCCATTTCTTCCTTTCCTAAAACAGATTATTGCAAAAACTCTAATTTGGAGAAAATACTTATCAAGCCATAAGTTCTATACAAACTATTCAATATTACTAAAGAGCAAGGTTAATGAAAATAATTGAGAGAGAAACTTTACCTTCTTGAAATAGTTGTCTGGCATAAGATGGCTCTCTGCCCTGAGGTTGGAAGAAAGCATAAATGCACTTCCTCACTAAATCTTCCCAGCCAGTTCTGCCAGCAGCTCTCAGGGAACTAGTATCAATAGAGATGATTTTACCTACACAAGGAATGAAAGTTTACATTTATGACAGCCTTTTGATATAAATCATCCATATTTCAAAACTAACAACTGCATCTAAGGAATAGTCTCTCCTTTCAAATGCTCGATAGACAAAAGCATTAAAAAGCACTATTAATTTTTATTACATATAGTAATGAAGTATATTATTAACATAAAAATTGTTTTGGTCTTGGAGTGTGTTATGTACTAGTATTTCATATTCTAAAATTCAATTCCGGTCAAGTATTAAAGTCATATTGGGTCATACCACAACAACCTGAAGCTGCTGAGACTAATGCAGTTCAGACTCCTCTGGTTTGCTCTTTGCACCTTGCTCTCTATATACTGATGACTGACTGGATCACTTATTGGGGAGGGAGAGGCAGAAGATGAAATATATTGTTTTGGTTTAATTTTCAATAACTAAGTGCAGAGAATCTGAGAAAATAGGCAAGCTTTTTTCTCATATTATTTATTCTCAAATGTAGATAATATTACATTTAAGAATAAACAGAGACTGAAGGCAACAAAAGTTAAATCAGAAAAGGATAATAAGTGAGAACATGAAGGTTCGCTAGGCATCACACACACAAAACTTATGCTTTATAAAATTTAGCGAGGATTTTCTATTTTTATCATATTTGAACAAATTTCCTAAATGGCAATGAGAGAATACAGGAAAATTATTCCTCAGTTAATCAGAGCCCAATTAATCTACTTTGTGATTATTCAGACTTGTTTTATTATACGTTTTATGCAATCTTATAATCACACAATATAGGTAAGATATATATATAAATTAAGAATTATATTAATAAAATAAAAACCTGCAAACCTACCACTCAACTTCAGAACTTGATGTTACCAATAACACTCCATTACATGTGCACTCCTCCCTTGTTGAATCCTCCCACCCCATCTTTAAATTTTTCAGTGAATGACCAACTAGATTGTTACCAGTTTTTGCCATTACAATCAACTCTGCTATGAACAGCTTTCACATGTTCCATGGTGCAGGTGTGTGAGAGTTTCTCTAGGGTATACATGCAGAAGTAGAACTGTTGGATTGCAGGTTATGCAAATGTTCAACTTTATAATATTAACTTAAACTTTTTCCCAGAAACTTATATCACCCTGTGCTTCCACCAGCAATGTGTAAGAGCTACTGTCAATCTAACATCCTTTCCATCACTTGATATTGTCAGGCTTCTTTATTTTTCACATTAGTAAGTAAAAAATAATATTTCATTGTGGTCTAAATTTGTATTTCCCCAATTCTTAATGAGGCTGCATATTTTTCATGTTTATTTACCACTAATGTTTCCTCTTCTGTGAATGCCTGATTATATCTTTTCTCCATTTTTCCTTTCCTCACACAATCAATTCAAATCTACCCTACTGTTTTTGCCTCCTCACTTAACTAATCCTTTCTTTATATATTTCATTTGGTTTGCTTACAAATAAAATATTCACTGACTTCTTTAACTTAGTTATGGTCTTTTTTTTTTTTTTTTTTTTGAGACAGAGTGTCGCTTTGTTGCCCTGGCTAGAGTGAGTGCCGTGGCATCAGCCTAGCTCACAGCAACCTCAAACTCCTGGGGTCAAGCAATCCTACTGCCTCAGGCTCCCGAGTAGCTGGGACTACAGGCATGCGCCACCATGCCCGGCTAATATTTTTTTTTATATATATATATTTTAGTTGGCCAGATAATTTCTTTCTATTTTTAGTAGAGATGGGGTCTCACTCTTGCTCAGGCTGGTCTCGAACTCCTGACCTCGAGCGATCCACCCGCCTCGGCCTCCCAGAGTGCTAGGATTACAGGCGTGAGCCACCGCGCCCGGCCTAGTTATGGTCTTGAATCTGATATACCCAACCCTACTTGATTAGGTTATCACCCAAGTCTTGGCATAAATGTAGATGGCAGAAAGAAAATAAACTGAAACTTAAATAAAGGAATTTTGTTATTTAAGAACAATTTTGGGAAAGCCTGGTGAACACTGTAACGGAAATTATACATGATTTTGGGTTTTAAAATATTTTAATTATTAATTTTTTTTCTCTTATCATGTCAGAGATAAAGAACTGGCTATAGCAAGGATTCCACTGCTACATAAGTTTCATATACAATAATGCAGTGACTAAGGGAGGCATGCATGTGTGTGTGTGTGTGTGTGTGTGTGTGTGTGTGTGTGTGTGTCTTAGGATTGGCCCCACAAAAGAGCAAGAGAGTCTGGAGTTGTAAGACTGGAGGGGAGAAAGTGATTACGTTATCAGCAGTGGTACTAAAGCTGTAACACAATGACTATCTTAGAGAAGAATCATGAATAGCTTGATTTAGAATACCTTTGCTTGCCAGAGGAAAGTCTAACCATCCCACTACCAACTAACCAATCAACAACCAAAAAACCACTGGCAAAAGACTTTTTTCTTTTTTTAAGGGATATAGATCACCCCATGTGGAATTAAAAAATACTACTACAATTCAATAAATTAAATGACTAAATTTATTATAGCTCATCTATTATTTTTAGCTAAGTCAATTCTACGATATAATAAAATGTTAGTTTTACATTTAAGTATACTTTATATTAGTCTGAATCTTTGTATAAGTGCATACAGTACAGTAATGCCCTTTTAATAGCACTTTAGTAGAAAGCAATGTAATATAAACGAAGAGTTCTACATTAGGGCCTAACAATTTCTGTTCTCAGCAATAGGTTGTATTTTTTTTTTTATTTCAAAATTTTTACAGGGGTACAAACATTTGGGTTACATCTATTGCATTTGCAGCACCCAAATCAGAGCTACAAGCATGCCCCTCCCAGACTATGCATATTGTTTTGATCAAATCACCATTCCCTCATTTGTAAATGGACTCTGTGATCTCTGAGGTTAATTTTTTTAAATGATTATGGTTATTTTTATATATTTATATATACTGTCAGGCGTGTCTAAAATTTTAATTCTGGGTCCTTGGCCAGAAATAAAACTATCAGTGATAACATTGTTCCTATAAGAATAACAGTTTTCTTTAAAACAATCCAATTTAGGATTTAATTTCTAGAAACACAATATGAAGAAAAGCTGAAATTTTGTTCCTAAATTACCTTCATAACTTTTAGGCTTCCCTCATCACTGACATTTTTTCTGTGACATGATAATCACCCTTTCCAACAGGTTTTCGTTTTGCTATCTCACAAAGCCCTTATTTGGTTTCTTTTTATATTAACCAGTAATTGATACAAAAGACCAGTTTTCTTTTTCAATGGTCTCCATTTTTCCTCCATGCAAAATTTTTTTGGTTTTCAATAAGGTTTCATTAGCTTTTTTCAGTGCTGTTCATTGGTGGAGAACGGAAAGGAACATGATACACAGTAAACTCAAAAAGGGAACATTCTCTGGACATTATTTTTACTACCTTTTATTATCTGTGTTAATTTATCCCTATTGAGTCTTTAGCAAAAGCCGTTGAGAGTTTGTCTTTAAAAACATAAGAACAGGCCTCGCTCAGTGGTTTATGCCTGTAATCCTAGCACTCTGGGAGGCTGACGTAGAAGGATAGCTTGAGCTCAGGAGTTTAAAACCAGACTGAGCAAGAGCGAGACCTGGTCTTTACAAAACATAGAAAAATTAGCTAGGTGTAGTGGCACATGCCTGTAGTCCCAACTACTCAGGAGGCTGAGGCAGGAGGATGGCTTGAGCCTAGGAGTTTGAGGTTGCAGTGAGCTATGATGATGCCATTGTACTCTAGCCTGGCAACAGAGAGAGACTCTGTCTCAATCAATAAGAACAAAGCATATAACATAGGAATATTAGAATACTGGGACTAAAAAAATTAATAATGAAATGGGATCCTATAAAAATGGTAAAAGTCAAAATGTATATTAAAACTGAACTTTCCCAAAGAGTAAAATTCAGTAGAAATGATTTTTAAAATCTCAATATGCTAAAAAGAATCTCAAGTATCTATATTTTAAAATTAGAAAGGTGAATGATATATATGTAACTCTGATGACTATCTGATGTATTAGTGTAAAGGTAAAATCAAACAATATAGGAAAAATGCTTTATAAATTATAAAGAACAATAAAATTTGTTCCTGCTGAAAGTCAAATCTGAAGTAGGTCATTAAAAAGAAGGCCTTATTTTCAGGCAGTCTCACTGTTACTCGCTTTGCGGCACTCCTGCCCTCCTTTCAGCTCTTTTCCCATACCCGTCTTACTTATCTTAGGGCTTCTGCAGCTCTGTTTCCTCAATGAGGAGCACTCATTCTGTACCAAGATGCTTCACTGCTGCCCCCTTCCAACACCCATACTTTAGATAGCTGATGCCAGACCATCCTTTGAGGCTCAAGGGCTCCTGTCAGCTCCTCAGACAGGCCTTTGTTGACCAGCTAATTTTATATATCCCCCCTTACACCATCTTACACCTGTTCTATCATAAAATGTTATTAAATTATTGATTTTTACTCAGCCATATATACCTTAAACCCAGAGACAGGCACTTCTAGGGACTCAGTTTATGCTAAATAAACTTAAAGAAAAAGAATAAAAGGGAAAAGAAATAGCCAGATACATTTAAGCATATTACAACCACCATATTCATATCCATTTGTAGTAAATATATTCATACCTACATATATTTATATACCTCCCAAATTTCTTTATTTTATTCCATGATTATGAAAAATAATTTATAATCAAATAAATATAGGTATGTGAATAGTCATAAAAAAATGTTCTCTCCAGCACCCTGCCCATGACAATGATTATAGCATCTGAAATGCATAATATCAAGAACACCATTTAGGCCAGGCAAGGTGGCTCACACCTGTAATCCTAGCACTATGAGAGGCCAAGGTGGGAGAATCAGTTGAGGTCATGAGTTTGAGGCCAGCCTGAGCAAGAGGAAGACCCCATCTCTACGAAAAATAGAAAAAATTAGCTGAGTGTGTTAGAGCGTGCCTGTAGTCCCAGCTACTTGGGAGGCTGAGGCAGGAGAATCACTTGAGCCCAGGAGTTTGAGGTTGCTGTGAGCTAGGAAGACGCCACTGCACACTAGCCAGGGCAACAGAGCAAGACTCTGTCTCAAAAACAACAACAACAAAAAGAATACCATTTAAAATGTTTTCTGTATAAGACTAGGGAGTAGAGGCTGAATATTATAGAACAGAAGGACATAACATTTTGGATATAATTAGTTTTAAGGGTGTAGTCATATTATTAATACCTATACAACATTCTGAAGTTTATAGTACCTGTAGTATCTTGCTTGGTCATAAAGGATTCTACACCCGTAATAGCTGGAGGCCGAGGTAATCGTCGTGCAATACATATCAAACATGACTGGAAATCTGCCCAAAACAAGAAGGGTGAATTGAAGGAAGGAGGATGGAAAATGGTTTATATCTATCACTTGCTTTTAATGGTTTTTATAAAAATAATACACATTACAGGACCTGATGTAATATTGGAATTCACTCTGATCTAATAGTATTTTAGAAAATAAAATTGCTGGCAACCAAAAACTGATAGTTCTAGGTAGAGAGCTGGTTAGTATAAATTATTCCTTCTAGTAAATGCTCTTACTTAAACTAGAGACTGATACATCTCATGTACTTGGATGATAACAATTAGAAGTAGTAGATTTGGTTGGCTAGCACTTCTATTGAAAAAATAGTGGTAGTAGTTTTGGTTACATATAAGCAATATTGTGTTTTTAAAAATACAATTTTGTAGTCAATTTCTTATGCTCATCAGCATTTAATGGCTATAAAGTTTATTCTTATAAACATTATGCAGATAATCATATGAAAAAAACAACCTTTAATTCTGAACAAGCATTATTTTGCTCTTGACAGAGGACTTTAAGTTTTTAAGATATGTGATTTTTTAAAAGTCCCATTTCCAAATTTTAAGGGTACTACACATAATATCACACAGCTAAAAATGAACTTTAGCCATATAAGATTTGGCAAGCGTATTTTGTAAAAGGTCCCCAGTTGACTGTGACCTCCATTTCCTGGTTGAGACCTGCTACATACATGGCCTTTTTTGCATATGACTGACTTCTTGTCTATTACCTTCCCAGATCCTTACTCCAGTTTCCAATGTGTGGTGTTCCTAAACTTAGTTCAGTCTAAGTTTACACAGAAAACTCCTCCACTGTCACATAGTTAACTAATTCCATGTTGATGCCATGTTCATATTAGAGCTTCAGTTATGTTTCCATCTGTTCCTAAGCTTTCTCCTTATAAATTACCTTGGATAGCCTGAAAAATGCCAACTCTATTCTCCAATGTTCCCTACATTCTAAACTTGAAACTTTCTAAAAAGCAGAGCTGTTCAACAGTCTGCTGCATCTGGTACATTTCCAACTGGCTGCAGTTAGTTACATATCTTATTTCTAGACAGCAAGTTGGTTTGAATTATTTGACATTTTAGTGGGAATGCCAGCTTAAAACTGAGAATCTGGAGACATATTAAAGGGGTGATGTGAGATGTTAGTAATTTTTTTTAAGTATTAAGAAATACATAGCAAATTGAGAAGCTACCATAACATACATTACAGTAACCAAAAATATTATTTGAAGAGGGCAGTTTATTAATCAATTACCTCCCTGTTCCTTAAAGTCATAGAAAAAGTAGACACTTTAAAATGACCCTTTCCTTTACCTTCTCCATCCTCTTGAATTGATTTTGGCTGTGACACAGTGAAACACTGCATAACTTCATACCGCTGGCAAGCTTCTTGGTTCTCGGTACCTGGCTCATCTGGAGGGTGAATTAGCATCCTGCAGTTAAAGGTATGGCTATTTCGTCGTGTTGCCTCTTGAGGCCAAGGAACTCCATTTACTGGGGAAGAAAAATTGATTATGTGCTTGTGAATAAGGTGAAAAAACATAAACAGCGAAGATACAAAAGACATGCTTTAAACCATCTGCCTTATTAGATATTCAGATTAAAACACAGACTGACCTCTTTAGATCTAACATCATCCTAAGGCAAAAGGATACTTATCTTATTTAGCAAATAACTGTCTACAAATTAGAAAATTATACTGTTTCCAAAAAACTATATACACTCTCCTCCCTCAAATACCCTAATTCATTAAGTTGTTATAAATAAGTTAAAGATAAAAATTAAAAATTAAAATTTACTATTTTGCTCAAAATTTTAATGTAGTTAATTAATGAGCTTTTCCATTTGTTTCCAGTTATATTTTGACAATGAAAAAATGATTAAAAACCACAGGTACATTGTTAAATAGGGGTTTTAACCGGGCAATTTTTCATTCTTAAGGGTGGGTTTTGTGTATATATGCACCTTTTTGGAGGAGAAGATTCAAAGTTTCTCAAAGGAATCTGTGACTCAAAAAAATAGAATAGGTACAGAGCAATTTTGGTTTCTTATAACTATTTTTTCTTGTGCTTTATTTTATTTAACTAGCACAATGCTATAATGGATTGAATATAGTGCCTAATCAATAAGTTATCATTTATAAAAGATTGCTAAAAAAGAAATGTTACCTGATTCAGTATAAGGAAACTGAATTCAGTTATAGAAAATATGTCTATATTGCAAGTAAAGATCACAGTGTGATGGGTCATGATTTCCCAGTCACAGTGCCATACTCAAACCATGGTGGTCATGAGGTAGTCAGAGGGTTTTTAAGGCTGCTGTCCTAGTGTTCGCAAATAACTCTCCACCAACCCACCTTTTTTTTTTATTTCATATCATCACTCTATATCTGTTAGAGAAAATCATGGAAACAAACCTACACTGGAGTACAGAGTCTTGGGTCCTGCTATTAGTTAACTGTAAGGTTTGGGTTAATTAATCTTTGATTCTCAGATGCTGCATCTTTAAGATAAAAAGATTTACTACATTATCTCTAAAGTCATTCATACTTTAACATTCTATAATAAATCACATACTATAATTGATACTATAATTCAAATATCAAACTAGTGACTTTAATAGAAACTATAATTTCAGGTCTCCAGTTACCATAGACACATACTACTTTTTTCAAAGAAGAAATAAAGTTCTATTCCATTGAGCAATAAAGAGCTATGGATAATATTTTATATACAAATTTGCTTTAGTTACATAGGATTTCTGGCCAAGGCCTTCCCTTCCACTTTTGGAGCACATATAGGATGAAGAGTAGAAGAGGGGAAAAAAATTAATATAAAAATTAACATATTCATTCATTTTTTTTTAGCACTCTCTCATGTACTAAATAATTCTTAGGAAAATTCTCCAACTAAAGTAAACAGACCTTGTGATAAAAAATGATTTTGGTTTTAAGTTTTTGTTTGTAGCTTGGTTTGACTGTTTACCCTGATCTTTTTTTTTTTTTTTTTGAGACAGAGTCTCACTCTCTTGCCCTGGGTAGAGTGCAGTGGCTCACTATAACCACAAACTCCTGGGCTCAAGCAATCCTCCTGCCTCAGCCTCCCAAATAGCTGTGATTGGAGGCACGCACCACCACACTCAGCTAATTTTTCTATTTTTAGTAAAAACGGAGGTCTCGCTCTTGCTCAGGTTGGTCGCAAATTCGTGACCTCAAGCAAGCCTTCTGCCTTGGCCTCCCAGATTGCTAGGATTACAGGCATGAGCCAATGTACCCAAAGTGATCTATTCATCTTTAAGGGACAGTTTCAACTTTCTGAAAATATTTGCAAAGAAGGCTACTTGTTAAATGTTGCTAGAGGAAATTCAGCTAAATATCTAATTACTCCCAGTTCTGGTGAAAGAAAAGAGGGTAGAGAAAAGGAAGACAACAGGGCAGAGGAGTAGTTAGGGATCAGGCATATGGATCCAAGAGAAGAACAGACAGCAGTGAGGAAGAGAAAGGCACTTCCTTGAAGTTTAATTTCATAGCCTATTATAGGGGTCATTATACCTAAACTGTTAAGAAAAACTTTTAGAGAAGTTTTATAAAAAAGCTGAGAACTCATCATCATAATAAAGCAACCAAAGTAATTCTGGTGACAATTTACGTGGGAACTATCATATCTTCTTAAAGTAATACTGTTATACTACTACTACAACTAATAAAAATAATAATTAAAAGCAAGATCACCTCAAACAAATAGATTCCTCCAATATAAGCTGGTAAATATTTAGGTGATATTTCTAGATACCCTGTATTTCAATAGATTAGATTTCTTTTAAGTTATCCAAATTACACAACAGAGCTTAAAACTTTTTTGAACCTAAATCTCCTTTAAAACAGTATGTATTAAACTACATTTTTGTGAAAAGAGACAACAGCATCACAAATACAAGGCTCTGTATTTTCTGTGGAATAGAAACAAGAGGATAGACCTAGATTAGAGGTATACAGCTTCTGACAAAACTCATTATTTTGTATTTGACTGTTTAGATTATCTAGGTTAGAAGCATCTTACCTAACCTTTTGCAATTACTTTCTTTTAACTCATCACATGATTCCTCTTTAAAAGGATAAATGCTACTGCTCATGTTAAAAAAACTGGTAACACAAATAAGCCCAAAGTATTACAAAACAAAACAACAAGAGCCGTTTTTTCAGGTTTAAGTAGCAGCTACAATTTTAAAAAGAAGAACTGAACTATCCTAATAGATGTGATCTATAAAAAAATTTGCCTTGCTAATATAATATCAATGGAACAGAGCTAAGGAGCATATTATGAAAGGACAAGATTATCCTTCTTTGAAATCAGTTTCTACGCTAAAAACATAATGTAAAAACATCTAGTAGCTGTGTATAATACATTATTATACCTCATTCATGAAATTAAAAGCTCTACAACATTTAGATAAAGCCAGTAATAGTAATAACAATAGCTAAAACTTAAAGAGAATTTAATGGCAGCCAGGAAATGCTAAGTACCTTAACCTTTCTGTGAAAGTTGAGGCCTAGAGGGGTCAAGTGTCTTGTCCAAGGTCACACAGCTAGGAAAGTGGTAGAGCCAGAACACATTGCCCATGTCTATTTTATACCAAAATGCCACTATGGTTTCCCCATCATTTGAGATATAAATGCCATCAATTTAGGAATAGAACTGCTTTAAAAAAATTTTTTTTCAAACGTCAAGTTCCAATTTATTAGAACTTCACAAATAAGTCAGTCTATGTTCACTAATATCTCATCCTTTGTAATCTTAGCCTTTCACAATATAATTTTTTTATAACCATTTGTGCAAATACATCTATGCGTACTTGTTCTTTTAGACAAAATCTCTCACCATACCAGCTTCCCAGTGTTCATATTTTATTTTTGTTTATAAATAAAATGTTATGATTAAAAGGTATAGATTTTAGACACTGAAATCTTCCAAAGCAGTAAATTTAAAAGCAATTTTGAAGAGTGACTTTTAACTTTTTTCTTCACAATTTCTCCTTGAGAATAACAAACCAAAAATAAGGCAATCTTTTGAATCATATAAGTGATATATGTATACAAAGTGAATACAGTATAAATAATAATCTCAATTTTTTTCTTCAAATTTCTTCCTTGATAACTTCTGAGTCTTGATATGATATTTTTTCCAGAGGTTGATAATATAATACATATAAAATGACTCTGCTTTGTCTTTTTCTTTGATTTTCTAATAATTTGATTGTTCTAATAACGGAGGTTTAAAGATAGGTACTGTAAGTTATTTTCTCGTAAATGCTTGTTAGAAATATCTTGAAAGAAGCTATTGGCTTTTCCAAGTTAATGCAGTGGGCTTTATTCTTTTGACGTGATCATCTCATTGGTTTCTAATGGATTATCAACCAACACTGGAAAACTAGGTGATCTACTCTGTTCCTATTGAGCTTGCTCTATCTTTGCTTGTCTATTGTATTTTATAGTAAAGGAAGCGGTATTATTTTTTCAATGTTTCCATTCTTTCATTATTTGGAGCAATGAGAGAGAGAGATACCTCTGCAGAAGAAACTTCATATTCCTCCCTACAATGAAAGGAGGCTGCTCAGAGAAGGTAACAGTGAATTGTCAGACCAGCTAAGGCGTACTGTCCTGTATGTAGCTGGGACCAGCATCACCAACACATCAGCTAGTAGATGACACTCCCTCCATATTTACCTACTGGCAGTGACCTGGAAGAACCTGAGTAGTCACAGATCTACAGTATCCTGAGAACCAGGCAGGGATGGGGTAATGTGGCCCTTCCATAAACAATGAGCTCCTTCTCTTCAGGAGTCAGAAAACAGTTCAGCCTTGTTTTCTGTGACCTCAGGCCTCCTCCCAACCAGGCAAGCTGCTAAACCCAACAGATACCTTGCTACCCCAGATGAGACTAAAATTAAATTAGTTTTTTCCAATGAGAAAGTAAAATGTAATGGCTCAGTTAAACCCATATGTCAGTAGTCCTTAAAATTTCTCGGATAGTAGAACAAAAGAAATCTAGAGTCCACAGCAAGGGAAAGAAGTCTAAGCATTACCTCCAGTTGTTTGACTTCCCTGACCACGTGCCTCAGTTCCGATACTAAATGGGGCACTAGAATCCTCCTTCCTCTAAAATTCAGATACTTTATTGCACAGTATCTATGTGGAAAATTGATGTGTGATAAATTTATCTGTGCAATTGGTTTTATTTCGGAGTTCATTGAACAAAGAAATGATGGGATCAAAGAAGAACAAAAAATCTGAAATGGAATGGAATCTGAAATGGAATATAAAAAGTTTCCTATTTGCCAACAAAATGTACACTGACTATTGAAAAACACACCCACTTAATGGAGACATGGGAATCCAGTCACTAGGTGTAACTGGAGCCTGAGCACTGAAAAAGTCTAGAGGAGCCTGAAAATTCAAGAAGTAAACAAAGGGCTGCTGTTAGTCCACCCATGGCTTTACAAGAGTTGGTAAAAAGTTTCCTAATTCCTAAGGACGCAGCCCTGCCCCAGGCACATGGCTTAGTGAACGGAATAGAGGCTAGAAATCAGACCATTCATCCTCTTAGCTAGGCTCCTTGGCAGTGAACAACCCCTCGAACCATACTTGGAACTCCTGAGTTTAACAGCATGTACAACTAAAAATGTTAATTTTAGTAGTATGTAATATGACATATATTACCTCCTCCTTACCCCCTCCTCTATCCCTTTCTTCTTTCTCTCCTTTTTTTCTTTGAGTAGAGTAGTGGAAAGGATACACATTTGTCTCTTTCTTAAACAAAATCAAAATCAAAAACAAAGGGAATTGCATGCAGAAGGTTCTGTGGCAAGGCAACTCACTGCTCTGCCTCCCACTACTGGCACATGACCACAGCATAAACCGTATAGAGGAAGAAGATGAAAGAATGCTCTCTATCAGCTATTTGATGATACTGCCCTTCATATTTATGCGTGAGGCTGAAACTACATTCAAAAAATATTTTAAATGTATTCTATAACGTAGTATATAATTCTATGTATTATGAATATAATGATCACATTATTATAGATTACATATATTATATAAGGAGAAGCTACAGAGGGCTAGTATTCTTTTAAAAACAGATTTCTTTTTACCTAGTGATTTTGGTAGCAGATTCTTCACAAATTCTGCATGATCCCCCACGTGTAGTATGCTGTAGACGCTGGTATTCATTAATTCCTCTTGATTGTAACCCAAGTAGCTGGTTACATTCTCTGACACAAACACAATTCTCCCTTCACAGTTCACAACAAAGAAAAATCCATCCAAAGCCTGCAAAGCCAAAAAAGGATTTAAAAGTTGGGAGGTGAAAAGATAAAAGAAAAATAAATATATACATTTCTCTATTAAAAGAGAGCTCAGAAATATATTAATATTTCAAGTTTTAGGGTTTTTGTTTATTTGTTTTGAGAGAGGGTCTCACTCTGTCACCTGGGCTAGAGCGAAGTGGCATCATCACAGCTCACTGAAACCTCAAACACCTGGGCTCAAACAAGCCTCTGCTTCCGCTTCCTGAGTAGCTAGAACTACAGGTGCTGCCACCACATCCAGCTAATTTTCCTGTTTTTTACAGAGACAGGGTCTTGCTCTTGCTTAGGATGGTCTCGAACTCTTGGCCTCAAGCAATCCTCCTGCCTTGGCCTCCCAAAGCGCTAGGATTATAGATGTGAGCCACTGCATCTGGCCCATATTTCAAGTTGTAAGACTGCATATTATTCTCTGTGAAGGGGCTAGGGTTTTTAAATGGAAGGTACATTAATGTTTCAAGTAGGCATAGATGAATATCTCAATGTTCTTTCTTAGAAATAAATTTTTTGGTAGCAGATATGAAGTGAAGGATTGTCCCATTCATTCAGTCATAAACATCTGTAAATTGTGTAGGTTAAGACCTACTCTCTGCCCTCAAGGAACTTGTGATACAGTGGGAGAGAGAGTCATAAACAAAATATCGTGATAAATGCAGTATCAGAGACAAACACAAAATAGACTCGGAGCACACAGAAGGATGCCTAATTTGGGATTGGGGTTGGGAAAAAAGAAAGGTTTCTTACGGATCCCTACCTGATTTATAAAAGGCGTCATGAAGGAGGGGAAGAGGACTGAGGGAAGAACATTCTAGGCAGTGGAGAGAGCATAGCACAAAAAGGAAACGACTGAGCAGTTTGGAGTTGCTGGGGTATATGGCATGAAGCAGCCTGCTGGCAGGAAGTGAGTCAGCAGAGGAGCCTCCCCTGCACGGAGATAGAGCCAGGGGTTTCCCAAAAGGAGATATATGTGTCCCAAGGGCCCGTAATATTCACAGGACTGCAGAAAAAAAGTTAGAACCTCTATTTATATTGTAGTCTAAAACATAAGAAAGAAATTAAGCTTAATAAACACACTGACAGCCTAGTGCTTCACTAAGTCCAGCCAGTCACATATCACGAACCCTGGAATCCTGAGGGAAGATCCAGAATGCAGAGGTTGATAGGGGCACCTCACTTATTTGTAATCCTTCCATTTATTGCAACACGTTGCAGTTTACCTGCTGCAGAATGTATATAAACAACAAAAAACAAGATCTTTAAAAAATAGAACATTTATAGAATTTTGTACCATGATGTAAAATGACGATAAAAAATCCTTTGTATCACACAGGGGTCTGTTGGTTATCTGTAGCAAGATACTTAAAAGAGCTGTCCTAACAATGCTGATAGGCTACTCATTTTTCTTTTTAAAAAAGGCCAGTGTCCCAAACTTGCAACCTAGCAGATATTTACCAGAAAATAAACACAATTTTTTCCTTTAGGGTCAAGATGAAATTTTAAGAATGAATAAAAAGTAAACTGCTTTTCAAAAAGACACTTATGCTATAGAGACAGCACGTGAAAATGGATGCTAGGAAATGTTACCATGGTTACCATTTTGTTGCTGAAAATGACATGAATCACCTGTAAAATTTACCTTATCTCCTTAGTTTAAAAATTTAGAGCATTTTACCTGTTGAAAAATTTTCAGAGTTTTAGTGGACCTTGACACTATTTTTGAAAAATGTGAAAATGTTAACATTTTCTGATTAGTTTGGAAGAATCACTTTTTAAGATCAAAGAAAATAGAATGTCAATAAAAAACCTCTGTGTAATTGGTAGATAGGATTTAAAATGAGTATCACAATTTAGTAAATGCATCCAATGATATACTTTGCAATTGCATCTACCTCATTTTTGTGAGGTATCTTTTTCAGCTAAGATTATTATTTTTAATTGACAAAAAATTTACATACGGCATACATGTCTTGAAATATGTATAAATTGTAGAATGGCTAAATCAAGCTAATTAACATATTACCTCATATACTTAACATTTTTTGTGGGAAAGACATTTAAAATCTACTCTCTTGGCAATTTTCAAGTAGATAACAATTGTTATTAACTATAGTCACCATGGTGTACAATAGATTTCTTGAACTTATCCCTCCTGTCTAAATGCAATTTTTTATCATTTGATCAGCATCTCCCCAATCTCCACCCCCCTTGCCCCATGCCCTGGTAACCACCATTCTATTCTCTGCTATGAATTTGACTTTCTTAGATTCCACATATAAGTGAAATCTTCTGTGCCTAGCTTATTTCACCTAGCATGTCTTCCAGGTTCATCCATGTTGTAGCAAATGACAGGATTTCTTTTGTTTTTTTTTTTTTTGTTTTAAGGCTGAATAGTATTCCACTGTGAATGTATATCACATTTTCTTTATCCATTCATCCATTTTTGGATACTTAGGTTAAAATGCAAATTAAGACCCCAAAGAGATACCACTTCATACCTGTTAGAATGGCTATTGTCAAAAAGATATAACAAGTGTCAGTGAGGATGTGGAGAAAGGAGAATCCTGTACACTCTTGATGGGAATGTAAATTAGTACATCTATTATATTATGGAAAAAAGCAGGGAAGTTCCTCAAAAAATTAAAAAAAGAACTACTATATGATCCAGCAATCCCACTACAGGGTATATGTCTAAAAGAAATGAAATCAGTATGTCAAAGATATACCTATACTCCCATGTTTCTTAAAGCATTATTCACAATAGCCAAGATACAGAATCAGCCTAAGTGTCCATCAATGGATAAACAGATAAGATTATTATTTAAACCAAATATTAAAATAAATTAAACTTATAAATACATCTCCAAATCATTCCATCACAAACAATATAACCAAGATTTTTATAAATAATGGAGTACAACCCATTGTTCTCATTAAAAATATTGCTACTCTGGGAGGCCGAGGTGGGAGGATTGCTTGAGGTCAGGAGTTCGAGACTAGCCTCAGCAAGAGTGATACCCCATCTCTACTAAAAATAGAAAAGTGAGCCGGGCCTGGTGGCAAGTGCCTGTAGTCCCAGCTACTTAGGAGGCTGAGGCAGAAGGATCACCCGAGATTAGGAGTTTGAGGTTGCAGTGAGCTATGATGATGCCACTGCACTGTAGCTAGGGCAACAGAACGAGAGACTGTCTCAAAAAAAAAAAAAAGCTAATATTTTCTTTAGCAAGAAAAAAATAATAAAGCTATTTTTCCTTTCTGTACTTTAATAGACAAAGAATAAGGCTATTTTTATTCTACCTGATTGCTGCGATTATTTCTCACTTAGTTCATAAAGCAAAGGAGAGAGGGATGTAGTTAACAATCTTAAAACCTCAACACGAGATAGATAAACTCTTTGCTAAAGTATTTTGGGTTTAGATGAACACAGGAAAGCATGCTCACATCTAACTAACTTCGTTTTTTTTATAACCTCAGATTAACTATAAATCTCATAGTAGATGATCAATATGTATTTATTTGCCTTGCAGTTTATATAAACACAGGGATAACTAAAATACAGATTTTTAAAAAATAGATTTAAAATTCTTTCAAAAATGTTCTTAGCTGCTAATTGAAACAGTATAAATACAATTTAACTTCCTTAAGTTTTTGTTTTTTCTTATAAATGAAATATATGCTTTTAAGAAAATTTAAAATATGAAAGTGAGGTCAATACTAGAAGATCTTCCAAAATCCTACCCTCAAGAGATTAGTAACATTTTTAGGGAATAGTTTTTTAGACTATTCCTACGAATGTAGAAACATCTCTGCTTTCTTTTTTCTTTTTATCATTTATTTCCATTTTTGATGTTTCCAAATATTTTTTAAAAAGGCAAGATTCTTACACCAATTATCTCACATGAGACCATGCAAAGCAATTGAGTGTGTACAACAATCATTTTCCCCTTCTGTTCTGCTGCTTTATACAACAGTGTGATCGACAAAATTGGATGGCATGTACCTGGTTGGAAAATGTCATCTCTTTACAAAAAACAGCATGCTGGACAGTTTCTATTTTGTCCGCCAGTCAATTCACAATTAACAACTTATTTTCTGTTTTTTATTTAGGAGGTACATGGAACTGAAAATTTTAACTGCCCGATTTTATTCAATCAGCCCACAAAAAATCACAAATGACAGACTGAACACTGCAAATTTGGGAGGCTGAAATAATAGACACCATTTGTTATCTTTAGCAGATTCAAATATTTAGCCTGAAAATGTGGCTTTTTCTCTTAACAGAAATAAATCTTAGAGCCTTCCTTCTAATTTTTCTAGATTAGGTTCCAGAAGAATAGTGAAGAACCCCCTGAAAAATTTACAGTGTGAAACTATTCTGTTGAATTATAGAAACTTTTGCTATCTGCATAGACTAAAGACAGTTGGTTTGCTAAATGACAGTGAAGAAAATCCTGACTCAAATGGCACTACTTAGTTCAAATGTTTCTGACCAAAGAAAATCATACAATAATATTTATAGGCTAACTTTAAGGAGATGGTTGACATTAACACTGTACATATTTTTCATGCAAAATACATAGTCTAAAAATTTATAAAGTAAGTTCATGCATTATTATCTCCAAGAATATCACGTACAAGATAAACCGCCCCCCAAATACTTGTAGAAACATCGCTGCTTTCTAAAAGTATGTCTATTAATATAATCTGCTATTACTTGTTCTATAAGTTTCCCTCATATGTTGTGCATATAACTAACTTCCAGTGTGCTCCTGGGAAGGAATCTTCCTGTTCTTCTAAAGCCTGACACTTGGTCTTGCGTTGTGCTGCACACAGAGATAATAACAAATGCCTGTCCATTAAGTACAACATAATCAATCTGAGAGCTTTCCCCTCTGCCCTGGATGTCATCCTTTGAAGAGGAGCACCTTGTGTCTCACAGCAGGGTTCACATTAGCCAAGCTTCTCAAAGGGCCCTGGGCTTTAAATGAGACTAACACCCAAGTGTCAGTCACTTGTAAAATTTCTGGAAATAAAATACATAATTCTTAACAATTTTATAGCCTCTGAGGGGAAAAAGACAAGTACACACAGTTATGATAAAGTACAATAGAGGAACTCACAGAAGTTAAGGACAAAGGGAGGTACCCACAGTGGGGGAAGGGATGTTTGTCATTGGTGAGGATTCTTGAAGGAGGCTTCCCGACAGCAGAGTCAAGGCTTGAAGAATACAAAGAAGTAACAGGTGGATGAGGGGTGGAAAGGACATTCAAGACAGAGGAAACAGCTCAGAGATTAAAAAAGAAGATGATGCAGTAGCAGCAACAGCAGCCGCCTTCCTGTATGCCCACTTGTCATATGTGTGTTATATTTAACAGAAAAAGCTTCAAAGAAAAGCACAAATAATAATAATAATAATAATAATAATAATAAGGAATTTATCCTGAAGGCAATGGGGGTCATCTTAAGGCAATGTTTTTAAGCCAGAGAGTGATATGATCTGCTTTTTCAAAGACTCTGGAGGTGGGTGTGGCCTGCAGATCTGAGGAAGGAGATCTGCTGCAATGCTATTGTGACACTCCAGTTCAAATGAGAGCCTGAATTAAGGCAATGGAAATGGAAGAGATGGAAGAGAACTTAACAGAGGCAGAACAAATAGCATTTGGTGACCTCTTGCCGCTGTGGGAGCTGAGCATTTGTAGCGACTCTTTTATTAATGACTGTAGGGTTCTGGTAGGTAAGTCTCTTTCCCTGAGAAAGCGTATACCGTGGGGGGATATATAGTCTTCTCTTTTATCTTTTTTTCCTTTTTTTAAACAGGAAATAAAGGGGGAGTATAAATTTAGTTTTAGAAGTATTACATTTGAAATGACTAAGGAACAGTCAAATGGAGATGTTTAAAAGGCTGCAGGATATAATGAAAAAGAAACTTGGAAGAGAGATTTGGTAAGGACAGACTTTCGCAACACATAGGTAAATACAGTAATCATTTGGGTTTCTTGTGTATTTGTTTTTAACTACAATCATCTTTTCCCTTCTCAAAGAATACTCTGATTTCCTCTGGGGAATCATTTCTTCCCCATTAAATAAGGTATTGTGGGATTTTTAATCAGCCCACTGAGAGACTTCTTCCCAAACTGTGAACCTTGAGAAGTACAAAAAGCTAAACATAGCTGGAGTACATTCATTCTAGCAGCAGGACACTGCCTGGATGGTTTTAAGAGACCAGTCATATAAATTTTTACTTTCTAGCCTCCTTAAGATGTCTTGGTTTTATCCTGTTTCCAAGCATGGTTCTGTGATATCCAAATAGCACTCCAATAAATTCACATTTGCTTAATTTAGTCAGAATTGGTGTCTGTTGCTTGAAATCAGAAAAATCTAATTGATATTATACATATATACATGAATATGTTGTAAAGACATAGACACGGATAAAACTTCCCAGGAAATGTGCACAGAATTAAAAAAGGGAAAGAACCAAGGCCAGAATCCTGGGGGATACTAACATTTAAGAGGCAGTTAGAGAAAAAGAAAACTGAGAATGAGGCTGAGGAGTAGCCAGAGATAAAGGAGAAAGTACTGTCAAGCCATGGGAAGTTTTAAGGAAGAGCAGGGGGCCAAGGGGGAGATGATCAACAAGTGTCAAAAGCCACACAGAAATGTAGGAAATGAAACAAAGCAAAGTAAGGAAGCTTGAATGTACATGCAAGGTACAGGGAGACCTGGACTGAAACAGAGACGTTTTTCTTGGGGAGCAATGGGAAATAAAGGGGGTAAGAGATGGATAATGCAGAGCTTTGAATAGGAGGCAGAGGAATTTAGACAGCAAAGAGAAGAAATGGGGAGCTTAAAAAAATAATGCTACTTTAATGAGTACTAACTATGTGCCATTCTTAATTCGTGTTACCTTTACTTTATGTTAAAAGTAAAAAGGAATAAATTTAATACTGAATAATGAGAATTTCTCATATTATGATGGGTATTTGGTCACTTTAGAACTAGAGGTTTCTGTAATGATGAAAAAAATATCCTGTATCTGTGCTGTCGAATATAGTGGCAACAAACCACATGTGGATACCTAACATTTCAAATGTGGGTGGTGAGATTCAGACATTGAATTTTTAACTTTATTTAATTTAAATTTTAATAGCCACATATAGCTAGTGGCTATCATATTGAATAGTGTAGCTCTAGACTGCAGCCTGGATAATTCAGTGGAAAATCTCTTAATACCTTTTCTGCCTTTCCTGTCTTGGATGCTCTGGATTAAACTCCATAAAGTTTAAGTCAACAGGGACAAGGCTGGGGAATAAAGAAAACGAGATGGAAAAATATTAGGTTGTCAATTAAGGCAACTTTGAAGTCTGCAAAATCTCACAATTCTATTATATTTTATAGTCTCTATTTCATATATGTATAGCTCGTATAAAATTATTATTAGTTCCTTGAGGTCTAGAAGACCAATACATTTCTATTCTGTTTTTGAAGTTTCTAATTTGATGTGTTCTTTCATATATGACAATGCTTGCCTAATGACATTTAATTCATGTGTAATATGTTAGTTTTCCTTTGATTCACAGCGATTTTTACAGTAATAACATCAGCTAAGAAATTAATTCTTACTTTGTCTTCTTATAATAGTTTTGAATGGATGCTTTCCTGGCATTTGTCTATTCATTTTAAATTGTTTTGGACTTTTCTCATATGGCAATAACAAATGTTTACATAAACTAAAGTAAAAATTTATGTGACTAAAGCAGCAGCAGTAGTACTCTTTGTTTACAGTTGTGCTGCATTCAGTTTATGGATAATGTTTGCTCTCCTTGTTTATCTGTGTGGTTGTGGAGAGACCAGGATTCAAATGATTACGGTTTTTCCTACAGGAACCCCAGCTATTTAATGAGTTGAAAGGAGATATGAAGTTCTGGAGCCAGTGTAAAAACATAGGGCAATAAGTGCGCAGACAGAACCCTCAAAGGGTATAAAAACTGTATACACTAGAAGGTATAAAAAGAATAGTCTACTAACATCCTGCAGAGTATGTCTAGAGGACATAAGCAATAGTGCAAGGATGGACCAGGTCTCCAGGAGAGGCTCACCTGTAATCAAGTAGTAGAATGGTAGCAGGTGGTAGCAGGAGGCAGAGACAAGGGTGGAAGTGGGAAATGAGCATAAGATACCTATTTATTTTCCTCCAGAAATTTATATAAAATTTTTCAAAATATAGCAAAGTTGAAAGAATTCTGTAGTCAACATCTGTATATCTGCCACTTTAGATTCTACCATTAACATTTCTACTATACTTGTAACAACAGTTTTCCAAGATGTAGTCAAGTGTCATGCAAGCAATTTGACAGGATATGAAAAGAATAAAAAAATCAGAAATCAGCATCCATAACTATACCCCAATTATATATGTGTATGTACTCGCTCAGAGAATAGTTTCTATCCCTGTTTTAATGGCTAATATCATTGATATTTTACAATTCTACAAAATTGTGTGTTTGTTCTCCTAATAAAAATCATTAAAACCAGTAAAGTAACAAAGCACTTGTATATTGTGGAGATGAAATAAAGAATTTAGATTTTGAGGGGGGAATTCCTAATAGGAGAGTCAAAAATATTTAGCAGCTTGTTAAAAGTACAGGAAGGGAGTATGGGAAGAGGTAAAGGCAAGAAGTACACATTTGGGTGCTGTCTCTATTGAGATGAAAGTGAAGCAATGAGAATACATCATATTTCTGGGGCTGGAAAAGAAAGAACTGAATTTTGAGACTGTTTTCACATTAGTGGTAGGTAGAGGGAATTATGGTTAATACAAAAGAAAGAGTTCTCAAGTTAGGGTAATAGCACAAAACATATAAAGGAGATAGAAAATAAAGAGACCTATGCAAGTCTGAGTTGTTAGGGAGACTTTACCAGAAAGGAGTGTTGTGAGGAAAAATAAGGAAAGGAGAAATTATTTTATATATATGTGTGTATATATACATATATTCATATACACACATGTAAATATATATAAAATTAGGCCTAGAGAGAGAAAGGCATATGCTGTGAGGGATCAGAGAGAGAGAGAGAATGTTTTTAAACATTCATGTAGGAGAGAAGCATTTAAGGTGACGAGTATGCTTGGGAACAAAACATCTGTATTGAGAATACAGAGTAAAGATTAGATAGGAAATGCAGGGGTGGAAACTACACAGTAATTCAAGCTTAAAAGTTCTTCATATTACAAAGTGTGATAGTTAAAATAGTAATTCTCTTGGAATGTTTATACAAACAATTTAAAAATTTTTATTCAGAAAACTTTTCAGAAAAACACTCACTGCAATAAACTTAGGCATCCCTCACTCAAAAGTAAAATTCTACAGTACATATAAAGATAACATGAGCTAGCTAAATAATTCCAATGTTTTATTTTCTTAACTAGTCCTAACCAACCCAAAAGCAAAGCCATATAGTCGGCTTCAGTCTTCCATCTGACTATTCAGATGCCTTTATGAAAATTTCTCATGTTCATTGTTCACATTTAATTCTGAAATAGCAACTGTCAGTTTTCATAATAAAATAATTATAAAAAGTTCTTTAAAATTTTATTTTGTTTTTAATTTATTAATTGGATATAAGGCATAAAATAAGATAAAGAAAAGAACAAATTGGCTACAACAAAGATTTGATTTTAATCACTTTCTGGGTCAATGAGGACACCTACCTCCAAAAGAAGAGGTCCCAGGGATTCCTTTTCTATCACTCCTTGACTACTTGATGAGATGTCTGATTTTTGTACATCGTCATCAGTTGTTGATTTCTCTGTAATGAAGAAACGTTAAAAAGCACATATCTGAAAAGGGCTCATTTCCATAAGGGCAAGTTTATGATGACATAGATTCACCTAATTTCAGATTCAAATAACATTTATGTAGTATCTAGACACTTACACACTTAATCTTAGTTATACTCATTTTATGGATGATAAAATAGAGCATCACAGAGGTTAAATAATGTGCCCCAAATCATATAACTAGTAGTAAAGGATAGCATGAGGATATGAATACTGACTGCCCAAGTCAAGTGTTTGAACAAAGAGAAAATACATAGCCTTTTAAAAAAAAGTCCATATCAGAAGTTTTTGAGAAACAGATAAATTGTAAAAGAGTGATTATTTCTTCCATTTTTTTCTCTTTCTTTTTCTGATTTGATCAATTGCCATTGAAGAGAGAATGAAGATATGACAGTTCCTTGTGAGAGCCTGTGTGAACTTGCTAACATTTCACATTCATGTCATGTTGCTCTGACTGATAAAACTGTATCTATTAAATGATTTGGAGCTCTTTTGTGTAGTGATGTTGAAAAATCCATCACCTTAAAGCAGCATCATACTTAAATAATAAATGTTTCCAATCTGTCAGACCAGTTAGTTCACCAAAAACCAAATATGGTATTATTGAATATAGATATCCATTTTTTTCAGTTTAAAATATGAAGTATTTAAAATATCCCCCCAGATACAGAAAATTATATAGCATACATTCATATAGCCATTATCCAGTTTTCACAGATGTTAACATCATTTGGTTCAAGTCTTTCCCTTTTAAATAAATATATGTTGTAAAAACAGCTAAAGCCTTGCCACCCTTCCTCCTCTGTCCCTTTTTTCAGAAGTAACCATTATTCTGAGGTTGGCATAAGCACGTTTTAACACTTTTACTACATGATTTCATAAATAACATATTATTGCTTCATGATTTAATGTTTACATAAACATATACAGTCATATATATAGTTGGCGCTCCATATCTGTGGATTGTTGCATGTTCAAAAATTGCATCTGTACTGAACATGTACAGACTTTTTTTGGTCACTATTCCCTAAACAATACAGTACAACAACTATTTACATGGCATTTACATTGTAGTAGGTATTATAGGTAATCTAGAGATGATTTAAAGTATATGGGAGGATTTGCATAGGTTATATGCAAATACTATGTCATTTTATATCAGAGACTCGAGCATTCTCAGATTTTAGTATCCGTGGGAGGTCCTGGAACCAATTCCCTACAGATACCAAGGGACAACCATATAGAATTTTTCAAATTACTCTTTCCACTCAATATTATGTTTGAGATTTAACCACATTCATACATCTAGATTTGATTCATTCATTTTAACTGCTGCATAGTATTACATTATATAAGTAACCCATGTTGATTTGTCTATTTCCTTACTGGTGGGCCTTTTGACTACTACAGTGCTATAATAAACTATTTTCAATATTTCCTCCTTTGTACATGTGTCACTGTTTCTTCAGGGTAAATTCTATAAATGAAATGGCAGGATCATAAGGCCTACGTAACTTCAACATTACTACGTATTGATGAATTGCTCTCCAAAGAAGTTGTACCATTGGTTTAGTTTTTCTGCAACATCACTGATATTTGATATTACCATAGTTTTTAATTTTTGCAAATCTGTGGTATAAAATATTATCTATTATATTTATAATGGCTTTCTTGAGTTATAATTCACATATCATACAATTAATGCCTTTGAAGCATACAATTCGGTGTTTTTTAGTATATTCACAGAGTTGTGTAACCACCATCCCCATAATCAGTTTTAGAACATTTTCATCACCCCAAAAAGAAATCCCATTCCCATTATCAGTCACTCCCCCTTTTTTCCAATACCCCTAGCCTGAGGCAACCACCAATTTACTTTCTGTCTCTATGGATTTGCCTATTCTGGATGTTTATATAAATGGAATCATACAATATGTGGTCCTTTGTGGGTGGGCTTCTTTTGCTTAGCATAATGTTTTCAAGGTTGAACCATGTTGGAGTATTTATCAGTACTTTATACCTTTTTACTTTTTATTGGCTAATAATAGTCCGTAATATGGGTATATTTCATTTATCTGTTCATCAGTAGATGGACATATGGGTAGTTTCTACGTTTTGGCTATTTATGAGAATGTTGTGAACACTCATGTACAAATTTTTATATAGACGTATGTTTTCATTTCTCTTGGGTATATACCCAGGAGTGGAATTACTGAGTTATACGGTATCTCTACGCTTAACCTTTTGAGGAACTGTTGAATTATTTTCCAAAGTGACTGCATCATTTCACATTGTCATCAGCAGTGTATGAGAGTTCTGACTTCTCTCCTCACCAACACTTGTTATCATCTGTCTTTTTGATTATAGCCATCCTAGTGGGTGTGAAGTGGTATCTCATTGTGGTTTTGATTTGTTTGCATTCCCCTAATGGATAATGATGTCGACCATCTTTTTCATGTGCTCATTGGCCATTCATATTAATGTGTCTTCTTTGGAGAAATGTCTATTCAGGGCCTTGCCTATTTTTTAATTGGGTTATTTGTCTTATTATTATTATGGTGTAAGAGTTTCTTATTTAGTTTTAAGATACATTTCCTTCATTATTTCATGTGTTTTATGATATTGAGGTAAGGAAGGTTTTTGTTCTAAAAAACATAAACCACCAAGTCCAAGTAGATTAAATAAATATATGTGAAAAGCAAAACATTTACAATTTTAGGGAAAACCTAAGGTAGGAATGGCTATGTGACTAGTTTCTGGCCTAAGGGATGTGAATGGAAGTGATGTGCAATTTCTGGGTCTTATCCATAAAGGGAAAGAAACACGTCTTCCTGCTTAATTTTTTCCCCTTCTTGTCACCTGGGACATGAAGAGCTGAGCCATGTTTGACCACAGGGATGATGGCAACACCCTAGGAATGGCAGAGCGAAAAATATGGAAGGAGTCTGAATCCCTGACACCTACCTGGACTATCTTTTTAAAGCCACTATATTTTGGGTGTCTTGTTATAGTAGGCTGGCCTATATTCTAATTAATACACTTCATACTTCTCAGTAACATGCTTGTTTTCTATACCCTGATTTTGTCCATGTTAGACATGATTTACTGACATGCTATCATAAAAGGTAAGAATTTGACTGACTTATACTGATCTGCTACACACACATTTCCCTTCTATTCATCCTTGTAGTATAGTTTTAACAATTTTTAGAGCAATTAATATTTATGTTACTATGGCTATATGTTTTATAAAAGAGCCAAGTATATATGCTATGATTTATATTTCTTTTCCTATATTTTGTTTCAGATTTTCTGAGTTTAATTAAACCCTAACTTTCCTCCAGAGATGAAAAAT
The DNA here is from genome assembly GCF_020740605.2 of Lemur catta. Classification (NCBI taxonomy): domain Eukaryota; kingdom Metazoa; phylum Chordata; class Mammalia; order Primates; family Lemuridae; genus Lemur; species Lemur catta. Next base: position 17,675,380 of record NC_059131.1, on the reverse strand, counting down.
TCCTCTCAGTTTGGTCAGTTATCAGATACTCTTATGTGTTTCTTTTTTTTTTCTGTGGAAATATTCCCTGGAGTCCTCTATCCACCTGCTCCAACTGAGACTGGCTGTTTTTCATGCTGCACAACTATAATCCTGGGTTGCCTTTTACCTTTCTTCTGTGTTAAGATCCCATGGTTTCCCAGGGTTAAGATCCTATGCCTTTCTCTCTAGGTTTGCTATCTTGGATTTGATAGAAATTTCTAAAAAAAGTACAATAGGAGGTAACATTTTTGAGACTTTGAATGTCTGAAAATGTTTTTATTTTGCACTCAACTTGATTTGGATAAACACAAAATTCTAGGTCTAGGATCCTAGTTTTCAATGCTCTTTAGAAATCTGAACCTATTCTGAAAACAGTCTAATGTGTGTAAGACCTGTTTTTTTCCTCTATCTTGTTTTTTCTCCCTAGGATTTTAAAATGTCACGAAATTATGCATTGGTATGAGTTTCTTTTTCTTTCTCTTTCACTGATTATGCTGGGCGCTATATGAGGGCTTTCAATCTGGAAACATATTTCTCTAGTTCTGAGAAGGGTTTTAGTGGGTACTATTTTCTCTTATTACTTCTTCTCTTCTATTTGCCCTGTTCTCTTTTTCTGGGACTAATTATATGTTATACCTCCTGAATTAATCCTGTAAGTTTCTTATCTTTTCTCTCATTTTCCATTGCTTGTTTATATTCTAAGGGATTTCTTCAAATTTCATCCCTTCATCAATTCAGTCAATAAATATTCACTGAAAGCCTACTATGTAGCCAAGCACTGTTTGGGGTATTGAGGATATAGTGGTGAACAAACAAAAATCTTTGTCCTTGTGGAGCTCTAGCAGGAGGAGGAAAACAATATATAAAACATGTAATATGTCAGATGTAAAAAAGTACCATGGGGGGAAAAATCAAGGAAGGTGTAGAGGGATGTGTAGATTTTGGTTTTTGTAAATTTTAAATAGAGTAGTTAGGACCAATTTAATTGAGAAGACATATTTGAGCAAAGACATGATACGGGTGAGTGAGCCACATGGATGTCTAGCGAAAGACCATTCCAGACAGAGGGAATAGCAAGTATAAATACCTGAGACAGAAAGTACCTGGAACTGGTCATGGCAGAGGATGTGAGGAGGCATAGAGTAGAAACAACGTAAAGTTTTTTCCATCTATCCTGTTATGCTATTTCTTGCTTTGAATGTTTCATTTTATAGCACCTTATTCTTTTTTTTTTTTTTTTTTTTTTGACAGAGTCTTGCTCTGTTGCCCGGGCTACAGTGAGTGCCATGGCGTAGGCCTAGCTCACAGCAACCTCAAACTCCTGGGCTCAAGCAATCCTTCTGCCTTAGCCTCCTGAGTAGCTGGGACTACAGGCATGTGCCACCATGCCTGGCTAATTTTTTTCTATATATATTTTTATCTGTCCAGCTAATTTCTTTCTATTTTTAGTAGAGATGGGGGTCTCACTCTTGCTCAGGCTGGTCTCGAACTCCTGACCTCGAATGATCCACCCGCCTCGGCCTCCCAGAGTGCTAGGATTACAGGCGTGAGCCACCGCGCCCGGTCCTTATTCTTGTTTTATGGATGAAGTATCTTCCCTTATGTCTCTGAGGGACTGTTCAGTTGTTTTAAGTTTTCTTCTGGTCCCTGCATTGTTTTTGCTTCCTCTGAGTTCCCTTTCTTCTCTTTGTTTGCTTGGTTGGTTCTCTTTTGTATCATCCAATATTTGACTTTTTGTTCATATTAAAGAGTGAGAGGTACTAAAATGCCAACTAGCAGCAGTGTGAGGAGGAGGGGCAAGACAAGGAGCTAATTTTTTTATTTGAGTATCATCCCCACATAACTTTTCCCTTGGATTGCTCTATTTCTCCAGAGGAATCTCCCATCTCCGGCTTAGGGAGTAGGAGGCAGGCTGTTCGTGTTTTGAGACCAAGTAAGGAAGAGGCTATACAGCCTCTTACTGGAGCTCCCTTTGCAGGTTTACGGTATGGATTCTCCTGTTCGCTAAATCAGTTGTCACTAGGATATCTTTTTTCCACCTTCTAAAATCTTAAAATCATAAAATTTTAATCATTTTAAATATATTTGTCTACAGTCTTTTCATATTGCTGCGAATAATCTGAAGTTCTTTTGAGTCCAGTCCTTCTGTGTGTTATTAGTGCTCTTACTCACTGTAGATTATTTCCTCATACGTTATATAAATTTCTAGCATAAAATCACCCTCACAAGCACTTTTTCTGTGGCACTCCCATGAGGCCAGGCTGTGAAAATGTTCCTTCAAAGTGCTTTGCCTTTGTTTCAGGTAGGCAACCCAGGAGTTTGTGGTGTGGGATTCCCAGTAAATATGGTGATATAAATATGAACCTCAAAAATACAACAGAGTTTTTTCAAAGAAGATTGTTTTCCCCACCCAGAGCCCAGGCAGAGGCAAGCTCTCTCATCCGGGTGGAGAGATTTCCCCTTCTGGAGTTACTGTCCTTCAACTCTAAGCAGGGCCTCAGGCCCACCTCCACAACTTCTATCTCCTGACTCAATCCTCAATGATACTGGGTCCCATAACTTCCCAAGGCAACCAGTTTTTAAGTCAACTTAATAAGCCACTTTGTTATAACAAGAAGACTCTCAGATCTTTCTAAATTAGTAGCATCTTAATAAAAATATTTCTTTAATAAAATTATGAAGTTCAGCACAGTTTCTTAATAAAAAGATCACATATTATAAATGTTTTAATAACTAAGTATGCAGCCATTTTTTTTACCTTGTTCCATTCTCTTCATCAGCTGTATCTGATCGACTGTTTTCTTCAAAATCTTGCATTTGTCTGGTTTTACACTCAAGCTGTCAATGTCACTAATGTTGGCAGACAATAACTCAGCTAGCTCTTCTAAATATTTATTTTCTTGCTCCCTGCGCCTCTTTTCAGTGCTGTTGCACAAAGAAAATCCAGTTAGTGTACATTTATATCACCATATTTCCTGCTCTGATCAAACATTTAATATCTACACATTTAGAGAGATCCTTATTTTTATCCAGAATGTAAAACCAGTGTTAGAAAGAAATTTAATTCACATATAACAGACACTGCAAAATACCAAAGTGCAGAAAACAATTCTGGCTAAAATAGATAAGAGTGAATGACTGCTATAACAGATGTATTTCTCCAATCATTTGTTTACCTTGAATATTTTCAAATAACCAAAGATATTAAAAGGAAACATACTAGTTGCATTTGGCACTATTTTACAGTCTAAATAATTCCTTGAAATAGAACATCTGAATTTTAAAATAAGTTTGTTATAAATTAAGCAGGGCAGACTGTACTAGAATTCAAATAAATTGTAATTAGAAATCTGATAAAATCTTAATTCTTATAGTAATTAGACCATTAGCTGGTCCTCAATCAAAAATAAAAAAGTATCCATTCAAAGGTAAAAAAAATGAATAATAGAGACAAAGGTACAGTGAACAATGTCTTTTGTATACAGCTTTGTCTTAAAAAAATAGAAAAAACCATCTACTTATAAGTTCTTATAAGTGCAATAAAAAATCAAAAGTGATTTATCTTAAAGCAAAATTATGAGAACAAGCAACAACAGTGCAAACAGCTAGCACTTTTTTTAAGCATACTGAATGTACTGAATGAACAGTGTTCATTTTTGCTTTCCAGTCTTTAGTCTTGGTTTATTTAATCAAGTCATCAGGCACCTTGCTTTATGTAACACATATAAAGACAATAAAGTATTACTTTGAAATTTTTCCATTATTAAACTAACATAATAGGAAAGATCGGTCACAAGTAGCTCTTTGTTTTATAAGCAGCAATCGAAGTCATTTGGCTGCATATAAAAGCGATAGAAAAAAGAGGAGCACGGGGAAAGACCCGTTGCTAAAACGCTCATAACTAACAATTAAAATACCATTTACTTTTCTTAATAATATTAAAGACTATAAAAGCAATAACATTTATACAACAATATAGTAAGTTGAAAAGAACCAAGTCAACTAATCAAATGTATTTACCTACATAAACAAAATACTAAGAAATGGTACAAAACAAAACCAAATTTTAAAACTATAACAACCATATATTCTATCTTTTATCTTTTAAATTTTTCATTATTGAGGAATTTTTCCTATTTTATTTATTAAAACTATATCTTACAACTCCCACAGCAAGAACATGCAGTAAGATATTGTGACAAATTTCACACCAAGGCATTGAAAGTGAGGCATGAATAAAATGACTAATATACATTTTGATACATACAAAGTTTTAGAAAACTTCAGTTCTGCAATCTGAGAGCGTTTGAACACATCTGATTTTACCTTGGAGAAACTAAGTGATATGAAACTTACTTAGCAGATTTAGTTTAATCTATTTAAATCTATGGGTCTAAATTTCAACATGAGTAAATTAGATTCACTTGGTGGGACTTCCAAATATGTTTCTGATAGTAAGTTTTGTGTAAAATTGAAGTGCTTGAAAATCACTGTAGTGTAAAAGAAAAAGAAAGGTGATAGGATGGGCAAGAGGCAGACAGAGAGGGGACAGAGGAAGGAAGAATCTGACAGTAATAAAATAGTGACATGTCTATAAATTGACTTGAGATAGAGATTAGGAAAAATTACCATGAAATGAAGTCACCAATAAACAAGGAGATAAAATGAGAGTAGTTATAATCAGAGTGAAAACTGAAGGAAAGGTGGAAATGACAAAATAATTCTACCTTAATGGAAAAGAAAGCTTCCTTTAGTATTCTGGGCCAACATTAATACATTTCTCTCTTTACTAACCCCCTTTATTGCCATTTATATTGCAGACATGCTAGTTAATGCTACTGAGAGTTAACTGCTCATGTGAGTATCTTTTTCCTTCAATTTACTAGCTAGCTTAACAAATACTCTTACACTTATTATATGCCAGATAACCATGTATGATCCAGGAGTAAATCTGATACAGCCCCCAGTTAGTGGGAAAACAAAGAAAAGGAAACAGCTTTCTTCAAAGGAAAAAAAATAGTTTTTTCAAAGATATAAAGTGACAGTGAAAATACCAAGTTTAAGAACCTATAAATAGTTCAGTATGGCTGAACTATGGATGATAAGAAACAAAAGGGCAAGAGGTGTGGGATCTTGCATGCTATGATAGAAAGTGTGGTATATTGCGTAAAAGCACAGGCTCAAACGTCCTCTGTCATTTACTAGCTGCACAAGACCCTGGACAAGTCTCTTAGCAACTTAACCTCTCTAAGCTTCTATTTCTTTATCTGTAAAATTGGGATAATGACATTAATTACCTCCCAGGGTTTTTGTGGATTAAAAAAGATGATACAAGAAAAATGCTTGGCAGAGCTCCTGGCATATACTATTAGCTCAAAAAAAGTTATCTATCATCATCTCTTTGATTATGATTATTTATTTTCAGGGCAATGGGGAGTCTAGAGGGTTTAAGAAGAATAATGAGTGGCATGACCAGACTTGTAAGCTCCGTGAAGACAGAAACGTCTCATACTTCACTTATATCCTTATACCATCATATATATGGTGCTGGCTGAATTGTAGGCATTTAAAAAGCACTTGTTGAGTTGAACTGGAAATGTTAAACAAGCATAAGGCACAGATACCCATCATTTTAAGCCTGGCATTTTATTTTATTTTATAAATTTAAGGGGTACAGGTGCAGTTTTGTTACACAGATATATTATGTAGTTGTGAATTCTGGGCTTTTAGTGCAACCAAGATTGGCATTTTAAACCTTATTCTACTGGAAGAATGAAGGAGTGGAGCAGAGGCAACAGGAGGGAGATATGAGCTCTCACCCCACCAAACAGTTACTGAGAAACTCTCCTATCCAGGGATCTATACACAGGGCTGGCAATACCCTGGGGTCTAACAGAGGCACTTTATGATTAACAAGTTCACATTTGTTTGGGGAGACAGAAACACCACAAAGTGGTATTTATGCACAAACTCAATCAGCTTCAAGATAACAAATTTTTAGTTTAACATATCTAAGATATCACTTTATTAAAACTGAAGCCCATCCATATAAACGTCAAGGAGATGGTACTTTCAAATATTTTGAAAGCAAACGTGAAGATAATTCTCTTTAAGATATCTAAAGAGGAGAAAAATACATAAAATTTCTGATATTTGTAATGATGTTTTTATGCACACACAAGGAAATCAAAGAGAATCTATAGATAAGCCATTAAGACAAATAAGAAACTTCAGCACAATGGATGGATATCCACAAATCATTAGCATTCCTATCCATTAATAACTGCTAATTAGAAAATGTAATAGACAAAATAATACTATTCCTAAAAGGGATTAAATACTCTGTGGTACCCTGGAATATATTACTATCTACCCAACAATGGGCTAGACATTCATGGGTAAAATTGTAAAATATCACTGAAGAACAAGAAAACCTTGAATAAAAGTCTTGTGTTCATAAATATGGACACTCTAGAATCCAGATCATAGAAATGTCAATTTTCTGAATTTAATCTATAAAAGTAAATGAAATTAAAATCAATATCCCAGCAATATTTTTTTTCAAAGTAAACTTAAAAAACTGATTCTAAAATCTGTATGGAATAATAAAGAACCAAGAACAGGAAAAATAATTATGAAAAATAACAAGGAACAGGGACTTGTCCCATAAGATATCAAGGTGATTATCATAAGAAAGCTCAGAACCAGATCCCTATATATCTGGGAACCTGATTTATGATAAAGGTAACAGTACAAAAACAGGGAATGCTGGTGTCATAACTAATGACTGGGAAAAATAATAGTTCCCTAACATTATACCATGCACAGAAATAAATTTTGGATTAATTAAACCCTAAATGTGTATAAAAGAAAATATATAAAAATATATTTAAAGTCTTAGAGTAGAGAAAAAAATTCTTAAGCAAGACCCCAAAATGAAAATCTAAGGTTCTGTATGTCAACAGATATCATAAATAGAGTTAACAGACAGGCCGGGAGAAGATATTTGCATCACACATAAGTAAAAAAAGTTAGTAACTAGAAAATTTAAAATGACTCTGACAAATAAAAAAAGAAAAGGAAAACAAAGCCAGTAAGCATATAGGCAAAAGATACAACCAACAAATTCACAGAGGAGGAAAACACAATGGGTAATAAAAACAAAAAAAGATAATCAACTTACCCACTTATAATATTGTATCAGGGAAATGTACTTAAAACTATAACCCCACACCCATCAGATTGGCAAAATGTTAAAGTGAGAAGAGAACAGTGGTTATTAGTAAGAATGAAGGAAAAGAGGAACTCTTAATGCTTGTCATTTGAAGAGCAATGTGGTAATTACCTAGTGAACATAAAAACGTGTATAGATCCTAAAGGAACTCTTATGTATAAGAGTGTGAATATGCACATACACACTGCAGTGCTCGATGTAATAGCAAAAATTTGTAACAAACAAGTTGTTTATCTCTAGGGAATACATCTGTAGGGAAATGGATTTTTCAAATATGGTATATTCATGTAATGCAGTACTAATCAAAAGTTAACAGACTGAATAAATCTATGTATATTTAATCTCAAGATCCATATTGGAAAAAAGTATACTATAGAAAAATGTATACAGTATTATATAATTTATGTAAATTTAATAAACACTCTATATTGTTTACACATATCTGTGTGTAAATACTTATTTAAAAATAGATTGGAAAAATTTATTGTTATTATCATTATTAATTTATTAATAATCAATTAATATTCCATTATTTTTATTTAAATAAGATTATCCAAATATGATAAAATATTAATAAAATTATAATGATATGATAAAATATTATCAATTATACATGCTGGATATACAGTTTCTTAATCTATATTCTTTTATATATTTAAGAAGTTCCCCCCCCAAAATTAAATGTAGAAGACAATATTTTATTTATTCTTAACCTTTCTTTTAAGAAAGATTAGCTTTATATACAGATATACACAAGAACATTAACTTTGACAATACACATCTTGATATCAACATTCCTCCTAGAATCTGGACATTTACTGGTGAGGACATTTACTTATGACCATGAGTACCTAGGTTATTATCTCTCTATGACAATTCTCTGAGCTGAGTAAGAAAAATGATTGCTTTTCTTCTTCTAGCCTAGAGCCCAGGCATTCTCCTGTTAAAATCCTTTCTTTGGGCCGGGCGCGGTGGCTCACGCCTGTAATCCTAGCACTCTGGGAGGCCGAGGCAGGTGGATCGCTTGAGGTCAGGAGTTCGAGACCAGCGTGAGCAAGAGTGAGACCCCCGTCTCTACTAAAAATAGAAAGAAATTATCTGACCAACTAAAACTATATATATAGAAAAAATTAGCCGGGCATGGTGGCTCATGTCTGTAGTCCCAGCTACTCGGGAGGCTGAGGCAGTAGGATCGCTTGAGCCCAGGAGTTTGAGGTTGCTGTGAGCTGGGCTGACGCCATGACACTCACTCTAGCCTGGGCAACAGAGCAAGACTCTGTCTCAAAAAAAATAAAAATAAAAATAAAAATCCTTTCTTTATTCCCCCATGAGAAAGAAGCATGCAATGCAAAGACAAAAGAATCTTCTGCAGCTTGACTCTCTATCTAGATCAGTGATTAGCAAATGGAGGTAAGTTTGCTTCCCCGGGCTCCAGGGCACATTTGGCAATGTTTGGGGACATTTTTGGTTATCACAACTAAGATGCTACTGGAATTTAGTGTGTAGAAGCAGGGACGCTGGTAAACATCCTACAAAATATAGGATAGCCTCCCCACAATAAATAATTATTTGGCCTAAAATGTCAATAGTGTGGAGGTTGATAAACTTTGCTCTAAATCCTAGAAAAGGAATGGATAAAATCCCCACTCTCCTCCCCCAATGTGAAAAGCTACTCTTTTAATCTGATTGAGCTTCCTTTTCTATCTGGGATTCATTAGGATCTCCTTAGCCTGTTTAAGGTGGTCCTTATAGCAAATATTTAACTCTACAAACAATCAGTTTTTTAAAATCCTGACATTACAACAATATCTTTCTTAGTTACACTAATATCATAATGTTCTAATACAGCAGTTTAAGATGTATAATAGATTTATTTATTCAATTTATTCAAAGATTTTGACAAATCTTTACTGGGTCCTTACTATATATAAGCCGTACACTGTGCTAGGAATCAGGGATACAATGATGAGCAAGGACAGACAAGGTCCCTTACCAAATGGCAGCTTTGAGTCTGGTGGAGGAGCCAGGAATTCATGAGATAATCACACAAACTAGTAAAATCCTGCAATTATGGATTAGAGCTATAAAAAAACATGTGAGACAGATATAAAGGGGAGAGATGTGATCTAAAAGTTACGGAAGGAAGAGAAGCCTCCCTTTAAGGAAGTAATGACTAAGCTGGCATCTGAAGGATGCATAGGCATTGACTAAAGGAAATCCAGAGGAAGCAAGCTGGATTGAGGGAGAAGCATGCGCAAAGATCCTGGGGGAAGGAAGAGAGCATGATGAGTATGAAGAACTCAGAGAAGGCCACCAAACTTGGAGCAGATTAGATAAAAGCTCTAAAGTGGCAGTGAAAATAATAAAACAGCTCTGCCAGAAATAGACTAGGAAAAGGAGAGTGTTCCTACCTTGATGCCAATGTGTCACATGGTGATCCTTTTCTCTTATGTGAGTCTGGGTTAGCAGGGTCGGATGAACTGTCCCCGAGGCCACTCATGTTGAAAAACTTCACACCTAAAAAGAAAGGACAACAGTAAGAAATCGACCCTTATAACCTTTCCAACCAAGTAAGGGGAGAGGAAGCTCTCTTAGGTTAGAAAATTTCTAAAAATTGTGGTCTCTCAAAGAAAAGATAACTACTACCATCACAAAACATCAGCATCTACATAAAAGCACAGAAGTCATCAGCTATTGAGTGTTTCTACACTTTTTTTCCTACATCCGTAAAATGAAATTAATAATCCTTTGTGAAATCCTTGCAATCAAGATGAAAACATTGTTAGAATGATTAGATACTGAGTTTTTTTTCAAAGAGAAAAAAAATCACTTTCATGTGTAAATGTAAAAGTTGAATGTATAACTGGAATCAGAGAAATTATTGTTTGTATTTATTATTTAGACCCTACTTTGAAAAACAATTTAAAATAACTTTTACTCATAAGGTTTGGGATTTTATATTGATAGAAAAATAATACATATATATGTTTATTAAAGTTAAAGTGATAAATTAGATTTAGATTTTGAATTATACCTTACACTTCGAATTCTATACTCCTAACCTTTTGTTTATGTAGTCAGGCAACAAAGATCAAGTGTTTAGTCTATGTTAGGATCTTGGTATAGGTGCCAGAGAACACAAAGTCATTCCCCCTAGCACGCCAGCCAGGTCTCTCACATGTTGCACCAGTTGGTAACTACACTTAAAGATCCCTTCTGATCTGGCCTCATCAACCACTACACTCTGTATAATACCTACTGAATCTGTGAACCCTATCCCTAGCCTACAATCATCAATATCTTTTGGATTTTATTAGTGCCAAACAACACATTTCACCATTCTCTTTTACTCCATCTACCTTCATAAAAGGAGGGAAAATTATCGTTGAATGGGAAAACCTTTTTCTTAAATTCTAAGTTATTAAACAAGTACAGCACTGTATACAAGCAGTCACACTGGGAAAATTTATTATAAAGAATGTTGGTCTCTATAAGAATCTCTCACATGGCTTTAATTAATATATGTGAGTAAACCCTTTGTCTCCAGTCCTAAAACTCACTGATTCTAACCATTTTCTGAAGACCAAAGACTGTCATATTATTTTTGGTGTACAAATAACCCCTAAAATTTTAATCATGAACTTAACCATGCAATGAAAAAGGTACATTTCCAATTTCTCCATATTGGAAGTACATATTGTGAAAATTTCCTACTTCCAGGATTGTAATCTTCCAACTTTTTGGTCTTCCTCTCTGTTACTTTTCATTTCTAATTGGTATCCATGTCCTGCTGATTCTTCCTTAACAAGAGATTTTAGATTGTCTCCCCCCTTTTCATTCCCAGATACAGTTATGATCCCAGTTTGGAACCAAATATCTCATTCTAGATTAATGCAAGATCCTTTAATCTTATTTCTCAATTCCAGTCATTCTCACTTCTAATCTGTCCTATAAACAGCAGCAAAAGCATCCCTACTTAAATGTCATTTTCAAGATATCACTTCCCTGATGAGACTAGATTCCACTACTGGGGCATGGTAAAGCACGGGCTTTGGTGCTGGCCAGAATGCGGAGAAAGGGGAATGTAAATTAGTACAACCATTTTGGAAAACACCATGGAAAATTTCTCAAAAAACTAAAAACAGAACTACCATATGATCCAGCAATCCCATTACTAGGTATATCCAAAGGAAATGAAATCAGTACGTCAGAGATACCTCACTCCTATGTTTATTGCAGCACTATTCACAATAGCCAAGACACAGAATCAATCTAAGTATCTATCAGAAAAATGGATAAAGAAAATGTGGTATATATACACAATGGAATATTATTCAGCCATAAAAAGAATGAAATCCTGTCATTGCAGGCAACACAGATGAGCTTGAAGAACATTATTTCAAATGAAATAAGCCAGAAACAGAAAGACAAATAATGCATTTTCTCACTCATATATGGAGGCTAAAAAAGTTGATTTCATGAAAGTAGAGAATAGAATAGTGTTATTAGAGGATGGGAAGGATGGGGGAAGGGGAGGAGGATAGCCAGAGGTTGGTTAACAGATACAAAATTATAGCTAGATACGGGAATAAGTTCTAGTGTTCTATAGCACACTGTATGGTGACTACAATTAATAATAACTTGTTGTATATTTTAAAATAGCTAGAAGAATGGATTTGGAATGGTCCTAACACAAAGAAATGATAAATGATTGAGGGGATGAATATGCTAATTACCCTGATTTGATCATTATACATTGTATATATCAAAGTATTACACTGTACCTCATAAACATGTACAATTATTATGTGTCAAAAATAATATTAAAAGAAGAAAAAAAATCATGGGCTTTTGGGCCAGAAAGACCTTGTTTGAGTCCTGGTTTAACCACCTGCTCATCCTTGGGCAAAGTACAGAATCTTTCTTTAAACCTATTTCTTCCTCATGTATTTTTTTGTCTCAGTTGGTACACTGGAGTCATTCTAGTCTCTTCTCTCACACTCCGCATGCAAACAAACACCAAGATTTGTCAATTTGAATTTCCTGAATATTTCTAAAATCCATCCCTTCTTCATATTCTCTTTTACCGAGACCCCAGTTTGGGTTCATACTATCTCTTGCTGGACTAATAAAATAGCTTTCCACATGATCTCCCTGTTTCCTGTTGTCCTCCTTAAATCCACTCTCTGAGGAGCCATCAGAGGAGGCTACCAAATGTATATCTGATCATGTCAGTTTCTTGCTTAAAACGCTTCACTACTAAATTCTCATTACCCACTAGACAACATCCAATCCTTAACAGAATATACAAAGTTTGCAACAGCTCTTACCTATTGTGTGACTATTATAGAATTTGGTGAATGAGTGACTAAATGCCTGTCCAAATAGTTTATAGGTTATGTTATGTACTATATATTACATATATCATCTATACATCATAAATTATGTATGTCTAACTACTAAATAGACATTTCCATTTGTATATCCCACTGTCACCTGAAATTAAACATATATAAAACATAATAGACTTTTAAGCTTGAGATTTCTATTTATGATAAATGAGATGAACTGCATTATGAATTAATGTCATAAAAATGACATATATCATCTGTATATACAAACATATACACATATATATATGCTAACTTTAGTTTCAAACTCAAGAAAAGACTTTTAAAAATAAAATCCTTAGTAATATTCTATGTTCCCAGCAAAGATAAACATTAGGTAAAAAACTTTAAATTGACCTCAGTGTGGAGCAGCCCAATTTAAGTTATCAACAAATATTTACTGATCTCCTACTGTATGCCAACCACTGTTCTAGGCACTGGGATACATCTGTGAACAAAATTTACAAAATCACTGTCCTCACAGAGTTACATTCTATTGTGAGGGGACAAACAAATAAAATTAAAATGTAAATTATATAGTATATAAGAAGGTGGTAAGTGATATGGAGAAAAATAAAGCAAAAATAGAGGCTTAGGTGTGTGGAAGTAGAAGTGTAGACAGTAAGGTAGTTAGGAAAGTCCTTACTACAAAAGGCGAGATATGAGCAACGACATGAAGGAGATGAGGGAGAAAGCCACAGGAATGAGATATGGAGGAGGGTGCTCCTGGCAGGGGAAAGGAGAACGCCTGAAGGAAGGAGCACAACTGCTTTTTGAGAAACACAGAGAGGTGAGTATGGCTAGAAATGGGGAATGGGGGGAGTAGGAGATGAGGTCAGAGGGATAATGAGAGGCTACATGGTTGTAAGGACTTCCAAACAATCATCCAAGGATTAAGAGTAAAGGAATGACAGGATTTGAATTTCGTTCTAAGAACTTCCTCTAAGAAGGGTGAGTACAATCTTTCTCAGCTCAGTACTTTGGGATCTGAGTGTCCAACTGCTAAATGGACATTTCCATTTGGATATCCCACTGTTACTTCAAATTAAACATGTATAAAACACAAAAGAATTTTAAGTTTCAGATTTCTATTAATGATAGATGAACTGATAAATGAGATGACATTATGAATTAATGTCATAAAAAAGGTTTGTTAAACTTCATGTCTGGCAGAGGACTGGAGAGGAAGGGAACTATAATAAGGAAAATACTGACACTTATTTAGCCCTTTTCAAAATTTACAATTTAAGGTGGACAACCCGAATGCAAGGCAACTGTGCCAGGCTTGCACTAACAACCACAACAAAAAAGATGTCAAAAGACCTGACAATGATTTTGTTAACATCCATTCTGAAACCTGAATGCAAAACAAGGATAATCAGCTAACTGTATCACTGTAACTAACAAAATATACTTTTTTTCCTATGGAGATTCACAGAAGCATAAATAAGGTTTATCATCTATCACAGTTAATAAAACATAAATATTTTTAAATTTATCAATATAAAATGAAATTATACAATAAATTTAAAATAATAAACATCCATTCTAAACTTTTCTATAAAAGTAGAAATAAAAGAAAGCAGAAAACGTTGAACAAGGAAGATGAAAGATATGACTTTAGAGTTTTCCCAAATCCAAAAGTAAAGAATTAGCTAATGCCTGCCTCATGCTCAGGTGCCACTTCTTGTTTCCTTAGCTCCCATCTTTTCTGCCTCCAATGCAATTATTTTATACCCATCTGAGAATTTACCTATCTGGAATTCTACCTGTTCTCAATATACTCTAGGATATATATTACTTATTATAATGTGCTATAAGTTATAATTCTCTTGTTTCCCCTTCTAGATTGTGAACTCGAAGTCAGTTCACAATCTTTTATTGTATACCTAATATCTAACATGATGCCTAAAAGACGGTGGTAAATAGGTGATGAATAAAAGTGATTAAGCTATCTTACTCATACAACATCTAAGATTTTTAAAGGATATTTAAGTATTTTTATGGTTAGATATTTTCTGTTAACTTTTACAAAGCTTTGAAATTCTTTCCCATAATTGAGAAACATTAACTTTCTTGAAATCTTTATCCTCCTACTTTCAGTGGGGAAAAAAGCAAACTACCTTCTTGGTCTAGAAATTGAAGAATATCTCTTCTAATTTCAAAAAGGCAAAGATCTACTATTTTGGAGTAACATCCTGCAATATTTCACAGTACTGCAGACACAAGTTACAGGACCTAAATAATACTATCTCACAGACTGGGCAATTTTGAGCAACAAATAAGCTATCTAAAACGAGTCATACTGTGCTACCGTTGGACTATTACCTGGAGATTCACATCTGCTAAATTTATCTGAGATTCTGGGGCTGCAGAGACAGCAGACAACAATTTAACAGCAGCCAGACAGGCAGGCCTACCAAAATAAGAGCGAGTAGTCAAAGAGCTATGAGACAGTTACCAAAAATTTGCTGATGGTATGATTCCGGTATTAACTGCTTTCTATTTACAAAACACAATAAAAATAGCAACATAAAACCTCTGATGAGGAAAAACTATTACAGTTGTTGTACTTATGTGGAAGGGCATTATATTTGGCAGTCGGAGTATTTAAATAAGGAGCATTAAGAAAAGAAATGCTGGTTTCAGGAAACCAATTTGCATATCACCATTTAAAAAGAGGTAAGGTTACTAAGTAAAAGTATCCTGTTGATTTTTAAAAAGTTGCTAAATTATACCCAATCTTAAGCAATCTCCAGAGAGTAGTTTTAGGAACTAGAAACCACATTGCTTTCTGTTCAAATATACCAGACTAAACCAAGTAAGTGAACACTGAAGAAATAGGACAATGCTTTATAGTTCAGTTGAGTCAAAAATTTCTATATAGGTCTGGAACAGTGGCTCACGCCTGTAATCCTAGCACTCTGGGAGGCCAAGGCAGGTGGATCATTTGAGCTCAGGAGTTCGAGACCAGCCTGAGCAAGAGCGACACCCCGTCTCTACTAAAAATAGAAATAAATTATTTGTACAACCAAAAATATATATAGGAAAAATTAGTTGGGCATGGTGGTGCATGCCTGTAGTCCCAGCTACTCGGGAGGCTGAGGCAGGAGGATCGCTTGAGCCAGCAGTTTGAGGTTGCTGTGAGCTAAGCTGATGCCACAGCACTCTAGCCCCGGCAACAGAGTGAGACTCTGTCTCAAAAAAAAAAAAAAAAAAAAAATTTCTATATAAGAAATTTGTCTGCACCGTCTAGGGGATGGACACGCTTGAAGCTCTGATTCGGGGGCTTGGGGGCCAAGGGCAATATACGTAACCTAAACTTTTATACTCCTACAATATGCTGAAATAAAAAAATTTATAAAAAAAAAGAAATTTGTCATTCATCTCTTGGATTTGGCTGAGAACAGCATAATTTGAAAAATCAGTACCAATTAGTTAATAAACAACTCTAATAATATAATTTAAAATGCTTAGCAGGCAATTAGCACATAGAAGCATATATTAATACATGATGAGAAGGATACTCGGAGAGCTAAACCTCCTCAAATTGATAGTTGTATGAAGAGTATCACACAGGAAAAATCATAATAAATAGAGTTCTTGCACTGAGTAATTTCCATAAAAATGTTTCTCAAACTGGAGTCCTCAGACATGTAGGGTTCTCTAAAAGAAGTTTTCAGTTTTGTCTTTTCATTTAAATGACAACTGAAATCTTCAAGTTGTAAGAAAGGATGCAACTTAAGAACTTTCACTGCCCTTTTTATGGTTGAATAATATTCCATTGTTTGGAGATACCATATTTTGTTTCTCTTTTTTTTTTTTTTTTTTTTGAGACAGCGTCTCGCTTTTTTGTCCAGGCTAGAGTGAGTGCCATGGCGTCAGCCTAGCTCACAGCAACCTCAAACTCCTGGGCTTAAGCGATCCTACTGCCTCAGCCTCCCGAGTAGCTGGGACTACAGGCATGCGCCACCATGCCCGGCTAATTTTTGCTATATATATTTTAGTTGGCCAGATAATTTCTTTCTATTTTTTTAGTAGAGATGGGGTCTCGCTCTTGCTCAGGCTGGTCTCGAACTCCTGACCTTGAGCGATCCACCCGCCTCGGCCTCCCAGAGTGCTAGGATTACAGGCGTGAGCCACCGCGCCCGGCCAGATTATTTTGTTTCTCTATTCATCAGTTGATGGACATTTAGGTTATTTCCACTTTTTGGATATTATCAATAATGTTGCTATGAACATTTATTTATAACTTTTTGTGTGACCATGTTCTTAATTTTCTTGGGTATTTAACTAGAAGTAGAACTGCTGGGTCATGCAGTAACTCTAACTTTTTGATAAACTGCCAAACCGTCTTCCACAGTGGCTACACCATCTTAAATTCCCACTAGTAATGTACGAGGGTTCCAATTTCCATATCCTCACCCAAAATAGTTATTTTACCCCTCTTAAAAAAATTATAGCCACCCTAGTGGGTGTAAAATGGTATCTCATTATGGTTTTGATTTATATTTCCCTAATTACTAATGACATCGAACATCTTTTCCTATACTTATTGACCATTTGTATATCTTCTTTGGATATATGTCTATTCAGGTCCTTTGCTCATTTTTTTAAAATTGAATTTTTTTATTTGTGTATATTTAAGGAATATAACATGATGTTATGTGATACATATATATAGTAAAACTGTTACTATAGTGAAACAAATTAATATATCATCTCACATAGCTACTTATTTTCTCCCCTGTGGCACTGTTTTATTCTCTATCTCTATAGATTTGACCTTTTCTTCTTTTTAAGATTCCACATATAGGGCCAGGCGCCGTGGCTCACGCCTATAATCCTAGCACTCTAGGAGGCCGAGGTGGGAGGATCATGAGGTCAGGAGTTTGAGACCAGCCTGAGCAAGAGCAAGACTGTGTCTCTACTAAAAATAGAAAGAGATTATCTGGACAACTAAAACTATATAGAAAAAATTAGCCAGGCATGGTGGCACATTCCTGTAGTCCCAGCTACTCGGGAGGCTGAGGCAGAAGGATCACTTAAGCCCAGGAGTTTGAGGTTGCTGTGAGCTAGGCTGTTGCCACAGCACCCTAGTCCGGGCAACAGAGCAAGACTCTGTTTCCAAAAAAAAAAAAAAAAAAAGATTCCACATATAAGTGATATCATGCAATATTTTTCTTTTTGTGTCTGGCTTATTTCATTTAGCATAATGTCCTCAGGTTTCATTCATGTTGTGGCAAATGGTAAAATCTCATTTTTCAAGGCTGAATAATATTCCATTCTATATATATGCCACAGTTTCTGATGACAAACACCTAGGTTGTTTCCATGTCTTGCCTATTGTAAATAATGCTGCACTGAACGTGGGAGTATAGATGTCTTTACAAGGTGGTGATTTCATCTCCTTTGGGTATATACCCAGAAAAAGGATTTAGTGAGTCATATAGTAATTCCATTTTTAATTTCTTTAGGAACCTCAAAACTGCTTTCCATAACGGCTGCACTAATCTACATTCCCACCAAGAGTGTACATGGGTTTTCTTTTCTCTACAACCTTGGCAATACTTACATGTTATCTCATCTTTTTGATGCTGGGTGAACATCCCAAATCCGAAAATCCTAAATCCAAAATGCTCTAAAATATGAAACTTTTTTTTTTTTTGAGACAGAGTCTCGCTCTGTTGCCCGGGCTAAAGTGAGTGCCGTGGCATCAGCCTAGCTCACAGCAACCTCAAACTCCTGGGCTTAAGCGATCCTACTGCCTCAGCCTCCCGAGTAGCTGGGACTACATGCATGTGCCACCGTGCCCGGCTAACTTTTTTTTTCTATATATACTTTTAGTTGTCCAGATAATTTATTTCTATTTTTAGTAGAGATGGGGTCTCGCTCTTGCTCAGGCTGGTCTCGAACTCCTGACCTCGAGCGATCCACCCGCCTTGGCCTCCCAGAGTGCTAGGATTACAGGCGTGAGCCACGGCGCCCGGCCTACAATCTGAAACTTTTGAATGCCGACGTGATGCTCAAAGGAAATGCTCAATGGAGCATTTCAGATTTCAGATTTTGGATGCTCAAGTGGTAAGTATAATGCAAATGTTCCAAAATTCAAAATTCAAAATACTTCTGGTTCCAATAATTTTGTATAAGGGATACTCAACCTATAATAGCTATCCTTAATGGGTGTGAGGTGATATTGTGGTTTTGATTTGCCATCTCCCTGACGATTAGTGATGTTAAACACCTTTTAATATACTTGTTGGCCATTTTTATGTCAACTTTGGAGAAATGTCTACTCAGGTTTTTTCCCCATTTTTAAACTGGGTTATGATTTCTTGCTATTGAGTTGTATGATTTTTATCAATAATTGGATTATTTACTTTTTATTGTTGAGTTGTAGCAGCTCTTTATATTTGGGATACTAGATCCCTATATGTGATTTGTGAATATTTTCTCCCATTCTACAGTTTCTCTATTCACTTTCTTTATAATAAACCATTGATGAACACAAGTTTTTAATTTTAATGAAGTCCAACCTATCTACTTTTTTCTTCTTTGTTTAATAATTCTAATGCCTGTCCCCTACAAGAATAATTTCTATTCATTGCTATTTTTCCTATATATGGGCCATACTTTCTTGTTTCTTTGCATGCCTCCTAATCGTTTGTTGAAAACTGGATATTTTGAAGCTAATGACTAGACAATGATTTCCTTAAATGTCTGGAAACAAAAATTCTCTCTAAATCCACAAAGTCAGGGACCAAAACTCCCTCCTAGCCTCTACCATAAATGACCTACCAACATCTTAACCATTGTGGCCAGGAATAAAAAGCAAAGGCAAACAAATGGATTTAAAGCAATCAATGAGTTCTTAAATATAAAAACATAATTTAATTTCATTGATTCTATAAAATACCAGATTTTTCTTAAAGTGCTTTTTGTAAAAGAAAATCCTATTCAAAGTTATTTAAATTTATTATGCTAAGACAGTATCAAGGACTTGGTAACTTCTAAAAGTACTGTTTGAAACAATATATTTAATATTTGTATTTACCACTAAAAGCTTTTCTATAGATTAAGAGGCAATGCTTTCTTTCTTTGCATTAATTTTTTCTAAATTTAAAGAATAAATATGAAAAAAGTATAAAAGTTTATTTTGTTTTCTATTAACAAATACATAGAAAGAGGAAAACAAAACCCAATATTTTAAGTTACTTGGATTGGCTCAAATTAAAAAGCTTCTGCACAGCCAAGGAAACTATCACGAGAGCAAACAGACAACCTACAGAATGGGAGAAAATATTCACATGTTATACATCTGATAAAGGGCTGATAACTCGAATCTATATAGAACTCAGGAAAATCAGCAAAAAAACCCCCCAAAAATCAAACAACCCTATCAAAAAGTGGGCAAAGGACACGAACAGAAACTTTTCAAAAGAAAATAGACTAATGGCTAACAAACATATGAAAAAATGCTCAATATGTCTAATCATCTAGGAAATGCAAATCAAAACCACAATGAGATATCACTTATCTCCAGGGAGAATGGCCTTTATATCAAAAAGTCCCCAAACAATAAATGTTGGCCTGGATGTGAAGAGATAGGAACACTCATACACTGCTGGTGGGACTGCAAACTAGTATAACCTCTGTGGAAAGCAATATGGAGATACCTCAAAGAGACACAAGTAGAATTACTATTTGATCCAGCAATCCCATTACTGGGCATCTCTCAAAAGAACAAAAGACATTCTATAAAAATGACAACTGCACTCCAATGTTTATAGCAGCACAATTCACAATTGCGAAGATGTGGAAACAACCCAAGTGCCCATCAATATGAGTGGAGTAATAAAATGTGGTATATGTATACCATGGAGTTCTACTCAGCCACAAAAAACAATGGTGATATAGCACCCCTTGTATTATCCTGGATAGAGCTGGAGCCCATTCTACTAAGTGAAGTATCCCAAGAATAGAAAAACAAGCACCACATGTACTCACCATCAAATTGGTTTTAACTAATCAACACTGAAGTGCACATACAGTAATAACATTCATCAGGTGTCGGGCAGATGGGAGGGGGAAGAGGAACAAGGAGGGGATGGGCATATACACACACAATGAGTGTGGTGTGTACGTGTACTGTCTGGGGGATGGACACGCTTGAAGCTCTGACTTGGGTGGGGCAAGGGCAATATACGTAACCTAAACATTGGTACCCCCATAATATGCTGAAATAAAACCATCAATAATGAAAAAAAATAAAACAAAAAAGTAAAATTTAATTTTTAAGATAAAAAATAAATATGTGTATTTGTCTTGTTAAAATATTCCTACTACATTAATTTGTGACTCAGGAAAAATAGTCAGCATATGCAATACAAATTTGTGGTAGCTGTCATATTAAAACAAATTGGCAAAAATATCTTCAACATTTCCTTATAAATCTATGAAACTATATGATTCCAATTATCTTAAAGTGATATAGGGTTACTGCACGGATACTGCACATGTCTTCCAAAATTTATTCCAACTTGTACCGGTATTTCTTGATTAAAAGAATCAGTCTTTAACTGGTGTAAACAAAAAAAAAAATGAGTATTTGTTACTTAATTGCATGTGCACAAGGAGAACAGTCTATAACAGTTTAGCAAAGAGGTTACAGCCTTAAAAAAGCAAATGATCATAATTTTGCTTTGTCATTTGCAGGGACAAAACCCAGTGATAAAAATTTCAGTGTCTCTCTCTTCCTACCAATCTTTTTCACAGATTCAGATAACAATGAGTAGAAAAACAGCTAGAAGTTGGAGCTTGAAGAGAATGAAGATAATCAGCTGATTATTCAAAATCAAATAACCACATTTATTACATAAAATTACTCCAATAATATCAAAAATAAAGAATCCAGCCCCAGATCACAAGTTGTTCAATTTCCCTCAAATATTTTGGAAACCCATTTCAGAATATAGCACAATGAAATATATATATCTACACAAATAAAATAAAAATAAATATACTAAAATTTGATCTTTAATGTCATAAGGTAATAGAAGTACCAAAGTAATAGAGCCAAGTGGGTCAAAATAATTTGACAAAACAATGAAATTGTATTTTTTTTTTTTTGAGACAGAGTCTCACTCTGTTGCCTGGGCTAGAGTGCTGTGGTGTCAGCCTAGCTCACAGCAACCTCAAATTCCTGGGCTCAAGCAATCCTTCTGCCTCAGCCTCTCAAGTAGCTGGGACTACACACATGCGCCACCATGCCTGGCTAATTTTTTCTATGTTTTTAGTTGTCCAGATAATTTCTTTCTATTTTTTTTTTTTTGTTGTTGTTAGTAGAGATGGGGTCTCGCTTTTGCTCAGGCTGGTCTCGAACTCCTGAGCTCAAACGATCCGCCCGCCTAGGCCTCCCAGAGTGCTAGGATTACAGGCATGAGCCACCGCGCCCGGCCTGAAATTGTATTTTAAGGGCATCAGGAAATGATCAGTTAATTTCAGGGTCACCTACCCCAACTGAAGGAAAAAGGCATACATAAAATCACAGTACAAATCTACATATAATCTTAATTGCCCACATTTATAGAAAGGATATACATTTTTAAAAGCTCAGCCTAAAATCTAAGTCATCTCATGTGATTCATTTATATTTGGCAACACTTTATTCATACCCATTGATAAATGAAAAATAAAATTTCCCCAAGCATTTCATGTGAAGTAGCTGGTTCAATACCACCAATCCCCTCAATGGTAATACTAATTTAGCCAGCTGTACCCCTTTCAATGCTATGAGCAAAGACTAACTCAACAAGTGAACCTCAAATCCCATTTTCTATTGTTCTCAACAGAATAACAAGTATGAAAATAAACAAAATAATAGCAATAAAAATAATGCCTATAAATTTTAAACTAGAGTCTCAGACTTATAAAATTTCAGAATAAGGACCCAACAATTGTCACCCAGTACACTGCTGCTCAAATTTACTGACTACAGGCCATTTAGGTTGTATAGACATGCATATTCTGCCTGTTGCCACTTTTGCAGTATAAAGTCAGTAGTAACAAAGATTTTGAGAGGAACAAAATAATAAAAGTTCCACGAATTAAAATATAGGCCTATTAATATGCATTTAAAGGATATGACAGTATTATATATATTGAGCATTTACTATGTTTTATGTTCATTAATTCATTTATTCATCACAACTGCACTATAAAATGTGTATTATCTCTATCCTGACAATTTTATCTTACTATGATCCGATGATGATGATAATGATAATGATGATGATGACAACAAAGACTAACACATATAGGATTTACTATGTGCCAATCACTGTTCTAAGCACCTAATGTCTGTTAATTCATTTCCTTATAAGCCATACTAACTCATTTACTCAAAATATGAGGTAGGCGGTATTATAATTCTTTTTAGAGATGAGGAAATTTATTTTTTTAAGGTTCTCAAACATAAATAAAATTTCTTTAATTCTTAGTCAAAATGTCACATGAAAATAAAGTTGATCATATACCTAATCTTGATTTATCTGCTATGGTACATCATAATATAAAATGAATTATTTCCTATAAGATGTGATTTACTGAAAATATAAATTCACTGTTCCATCAAAATCAAAAGTTCTACTTTTGCAAACCCTAATTTTTGCTACAAAGTTTATAAATCTTGGAATCTAAAATTATATATGTACATTTGTGTGTAATTATATATATAACTATATATACAAAATTATATATAATTTTACAAATATATATAATTTTACAAATATATACTTTTTTCTTTTAGAGATAGTGTCTTGGCCCAGGCCAAAATGTAGTGGCACAGTAATAGCTCACTGCAGCCTCAAACTCCCGGCCTCAAGTGATCTTCTTGCCTCAGTCTCTGAGTAGTTTAGATTACAGGCATGCACCACCACATTCAGCTAATTTTTAAATTTTTTGTAGAGACAGGGTCTCTCATGATGTTGCCCAGGCTGGTCTTGAACTCCTGGCCTCAAGTGATTCTCCCATCTCAGCCTCTTAAAGTGCTAGGATTACAGGCATGAGCCACCATGCCCAGCCTATGTGTGTGTGTGTATATATATATATAAAAATATGTGTGTGTGTGTGTGTGTGTGTGTGTATAAAATTCCTTTCTGTAATACCTAAATTATCTTTATGAATCCAATTCTTAGAATTCTGGGCTCTTGTCATGTTTCAATAAACTTTCTCCTAAAAACAATCTTTACTAAGGTTTTGTTCTCCCAGATAAGGTTCTCAGTAACAAATCCATGAGTCTCCAAAGTTCTATACCATAGTCCCTTTAGCAAGGAAAATAGGTGGAAATAAATAAGCCCCAAATGAGGACCATTGTACAAAAACAGCTGGCCTATAATGTTCCACAGTGTTATTGTCATGGAAAACCCTATTATGCAAGACAAGGAAAAGCTGGTAACTATTCCAGGTTAAAGGAAACGAAATAAACGTGATAACTGTGCAATGTGTGATCCTGGATCAGACAACTGGTAAAATTTTAATATGAACTACATATTGGATAATATAATAAAAACGTTAAGTTTCTTGAATTGGATTATCATATTATGGTTAAGTGGAATATATGTATTGAATATTTTACAGTGAAGGATCATGATTGTCTATAACTTTCTCTCAGATGGTTCATTATAATCATCATAGTGGTAAAGGGGGAAGAGAAGTAGTAGTAAACACAGAGGGATTAAAACAAATGTCACAAAATGTTTATTACTGGTGAAACTGAGCAATGGGCATACAGGTGTTCTACCAATTTAGTAACTATTTGGTAGGCTTCAAACTGTTTAATAAATGTTAAAAGAAACAGAAAAGATAAAAGTATTTCATTATGATAAGGAAAACATGATTTTCTCAGAGTTACTCAGTGAACAATGAGTAAAGAAAAAGAGGCCAGGCATGGTGGCTCATGCCTGTAATCTCAGCACAGCACTTTGGGAGGCCAAAGCAGGAGGATCACTTGAGCTCAGGAGTTCAAGACAAGCCTGGGCAACATAGTGAGACCCCATCACTACAAAAATAAGTAAGAAAAATTAGCCAGGCATGATGACATCCACCTGTAGTCCTAGCTACTGGGGTAGCTAGGTTGGGAGGATCTCTTGGGCTAAGGAGTTTGAGGTTACAGTGAGCTATGATCATGCCACTGCACTCCAGCCTGGGCAAAAGAGTGAGACCCTGTCTCCAGGAAAAAAAAAAAAAGATGACACTCAAGCTAGCGTTCAATCACTAGATTATTCTATTTTTCTCCCCCTACTTCTTCCATAAAGTCAGGTATCAATATTCCTTTCCTGAAAACTCTTAAAGAAGGCTCTCCTACTTGATTAAAATTTCTCTTTATTATAATATACCCCACTCTACAAACTTTCTTTTTTAATCAGAATGCTTAACTCATTGATCTCTCCTTATTGAGAGCCAGCAGTCTGACTTCAAACAAAAAACATAAGTTAATAAAGGTTGAACATTCCAAATCTGAAAATCTGAAATCTGCAATGCCCAAAACTCTGAAACTTTTTGAGCACTTGTATGATGATGCTCTTCGATGTTCAACTGGTAAGTATAATGCAAATATTTCAAAATAAAAAAAAAATCCAAAATATGAAATACTTCTAGTCCCAAGCATTTTGGATAAGGGACATTCAACTTGTAAATACAAATGTATCACTAGTCAATAAAAGCCAAAAACCTGGAACTGTGTCTGTTTTAGAAACTGATGAAATTTTAAGGAAAGAGGTAAACATAAAAGGATTAAATGAGTATCTTCTCAAATAATTTTGCAACTCTAGTCCTTGCTTTAAGACTCTCTGCCAACTGAGAGTCTTCCCTCCAACTTCCAAGTTCATTATTTGTTCAAAATATAACTATTGGCCAACTAAATTTTATTGCCTTTAACATCTATGATCCTTAAAATCCCACACTACAGTTTGATGTCTATCACCCTCCATGATGACAACTGTCTCCTCCTTTAAAAGTGAGTGGGTGTGCAGCTGAGGCAGAGGGATGAGAGGGATTTCTGGGGTGCTGGTATTGTCCTACTTCTTAACTTTGGTAGTGTTTACACAAATAACTCAGCACATGATGACTCAAAAGTTATACACTTAAAATTTGTGATTTTTATCTATGTATGTTGTAATTCAATTAAAAGTGTGTTAACTTATAAAATTTCCTCCTAGAAGTCTTCCACTTACTAGTTTACCAGTTTCTGATTATTCAACTTTCTATCTACCACCTTGACTTAGTGCATGTTTATTTTTCTACCTACAGGCTATTACTATTGTCATGTTCATGGATACACTGGTTCTATTTCCAGCTAGCTCACTGAACTCTAAAACAAACAATAACAATGTAAAAATACCCAAATGGGTGACACTAAATATATAGAGAGAATTAATGACTGCATATATGTTAGAAATATATGAATTAAATCTGGGTATGGTTTAGTGCAGTTTTTCTGTTGCCATTTTCAATTCAGTAAGGATTTAAGGGCCTCATTGTAAGATATAAGATCTGAAGCCTATAATGGTTTCAGTGTATATTAAAATGGTTCACAAAGTGTAACCTACAACTTTTCCAACATTAAGGAATGGCAGCACTTGTTTTACAATAACCTTGAAGTTTCCTAGACCAAACACGTATTTCCACAAAAAATAATAGTCAATAGATAACCATTTTCCTTCATACTTTTGTAAAGACAAAGCTCTTCAAAAACAGAGCTACAATTCCTACCTGGGAGACTTCTTTGTTCATAATGAATTCTCAAAACAGATATGGTTGAATCTATTGCTCCAGAGGGCAGCTTCCAGAGGAATGGGGTAATGATGTTTCCCAGAGAATGGCTCTAGTCTCTTCACTCTCACCTCATTTAAAGCCAATTATACAAATAACTAAAACAAATGAGAAGAAAAAAATAAAAGCATAAAGAGTTTAGATTGTCATTTTATTCTCCAATAATAATAATAAAAGTCAGAAAAACTAGGAAAAGAAAGAAAATGCAACTTTTAGGGCCAAATTGAAAAATATTTCCAAAAGACAATGGATGAACATATCTGATTTTATAGCCAAAGTCTTTTCTGGTGATTAAGTATATATTCCTATTTGAGAATACATAATTACATCCTTTCCTGGAAACTTCTGAAAGATCCATTTCTATGTCTTTTAAAAATTGTTTCTGGCTGCATTTGTATGTTTACCCTTCTTTCTACTTATAAATTCTGATTTTTCATGTTTTCAGTTATCAATTCTTTATTTGATGTATGCAGTTCTCTTCACTATGCATTACTTAAAAGTTTATATGATATTTTACCTTCAAAATTTTTATTGAAAAGTTTACAAACACTTTAAATTTGTAATACTTCAAAATAAAGTTAGTTGAGTTCTGGTTTCAGTAATAATGGACTATCTTGTATTGTATTAACTTGCCCACAGATAATATTTATAAACTCTGGATAAAATATGAAAAACTTAAAGGCAATGCTTAAAGACATTGGAAAGTGACCAAAGACAAAAAATGTACAGGTTGTGATCACTGAAAGAAAGGAACCATATTGTTTGAGATTTATACACTTATAGGACTTTCCACTAAGGCTGCAGTCCCCAACCCCTGGGGAGTGGTCTGGTACGGGTCAATGGACTGTCAGGAACCAGGCCACAAAGCAGGAGGTGGGCAGGAGGTGGGTGGCAAATGAGTCAGCAAAGCTTCATCTGTATTTACTGCCTCTCGCCATTGCTCACATCACCACATAAGCTCCATCTACTGTCAGATCAGCAGCAGCATTAGATTCTCATAGGAGCAAACCTTACTGTAAACTATGCAGGCAAGGGATCTAGGATGTGTGCTCCTTATGAGAATCCAATGCCTGATGATGTGAGGTGGAGCTGAAGCGGTGATGCTAGTGCTGGGGAGTGGCTGAAAATACAGATTATCATTAGCTGAGAGGTTTGACTACACAATAAATGTAATGTGCTTAAATCATCCTGAAACTTTCTCCCCACCCTAACCCCCACCCCGTCCATGAAAAAAATGTCTTCCATGAAACTGGTCCCTGTTGGGGACTGCTGCACTAAGGGAACTCTTCCCAATACTCTTATGTGCTGAAAGGCTAGACCTACAGGAAATAATCACAGTCTTACTGGCTTGAGCGATTAGCGGATGTAGATCAGAGCCAGTATAAATTAGAAATCAGCACAGTACAATTGTCTACACTATAGACCTTACTTGAATTTTGCCAATTTTATATGCACTCATTTTTTGCTATATCTTTGTTTACAATTCTATGGACATTTTAGCACATGTACAGACTCATATAACTATACCATAATTGAGATACATTGGTCTATCACCACAGAGAAATTCCCTCTTACTGTTTATAAGGACATGCTCCTTCTCCTTTCCTTAACTCCTGGCAACCATTATCTATCTTCTATTTCTATAATTTTGTCACCTTGTTGAATAAATTGAATCATATAGCATGGAACCTTTATAGATTGGCTTTGTTGACATAACATAATGCCTACAAGATCTACCCAATTTGTTGCATGTATCAACAGTTCATTCCTTTTTATTGCTTCATGGTATGGAGGTATCATAGTTTTATTTTTTTTCACCATTCACCTCTTAAAGTACATTCAAGTTGTTTTCAGTTCTTAGCTATTAAAAACAAAGCTGCTACGAATATTTGTATACAGGCTTTTATGAGATCGTAAGTTTTCATTTCAATACCCAGGACTACTATTGCTGGGTTCTATGGTTAAATGTATGTTTACCAGCTGGTAATTTAGCTGTCTAATAGAACAAAAATCACTCTTCAGAAAAAGATAATAATCCACAATATCATCCACATTATTATACACAATATCGAGAACACAATAAAAAATTATTAAACATGCAAAAAAGCTAAAAAATGTAACTTATGATGAGGAGAAAAAGTGGTCAGTAGAAACACACCACAAGATGATTTAGATGTTGGAATAAACTGACCAAGATGTGAAAGCAGTTATTGTAAATATATTTAAGAATTAAAAAAAAAAAAGTAAACACATGAAAAATACAGGCAGCAAATGGAAACCATAAAAAAGAAATAAATGAAAATTCAAGAGCTAGATAGTTCAACAGCAAATTTTAAAATCCACTGTCTAGGCTTAACAGTAGATTTGTGATAGAAGAAAAACAGGTCAGTGAACTTGAAGTTAAAACCATATCTAATCTGAAGAACAAAGAGAAAAGACTGAGGAGGGAAAAAACAAACAAACAAACAAACAAAACAGAGTCTCTGTAACCTGTCGGCAATATCAAGCATGTAACTGCATTCCCAGAAAGAGGGGAGAAAGAGATTGGGGCAGAAATAGTATTTTAGTGAAATAATAATTGAAAACATCCAAAATTAGTGAAAAACAAACTGTTAGATCCAAATATTTTGTGAACCCCACTCATAATACAGAAAAAAACCATACTACCAAATCAAACTGCTAAAAACAGAGATAAAGTGAAAATCTTGAAACTAGCCTGAGAAATGTGGCATATCACATATAGGAAAATAATAACAAATAGAGAAAGGAAGATAATAGAATGATTACTTCAAAGTGGCTAAAGAAAATAAACAAACCTGTCAACTAACAATTCTACATCCAGCAAAAATACCCTTCAAAAAACAGAAGGCAAAATTAAAAACAATTTGATATGACTAAACACCTAAACACTGAGGAAATCTGTTGCAGGATGAATGTATAAGAAACGCTAAACAAAGTTTTCCAGGCTAAAGGAAAATGATGCTAGATAAAGTGAGACCTACAAAAAAGAAGCAAAAGCATCAGAAATCATAAATATGAGGGTAAATAAAAAGGACCATGTTTTTTATTTTCTTAAATTCTTTAAAAGACAAGTGATTTTATGTAAAAATATGACCTAAGTGGAGTTTATAACATAGCAAATGTTAATTATATTACAATAATAGCACAAAAGATGGGAAAGTATATATAGAATTACACTGTTCCAAGGCTCTTACATTTTACATAAAGTAGTACAATATTAACTATAAATAAATTTATAAGTTAAAGATATATATAATTCCTAGAACAATCACTTAAAAATACAAAGAAGGTAGTATTTAAAAGGTCCTAAAGGAATTTGAAAAGATACAAAAGTATAGCTAAAAAGTTAGGAGAGGGATTTTTAGCATTCTACCAATAAAAAAAAAATTGATTAACCCAATTAGGGCAAGAGAAAAGGCAAGAAAGTAGGAAAAGAACAAAGAACAGGTACCCTAAGCTTAACCATATCAATAATTATATTAAATATAAATTGACTAAACACAATTAAAAGGCAGAGACTAGGGAAAAAAGCAAACCTAAACTATATGCTGTCAATAAGAGATGTAGTTAAAATATAAACATATATAGGTTTAAAGTGTTAAAAACAGAAAAAAATATATTGTGCAAACAGCAAGCATAAGAAAGCAATCCAAATATTAGCAAATTGATGGAACAGTTAGATAAAATTTCAGTTTTATTGAAGAAGATTTGAACAACACTGATAACTAGCTTGTCCTAATTGACATTAATAGAACATTACATACAACAACTGGCAAATTTACATTCTTTTCAAGTGCATGTGTTATATTATTCAAGATAGACCATATGGTCAACTATTTTTTTTAAAAAAAGACAATATATTTCTAAAGATTGAAATCTTAAAGAATATGTTCTCTCATTACTATGGAATTAAATTAGAAACCACTAGGATATCTAGAAAAGTCCCAAATAGGTAGAAAATAAATAGCACACCTCTTAATAACCCACAGTCCAAGAAGAAAGTGCAGGGAAAATCGGAAAATATATGATTAGAAAATATGACATATCAAAATTAGTTGAATGAATCTAAAGCTGCATTCACACTTTAAATACTTCTATTTTAAAACAAAAGTTTAAAATCAAAGGTATAAGTTAAAAACAAAGATAACAGCATAATCAATGGAATAAAAATGGACAATTTAAAAAGCTAAAACCAAAAGTTACTTTTTTGAAAAGGTAAAAATGGTATAAAACTTTAACAAGACTCACTAAGAAAAACTAAAAAATATAAATTACCAATATCAGAAATGTAAGAAAGGATGTCACTAGAGATTCTATAAATATAATGTTCTGAACATTATTATACAAATCAATTCAGTAACTCAGATAAAAATGAAAAATCTCTCAAAATATACAAATTAGTAAAATCACCACAAAAAGAAATAAGCTGTATTATTTAATATTAAAGACATTAATCTGTAACTAAAAACAAAACAAAACTCCAGGCCCAGATGGGTTCACAGGTAAGTTCTTTTTTTTTTTTTTTGAGACAGAGTCTCACTCCATTGCTGGGGCTAGAGTGCCCTGGTGTCACCCTAGCTCACAGTAACCTCAAACTGCCCGGCTCAGGCAATCTTCCTGCCCCAGCCACCTGAGTAGCTCGGACTACAGGCATGCACCACTACACCCCGCTAATTTTCTCTACTTTTAGTTGCCCAGCTTATTTTCCTTTCTATTTTTAGTAGAGATGGGGGTCTTGCTCTTGCTCAGGCTGGTCTGCAATTCCTGATCTCAAGAGATCCTCCCGTCTCAGCCTCCCAGAGTGCTAGGGTTACAGGAGTGAGCCACCACGCCTGGCCCACAGGTAAGTTCTATCAAACATTTAAGGAAGTAAAAATGGCAATCTTATACATTTGCAGGAAAATAGAAAATAGAAGAGGGATACTTCCCAACTTGTTTTATTAGGCAAGCAGAACCCTAATACCAGAACCTGTTAGTACCAGAAAATAAAATCAGCCTTGTGAATACAGATATAAAAAATCAAACTGAATCTAGCCATACATAATAAAGATAATAGATGTTGATCAAGTGGTATAGTCAATGAATGTAAGATTGATTTAAAACTCAAAAATCAATCTAAGTAATTTACCAGAAATTTTTTTAAAAACATATAAACAATCCCAGCAGATGCAGAAAAAGCATCTGATAAAATTCAGCACCCGTTCATGATAAAAGTCTCAGCAAACTAAGAATTAAAAGCAACTCTTTCAATCTGGTAGGAAGATCAATGAAAAACCCACAGCTAATATGTTATGTAATAGTGAAATATTGCAAGTTCTCCTACTACTGGGAACAAGGCAAGAATGCTCACTCTCACCACTTTCATTCATTATTGTATTGGATATAGTGGAGGTCCTACCCTGTGCAAAAAGGCAAGAAAATGAAATTTAAAAGGAAGTTTGGAAAGGAAGAACTAAAATTGTCTTGATTCATGTAAAAATAATTTTTTGTATGTAATTTTAAGGACTCTGAAAAACAATTATTAGCATTAAGTGGATTTAGAAACGTGAATATACAATATATAAAGGTGAATACAGAAAGTGAATTTGGCAAGGTGAATTCACAAGGTGAATATATAAAATGCAGTTGTTTCTATACAACTACAGGAAACAATTGGAAAAAACATTTTAGAACAATTTTATTTTTATTTATAATAGCATCAAAAACATGAAATACTTGGGAATTAATTTAACAAAAGATATGGCAAGACCAACACACTTAAAATTATTAAACTTTGCTGAAAGGAACAAAAAGAGACCGAAAAATAGACTGATTTAATATGTTCATGGATTCAAAGACTGAATAGTGCTAAGATGTCAATTATCTCCCAAATTAATTCAAATATTCAAAAAGAAAACGAGTGGCATACTTTATGCATATCCACTGTATAATGGGTTTTTAAATGCTTGTTTTGGGGTTTTGCTTTTTATATAAAAACTGTATTTTCTCTAAATCATGATGATTTCCCCCAATGGTGAATCCCATATTAACGTAGAATGTTTAATGTTAGAAAATTGAATGATCCTATCACCTGGATCCTTACCACTTATTATCCCTCTAAATTAAACTAAGAAACTAAGTGCTTTTTATATTTTCAATTTTTTTTCCTTGACTTAAACCTACACTTCAGAAACTAAAAGAATCTAGAAATTCTAGCGCTTTGTATTGGGCTTATGGTCAAAATTATTAAAGAAAAGGCTTTACAGTTAGGTTAGCCCAATTTACATTATATTTGGTTGAACTGTTCTCACTATATATGTCTAGATTATTTTCACTTGTAATAAAGTTTGTGGAAGTTATGGAGATTTCTCAAAGAACTAAAAACAGAACTACCACTTGATCCAGCAATCCCACTACTAGGTATCTACTCAAAGGAAAAGAAATCATTATATCAGAAAGATACCTGCACTTGTATGTTTACTGCAACACAATTCACAATTGCAAAGATAGGGAATCAACCTAAGTATCTATCATCTGATGACTGGATAAAGAAAATGTGGTGTGCACAGATATGTACACACATATATACATACACACACACCCCCATGGAATACTACTCAGCCATAAAAAGAATGAAATTGTCTTGTGCAGCAACATGGATGGAACTGGAGGCCATTAGCTTCAGTGAAATAACTCAGACAGAAAGTCAAATACTGCATGCTCTCACTTAAATGTGTAGCTAAATAATGAATACACAGGGATAGAGAGAGTCGAATAATAGACATTGAAGATTCGGGAGGGTGGGAGGTGTGGGATGAGAAATTCCCTAAGGGGTACTATGAACACTAATGGGATGAGGGTTACACAAAAAGCCCAGACTTCTCCACTATGCAATAATCCATGGAACAATTCTACACATAGACCCCCTAAATCAATATAAATAAAGATAAACAAATAATTAAAAAGAGAAACAGAACAAATAAATACCTACAGATCTACTACCCAGAATTAACAACACTAAGCATTTTGAACTTTTTTTATTTTTAAAGAAATGAAGCATCATCGATAAACTAAGTCCCCACACTCACACACAGCCCACTCTGTTCTTTCCCCCTTCCCTTAACAGAGGTAACCATCATCATTAATTTAGTACATATCTTTCCAGCCAATTTTTATATCATTTTAAGATATGTATGTATCCATAAACAATATACATGAATGTTTTGTGTTTTAAACAAACATGTTTAAAATGTATATATACTACACATATTCTGCATTTTGTTGATTTTGTGTATTATGTTTGGAGCTCTAAGACATGCTGAGGCATGTGTGTATATGTTCTCTTCATATGTGTATGTGAATATACATCTTAGTTAACCATTCTTACATTTAGGTGGTCCATAAATTTTCATTATTACAAACAATGCTTCAATGAGTGTTCTTGTATGTGGCTTCTTGTCCATATCTTAATATGCACAAATGTACAAATTTCTAATGGTAATATCCAGATGTGGAATTTCTAGGTTATAATATTTGCATATGTTCAACTCTACTTGCCATTTGTCAAACTGCTTACCAAAATGATTGTTTCACACTTCCACCAGAGCATGTGAGAGAACTATGTTCCCTATATTCTTTCCAATGCTTGACATTGTTACACTTCCTTTACTCAATCTAATGGATGAAAAACGGCTTCTCATTTCAATTTGTATTTCTCTGAAAATTATGGAGACTGGGCCTCTTAGTTGGCTTTTTAGATACCCTATTTCTTTGAGGTATTAGTCTCTTTTCATCCATTATGCTGGGCACTCAATAGGCACTTTGCCTTCAATTTTGGGATATTTTCTTGAATTATACTGTTCATTCTTTCCTTTCTTTTCAGTTATTCTGTTCTCTCTTTTTGGAATGCCTAATAATAGGAAGATAGCCCTCCTGGACTAGTCTCTTTATTTTCTTTTATCTTCTGTTTATCATTTCTTTGCCTTTTTTTCCTCTGCTTTCTAGAAAAATTTCTTCAACTTACTAATACTTCTATGATTTTTTCTTTTCTGCTACATGTTCTTTTTTTTTTTTTTTGAGACAGAGTCTCACTTTGTTGCCCGGGCTAGAGTGAGTGCCGTGGCATCAGCCTAGCTCACAGCAACCTCAGACTCCTGGGCTTAAGCGATCCTACTGCCTCAGCCTCCCGAGTAGCTGGGACTACAGGCATGAGCTACCATGCCCGGCTAATTTTTTTGTTTATATATTTTTAGTTGACCAGATAATTTCTTTCTATTTTTAGTAGAGACAGGGTCTCACTCTTGCTCAGGCTGGTCTCGAACTCCTGACCTCGAGCGATCCACCCGCCTCGGCCTCCCAGGGCTAGGATTACAGGCGTGAGCCACCGCGCCCGGCTACATGTTCTTAATTGGTAAGAATTCTTTTGTGTTCTCTGAATGTTCTTTTAAAAATATCCTGTTCTCGCTTTATGGATGCAGCATCCACTCTTTCTGCAGATATTTTATATATACACACATTTGGATACATGTATATGGGTGTGGTGTGTGTGTTTTTATGCATACATATCTATATATGACTGTATGTGTGTTTATGTGTGTGTATATACATACATATACATAAAGCTGCATGGTCTGTTTCCTCCAGTTTTTTTTTTAATATCTATTTGCTTATTTTGGTTTCGGTTGTTCATATTAGATGTTTTCCTCAGATGCATGATATATTTATTTTGGGGGTATAAAACGTTGATTGAAAGCTCTAAACATATACACAGGCTTACTAACTGTGACCCTCACTACAGGGCAGTCTGTCCAGGCCCTTTGTCAGGGTACAACTATTGATGTGAGAAACCTAGCTCTCATTTTCTAACACTTACTTACTTACTTGTCAAACACCTGTATATGTGTAGTTTCATATTGTTAACTCATACCCCTATCAGATACAAACTTAACAACTAAAGTAAAGCATTTATGCACAATTCTTTTTGTTTTTAGGTTTTACTCCTTGGATTGGTGAGATCACCACAGAATACTCCTCCTATTTCCTGCCTGGATACTAAGGGCCTAGTTTTCAACTTGGGAGCCAACAATGGCGAAGAGGGCTGGGGTTCTCAGCATTCAAAATGCCAGTGCTCATTTAATCCCTCTCCATCTTCAATGTGCCTAGTGTCCACTGGCCCAGAGACTCCTTGTTTTAACCCAGAAAATGTATGTCAGGTTTCTGTCAGGATGGGAGAAGTACATTACCATAGTGGCAAAGAGTGAAGAAGGAGACCTGGACATCTGACTGCGTTTTAAACAGCATTTAAACCCCTATGTGCAAGCTGACTCCATGGACTGTGACTTTCAGAAGGTGGAAGTGGGGGGAATCCATCTTCCATTAGCAACTGTTGCCTTATAAGATGCCTGGCAAAAGAAACTGTGTTTTAATGTTCTTTCTCTCTCTCTCTCTCTCTCTCTCTTATTTTTTAACTGTTCTTGACTTAAAGTCTATTTTATCTGACATACATATAACTTAATGTTCTCTCTGTAAGAAAGTCAAAGAAACTTGCAGATCTCTTAAGGACAATGGATTCTCTCACCCAGGTATATTAACTGTGAAGTGTGATGAAAGTAATTTGTTACTAATAACAATTAAAATACCAAATAATTTACACATTATTTACTTTAATAAAATTAGTGCAGATTCAAGGTTATCTTTATTATAACATGACTTATCTTCTTTAAGATATACTTTAAGATGGGGAAAGAAATGAATAAAGTTAGTCAAAATTCCCACAGTGCAAGTATGCTGGGACTACTAGTTTAGGCTGAGTATACTGCTATCCAGTAGTGAGTCATTATAAGTAAACCATTAACAGTAATGGCAATTCAAAATCATTTTGGTAACATGGAGTTATGATTCCATAATAATTTCTATATTCTTATTAATTTTACCCCAAAGAAAATTTAAGAAAAAAGAAGACGCCTGAAAAGTTATGTGTAAAATAAGTTTTTTCGTGGGGAGAGATTGCAAGATTGTCATGAAAAAATGACGCTACTAACTTTCCTATTAATGATGATACAAGAGTTGTGCTCTCCAAATTGAAGATGAAAATGATTTAAGTAAAATTTGAAATAAAGCCATCTATATTAATGTTAAAAACAACATAAACATTTGAAACATTAAAAATATTTATTTGACTTTCCATGGTATGTAGTTGCTTGCCTTATTAACACTATCTATGGAGAGGAGACCTAGAAAAAAATGAAGACCTTAAAAATAAAGTTGTTTACTTTTCATAATGGAATAGGAATATTTACTTATTTTTCCTTTCTAATCATTCATTTTTAAAAGGCTGATTTTATCATTCTTATGAATACAAAATGCTTTTTTTTTTAACGAAAAATTTGCACTCTCTCCAAAAAAAGAAAAACCTTATTTCTTCACACAATTTCTTAGGAGTCCTAAAAAAATCTGGGTAAATTTATGGGTGCTGTTAGAAGACATTATTATACTGAAAATATATGAAAACTGTTGCTCTGTGGCCAGAGCAAGACCTCTAAGGGGAATCTGGCTGGGAAATATATCTGGGCACCCTTAGTAAGTCTTAAGAATTCTAAGGAGACCAGTAAGAAAGAGAACCACAACTACCTCAGGAAAAATCTCTTACATGTGTACAATGAGACATAAAAAGAAGAATGTTCATGCCAGCAATGTTTATAGGAGCAAAAAATAGGAACAACCCAAATGCTCACCAATAATAGAATGGATTGGTAAAGTTTGGTACACTGATACAATAAAACCGCACACCGTGATATAAATTAACTGACCTTCAGCTATCCATATCTGCCTATAGGCAAGCAAACTCCCTTCTTACAACTCAGGCAGTATAGCATTACAGTTAAACATATGGATTCTAGAGTCCAACTCCACTACTAACTTTTGGACCTTAATCTTTCCATGTGTTGGTTTCCTCATCTATGAGAAGTGAGATAATACTTGTAACTAGTCAAGAATTGTTAAGAGAGTGAACATTTAATATTTTTAAGTTACTTAAAACAGTGTGTGGCACCTGGTAAAGACTATGGAAGTGATTGATTAACAAGTAGAACACAGCCAACTAAATTTAATCTTTCTTCTACTTGGCAGCCATCTTTCTAATAAATGATGTCAACCATCATGTTTTCCCTTAGTTTTTGCTTGAGTTGGGTTTCACACATTCCTTTAATTATTCGTTATAACTTCCTGTTCAGTAAGAAGTATTCAGGAGATTTTATGTACCTTCATATATTTTTTTTTTTGGTTTTATAATTCTTCTTCTGCTTTCAGGAAGATATTAATGCTTAAATTCTAAGTTTTAAAGATAAAGTAAAAACAAAGTACAGTAAGAAGTCAATCCCGAGTACTTTGTTGTATCAATTTTTACTTCTTGTTCCTTTTTTGAAAAGGCAGATTATAAACTTATATAAATTGTTAACAGTCTGTATATTAACTACTAATTCTAAAATATTAATGACTCATATCAATCATTATATTTATGTTAAAAAGATAAAAACTGATAATGGACTTCAGTATTACTAATTCTAGATGCAGTATAAACACATTTATTTTGGAGACAAATTATTCTCAAAAGATTGCTTCTATAGTTTTTATGCTCTATTCTAAGCTCCACACCTGTAGCATTTGCCTATTTATTAAGTTCCAAACTAAACTCCTCCATTCTCCTTTTCTTTAATTTACTCTTTCCTACAAAAAAAGGCACCAAATTGCTGCTACCTAAAACCTAGATATTGCCCTTGAAAACTTTTCCATTCTCACACCTTCTATACTCAATCACCAAGCCCCACCTAATCTATTTTTTTAAAATCATCAATCTACACACATACAAATCTGATATCCTATTCTTGTTTATACCCCTTCTGTGGGGTTTTATCTTACTTATGATAAAACGTAAAACTCACAGCATAGCCACTCTCCCCAAAGCACACTATGTTTTAGCCACGCTGGTCTTTCTTTAATTCCTCCTATATCCCAATCTTTTTTCCTCAATCCAAGGCATTCACTACAATATATTCTCTGCTATGAATAATCCCTCATATCTTCTTCACCTATCCAATTCCTATTCATTGTTCAAGTTTTACCTAAAATTCTACTTCTCTTATCCCAATAATCTAAATCAGTCCTCCATCATACTTTCATAGCACTTTCTACTTCTTCTTTCAGCTTTTTTCACAATTTTTATTTATATATTTGTTCTATGATTATGTGTTTATCACCTATATCCCCACTAAACTCTAAGCTCCAGGTAGATATTTTTAATCTGGCACAGAATAGGTCCACAACATTTGAAAAAATTAGGGCCAGTCACAGTGGCTTGTGGCTGTAATCCTGGCACTTTGTGAGGTCAAGACAGGAGGATTGCTTGAGGCAAGGAGTTCAAGATGAGTCTGGGCAACATAGTGGGACCACATCTGTATAAAAAATAAAAAGTTAGCTGGCCGTGGTGGTGCACGCCTGTAGTCCTAGCTACTCACTCAAGAGGCTGAGGCGAAAGGATCACTTAAGCCTAAGAGTTGGAGGTTGCACTGAGCTGTGATCACACCACTGCACTCTAGACTGGGTGACAGAGCGAGACCCTGTCTCCAAAAAAAAAAAAAATTACTTTGTAGAATTAATGAACCTGCTCTAATTCAACAATGCTACTATGGTTAAAAGCTCAAAGAGGTTAAGGATGATTAAACTAGTCAGAGGACATTATAAATCTTTCTACACAAAGCAAAAAGCAATATTGATGGTATGGGGGTGATATAACAGATTATTAATATAAGGTATTAGGCACAGGTTTGGGGGTGAAAACAGAAGAAGGAAGGAAAACTGAAACAAATTAGTAAAACTGCTAGATTAGTTTCTATTGCTTGGGGAAAGACCATTTCTGTAGCATCATTCTGCAATATAATTTCTT
Source organism: Lemur catta (assembly GCF_020740605.2). Classification (NCBI taxonomy): domain Eukaryota; kingdom Metazoa; phylum Chordata; class Mammalia; order Primates; family Lemuridae; genus Lemur; species Lemur catta. The sequence continues at coordinate 17,635,965 of NC_059131.1, read as the reverse complement.
TGTTTTTGCCACAAGGTAAGAGAAAACACCAGGGTGTTAGACAAAGTCCACATTTGCAGAGCTAAAAACTAAACATAACACCTAAACTGCAAGTGTTTAGTTCTTTCCTAAAGAGTAACTCTACTAAATTGGAAAGCAGCTATTGAGGACTATCAAAACCAAGCTGTTCTAAGTCTCCAAAACACTATAGCAGGATGCTCATATAGGATTTTAATTTCCAGTACAGGTTTTATGTGTGTTAGAAGATGGCATTCTACTGAAGCCTAAAACAAAGCAGAGATTAAATCACTTTAGGTAACAGTTAAAATTGGCATATACTTTATCAGATGTGTGTTTGTATTACTACTTTTTTCTATGTTCAGGTTCTATCCACTTCACCATACTATTAACTGACAAAGACAGTCTACCTCTTTGTCCCTCTTAAAGTTAGCAAAGAATAGATGCTAAAGTTAACTGTAACATTATTTTTATCTTTTTATTATATTTCTAAATTACATATTAACTTTTAAAATAGAGTAGTGAACAACCAGCATATGTGCTTAGAGGTTTTAATGAGTAATTCCATTTTTTTGGAAAGCAAAGTTATGATCATATAAAAGATGTGCTAATTTATGGTCACACTTAACCATCATTTTCCATATGGTGACATGTGTAGTATGGGGGTTGGGGGAGGTAAGGAATGATAAACAGAAATCTAGCCTTATTAACTTAAAAAAAATAGATGTTAAACATTAGTGAGGTATTTTAAAATCAAATTATAAAACACTTTCTTTTCATTTCTTTTACTCAGTACATATTATTTTTTTGGTAACAGGCAGAGTCATTCAATACTCAAATATTTAAGAGCCCAATATGTGGTAGACATTGTACCCAGTGCTGGGGATATAGCAGTGAACAAGAGAGATGAAAGATCCGCTCTCCTTTAGCTTACGTTCTAGTCGGAGGAAAAGAAAATTGGATAATTTAAGGTAGAGAATGACTAAGATAGTTACTTTAGATTGAGCAGGGATTTAGGAGAGTTTATATGTGAAGGTAACGTCTGAGCTGAGACCACATATAAAATAAAATCTAATCCCAAAATTATTTCAGAAATCAATGATTTCATAGTATGCATGTAATAAAAACTCAACAGAAACTCTTATTCTCTTTCATCAGTAGTGAAATTCTCATTATTACCTATATGATGCCTACATTTGGATATGCAGGCAACACTCAAAATTCAATGGACCAAAAAGAAAATTCTCATTTCTATCACTCAGAGTCACTACTAAATACACTGCTATTGTGGGCAACCATACTACCATTTTTCCAGTTCTGTTGGTTTTTAGAACTGCTTAAGTGAGCTCTCCCCTTTGCTTTTCCTATATTCCATCCATTAACATTTCTTGCTAATTCTTTCTCTCCAATGTCTATCAGACCAGCATCTTATTACTTTTTTGAAATTATCATTATACTCCATACTGTTAGCAATCCAAGTCTGAAGCACTTCAGCAGCATGTCTGACACCTGTCCCTGGTCTGTCTATCCAGTACATCCAGCTGAACAGTTCCCCACATCCCATGTTCACAATTTCATGCCCCCGTCACCACTCAACAGTGCTTTCTCATAGCTTTCCATAAAGAATACATACTTCTGCTACCTAGTATTCAAGGTCTCCCATTATCACAGCCTGCAATGACAGAGTTTAAAAATATACGAAGAAAAAGTGACCAAATTAGAGAAAAACATATAAACTATTAGAGTTGGAGATAATAATGCCCATCTCTCAGCACTTGATAAAAGAACCAGACCCGTCTGAAAAAAATCAATGAAGACTTGGAAGATCTGAACAATACTATCAACTACCTTGACATAATCGACAGTTTTAGAACACTACAACCCAACAACTGCAGAATACATATTCTTTTCAAGTCCATGTGGTATTTTCACTAATACAGACTATATGCTGATAAGTCAAAATAAATGTATAAAAGGATCAAACCAATCAGAATGTGTTGTTTGAATACAACTGAAATAAATTAAAAATCAATAACAGTAAGATATTTGGAAAAACCTCAAAACTTCAAATGCTTAAGACTAACACTTCTAAACAGTGCATGGAGGAAAAAAAATTAAAAAATTGAAAATATTTCAAATGGAATATAATGAAAAGATATAAATAAAATACACATGAGAAGCTGTGTTCAGAGAGGAGAGGATTTTATAGCTTTAAATGCTTATTTTAGGGTAAAATAGGTTTTCTAAGGTTCTATCTTAAGAAGCTAGGGAAAAAAGAGCAAAGTGAACCTAAAGGAAGTAAAGGGAAAAAAATGATCTAAAAGCAGAAATCAATGAAAAGAATAAAACAACAGAGAAAATTAACAAAGCATGAATTAGTTCCTTGAGAAGATTAACAAAATTTATAAATTCCCAGTCAGAATTAATACAGACTCCCTTTTCTTCCAACCTTGTCTGAAATCAACATGACAGACATCTTCCAGCCTTCAGCCACAAATGGTACTCATCTCCCACTACCAGCTCCCTAATCTTCTATATCAGAGGTCAGATAACTATGGTTCCCAGCCTAAATAGGGTTCACTGCCTGTTTTTGTATGGCCTGTGAGCTAAGAATGGTTTTTACATTTTTGTACAGTTGGAAAAAACCAAAAGAAGAATAGTATTTCATGACACAAGAAAAGTATATGAAATTCAGTAACATAATAGCAGCCCATAAACAAAGTTTTATTGGAATACAGTCATGCTCATTTCTTTACTTATTGTTTATGGCTGCTTTCACACTATACCAGCTGAGTTGAGTAGACGCTGCATGATCACCAATGCCTATAATATTTACTACCTGCTCCTTCACAGTAAAAGTTTGCCAATCCCTGCTCTATACATGCTCCTCCTCCTCCTCCTTTTCTCTCTGTCAATTCATGCATCCACTTCAAGAGTCAGCTCAAAAATCTGCTTCCAAGAAATTTCACTTTTACTTCCTGGAAAATATTCTATTAAAAATCTTCTATATTGATTTGTAGAGCACTAAATATTTTTTATGTGTTGTTGCTTCCTCATTTAGCAGTAACTTCCCTAAAAAAAGAATTGTACCAACGATTAATCAACAAAATACCTATTAGCATTTGAACAAATACAGGGGTGAGAGCTAAGGAAACTACCCCTGCCTCCTCTCACCTGAAGTAAAGACCAAAGGGGTAGAGAAAGAGGCATACAATCAATTGGGAATTGAATATGCATAAATTTGAAACTTTTTTTTTTTTTTTTTGAGACAGAGTCTTGCTCTGTTGCCCAGGCTAGAGTGCCATGGCATCAGCCTAGCTCACAGCAACCTCAGACTCCTGGGCTTAAGCAATCCTTCTGCCTCAGCCTCCCAAGTAGCTGGGACTACAGGCATGTGCCACCATGCCTGGCTAATTTTTTTTTTCCATATATATTTTTAGCTGTCCAGATCATTTCTATTTTTAGTAGAGACAGGGGTCTCACTCTTGCTCAGGCTGGTCTTGAATTCCTGACCTCGAGTGATCCTCCCCTCTCAGCCTCCCAGAGTGCTAGGATTACAGGTGTGAGCCACCATGCCCGGCCTGAAACTTTTATTTTTTATTGAAGAGAAATACAGAAACTTGACCTGCCTACTTTCTAAAATTAAAAGTTTATTTTCTCTGATTATAAAAGAACTACCTGCTTTATGAGGTGAGAATAAGAAATATAAAAATTTACTTAATCAGCTAGATACCTCTTCCCTTAGATCAGCAGTCCTTAAATTTTTTTTGGTTTAAGGATCCATTTATACTTTTAAAAATTATTGAGGACCCAAAGAGTTTAATTTACATGGGTTACCAATATATGTTATATTATAAATTAAAACTGAGAAATCTGTAGAATATTTAATAGTCCATTTTTTTCTTTACTGCGAATATATAGCACTAAAAACAACAACAACCAGGAATACAGTCGGGTACCACAGCCTCGATCTGTGAGAAGGCATCAGTTTTACCTTCCATTACTTTTGCACTATCAACACAAATGTCTACATATTATAAAAGGCAAATAACATCTTAGTCATATTAATAAAACAATTCTGATTTTGTGGACCCCACAAAAGGGTCTTGGGAACCCTGTTTTGGATTGAATTTGGTCCCTCACCCCCCAAACTTCATATGTGGAAGCTCTAACCACCAATGTAACTGGAGATAGGGCCCTTAAGGAGGTAATTAAGGTTAAATGAAGTTATAAGGGTAGGGTCCTAACCCAACAAGACTGGTGTCCATATAAGAGGAAGAGATACCAGCAGTACGCATGCACAGAGGAAAGGCAATGTGAAGACACAGGAAGAAGGCAGCCAACTACAAGCCAGGAAGAGAGGCCTCATCAGAAACCAACCCTGATGGCACTTTGATCTTGAACTTTTTTAGCTTCCAGAACTGTGAGAAAATAAATTTATGTTGTTTAAGCCACCCAGTCTGTGGTATTATGTTATGGCAGCCCAAGCAGGCTAATACAGCCCCCACCCCAGGGGTCTGCAGAACATACAATGAGAATTTTTGCCCTAGATAAATATTTCTTATTATCTCTTTCTTTGATCTGAAGGAAAAGGGCAAAGATCCTTTCAAAGACAAAGACAGAGATCTGGAACCCAGAAAAAAAAAACAAGTCCAGGAACACTGAAGAAGGTATCAATAAATCCCCTGATAAAAATGGGAAAGTAAAAAAGTTTAACAGTTAATCCATATAAGTTGGGCTCTCTTACCAGTCTACACCTAGATCTCCTAAATCCCACATTAGTTAAGACTCTGTTACGAAGTTTAACCTCCCATGCTCATACCCTTATACTATACCACTTTTCTGAGTTTTCACCTCTAACCTCTAACTCCTTTTAGTCCTTTAATACTCATCACTTGTTCAACCCTACAGAATTTGGTTAGGGAGATTTGAGGTGAACCTTCTACCAATCTAAAGTCAGTTTTCTTTTTGAGCTTTTAGATACATTCTAAGAAACTATACTGATTGTCCTTGGCTTCTCAATATCCTTCCAATGCCTGGTAAATGTGGACATACAGCTCAGTCTTTAGCCCTCTGCTCTTCTGTGCCCACGTACACACACATGAACATATATACACACGTACACACTGTCATGTGCACATGAACACATGTACACATATGCACATTCTCTCTTTCCTTGGAGAAGTACCAACGTTCTTCTACATTCAATTTCATTTAAAAATCTATTGAGTGTCTTATATACCACATCTCAAAAAATTCAGTCTACTAAGAAAGATCAGGGCATAAAGCTAGATATAAAAGCCAGAAACCATAAAGAAAAAGCGTAATTTTGACCATGTGAAAATGAAAAATTCTTAACAATGATAAACAATCCTATTATCCCACAAATGACCAAATTAATATCCCCAGAAAAATGGGCAAAGAAAACAAGCAATGCACCAAAGATGATGTGCAAAGAGACAATAAAAAATTAAAATATATCCAACCTAATTAATAACTGTTTGAATTAAATTAAAAGGTAATTTCTCATCTATCAGAGTGGCAAAAGATTAAACAGTCTGGCAAAATTCAGCATTGGTAAGGGTCTAGGGAAATATGCAATGTCCTACTTTGTTGTTAGCAATGTAAATTGGTATAGCCTTTCTGGAGTTACCAAAATAATTAAAATGTACAACCCACCTACCAAGAACTTGTCTTCATTCGATAATCAAAAGTGCAAGGATATAACCACAAGTGTAGGGCAGTAGTTATTAACTGGGAGTTGTATTACCTCCCAGGAAACATGTAATGTGGGGAGACATTTTTGGTTGTCACAACTCAGGGTGGAAAAGGCTACTAATGTCTACTGAGTAGAGGACAGAGATGCTACTGAACATCCTACAATAAACAGGATAGCCCCCATAACAAAGAATTACCTGATCCAAAATGTCAATGGTGCTGAGGTTGAAAAACAGTGGTAGGGGAGTTTTCCACTGTGGCTACCATTGTTCCTCCCCAGAAGGGAATAAAATTAATTCTTATTTAGGTCAAATTCCTGTATACTGACTGGCTATGTATCTAGCAGGTAGGGGTCACTGTGCATTAAAAGGTCAAACTGCTGTGTGGTTCTCCTGCTCCTATGTTCATCATCTATTTTGCTTGTTATGTACGTTGATGCAGCCTGATTTCCCAGAAGTGGTTGAGCATTTTTCTCTCACACAGTTAACATGTCAAAACACATAGGGAACTAGAGGTGTCACCTTGTGAACACAACTTGACAGTCAGCTAACAATGTAAGGTCAAACATTAGGTTTGGGAAAAGGAGACAAAGGTGTGTACTAATTCCTAACACAGCCTCCCAGGATACAGGAATACAGAGATTAGTAACAAATTGGACCTACAGGGAATGCAAATTCATGAGCTCTGCTTAGAGAGCTGCCTGAACACACACATACACAAAAAATGAAATATGAATCTCTAGACAATATCTATTTCAATTAAACTCTAGAGTTCCATGGTTAAAGTGTTTAAAGGGAAAAATAATAAAATCAAGAGATTTTTAAGTACACCAGATATATATTAAGGGGACAAAGGAACCCTCAGGAAAGATGAGAACTGAAGTGCCATTATTACAATTTTCTAGATGTTTCAAGAAGACCAGGTGTTTCAAATGCCACATTCCAGGAAACGGGCCAGGTGCATAAGGGAACTCCTCCTGCCCCCACCCCCTGACAAGACTGTGGGAATCACAGTAATAACTCTTCCCATCTCATGATGAAAGCAGGATAGATGAAAGATACAGAGGCTAGATATACTCCAAAGAAGGGGTAAAGAAAAATTTCTAGCTTAGTTAGCAAGAATAAAGATGATATCATGAATCCAAAGTAGTATTTCTTTTCAAATATCCTTTTATCATCTCTTACCATTAACCACAGAGAGATGTTTTCCCTAATTAGCCTAAATTCCATCACATACATGGAACTCTTACTTAAATATGTGTAGAAAGGTCCCGCATATTCTGAATTTTTCTAAATTGCATTCTTTATATGTAAAGTAAAAATATTTCATTCAACGAAATCCTAGTGTGAATAATTCTTTAAAAAATTCATCCCATCTTAACATCCTTCATATAAAATCATATTTTTATATAAGCGAAGCGAGTATATAAGATACTTTAAAAACACAACAAAAATAAGAATTAAATTTGCCCATATTATTTTTCATATTCCCAGATAAACTCATAATATTGTATAGTTAATAGTAACTTGAACTTGATATTTGTGGTACAAGCTAAACAAGCCAAATTATATAAATTTGGCAATAGCCATAAAAATACAAAAGTAAAAATACAAATTACTACAGTTTATTATAGCAAAATGAACCCAATCTCCCCAAAGGCATCTTTTCTTAGTCTTACTTTGGGGTAATTTTGATCTTTCTGAGAAGGAATTTAAAGAATTTTATAGAAAAGGTAAGAATTTTACCTGGAAAAACTGGAAAGAATTTTGTAGAGCAGGTATAAAGAAGAAGCGCTGAGGACTCTAGAGATGCTGAGAGGGCAAGTTGTTGTAGAGAAAGAAGGTCAGGAAGAGGTAGGATGTAGCAGTTTAAAGAGGAACAGGAAAGTCTGAGAATGAACAAAGATATTTAAAGGCGATTCACAAGAAGTAACTCTTGTTGGATCATATATATATAATATAAACTACCCCCCTCATCCCAAAAAACCTTTAGGAATAGTCTTCCTTATTTATCACCAAAAATATAATTTTAGAATTATATTTTTTGTTTTTTGCTTATTTTCTTATATGGAAGAAGTCTTAAAGAGAACTTCAAGGACAGAGAACAGTAGTCTCATGATCAGTACCAATTTGTCTCCCCCACCACCAAATAATTACACTATGAAAATATATAGGTGGTTAAATTGAATTGAGTATGCAATCTTGTACTGAAAAACAACATAGTTCTTCAAGTTAACTAACCAGTTAATTCACTGGTCAATTCAAGGTCATAAAGAAACTAAAGGTTCCATGCTGAGTTTATAAGTTCTCTGCTCAATCTTTGGTAAGTTGCCTTTCATATGAAAGTAGTTGGTTACTCAAATAAGGGTAGTCAAGAGAGTATGAATGAATCAATGAAAATATATCACTACTACTACTGGTATGTGTCCTACTAATTTTGAGTCTAACACTGTCTCAGTTTATGGAAAACGGTCAAAGAACCTTCAACAGTTTGGAAAATTATTCTTTTTCAGTTTCATGTAAGCTATGTCAAGACGGTTCACCATTTAATTTTAAGTCTAAGACAAACCCAAGTGAATATTTTCCAAGAATAAATTAAAGACTACATTCATAAAAGAATTACTACTTAAGACACAATTATCTCATTTTAATGATGCCTAAATTGAAGCAATTAAACAATTAACAGGGGAAAGAATCTATGAAAGGTCTTGTTAATTGTTGACCATAGTAGAAAATTTTTAAAAAATCACACACTTTGTTTAAATTCCTCACATGTTAAAATCTAACAAAAGCAATAATGGTAATATAAGTAGTAAGTAACATCAAATTCCTAATCATAAATGAAAAGGCAGTATAAAATGTCTATTATTTCCTATTTAACCATCTGGAACATATTATAAACTCCCTGAAAGCAAGAAAAATCTGCAAGTATAATTACACTCTGGGACTATTAGCATGACATGCTTCAATAAATACTCCTAATGGGATTTGCTGATATAATAACTGGCATTAAAACTGATGGATTTTCATTATTTGGCTATTTGTTCCTACTGACTAAATACTCAAGAAAACCAATAAATTGTCTATTGAATAGAGGAGGGAAAAAAACATACCCATCAAGGGCAAAGTTCAGCAGGTTGTATAGGCAGAAGGGAAAGGATGAAGACAGATTTGCAAAGGCCTGGGTTCCAGTTGTATTTTCTTTCCCTTTCTTCCTTCCTTCCTCTCCCCCCACCCCAAATATGGCATAACTATCCATGCACTGGTCAAAAGTGACTTGGTTAGGGTTAGGAGAACATATTAAATTAACTCTTGAGTTGGATAAATTTCAGTTGGCTGAAGGTCTTCAGATCAGATGGTAAACTAGCAACAAAAAACACTCAAAATTTACTCAACTCTCAATGGTTCTGGAGATTTAACACATACCTACTTAACTGGAAAAATAAAGCAAGTGAAGGATTTTTAGGATTTCAGCTAGGATTTTTAGGAAGGTAGCTTTGGCAGCTGAGTGACAGAGGCAAGAGGGTTGCTGTGATAGTCTCATCCAGATATAATGAGCAGTTGGACTAAGTAGCAACAATTGGAGAGAATGAGACATTAGAATAATTCAACAAGAGTTAGGAGTGAAAAAGAGAGGCCAAACTGTCTTCATGTTTGCTATGCAACTTTATAAAATATATGTAAATAAAAAGAATAAAATTAAAATCACCTATAACTGTATTATCTAGAATTAAAGAGAATATCTGCATATGCATTATTCTATAAATATTGATATATACATAGCTTTGTTTTAATGATTATGGAATCATAGTACCTACAATGTTTAAGAACATCCTTTTTTGCTAAATTTATAGATGTAACGTCTCATTTCATTAAATATTATTTGGTATAGTTTTTATTACCTATAAAATATTTTTCTCTGTGTGTTTATCAGTTTTTAAGGAATGCAGTACAGGACTTTAGATTGGTTCTGAATGTTTTTGTTATTAAAAAAACAATATAGGCCAGGCATAGTGGCTCATGCCTGTAATCCTAGCACTCTGGGAGGCTAAGGTGGGAGGATCGCTTGAGCTCAGGAATTCAAGGCTAGCCTGAGCAAAAGCGAGACCCCATCTCTACTAAAAATTGAAAAAATTAGCCAGGCATGGTGGCCTGTGCCAGTAGTCCCAGCTACTCAGGAGGCTGAGCCAGGAGGATTGCTTGAGCCCAGCAGTTTGAGATTGCTGTGAGCCAGGCTGACACCATGGCACTCTAGCCTGGGCAACAGAGTGAGACTCTGTCTCAAAATAAAATAAAATTTAAAAAAATTAAAAATTAAAAAACAAACAATACGGGTATAATGATGAGGCATCTTCTGGCTAAAACTTTGCTTATATTCTCTGAATAAACTACAAACACCAAGGTTCTTGGCATGGAGGACTCATTAATGCCATTTAGCCAAGCCTGGGCTGACAGGAGATAACAGATGTCTGAGGGACAGGCTAATGAATTCAGTTATGTACACACTAATCATGAGGTAGCAATAGAACACCCAAGTAGGTAGGTCCAGTTGATTTTCAAAAAAGTGGGATACAAAGGTTTCTGGAGTCACTAACATATTGATAATAGTGGAGTGCATAAGACGACCAAGAGAAAGTATCAAGAAAGAGAGGAGAATGGATTACTATGGAAACATGCAATATTTAAGTTAAGGGGACATTAAAGCTAGAAGAACAAGTAAAAAAGAGAGAAAATGGATAAAGGTAAAAGGAAAGCTAGCAGGGAAGCTGAGGTGGAGGGATCATGATATCTAATTTCAAGAAGTATTTTTGGACTTGCCTAAACAGTCACAACAAACTCTTAGAAAAGTGTCCAAAGGTAGTAAACAGTCCTTGCTAAAATTTAAACCCCAATGAGGCGTAACTACTTCTTCCAAAGGCACCTGGAATTCAGCATACCCTAACACCATCACAATAGCTCAAGCCACCTACTTTTATGTTCAGTGTTTCTACCATCCTCCCCAACTTCATACCGTAAAGATCCAAACAGCAAGTATTCAATGATAAGTTTGTGGGACATTACAAAGTTTCCTTTTGTGGGGCGTGGGAAGTGTCTAAAACTGTTGCTCTCCCTTCAAGGTTTTAGCTAGTGCTAGTACACTAAGATTTGTCATCACAGTGAACATGTCTATGTTCACAATTTCAACCTCATTTTAAAGACTTTCCTAAGTATCCTTTTCAGAATCCCTTTTTTTTTTTTGAGACAGAGTCTTGCTCTGTCGCCCTAGGTAGAGTGCAGTTGCATCATCATAGATCACTGCACCCTCAAACCCCTGGGCTCAAGGGATCCTCTTGCCTCAGCCTCCTGAGTAGTTGGGACTACAGGCGTGTGCCTCCACGTCTAATTTTCTATTTTTAGTAGAGACAGGGTCTCACTCTTGCTCAGGCTGGTCTCCAACTCCTGAGCTCGAGCGATCCTCCCGCTTGGCCGCCCAGAGTGCTAGGATTATAGGCATGAGCCACTGGGCCTGGCCCCAGAATCGATTTTTTTACAAACCTGATTTCATTTTTTCCCTTCCTTTTTCTGTCCTCTACTAAACTCTCAGAGATTAAGAGATTTAGTCCCCCAAGAAATGTTTTCCAGTGTTTCCAAATACCCACACCAATTGCTCCAATTTCCCCAGTTCTAGTCAGGAACTACTCACACAAAAAACCACAGTACTTAATGGGTGGGGCTCATATGGACATACACAGGTTGAGTTCTAAGAGATCAAAAGTACACTCTTACATCAAGTCACATTTATCTGCTGCCAGAATATGCAGAGCTACTGCTTGCTTTGGGGGTATTTTTAAAGACCAACTTCATTCATTATTCCCATAATCCCTAACATTATTTTATCCATTGCAACAGCCTATTTAAATATCTGTTTCTTTCCCCTACACCCACAGTCCTCCTCTTCCAAGAAATTCTTTATTCATTCCCTCTTTTCTTATTCCAGTTTTGCCAAAATGAGTGGCCTTTCCCTTGCATTTTAATATGTTATTTTATTGGGAAGGGGCACTAGAGAAAGACGGAAAGAAGTCTCAACTCCTGTAGACACAATCTGGTGATGAATATCACATCCATACAAGAGCAACAAACTCTACCAAATTAAAACTATGTACTGTGGATGAACCACTCAACAAATAATTTTTCATCACATGTGAAGGATGATGAGAGCAAGGGAAATATGCAAACAGCAGACACAGCACATAGCGATGTTCACCCCCATGCACAAGTCATCATTTCCATCCTCTGAAGATTATTATGATTATTCCTTTCCTCCTCTCCTTCTCTCTTCCCCTGACATATAACCTAACGTGACAACAGTACCAAATAACAAGCATGTTGACTTCAAAAAGTGCTATTTGATAGAAAATTCAATATTACATATAAATAGTATCATTTTTATTTCACTTTTTAAAATTGTCTGCTTGAGTAAGCCTAAACCTAAAAGTAGGCTCTTAATATTCCAACGTTAACCTGATAAAAGCATCCTTTCCTAGGATCCCTGATATTTTCATTAATGTTGAATGAATGGAACACCTTCGTAGTAGTGACAAATTTCTACCAAACTTCACTTTGCCTCCTCTCTGGACTTACTACTCTAATCCCTCACGTTCTCATCCTCCTCCCTCTGGAAAGCCCTTTCTCATCTGCAGCGGTTTGGCTGAGTAACCCTTCTATGTGCCCTCATAGCACCCGAAGCTTACTCCACTATAGCATCCAGCAAAGTAATTGTCTATGTATCTTTCTGGATACATAGATAAGTGAAAGCAGGAAGACTATGTCTTACACATGGATTTATCTCCAGAGCCTAGAACAGTGCTTGATGCTAAGTAGATTCTCAACAGAGATAGTATTGGCCCCTATCAGCACCATCAACCAGCACCCATCAACTGCTCCACTAATACCATCTGAGACTAAGGCTTACTACAATCTCCTGTATGGAGGCCAACATAACTTCCTTAGAAGATATCCTGAGTCCTGATACTGACCATCTATTGTGTGCCAAGCTATATATTACAGGTTCTATTTAATTTTATTTCTTAAAAAACCCTAGAAAATAAAAATAATTATCCTCCTTTATCAATGAAAGAATCAGAGCTCAGAAAAGATAAATTACTTTCTCACAGCTACATAGTAAGCAGTTGATGAGAGATTCCTCAACTCAAGCAGCTAAGAAGAGATTTCTCAAAAAAAGGTAAAAGGCAAGATACATATAAAAGCATAAATTAATGAAATAGAAAACAAACACACAATAAAGAGAATGATTAAACCAAAAGTTGGGTTTTTATTTTTTTTAGAGATGGGGTCTTGCTATGTTTCCCACAGCTAGAGTATAGTAGCTATTTACAGGTGCAATCATAGTGCACTACAATCTCCAACTCTTGGCCTCAAGCAATCCTCTTCTCTCAGGCCTTCAAAGTAGCTGAGACTACAGGCACACTTTACCACGGCCAGCCTAGTTCTTTGAAATGACTAATAAAATATCTCCAATGAAATCAAGAAAGAAAATGATGTAGATGAAAGGGAGAACTTAATAATAGATATAGCAAAAATTTTAAAAATCTTTTTTTATAAAAAACTTTGTACTAACAGACTTGAAAACTTAATGAAATAGGTAATTCAATTAAAAATTATGTAACCCACTAAAACTAACCAAGGACATACTGATAGAAACATGGTTGAATAAATTTTTAAAAATATGGGAGAAGAGACAAATCTTTCTTACAGAAGAATTCCAAATAATATGGAGGTGAAAATTAATTCCCATGCCCTCACCCTTGAGGGTGGGCTAGTGATTTAGTAACTTGGTTATAAACAATTAAGTAGGGAAAAGGAAAAATAATGACTTCACAGTGGAGAAACACGGCAATTGCTACTCTACCCAGTGATGAAGGTTAATTTAAAACCATTGGTGATACAGTAGATATTATGTAGCCCTTGAAATGATGTGCTGAGAAGGGCACTTCCCCTCTATGGTATTCTTCCTATAACTCTAGTCTAATCATAAAAAACAAAAAAAAATCAGACAAACTCAGATAGGGAGACATTCTACAGAGTATCTGGCCAGTACACTTTTAGACTGTCAGGGTCACAAAAATGAGGAAAAACAGAAAATCTCATAGACCACAGGAGACTAGAGAGACATGACAATTAAATACAATGTAATACTCTGGGTCAACCCTGGACAGAAAGAGGATATCAATGAAAAAAACTTTTGAAATGTAAATAAAGTCTGAAGTTTAGTGAGTCAAAGTCCATTTCTTAATTTTGACAAATGTACCGTGGTAACATAAAGTGTTAATAATGGGGGGAACTGGGTGAGGGGCATGTAGGAATTCAATATACTATTTTTGCAACTTTGGTGTAAATCTAAAATTATTCCCCAAAAAGTTGTTTTTTTTTTTTTTTTTAAAAAAAGGCTAACCCAGGGAGATAAAGAAAGACTGAATAATCCTATAGTCAGTAAGAAATTAAATCAATAGTTTAAAATATTCTCTAAAACCATGAGTTAGTTTTGTTTCAAAGTACAAGATCTGGGGAATGAGTGATCAACCTACTTAAGAATTAACTCCAAACATTGGCTTTGTTTTGTGTTCTTGGTATGACTGCCCAGCCTTAAAGATTTATTGTACGGTAATATAGAAAATAAGAATATATAGATAAGCAAAAATGAAAGAAAAGCAAAGTCTTCTAACAAAGAAAACAATTGAGTTTTACCCTACTCAAAGAACAGACAATTTCAATTTTATATGAATTCTTTCAGAAAGAATTCCCTCTCATTCTATGGGGCCAGTATAACCTTAATAGCAAAACCAAAGAGTATAAGAAAGGAAAAGAAGTAAGTCAACCTCACCTTTGAACACAGGTACAAAATTGTATATAAAATACAAGTATCCCTCACAACTCAAAACCCATTATAAAAAGTAAATTAATACAGAAAATTTTATTAAAAATATAGCTGATATCCTTTCTTATTCCAACTTAATTACTTTGTAAAATGTAAATATCAAATAGATTTTTAAAAATGCAGTGTCCCTCACCATCCATATTCTAACTGTTCACTTGCCACACCTCAGGAACCAACAAATTCTGCAGTTCCCAAACTATGCTACACAACATCTGTCAGGCACCAAATACACTATTCCACAGTTTCAATATTTCAACATTCCTTTCAATGACGTCCTATCCTTGTGAATCTGAGTTTATGGTAGTTGCTGTGGTAAAGAGCAAGCACCAAGTGAAAATCAACTTGGAATGAGACGACAGTAGCAATGCCTGATCTGATTCCAAGGTTTGAGAAGTTATGCATTACTCTCAGGTGCACACATCCCATTGGTAAGTAAATGTAGTTATTTAAAAATAAAATAATAATATTGCCTTTTCATTGAATTTATGTATTATTTTTCCAAATAGTTAATAAGTTATAATGATATAAATATTTAGTAACTGGTTTGAACCTAACTAAATAAATGTAGCTGTAAGTAATTTCTTTGACCTAAGGGTATCATGAACTGAGAAAGTTTGAGAATCTCTGAAATAGTCGTATAACATGGTCTCTCACTATCTAAACTAAGAATCTGAAAAAATATAGACAGTGAAAGATACTTATATTGGCAAACTGAATGCAGCAATAAAAAAAGACTGATAAATCTCATGATCAAGCTGAGTTTATGCCAGAGATACCAATACAATTTAACATTTATGAAGATACAAATAACATTCACAAAATCAACAGATCAAAGGAGAAAACCCAAATGATTATCTCAAATAGTTACTGATAAAGACATTTGATTAAATTCAACATTCCTGATAAAATTTTTACAAAAACCTTAAAAAGAACCTCCTTATTTTATAAAGGGTATCTAGAAAATACAGAAAATATTGTGGACAACCGTGAAATACTGGAAGCATCCACTTTAAAATTAGAAACAAGATAAGGACACTCATTAATCACCACCTCTATTCAACAGAGTAGCTCTAGCCAGCACAGTAATAAGGAAGAAAAGGTAAAAGGATTGGTATGGAAGAAATAAAATTCAGCCAAAAGATGGGAAAAGAGAAACTGCCTAATCATGCATGCCAGATTTTTGTGGGCCAGGTCTGAAAGTGGCATATGTTAGTTCTCACATTCTCCTGGCTAGAATTCATTTACACGGCCATTCCTGATGCAAGAGAGGTAGAAAATACAACCTAACTCTGTGCCCAGGAAAAGAGGAAATTTTCAGTGTATACCTAGCCACTCTCTGCCACAAACCAAAATGGAAAATAATCTGGTATTATCTAAAATTGAATATGCACATACCCCATAACCCAGCTATTCTACTTCTAGACAGAGATACTTCTGCACATGTATACCACAATAGATAAGAATACTCATTGCACAGTTATTCACAGTAGAAAGAATACAAACTATGTCAATCAACATAACAGGCTGGGCGTGGTAGCTCACACCTATAATCCTAGCGCTATGAGAGGCTGAGGGGGGAGGATCACTTGAGGTCAGGAGTTTGAGACCAGCCTGAGCGAGAACCAGACGCTGTCTCTACTAAAAAATAGAAACAATTCGCTGGGCAACTAAAAACAGAAAAAATTAGCCAGGTGAGGCAGGAGGATCACTTGAGCCCAGGAGTTTGAGGTGCTGTGAGCTAGGCTGACGCCATGGCACTCTAGCCCAAGCAAGAGAGTGAGACTCTGTCTTTTAAAAAAAGAATAATATAAAGCCATGAAAATAAATTTCCTACAGGCAACATTAATAAATCTTAGAAACTTAAAAAACTTAAAGGCAGACCTTAGAAGAACACATAATACACAGACAAGCCTCATTTTGTTGCACCTTGTTTTATTGTCCTTTGCAGACATTGTCTGTGTTTTTTAACAAATTACAACTCCCTGAGTCAAGCCAGTCTATTAGTGTCATTTTTCCAATACTATGTGCTCACTTGTGTCACATTTTGGTAATTCTCACAATATTTCAAACTTTTTCATTATTATTATTATATTTGCTATGGTTATCTGTGATCATGGATCTGTAATGTTACTATTGTAATCGTTTAGGGGTGCCACAAACATGTAAGCCCATATAAGGTGGCAAAGTTAATTAACAAATGTTGCATGTGCTCTGACTGTTCTATCAACTAGCCATTCCTCCATCTCTCTCCCTCTCTTCAGTCCTCTTTACTCCCTGGGATTCAACAATACTGAAACTGGACCAATTAATAACCCTATAATGGCCTCTAAGTTTTCAAGTGAAAGGAACAGTTGTATATCTCCCACTTTAAATTGAAAGCTAGAAATGATTAAGCTTAGTGAAAAAAGCATGTTGAAAGCTAAGATAGGCTGACAGCAAGGCCTCTTATGCCAAACAATTAGCCACGTTGTGAATGCAAAAAAAAAGTTCTTGAAGGAAATTAAAAGTGCTACTCCAGTGAACACATGAACAACAAGAGAGCAAAACAGCATTATGGCTGATATGGACAAAGTTTTAATGATCTGGACAGAAGGTCAAACCAGCCCTGACATTCCCTTAAGTCAAAGCCTAATCCAGAGTAAGGTCCTAACTCCCTTCAGTTCTATGATGGAGAGAGGTAAGGAAGCTGCAGAAGAAAAGTTTGAAGCTAGCAGAAGTTTGTTCATGAGCTTTAAGGAAAGAAGTCATCTCTATAGCATAAAAGTGCAAGGTGAAGCAACAAGTGCTGATGTAGGAGCTGAAGCAAGTTAACCAGAAGATCAAACTAAGATCACTGATGAAGGCTGCTATACTAAACAACAGATTTTCCATGTAGATGAAACACCTTTCAATTACAAGAAGGTGCCATCTAGGACTTTCATAGCTAGAGAGAAGTCAATGCATGGCTTCAAAGCTTCAAAGGACAGGTGGCTCTCTTGTTAGGGGCTAATACAGATGGTGGCTTTAAGTTAAAGCCAATACTTATTTACCATCCTGAAAATCCTAGGGTCCTTAAGAATTATGCTAAATCGACTCTGCCTGTACTCTAGAAATGGAACAAGCAAGTGTGGATGACAGTACATCTGCTTACGGTATGGTTTACTGAATACTTTAAACCCACAGTTGAGACCTATTGCTTAGAAAAAAAGATTTCTTTCTAAATATTACTGCTCATTGACAATGCACCTTGCCACCCAAGAGCTCTGGTGGAGATGTACAAGGAGATTAATGTTGTTTTCAAGCCTGCTAACATAATATCCATGCTGCAGCCCACAGGTCAAGGACTAATTTCAACTCTCAAGTCTTCTTATTTAAGAGAGATATTTTGTAAGGCTACAGCTGCCATACATGGTGATTCCTCTGATGGATCTGGGCAAAGTAAACTGAAAACCTTCTGGAAAGGACTCACCATTCTGGATGCCATTAAGAACATCTGTGATTCATGAGAGGAAGTCAGAATATCAACATTAACAGGAGTTTGGAAGAAGTTGATTCCAACACTCATGGATGAGTTTGAGGGATTCAAGACTTTGGTGGAGGATGTAACTGTAGATGTGGTAAAAACATCAAGAAAACTAGAATTATAAGTGGAGACCAAAGATATGACTGAATTGGCTCAATCTCATGATAAAACTTGAATGGATGAGGAGTTGTTTCTTATGGATGAGTAAAGAAAGTTTCTTGAGATAATCTACTCCTGATAAAGATGCTGTTTGAACTGTTGAAATTACAACAAAGGACTTAAAATATTACATAAACTTAGCTGATAAAGCAGTAGCAGGGTTTGAGAAGATTGACTCCAATTCTGAAAGAAGTGCTACTATGGGTAAGATGATGGCAAGCAGTATCGCATGCTACAGAGAAATCTTTCGTAAAAGGAAGAATCAGTTGATGCAGCAAACTTCATTGTTGCCTTATTTTAAGAATTCCCAGGGCCAACCCAACCTTTAGCAACTACCATCCTGATACGTCATGAGCCATCAACATCAAGGCAAGACCGTCCATCAGCAAAAGAGTACGACTCACTGAAGGCTCAGATGATCCTTAGATTTTTTTTAGCAATAAAGTATGTTTTAATTAAGGTATGTACTTTTTTTGACATAATGCTATTGTGCACTTAACAGACTACAGTATAGTGTAAATATAACTTTTATATACACTGGGAAACCAAAAAAAATTGTGTGACTCACTTTATTGCAATATTTGCTCTATTGCAGTGGTCTGGAACCAAACCTGCAATACTGTAAGGTATGCCTTACCATTTTTTATGAAGTTCCAAAATAAGCAAATCAATAGATTATTTGGGAATAGCTCTATATAAAGTAAAACTTCGTTTTAAAAATTAACAGTCACAAAATTCAGCATAGCACTAAAAGGAGCGGTGCAAGAAGAGGAATGAGTTAAGAGAGGCTTACATAAGAAGTTTCCATAGTATTGGTAAAATTCCATTTCTTAGGATGGGTGCACATGCGACTACTTGGTTTATATTAACATACTAAACCATGTTTTTATGTCTGCTTTTTAATGGAGGGCAATAAATTTTTACAAAATGAGAATATTAGAGAACAATATTTTATGCAGAATAACTTACATTTTTAAATTAACCCTACTTATTTTCTATTTACTAAAATGTATTTATTGTCTTGATTACCTAGACAATTTAAGGAACTGCTAGTTACTATGTAAATATAGAAGAGAATTAGAGTTTATTTTTAAAACTTTATTGTTTAATGATTCAATTACTTGTTACTATCTTCCTCAATCACATGACCATTCAGCAAACTGTAGTTAATGTAACAATTGACAGTTTCATTGTTTCAAGTCCCAATGTTCTCCCTTAATTTTAATTGTAATGGGTATTTTTTGAAACTACAGAAGTAGTAACAAGGAACAATTAAAGGGCGAAGACATAATAATTCTAACTAAGATTGAAGTACATGATAAGGAAGGAATTCTTATATTCTGACCTCATGGGTAAAGGCAGGAGGAAGGAGTTGTTTTCCAAAGAATGATCTCTAGAGGAATCCCAATTAACAAAACTGTCAGGGAAAGAAGTGGGATTACGATGCTCAGGATCTATTAAAGCCTTTTCTTCTAGCATTGTTAAAAATGTAGTTTCACTGACTATTATAAATAAACATAATTATTTTAAAATAATTGAAGCTATAGAAATGGAAAGTTTTCTATTTAAATTACATGCATATTTTGAACATTACATTTTCTAATTGCTTTACAAGTGACAAATCCTTACAATACTAGATAGTATTTCCATGCCGCAAGATAACAACATGTACTGAAATCTTGAAAACACAGACTACTTGGAGAGAAAATTAGTTTGACTTGATGAAAACTGAGGTAGGTACAGAGTATTACCTGAGGTACACAAAATAAATAAAGTTTTATTTCAGTAATTCAAGTTCTGTGAATATCATATAAATTTCTATAAATGCAATCCAAAGAAGAGTTTACAAAGGGAGTAACAATAGAGGCAATAAGCTTTGGAGAAGAGAAATTAGAGTGAGGCTTCAGAAGCAAGCACAGGAAACAAATACTATCATTGAAAGAAGCTTCTATCTGGAAAAAAATCAAGAGGAAGTAGGATCAAGCACAGTGACAATAGTAGGAATATGTGGCTCTGGACCAAGAAGTGTCCCAATTAATACCACTGTTTGGACTATGGGAAAAGCAAAGTAATAAAAAAAGGCATATATGTTGTAATGACAAAATAGAGAACAGCTAATGGGAAATAAAAACAGATCATCTCAGTGCTACCCTCAAGAAGTGCCCAACAATTTCATGAATTTTTGAGATTAATACACTAAAGAATGGAATGGGGAATAACAGAAAAAGGTAAATATAAAACTGACTGAAACTACAATTTCAGATCACCTAACAGGACTACAGCTGAGGCATATAAAAATGATTAATCATACATAATACAAAAGGTAAAGGGGCTGTATATAAATAAGATACTCCAAGTTAATGGTTTTATATTTTTTTAAAAACATATAATACATTCAAGCTATAGCTAAGCCTCCAACTTGTGAAGCTGCCTCATCTGCTTGTTCTATTAGCCCCACTATGTAAATAAAACCTTTCAAATCCTATCTGTCAGAGTTTATATCTGACACCCATCGTAAGTCCTTCCCAGAAAATGGTCTTAAATACCCTCCTACTTTGAACTTCTACGGATTTCACGTAGAATTTACAATATTTACACCCTGAGTACTAGGATTACAGGAGTGAGTCACCACACCTGGCCCATAGCTGATTTCATTTATGAGAATGCTGAGGAATCTGTTTTCCTATTGAATTACTTACTTACTTGGCACTTGTGCTCATTAATATTATGTGTCAGCTAAGCCACTGTCCCCATATATTGGTCAAACAACAGTTTAGATGTCTCTATGAAGGTATTATTTAGATGAGATTCACATTTAAATCAATAGACTTTGAGTAAACAGATTATCCTTCATAATATAGGCGAGCCTTATCTAATCAGTTGAAGGCTTTCAGAGAAAAAGACTGAGGTTCCCCAAGGAAGACGGAATTCTGCCTCAAGACTGCCTTCAGAATCGAGCTGTAACATCAACTCTTCCCTGGAGCTCCAGCCTGCCAGCCTGCTTGCCAGGGCCAACAATCACATGAGTCAATTCCTTAAAATCTCTTTCTCTCCCCCCTCTACCACATACACACCCTATTATGTTTTTCTAGAGAACAATAACTAATACAGTACTCCACAATTTAAAGTCCTGTTTAGTGACTATAGGGGATCCAAGATAGGTCCTCATATCCCTCATTGAATTTATTCATTTAAAAAATATTTGAATGTCTGCTGTGTGCTACAATCTGAAGATTTAAAGTTGATCTAGCTAATGTTCCTGTCCTGAGGGATTTGGGGAAGATTTAGTTGAGAAAAGAGACAAGTAAAATAATGTGATAAATATCATAAGGTTTTGTGAGCTCAGGATACTATTCATGGAAGCACAGAGGACTTACATATAATTGAGGTTCCTGTACCAACTGAACCCTACATCCTACAGCTAAAACACTATTCATCATATTAATATATCTACTCTCAGCAACCAATTACATACCCTAAGCATATAAAGTAAAAACACAAATAAAAGCATGATATGGGGCTGGGCGCAGTGGCTCACGCCTGTAATCCTAGCACTCTGGAAGGCCGAGGAGGGTGGATCCCTCGGGGTCAGGAGTTTGAGACGAGCCTGAGCGAGACCCCGTCTCTACTAAAAATAGAAATAAAAATTATCTGGACAACTAAAAATATATATAGAAAAAATTAGCCAGGCATGGTGGCGCATGCCTGTAGTCCCAGCTACTCAGGAGGCTGAGGCAGTAGGATCGCTTAAGCCCAGGAGTTTGAGGTTGCTGTGAGCTAGGCTGACGCCACGGCACTCACTCTAGCCTGGGCAACAAAGTGAGACTCTGTCTCAAAAAAAAAAAAAAAAAAAGCATGATATGTAAAAATAAATATAATATAAATATCACATTATTAATATTCTTTTTGGGTGATTTCTTTGTATGAACTAAACTGGCTAAGGAATCTTAAGATAGGACTTAGAATATTGAAGAATCCTGTTCTAGTTTGAAAAGCTAAATGGATTAACTAGAATTGGAAAGATACACACAAAATCTCACAGTTCATAAATCTCAAACATATCAAGTAAAATAAATTTTGTAAAATGACATTAGTCTTTAGTTCTTTGAAATGTAATAGCACATTAAGTCATAAAACCTTACTTTGAAATCATTTCAAGTATATATGAAAAGTGATTAAAATTTAAGTTCACTTAAGAAGATTTTCAATTAATTTGCTGTAGCCTTTACAAATTTACCTATACTGTTTTACATTACCAAACAACATAAAAATTGAGGATCTATGTTCACAATATGAAATATAACCTGTAAATTGAAACATTAAAAAAATCACTAACTTAAACAGAATAGTTAAATCTTAATCAGATAGTATTAAATACAAAATAGTAAATTAAAAAATGATCCTTTTTTGGCTTTGGTCCTATATTTTAATAAGGAGATTTCTTTAATTCCTAGTAGTCTGAGAATTTACAATATTTCATAACTCTGTGAGACCTGTTAAATGAATGAATGAAATGCTCACAAGCCTGAGATTCCTACAGTCTAAAATTTCATGACCTTGCTCCTAAAAACCTACTTCAACATGGACACTTGCCAAATACATAAAATGTTTCAGTGAAGACTAAGAGATTTTCCTCTGGGACTATAAGGGTGGCCTCCATATATATTCCCTCTAAGAAACTACACAGCATTACATTAACATTTCATGAAATAATTGGGCAAATTATTAGAGATCACTATTGTGTCCATAAAAGCTTTATATTCAAATACAAACACCTTCTTGCCAAGTTGAAAGCTCAACAAACTCTGTGAAGAGACCAGAAGGCTAAAAAGGCCCAAAGAAATCAATTGGGATGCCACAAAAGGCCCACTGGGTCCTCTGCTGATTTAACAAGGATTACACCACAATATCCTTGGGTAAATCACTTAACTTCCAGCATCTGTAAAAATGGAGGTTGGCCATTCCAAGATTCAATGATTAAGTGATTCTAGAAAGCAAAGCAAACTTAGCTTAAATATTCTTTTGGAAGGTATGATGGTTCAGAGGCCCTATAAAAAAATGGGTTTTAATCTTGTTTAGGTGACGGACAGCTTTGAGACTCCAGTAAAAGATATAGACACTACACCTTAAAAGAATTCCCACATGGATGGCATTTTGCACATATTATCAGGAGAGTGTAATGATCTCTGAAATGGTCCATAAAACTCATATTAGCAACTTCTTAGTTTTGAAGAACTGAAGAGTACTAGCTTGATAATTAAACTATGCTGATAAATCAGAGTTCCAGATAGGTGATAACCAAACCATTATTATTAGATAATGTCAATCTCAATTCTAATGAACCAAATATAATGAAAATATTTATTAAGAATTTCAAATTTAAACAAACATTTGAATCATCCATTTTTGTTCATGTGGACAATCTGGAGATAGGACTTCAATAAAAATACAAAAGTAAATATGAGGAATTGAATGACTACAATGGCTTAAATTTCTGAAAGGTTAAATACCAATCATGTATTTTAAATGTGGAACATAGTCTCATTGTATCTTAAGTCATAATTAGATTGGATGATGGGTTAAGTATGTGGAGCTACAACATGAATTTGTTTGGTATTTATGTTCCTAAGAAAAAAATTTAAAACACTTTTCAAATGTAAAAGGAAAGAAAGTTGAGGGGCCTGGCTTATCACAGAGAGGGAAAGAAGGAACAATTACATAATTCTTTAGAGGTTAATTAAAAATAGAAAAATAATATCGGTGTTAGGCTTTTATAAATTATCTGCAGAATAAACCAGAAGGATGCTAATATCTGCTTTTGTAGTTTAGTTTCCAGTGTATATTGTTTGTGCAAGTTTCTCTTAGGATTTTTCTTGTCTAAAATGGGTCCCCAGGGAATCAGCAAGAAGAAATTCTGTGATTATTTTCTGATGCAATAAAGGGAGAGGCCTTTTTAATATTGTATTTGAGGAAAATAATGACTCTGCCCCAATTGTGACAGCAATATCCCCAACAGGAATATGAAAGTAAAATGGCTATGATTTCTGGCATATTCCTTTTGTCTTTTAAATTAAATTATATCTAATTTTCTTAAAGTTTTTTCATTAAGTTATGAAATCATAAATTAAGTATATTTATTATAAATTATAGTTCGTTCAGTTCACAAAAGAAAAACATTTAAACAAGCTTATATAACCTATTTATAGCAACATGAATTCTGGATTCTTCAATGTTCTACTTACAAAGTATTTAGGGATTGTGAATACAGCACTGTATTTACTTGAATAATTGCACATTTCCCTCACATAAATTATACTGTGAAAAGGAACCAGAAAATGAAGCAAATATCTGGATGTTAGTCCACAGTAATCCATATAATCCTAATTTACCTTCTAGAGTCTTAAAGGAATGGTGCACTTTCTAAAAATTGGCAAAGATAACAGTATAAAGTTAGAATCCAGATTTGATGCTTTTTCCCTCTTCAGCTGTTTCTTTAGTTTTCTAAGAAGTCCTAGAGCTAAAGATATACATTGGGCCAGGCCTTACAGGGCAGACTTCGTATGTGAATGCCTGTATGCACGACAATAGTTATTCAAAGAACCAAAGTTTTAATCCCAGGACTTGCCATTAACCTGCTTTTGTGATACCAACTTCTAAGGGACTCAGTTTTTGTAAAAATAAGGATGTTGAGGCATGTGACCACCAAGGTCACTTCCAATTAAAATATTTGTGTAAGTCTATATTTATGTAAGTAAGTGAATAAATAACAGAATTAGAGTAAGTCTATGTGAGAGTATGGACATAGGTATACCTACAGTAGTAGAAAAATGGCAAAGAAATGTCAAAAAAAATTGCAATATTTACATTTGGAATTTCTTTTCACAGTCTTGGTTTGGATTTAGGATAAAGAAGGGCCCAGAAGACTCACTACTCATCCTTTTATGCTACCACTATTCTAATGTCCACAAGCACTGTAACCTAAGACTGTGCTCCCCCCCTAATATAACCATTCCCACATCCAGTCCAAGTGGACTGAACCAGTCCATCTAGATCAGGGTTGGCAAACTTTTCTGTAAAGAGCCAAATAGCAAATATTTTAGGTTTTGCACGCTATAGGGTCTCTGGTCACAACTACTCAATGCTGCTATTTGAATGTGAAAGCAGCCATATACTATACATAAACTAATGGGCATTGTGGCTGTGTTCCAGTAAAACTTTACTTACAAGAGACAGGCCACAGACCACTTTTGGCCCATAGGCTGTAGTTTGTCAATCCCTGGTCTAGATCACATGAAGAAACAAGATGATACTAACCAGCTATAAGCAAAGGAGGCATAGTTTCAGAATAGAAAACTATCAAAAAGAAAAAAATTATCAGTCATCCTAAATTTCTCAGAACACTTTCAGTCTAGTATAAGAGAGAGCATGATACAGTAAAACATATCCATGCAAGTATTTAATACATACTAGATGCTTAATAAATATGGGTTTCATTTCCCTTCTCAACAGTGGCACCCATCAAGACAATGCTTGCTGCCAAGATTTACTTCTAACAAATCACTTATTCTGGCCCTCTGACATGAGCTAGTCCTTAACTCTTCTTGATCCTGGCAAATACACTCCTGGTACCACTGTACCAAGCTTTTATTGCTACTTCATTCCTTTCCCCCCCCCCACCCCCATTAATCCAAAGCTAAAACTTCACAACTTTATCCATCCTGAGCCCCAAATGTCAGTATTACTATCACTCACTATTGGCACAGGAAAGACGGTAAGATATTGCTACTTCATTCCTTTCCCCCCCCCACCCCCATTAATCCAAAGCTAAAACTTCACAACTTTATCCATCCTGAGCCCCAAATGTCAGTATTACTATCACTCACTATTGGCACAGGAAAGACGGTAAGAAACAGAGGTAAGAAAGAAGAGGATAAGAGACAGGGAAGGTGCAGGTGAAGGACAGGTGAATGGTAGTATCACCTCCCTTTACCAGACTCTAAAAAAGGAGCCAGGTGCTAACTTACTGTTAATTTAAATTAAAATGTTGTCTACTTTAGTGGGAACAAAGAACATTTCACTTTATGCAAAGTGCTCCCTAATGAAAGAACTCAGTTACAAGGGGCGGGGGACGGACCTCAGTAAGCTGTATTCTTAAGCTTTTATCTAGATCACTCTGCTTCCAGCTGTGAAACTGACTGATGTTTTTAAAGCTCCCAAGGAGCCTCCGTAACCATGGCTACTGCTTCAAAACAGCACCAAAAAATTAGGAGAGAATAGCAATTTGAGGAGAAAAACAGTTTTCTTAAATTTCATCAAATGAAGCTATGGCAACAAGAGATACAGGCT
The DNA here is from genome assembly GCF_020740605.2 of Lemur catta. Classification (NCBI taxonomy): domain Eukaryota; kingdom Metazoa; phylum Chordata; class Mammalia; order Primates; family Lemuridae; genus Lemur; species Lemur catta. The sequence goes on along the minus strand of NC_059131.1, from coordinate 17,609,309 downwards.
GATGGCTGGGCAAGGGCTTCAAGATTGTAACTTCTCTACAGAGCCATCAGGGTGCTTGATGTCTCAGCCCCAAAGGTCTAGCACCTCAGTGGACCATTTTACCCTATTCTAGAGTGATTCCCCAAAGCTAATGCAGTCATTTAGTATGGACAATATCTTATGAACTCAACTAATATTCTTGTCAGGAGGTCACTGAATTTGCTTTCCACCACAGAAGCTTACTTGGAAAAAAACAAGTAAGAGCATGAGGATTGCTTAATAGGTATATGATCTGAGCCTAAGACAGTACCTATATTTTTAATACAAGGCTGCCCAAGTCATTCTTCTCAATCTCTGTTTTTCAAAAGATTTCCATCAAATGTTCCTCTTTTCAAATCCCTTAGCAACCTTTTCAGTTATTTAATCATTCATTCATTTGATATTTGAGAGCCTATCATGCTTCATGCACTGATAAGACACTGGACATATCACAATAAAGAAAATAGACAAACTCATGCTTTTGGCCGGGCATCGTGACTCACGCCTGTAATCCTAGCACTCGGGGAGGCCGAGGCAGGTGGATCCCTTGAGGTCAGGAGTTCGAGACCAGCCTGAGCAAAGGTGAGACCCCGTCTCTACTAAAAATAGAAAGAAATTACCTGGCCCAACTAAAAATGTATATAGAAAAAATTAGCTGGGCATGGTGGCGCATGCCTGTAGTCCCAGCTACTCGGGAGGCTGAGACAGTAGGATCGTTTAAGCCCAGGAGTCTGAGGTTGCTGTGAGCTAGGCTGACACCATGGCACTCACTCTAGCCCCGACAACAGAGCGAGACTCTGTCTCAAAAAAACAAACAAACAAAAAAAAAAAAACCTCATGCTTTTAAGGGGCTTACAATCCAATGGAGAAGACAGACATTAAATACACAATTGCAAACTATGTTAACGTGCTATGAAGAAAAAAATAAAAGGTATTTACTGGGATTTTAAGAAAAGCTACTTTGATATATAGAGACCTAGTCCTGACAGCTACTGATGCTGGGTAATGAATACATAGTAATGGTCATGGATTCATCATACTCTCTACTTTTGTATATATTTAAAAATTCTCAAAATGAAAGTTAGAAAATGAAGGAACCAAAAAGAGACCTGAAAGACAGTAGGTGTTAAACAAGCAAAGCATGGCAGAGAAGAGCATTCTCTAGGCCAAGAGAAGAGTAGATGCATCAATTTAGAGAATGGGGGAGACTGCACACTGAAGCGATTAAAAGAAAAATTAAAAGATAGGCTGATCTCTATAAATAATTTTTTTAAAGCCCCAGCAAAAGCTAAAGAACTCTCATGTTCACATGCTACAGGTGACAAATATTCCAAATGGTAATTACAGGCATGAGCCACCACGCACAGCCATATTTTATAGATCTGTGGCCCCTCACCCCCAGGGTTGCAGACCGGTACCTGTCTATGGCCTGTTAGGAATGGGGCTGCACGGCAGGAGATGAGCAGCATGTGATCAAAGCTTCATCTGTATTTACAGCTGCTCCCCATCACTCACATCACCACATAAGCTCCGCCTCCTGTCAGATCAGCAGCAGCATTACATTCCCATAGGAGCACGATCCGCACTATAAACCTCACATGCTAGGGACCTAGGTTGTGCGCTCCTTATGAGAATCTAATGCCTGATGATCTGAGGTGGAGCTGATGTTCTCATATAGTACGTTAGAACATAATGACTACAGAGAAAAATAAATCAGGCAAGGAGTATAGGAATTGCTAATTTCCCCATGCTTTTCATGAGCAGGAATTTGTTAGGCAATAAGGCAAATAAAGACGAGCAATACCTGATTCCCTGCCTTGAACTGATCACAACCTAATAAACAGAAATATGAAGAATTCTACAAAAGACAAACAGTGCTATGGGAACACATAGAGAAGAGTCACAAGGCAGAAGGAAGTGAGTTGCAAGCTAGATTTTGCTTTTGTAAAGACAAAAATATTAAAAAGAAAAAATTCCCTAAAAAGAATGTGAAAACTGTATTTTAAATCCACATTTTAAAATTTTACAAAACCTTACTGATAAATATTTTAAGATTTGAAAAAACAGAGACACATACTATTTTCCTGTTCGGGAAAACTATAATTAAGATAAAAACTGATATCAAATTTATAGGCTTCATGCAAATCAAAGAAAAACTACAATATGGGCTGGGCATCATGGCTCACACCTATAATCCCGGCACTTTGGGAAGCCAAGGTGGAAGGATCGTTTGAGCCCAGAAGTTCAAGAATAGCCTGAGCAACATAGCAAGACCCCCATCTCTACAAAATTTTTTTTTTTAATTAGCTAGGAACGGTGTGTAGCTTGAGCCTGTAGTCCTAGCTACTTGGGAGGCTGAGGTAGGAGGATTGCATGAGCCCAGAAGTTGGAGGTTACAGTGAGATACAGTGGTGCCACTGCACTGTAGCCTGGGCAACAGAGGAAGACCTTGTCTCTTTAAAAAATAAGGAAAAAACCCTACAATATGTTTTAGAAACATAATCATATAAGAATCATTACAACAATTAAAAGGGTAAATGTAAGAAAAGCCAAGGAAATTTTGAAAAAAGAAGTGTATGACTGTAGGTATACTCTAATGATTATGAAAACAGTTATTGATATGCTGTTCTTATTTGCATTTCCTTCCACTCACTTCCCCCCATTCTATGAGTAGCATCCATTTCCTTGGTGAAGTTTAGAAATGAAAAGAGAAATAGTTAATATTTACTTTATGAATTAAAGAAAGAATTTTGTGGTAAGGTAAAAGCCTTGAAAGTCTGGCTTTCATAAAGAAGGGATTTTTAAAATGATAATATTTTCTGGCCAAGACTGAAAGAGTAGGATTATAGTTTCTTTCACAGTATAGAGCAGATACCCACTCTGCTCATGACAGAATATGAGGCTTCCGACTTAGGGTAGAGGGATGAAATTAATATAACCTAGAGAAAGTAAAAATTACAGTCCCAAACTCCTGATTCTGGCCAAAGGACTGTGAGATTATGGGATAAAGGAATGAGACCAGATAGGAGATGCAAGTGACCAATACTCCCTTCACCTTCTCCAGAAAAAGGCTGCAGAAGAAAAGGAATATCTGATGGAATAAAGAAATCTAGGAGTTGGAAGGGCTTCTGCTCTGCTTCGTGATGAGACTGTGCAAACTGACTGCCGTCTAGGAGCATTCCTTGCACCATAAGCACACATGTGCATGCACACACACTCACACACCATCAACCTCTTACCTCTCCCTATGCACACTCAGCACAAGCTGGAGATAGCCAAACCAAAATATCTGCACAGAATCACAGTAAGATTGAGGAAAAATGTAAGATCAGCTCTGGCATCTGCCTTCTCTCCCGTGTGCCACGGGAGGTACTGGGAAATTCCTGCGTGCTCTAAAGTAGTACAGGAAAGGTAACTTAAGATGCTGGATGTTGAGTTTGCCAGAAGAGGTCACTGTGATAGGGGCAAAGTAACTCCGTAGCAGAGGCCTGGAAGAGAGAATACCTAGGTGGGATGCGGGTGGGTTGAGGGGGGAGATGGGAAGTCCAAGCCCAACCTCAGGCTATCTGTGACACCAGGGAAGGTGGCCAAAATGCATCCTAGGAGCCAGAAGAACAGACCTTAAGTAGCATCAGTTGTAAACTAGAACACCCAAGGACAGTTCTGATAGCACCTCAGTGGTTACAATTCCAGGGAGTAGCCAATCAGTCACTTTAAAGAACAGACCAGTGAGCAATCAGAGAAGACAGCACATAGACTGAGGGTCTTGGCACCCTTCCACCACTACCAGTTCACACAAGACACATACACTCAACTCATAAGTCTGAATTCTTTTGTGAGAAGATGGAAGGAAAGCGACAATATTTACATAAGTAGTATCCAGAGACTGAAATATCCAAAGAGTTTAGCAGATTGGAGTAAATTTGGTAATCTTCCTCCAGCTATCCAGTGACCAGGGTTCATCAAGAGGAAAAGGATGAGTTATAGAAAAATAAAGAAGCTACATTTTCTTTGCATACCTGAGTATGAGTAAGCAGTGATCCTGCTATAGATTTTATGATGATTATTTTATGTGAGATGCAATAGAAATACTTCCTGACACATTAGAAACCAACATTATTTTAAGATTAACAATGGACTTTCAGTTCAAGATTGCAGACTGAGACCATGATCTACCTCTTCTCCCTACTTAACACCTCATGTCAGGAGGGCCTGGGAATGTGGGCAGGCCACAGAATAACATAGTTAAAAACCACCAAAGATGGCCAGTACAACTCTGTTGGCAAATAAGTTAATGTCACAGCATTTATTGTGAGTCTAAAGTCTTTTTCTGAGGGCTTATAGTGTGAACTTTGAGACGGAGATAATAGCAGGCAATCTCAATGGAAAGGGTTAAAAAAAAATTAAAAAAAGGAAGACAACACAGAACCCATCAGAAATCTCCATGCAGAAAAATTCCTTCCCTACAGCAGAAATTGAGGGACAGGTTCCAGCTTGTTAGCCTTGTCTCTTCAAGTGCATAATAAAAAGGAAAGCCCACCTCCCACTCACCACAGCAAGTGGGAAGCCAACTGCAGAGTCCTGTGGTCAGCCATGACATTCAGTGGGTAAGACCATGTTCTGTGAAGGAGAATACTGACCTTTACAGAACTACACCAGTTACCAAGATTTCAAGGGCTATCATTAACTACCAGCAGAATCACCTAAGGTGTTCATGTGCCAACCCCAGACATAATGAATAAAATTTTTGTGAATGGGGCCAGGAATCTACATTTTAACTGAGCCCCCAAGTGATTGTTATACACATTCAAGTTGGACAACCACTGATTGTGACATTCAATTGAAAATACTGTAAAGAAGAAAGTCAGAAGTCACCAGCCACTTAACAAAAACCAAGAGAGGTACTAAGGTTAAAAAGCAGAGGCACGACCCAAAGAAAATATGGTAAGGCAACAAAGACAGAAAATATTCTTCACTTTAATTGGTATCTTGTGAGAGATTCAAGAGGCCAATATATCCATAAAGCAAGAGAAATCTGTTCTTAAAATGCAGTAATCAAGGAACAAGAATTTCAACAACAATTATTTTCAAAATGAAATAATTTGATTTTCAGTAAAGGTCAACACGGACAGTAAGCCCACTATAGCCTATCTCCCTCACTGATTACAACTAAACACTCTGTACACAATACTAAAAGCCACTCCCTGAATACTGTAAAAAGTAACAACAACAGGTACATTGGGGAGGACAGTCAAAATGTGAAGAATAACCAATATAGCAGTGACTTTACTTTTAAAAAAAATCCTTCTTTATCTACCACTTTTACCTAAGGGTAGGTGCAGTTCCAGAATTAGGCAGCAAGTACACACAGCAAAAACTCCACGAGAAACCCCCTTTCTAACTGGAGTAAAACAAGCATCTGCGAGCTAGAGAGTGGTTGGGGCAGTAAGAGGGGAGTTTTCAGTTCCTTATCTTTTTGGTTTTTCTTTTTCTCTGCTGACCCGCCTTGAAGCCAGTCTAAGGTCATGAGGCTGCACTACTGAGGCCGCACACCCAAAAGCCTATCCTGAGGAACTGAAACAGGAGCCAGGGTAGTGTGAAGAATGTGGGAGGAATCTTTACTATGTATTTCTCTCTTTTTTCCCTTATTGCTTTAATCCAGGAGGGCCCCAAGGGGCATAACAGTGGAGGAGGAAGACGCTAAGACTCTGAGAAAAAGAAACCCCAACTTTCTAGTGAAAGGACAAGCAAAAGAAGCACCTGAGAGCCAGAGAGCATAAGAAAAGTCCCAAAGAGGACAGAAAGGGAGAAAATCTCCTAATTCCAAGTTGCCTATATATAGAAGAAACATATAGAAGCCAAAGGCTGGAGGAAATGAACAAAAATACAAAACACTCAGAAAGATGTAATAATATAGAGATGTCAATTTTCCCCCAAATGAATCTTTAACTCAATGCAATTCTAATCAAAATCCTTCATACATTTATTTTTTAACTTGAGGAATATATTCTAAAGTTAATCTGTAAGAATTAATACCAAAGAATAAGATGTACATTTTTGAAAGACTAATAAAAGGCTTTAAAGCTACAATAACATTAAAACAATATGATAATTATGCAGTAATAGAGAATTAGATCAAAGGAAAATTAGTACGGACAGATAAATACACGTATATATGGGAATCTTACATGTGATAAAGGCAGACTTTTTTTTTTTTTTTTGAGACAGAGTCTCGCTCTGTTGCCCGGGCTAGAGTGCCGTGGCATCAGCCTAGCTCACAGCAACCTCAAACTCCTGGGTTCATGCAATCCTCCTGCCTCAGCCTCCCGAGTAGCTGGGACTACAGGCATGAGCCACCATGCCCAGCTAATTTTTCTATATATATTTTTAGCTGTCCATATAATTTCTTTCTATTTTTAGTAGAGACGGGGTCTTGCTCTTGCTCAGGCTGGTCTCGAACTCCTGAGCTCAAACAATCCGCCCGTCTCGGCCTCCCAGAGTGCTAGGATTACAGGTGTGAGCCAGCGCACCCGGCCAAAGGTAGACTTTTAAATCAGTGGGTAAAAAGAGAAACATTCAATAAATGCTATCAGAACTAATTATCTATTTTAGTAGAAAAAAAGTCAAATTTCTACATAACATCATTTATAAAAACTATGAAAGATTAAATAGTTTTAAAACATTCAAAGATGAAAGACCAACAGCCAATTAACATAGGACAAAAAGAAGTTAAATAATTACAACTTAAATGACATTCCTTTTTTAATCTTTTAGATTTTCATTATGTTTTTAAAAATCTGTAAATATGTATATGTGTCTGTCTGCACTCAGTGTAATATGTCAAATGTTTGGATATTTCTACACTTAAAAAGAGGGAAAAAAATTAAAGAAAAAAGATCTGAATACTTAAACATTTCAGAACTCCTATATGTAAACAAATCATATAAAAATGAAAATGCAAGTAGAAAAGCTAAATTATTTGTAAAAAACATGATGTTAATATTCTTAATATATTAAAATGTATACATAATGACATAAAAATTGGTAAGACTCCAATGGATAAGTGGATAGAGAACCCTAAATACAACAAAGAAATAAATTAAAATGAAATACCATTGTGCACACGCCGATTTAGCAAACATTGGGGTGGGGAACAACATGATAATGTAGTGAAACAGGCATGCTCACTTGCTGACAATGAGGAAAAGCTGACACTATATAGGGAGCAATTTGACAAAGTAGCAAGAACCTTAAAAAATGTTGATGTCTTCAAACATTTAATTACAAAAATTTTGTAATATTACAAAATTATTACAATTTGGAAGAGTCTTCAATTCTAGCCTCACATTTGACAGCTGTGTCACAAGTCACATTTGAGCATCAGTTTCTTCACTGTAAAATATCAATACCGGCCACTAATTCACAGAGTTGTGATATTTAAAACAATAACAAAGCATGTAAAAATCTCTTGAAAACTGCAGAGCAGAGGGTTGCCCAGGGTCTGGAAACTTCTGGGGATTTCAGAAGCTTTGGACATGTATGAATGTTTGTGAAAAGAGCTACAGCTTTAAGCAGGCTCTCAAAGGGGCCCTGATCCTAAAAAAATTGAAAACCACTACAGGTATAGAAAATAAAAGTGAGAATGTTCTTCTCAGTGTCCAACTTGTTGCCTGGCACAGTACAGGCTGAAAATAGGGATTCACTATAAAAATCCAGATAGTATTTAATAGGATATTAAACTTACCCTGTTTATTTCTAAACCCCTCAGATAGTATTCAGTGACTTCTTAGGAAATTGTTCATTCTCTGACACAGTTGTAAATGGAAGCTGAAATGAAGAGAACAATATGACAGTCAGTTTGATCTACTTGGATCAATCACATGAAATTAATGCAACCTACTTTAGAAAATGGGGGGGCTCAGTAAATAAATTCAATATATTTAAAATACTATTCTTAATTCATTAAGATGTGCATAATTAATACATAAACTATACTGAGACATTTCTCTTGAAGCAAACAAAAACTACAGATTATATTTTTTTTCAATAAAATAGAATATAGAAAATTAACACTTTCTACAAAATAATTCTTTTTATAATTTGAAAAATAACAGTTTTGAAAAATTTTTTAAATTAAAATAATTGTACATATTTAGGGGATACAGAATATTTTGATATATGTATACAATGAATGTGTAATGATCAAATCAGGATAATTAGCATAACCACCACCTTAAACATTCATCATTTCTTTGTATCGGGAACATTCAAAATCCTCTATTCTAGCTATTTGAAAATATAGAATAAATTTTTGTAAACTATAGTCACACTACATTGCTACAAAACACTAGAATTTATTCTTCCTATCTATTACTAGCTGTAATTTTGTATCAGTTATCCAAACCTTTCCCAATCCCTGCTCCTAGCATACTCCTATCCCCTTGCCTTCCTGCCTCAGGTAACCAGAATTCTAACTCTCTACTTCTATGACCTCAACTCTTTCAGCTCCCACATATAAGTGAGAACATGCAGCATTTATCTTTCTGTGCCTGACTTATTTCACTTATCATAATATCCTCCAGCTCATGCATGTTGCCGCAAATGACAGGATTTCATTTATTTTTATGGCTGAATACTATACTATTTCATTATGTACATACACCATATTTTCTTTACTCACTCATCTGCTGATAGACATTTAGGTTGATTCTGTTATCTTGGTTATTGTGAATAGTGCTGCAATTAACACGGGAGCACAGATAACTCTTCAACATACTGATATCCTTTATTCTGAATAAATACCCAGTAACGGGACTGCTGAATCATATGGTAGTTCTATTTTTAGTTTTGAGGAACCTTAATACTGTTTTCCATAATGGCTGTACTAATTTACATTCCCAGCAACAGTGTACAAAGACTTCCCTTTTCTCTACATCCTTGCCAGCATTGTTCGTTTTTGTCTTTCAGATGATAGCTATTCTAACTGGGGTGAGATGATATCTTATTGTGGCTTTGATTTACATTTCCCTGTTGATTAGTGATGTTGAGCATTTTTTCATATACTTGTTGGTCATCTGTATGTCTTCTTTTGAGAAATGTCTATTCAGATCATTTGCCCATATTTTAATTGAATTATTTATTTTTTTTGCTGTTAAGCTTCTTATATATTCTGGCTATTAATCTCTTGTAGGACAAATAGTTTGCAAATATTTTCTCATTCTACAGTTTGTCTCTTCACTCTGTTGACTGTTTCCTTTGCTGTGCATAAGTTTTTTTAGTTTGATATAATCTCATTTGTCTCTTTTTGCTTTTGTTGTGTGTGCTTTTGAAGTCTTAGCCATAAAATTTTTGCCCAACCCAACATCCTGAAGCATTTCCCCTATGTTTTCTTCTGGTGGTTTTATGTTTAAAGGTCTTACATTTAAGTCTTTAATCCATCTGGAGTTGATTTTTGCATATGATGAGAGATTGGGGTTGTTTCATTCTTCTGCATATGGATATCTAGTTTTCCCAGCACCATTTATTGAAAAGGCTGTCCTTTCTCCAATATATATTCTTGGTGCATTTGTCAAAGATAAGTTGGCAGTAAATATGTGGATTTATTTCTGGGTTCTCTATTCTGCTCCATTGGTCTATGTGTCTGTTTTTATACTAATACCACGCTGTCCTGGTTACTACAGTTTTGTAGTACATTCTGAAGTCAGATAATGTGATACACCTCCAGCTTTGTTCTTTTTGCCTACGATTGCTTGGCTATTTGGGGTCTTTTGTGGTTTCACACATATTTTAGAATTATTTTTTCTATTTCTGTGAAGAATGTCTTTGGTATTTTGATAGGGATTACATTGAATTTGTAGATTTCTTTGGGTGGTATGGTCATTTTGACAATCTTAATTCTTCCAATCCATGAACATGGGATGTCTATTTTGTGTGTGTGTGTGTGTGTGTGTGTGTGTGTGTGTGTGTGTGAGTGATCTTCAATTTTTTTCATCAGTGTTATGTAGTTTTCATTGTGGAGATCTTTTACTTCTTTGGTTAAATTTATTCCTAGGTATGTTGGGTTTTTTGGTAGCTACTGTAAATGAGATTGCTATCTTTTTCACCTAGTTTGTTACTGGTGTATAGAAACACTACTGATTTTTGCATGTTGATTTTCTATCCTGCAACTCTAGTGAATTCATTTATCATCCTAAAACTGATAAAATAAAGGAGTCTTTAGGTTTTTCTCTATATAAGATCATGTCGTCTGCAAACAAGGACAATTTAACTTCCTCTTTTTCAATTTGGATGCTTTTTATTTCATACTCTTGCCTAACTGCTCTGGCTAGGATTTCCTAGTACTACATTGAATAAGAGTGATCAAAGTAGCCATCCTTGTCTTTAATTCTTAAAGGAAAAGTTTTTTACTTTTCCCCATTCAGTATGGTATTAGCTGTGGGTTTGTCATATATGGCCTTTATTGTGTGGAGGCATTTTCCTTCTATACTTAATTTTTGAGAGTTTTTATCATGAAGGAATGTTCAATTTTATTAAATGCTTTTCTACGTCTATTGAGATGATCATTTGGGCTTTATCCTTCATTCTGTTGATGTGATGTATCACATTTATTGATTTACATGTATCGAATGATCCTTGTATTGCTGAATAAATTCCACTTAATCATGGTGTAAACTCTTTTTGATGTGCTGTTAGATTCAGTTTGCTAGTATTTTGTTGAGGATTTCTGCATCTATGTTCATTGGGTATACTGGCCCATAATTTTCTTTTTTGGTTATGTCCTTCTCTGGTTTTGCCATCAGGGTAATGCTGGCCTCATAGAATGAGTCTGAAAGAATTCCTTCCTCTTCAATTTCTTTGGAATAGTTTGAGAAGAACTGGTTCTTCTTTAACATTTGAGAAGTGTTAGCTCCTCTTTAAATGTTTAGTAGAATTCAGCAGTGAAGCCATTCAGTCCTGGGTTTTCCTTTGTTGGGAGACTTTACTACTTACTCATTATTGGTCTGTTCAGGTTTTCTATTTCTTCTGGGTTCAATCTGGGTAGGTTATATGTGTAAAGGAATTTATCCATTTCCTCTAGGTTTTCCAATTAGTTGGCATATTGTTATTCATAATAGTTTCTACTGATCCTTTGTATTCCTGTGTTATCAGTTGTGATGTCTCCTTTTTGTTTCTGATTTTATTTATTTTATTTTATTTATTTGGATCTTCTCTCTTTTTCTAGTCTAGATAACAACTTAATTTTATCTTTTTTAAAAAACCAACTTTTGTGGGGTTTTTTTGTTTGTTTAGTCTCTATTTTCTTTAGTTCTGCTCTGCTCTTTATTATTTCTTTCCTTCTAGTAATTTTGGGTTTGGTTTTTTCTTGTTTTATTAGTTCCTTGAGGTGCAGTGTTAGGTTGTTTATTAGAAATCTTTCTACTTCTTTGATGTAGGCATTTATTGATATAAACTTCACTCTTAGTACTGCTTTTGGTGTATCCCCTAGGTTTTGGTATGCTGTGTTTCTATTTTCATTTGTTTTAAGAAATTTTGTTATTTCCTTCTTAATTTCTTCATTGGCCCATTAGTTGTTCAGAAGCATGTGTTTAATTTCCACGTATTTGTGGTTTCCAAAATTCCCCTTGTTATTGATTTCTAGTTTTATTCTATTGTGATCTGAAAAGATATTTGATATAATTTTTTTTATTTGTTGAGACTTGCTTTGTAGCCTAACATATGTTCTACCCTGGAGAATGTTCCATGTGCTGATGAGAAGAATGTGTATTCTGTGGCTGTTGGATGAAATGTTCTGTAAATGTTAGGTCCATTTGGTCTATAGTGCAGTTAAATTCCTATGTTTCTTTCTCCATTCTCTGTCTAGATGATCTAATGCTGAGAGTGGGGTATTGAAGTCCCCAACTATTATTATATTTGAGTCTATCCCTTCCTTTAGCTCTAATAGTATTTACTTTATATATCTAGGTGCTCCAGTGTTGAGTGCATATATTTTACAATTGTTATATCCTCTAGCTAAATTGATTCCTTTATCATTATAAAATGACCTCTGTCTCTTTTTACATGGAAATATAGAAAATTATCACTCTTTCTAGGAAATAGCTCTTATGCCAAAAGATTAAGTCTATTAGGTTCTTAAGTATGAAATGTCCGATTTCCCTTAATACTAAGTTTGACAGTTGGTATCTCTGACATTTCATTTTGACACCTCTTGATTTATTTTTATTGTGAAAGTACATCCTCAGTCTTATAAATGCATCTTTTCACTTATAATTATCTTTCAAACTTTTTAGAGCAATTTTTGTGAAACCATGGATAAGTCAAAAATTCATGTTATTTTCGAATATGAGTTCCATCATGGAAACAGTGCAGCACGGATAGCTAGAAATATCAATGAAGTGCTTGGCAAGGATGTGGCTAATGAATGCACAGTATGACAATGGTTTGAGAAGTTCCATTCCAGTGATTTTAATCTTGAAAAGGAGCCCTGTGGGCGACCTGAGACCAAGGTGGATAATGATGAGCTGAAAGCTGTAGTGTAAGTGAATCTATATCAACCTATGTGTGAATTAGCAGCAAGGTTTGACATTACTATTCCAACAATATTGGACCATTTGAAACAAACTGGCAAAGAGGCTGGATAAATGGCTTCCGCATGAATTAAATGAGCTTCAGAAGAGATATCATCTCAAAGCTTGCCTTTCTTTGCTGTTACGACATAAAGGCGAACCACTTCTACACTGTATTGTTACGTGTAATGAAAAATGGATTCTTTTTGACAATCACAAGCATTCAGCACAATGGTGGAATAAAGATGAAGTGCCAAAACAAAGTCCAAAAGCAAATATTCATCAAAAAAAGCTAATGCTGTCTGTTTGATGGTCCAGTGCTAGTATTATCCACTACAGCTTCGTGAAACCTGGTGAATCGACTACAGCAAAAGTCTACTGCAACCAAATGGACAAAATGATAAGGATGCTTATGATTAAGAAACCAACTGGTCAACAGAGACAGCCCAATCCTTTTGTAAGACAACATTTGACCACATGTCACACAAACAATGCCGCTCAAACTACAGAGGCTGGACTTGGAAACTCTCTGTCATTCACTCTATTCACCAGATCTGTCAGGACCTCTCTGTCATTCACAACTGACTACCACTTCCCGACTCTGGACCATTTCTTGCAAGGAAAAATATTCAATTTTCAACAAGCTGTGGAAAACGCCTTTCACAATATATGACAAACCTACAGCCAACATCATACTGAATGGGGAAAAATGGAAAGCATTCCCACTTAGAACTGGAACCAGACAAGGTTGCCCACTGTCCCCACTGCTATTCAACATAGTGCTGGAAGTCCTTGCAAGAGCAATCAGGCAAGAGAGCAGATTGAAGGGTGTCCAAATGAGGATAGAAGAGATCAAACTCTTACTCTTTGCTGATGATATGATATTATATTTAGAAAACCCCAAGGATTCAACCAAGAGACTCCTGGAATTGATCAATGAATTCAGTAAAGTCTCAGGATACAAAATCAATACACACAAATCAGAAGCATTCCTATATGCCAATAACAGTCAAACTGAGAACCAAATCAAAGACTCAATACCCTTCACAATAGCAACAAAGAAAATAAAGTACCTAGGAATATATTTAACTAAGGAGGTAAAAGACCTCTACAGGGAGAACTATGAAACACTGAGGAAAGAGATAGCAGAGCACATAAACAGGTGGAAAACCATACCATGCTCATGGATTGAAAGAATCAACATTGTTAAAATGTCTATATTACCCAAAGTGATCTACAGATTCAATGCAATCCCTATTAAATTACCAACATCATTTTTCACAGATATAGAAAAAATGACTTTATGCTTTGTATGGAACCAGAGAAGACGCAGTTTAGCAAAAGCAATTTTAGGCAATAAGAACAAAATGGGAGGTATTAATTTACCAGACTTCAAACTATACTACAAGGCTGTGGTTATTAAATCAGCTTGGTATTGGCACAAAAACAGAGACACAGACCAGTGGAACAGAACTGAGAGTCCAGATATAAAACCATCCTCATATAGCCACCTAATCTTTGACAAAGCAGACAAACATACACTGGGGAGAAGATTCCTTATTCAATAAATGCTGCTGGGAAAACTGGATAGACACATGTAGAAGACTGAAACAAGACCCACACCTTTCACCTCTCACAAAAATCAAATCACAGTGGGTAACAGACGTAAACCTAAGGTGTGAAACTATTAGAATTCTGGAAAAAAATGTGGGAAAAACTCTTGTAGACATTGGTCTAGGCAAAGAATTTATGAAGAAGACCCCAAAGGCAATCACAGCAACAACAAAAATAAATAAATGGGACATGATCAAATTAAAAGGCTTCTGCACAGCCAAAGAAACTGTCACGAGAGCAAACAGACAACCTACAGAATGGGAAAAAAATTTCGCATGCTATACATCCGATACAGGGCTGATAACTAGGATCTATTTAGAACTCAGGAAAATCAGCAAGAAAAAATCAAACAACCCTACCAAAAAGTGGACAAAGGAAATGAATAGAAACTTTTCAAAAGAAGACAGAATGGCCAACAAACATATGAAAAAATGCTCAACATGTCTAATCATCAGGGAAATGCAAATCAAAACCACAATGAGATATCACTTATCTCCAGGGAGAATGGCCTTTATCAAAAAGTCCCAAAACAATAAATGTTGGCGTGGACACTGAGAGATAGGAACACTCATACACTGCTGGTGGGGCTGCAAACTAGTGCAACCTTTGTGGAAAGCAATATGGAGATACCTTAAACAGATACAAGTAGACCTACCATTTGATCCAGCAATCCCATTATTGGGCATCTACCCCAAAGAACAAAAGACATTCTGTGAAAAAGACACCTGCACCCAAATGTTTATAGCACCACAATTCACAATTGCAAAGATGTGGAAACAACCCAAGTGCCCATCAATACATGAGTGGATTAATAAAATGTGGTATATGTATACCATGGAGTACTACTACTCAGCTATAAGAAACAATGGTGATATAGTACCTCTTGTATTTTCCTGGATAGAGCTGGAACCCATTCTACTAAGTGAAGTATCCCAAGAATGGAAAAATATGTACTCATATGTACTCACCATCAAATTGGTTTCACTGATCATCACCTAAGAGCACATTTAGAAATAACATTAATCGGGCATCGGGCAGAAGTGGGGGGGATGGGTGTATACATACATAATGAGTGCGATGCACACGGCCTAGGGGATGGACATGCTTGAAGCTCTGATTTTTGGGGGGAGGGGGGTCAAGGGCAATATCTGCAACCTAAACTTTTGTACCCCCATAATGTGCTGAAATTAAAAAAAAAGAAAAAGTAACAAGTTGTTTTCTAGAATATTAAAAAACAAATCAGTAAGGTTAACATCACCAGTGATATCATGTTTGTATCATTCTCTCTGATATGATATGATGTGAAGTACTTTACCTCTGTGGTACTCTCTCTAAAAACCTGTAGCAGAAGTCTAATCATGAGAAAACCATCAGACAACCCTAGTTGAGAGACATTCTATAAAATACCTGGCAAGTGCTACCGAAAAGTGTCAAAGTCACCAAAAACAAGCAAAGACTAACATAACAAAGTGTCACAAACTAGAGGAGACTAAGGAAACAAAGTAACTAAATGCAATGTGGGATCCTGAATTAGATTCTGGAACAGGAAAAGGACATTAGCAGAAAAAGTAGAAAACCCAAATAAAGTCTGAAAAGTAATGTACCAATGTTGATTTCTTGGTTTTTAAATATATATCATGGTTTTGTAAGATGCTAACATTACAGGAAAACAACGTATATGAGAATCTTGTACTATCTTTGCAGCTTTTCTGCAAACATGAATCCATTCGAAAAAATTTTTTAAAAGAAATGTATGTACCATTTGTCATTGTCCCCAGCAATGTATGAGAGTTCCAGTTTTTTCTGCATCTTTGCCAGCACCTGGTATCATCATTATTTCTTATTTTAGTTATTGAAATAGGTATGCAGCGGTATCTCATTGTGGTTTGAATTTGCATTTCCCTAACGGATAATGACATTGAACATCTTTTTATGTGCTATTTACCAACCTTATATCTTCTTTGATGAAATGTCTGTTTAAGTCTTTTGCCTGTTTTTAAATTGGGTTGTTTCCTTACTGCTGAGTTTTGATAGTTCTTTATATATTCTTGACACAAGTCCTTTATTGGATGCGTGATTTGCAAATACTTTCAGCCTATAGGTTGTATTTTCATTCTCTCAACAGCATCTTCCACAGATCAAAAGCTTTTACTTTCTACCAAAGTCCAATTTATCATTTTTTTCTTTAATGGATTGTGATTTTGGTATTATGCCTAAGAATTCTTTCCCTAATCTTAAATCATGAAGATTTTCTCCTGTGTTTTCTTTCAAAAGCATTATAGCTTCACATTTTACATTTAGGTCTGTGATACATTTTGAACTAATCATTAAAGTATGAAATAAAAATCACAATTCATCTTTTTGAATATTAATGCAAAGCCAATACTAATTACTAAAAAGGCTACCTTTTATCCACTGAGTTGTTTTTGTACTTCTGTCAAAAAAACCAATTGTCCATATTTGTATGGGTCTTATTTTGGGACTATCTATTCTGTTCCAATGTCTATGTGTCTATCCATTTGCCAGCACCACACTATCTTTATTACTATACTGACATTCTTTTAGTACCTTAAATATGCTGTGCTCCCTCCTTAATTCACGAACTTTAGATATGCTGGTTCTGTCTGCCTGGCATACTCTTCCTCCTTCATCTAGTAACTCTTAACTCATCTTTCAGAATTCAACTTGTCACTTCCTCAGGAAAACCTTTCCATCATGAAGGTCAAAGTGGTTTCATGAACAAGAGAAAAAACCAAGACACATCAGTCCAAGAGGGCTTCTGATTACCAACTCTGCAAGAGCCAGGGACCACTGGTAGTTTTAAGAAGCTATTTGGATTTCCTAAGCTTTGTCCCTGTGTTTCTTTCTGTCATCACCACCACCACCCCTTCCCTACCTCTTCTTCTTTCTACCTTGCCCATAATGCTTGGCTGTAAAATCCTAAAAGTACAAAGAGAAAGTGTACTTGTCATTCTGGGAGGGCACATGAGGGAAGAGCTACCAACTATCACTCCACTGCTGCTCTAGATAGGTGTTGGAGATAGATAAGATTCTCTAAAGAATAGAGTAGATGAATTTCCTAGGGCCTAGAACAAAGAGCAAACTCACCTAGGTTTAGCAACAAAAAGGTCCATCCCCAACAAAAAAGCTAAAGCCAGTAGTGAGGAACAGGCTGATCTTTGTACTGAGCTATCACAATTTAGAGAACTGGCGGGGAACAAAGTTAAGACTTACTTTAAAGAGCCTCTTCTCTTAAAATGCTTTGTAGTTGACAATAATGATTTCAAAATGCTATACTGTAATTAGAAAAAAGAAAAGCAAAGTGAACTATTTTCTGAGCATTTGTTATGTTCCAGGGATGGGGCTAGATACTTCATATACATGCACTCATGTAGTCTTTACAAAAAGTCTATGAAGTAGCTGTTATTTCCACTTTCCAGAGAAAGAAACTGACCTTATACAGCCAGATTGATTCCATTTTCTTCTTTATTCTTACTCTAATTTTTTTATGATAATTAGACTCATTATGAAAAGACATAAAGCAACACATGAAAAATCTCTACTTAAATGAGAAAAGACAATTAACAGATACCAATACCAAGATGACACAGATGTTTGAATTACGTGACAAGAATTTTAAAGCAGCTATCAGTAAAATGTTCCAAGAAGCAATTACGAATACTAGTGAAACAAATGGAAAATAGTCTCAGCAATGAAAATTTTAGAACTGAAAATTGCAATAGCCAAAATTAACATCACTGGATAGATTCAATAGTAGAATGAAGATAACAGAAGAATCAGTGAACTTGAAGTTAGATCATAGAAATGATCCAATCTGAACAGAAAAATAACAGATTGAAAAAATAATAATAAATAAAGCTTTAGGGACCTGTGGCACAATTACAGAAGGTCTAAATTCATATCAACCACATTCCTAAAGGAGAGGAGGAAGAGTATGGACTAAAAAAAAAATTTGAAGAAATAATGACTGACAGAGAAAAACAGTGTGTTACCTACAAAGGAACAATTAGAACAATGGCAAATTTCTCATCAGAAATCATGGAAGCAAGGAGGAGTCCTTATGTTAAGAAAAAAAGATTATCACAAGAGGCTGGTATCACTGTGTTCTTTTTATTTCATATTTTAATTTTAGATAGTATTTACTGAATCCCTACTACAAAAATGGAGAAAAGTGTACTTATATCTCCCACAACCCAATTTGTTATTCTATCCTGTTTAAATTCCCAACATTTACATTCTATGTTACAATCATAATTGTAATTGCCATAGGTATTCAGTCTTAGAGCTACACTTAAGTGAGTTTGGTATCTATCAGGTTTAAAGGATACAATTAACAAACTGGAGCCATGGCAGCCTCCTCATTCAGACTTCACTAGACCCTCCTATCTAAACCATAGCTCTTCCCTACCACAAATGGCTGTGTGTTCCACTTCTGTTTTAATTTTCCACAGCACTTAATTATCTGAAATTATTTTATTTTTCTTCTTCATTATCTGTCTCCTTTCTCCATTAAAAAGCAAGTTTCATGAAAGCATGGGCCTTATATATTCTCTTCTCTGATATATGAATTATATGCTTATTCTTGTATTGGACATTTACTTTTGAGAGTGGACAGCTGAAAACCTCTTCTTAGGAACTCAGTTTTTAAAAATACTAGATATAAATTTGGAAGTATGATTTTACAATTTTTAAAGCAACATTGAGACAAAATGTACATGTAATAAAGTCTGACTAATGTAAATGTACAACAAAATGTGTTTTGACAAATGAAAACACTTATGTAACTACTACCACAAACATTTCTATTGTCCCCAAATGCTTCTTCATAACTCTTTGCAGTCCAATTTTTACTTTAATATTTAAAGGTATCCTAAATGAATTCTATGTGAAATAGTTTTACATGTAACAGAAGGTTTTTCCACACCTACCAATTAAAGGATCAAAATACTCATATTTAATATTTAGTGAAAAGAAAGAAAGAAAACTCCCTGCATCTCCTCATGCTGCACACCCACTTGTGAACATCCCTTCTCCCCTTCTCCGGGTGATATGTGCTTATCTATCACTCAAGTACCAGCTCATGCTACCTACCTTCTCTGCAAAGCTCTAACTCTCCCCCTCCTCCTGTTCCTTCTCCAAATTAATATCTAGCTTCCTATGGCATATTATTATTCCCTTTATGTCAATATTTGTTACACATTTTATAAACAATTGTTAGTCCATTAAGGAAAGAACTATGTCTCATGTACGCATGTAAACCCAGCACCTGGTATTCAGTGCAAACAGTACATACTTACTAATTATTAAATCTCATGATTCAGGTAAAATATTGCCTACTTTACAAAGCCCTATCCAACTCAATCCCTAATCCTGAAAATATAAAATAATTTAGTTAGGCACTTGGGTACATTATTCTAAACTACTATTCAAAGAACTCAATTGAATTGTCAATTCAATTAGAAATTCATCATTTGGTCATCTTAAGCTTTCATTTAAATATTTAATTCTGAATTTTAAACATTAATGCTGAAAAACACTGTTCAATGGCTTGAAAAATGCCTGCTGTTTCTTTAGAAGAATCTCCATATTTATCTAGAGATAATTTAATTTATGTTTTTCCATTTTATAAACAATGCAGAATTCGTTTTGCACAATTGACAACAAGTTGATTTTTCTTTAAAACCTCTTCTTAATTTATTCCAAATAACTTAAAGATCCTAATTCAGCATAATAGCCTGCTTCATGAATGTCAACATTCACTACCCAAACGTCACTAACATGTTAAATGCTGGGGGGAAAAAAAACCAAAAACCTACTTTTTCATAAAGCCCTAGGGGAAAAACTAGGGCCTCAATTCATAAAAGTCTGATTCTTCACTAGAAGATCATAATTTTAAAAATATATTCTAGCAATATTTTTGAGAGAACAGTGACAACTGATATAGTTTTCTTCTGTCTTCAGTGAAGACAGGTTTTAAAAACAAAGGAAAATTGAAAGAATTACATATTTGTGTGTCATAATCAACAGATGCTTCTTAAGACAGCTTTATTTTAGCCATAAATATTATATCAATCATTTTAAACAGGATTTCATAAAATTTTCCCTGTATTATATTTAAATTTTTATTTAACCTAATAGCACTGTCTTTTTACATAATCAACTTTACCTCTTAAAATTAATAAAAATACCATTAGTAGAAAGGAACAAATTATCAGATTCCTATCCACAGTTCAAGATGAAAAACACAATACTTTATAAGAATTACTATAACTAAACTTCTCACATGAAGCTCCACTCTATTTCCAGCATAGTTTAAATTGATCTCCCTGACTAAACCTGTCATATATCAAAGCCAGATTAACTCCTTGAATTTCTACAGTTCTTTCAACATCAACTTCTGTTGAAAAACCATCAATGATTTCCCATAAATTCTACCTAGTTAGCTTGATTTACAAGTCACCAGGGATCCTGCCCCTATCTATGCCCAGCTCCTGCCTTACCCCTCAGTCATTTCCTATTATCAGGCCCTTCCTCAGACTAATCCTTCATCCCTGTGTGCCCTTCCCAACTCCTGGCTCCTAAGAGAATCCATATCCTATTAAACTTCCAAACTCCAGTTAAAAATCCTGCAAAAAATTCTTCACCAACAAACTTGTTCCCCCTCTCCCTTACTCATTAAGGTACTTACGAATTGGTTCTACAGGGGTAAGTTTTAAATTCTTTTTTAACTTAACAAATTCCATTGACTTTTTCATTTCAAAAAAATAATACTAATAATAATTGTTGAATACCCACCATATACCAAGCCATCCTAGGCACTGGTTCTACAGCAGAAAACAAAATAGATGCAGTTCCTGTTGTCACACTGCTTACACTTATACGTAAAAGGATATGAACTATTTGGGTATTAATTTATCATAATAGATCAAATTTTCCACTGTTGACCAATTAGGTTGTCTTCAGTTTTGAAAACTATAAGTAATACTATTGTGAATGTAGCTCTAATAGAGCTTTTTCATTCCTTGGATTATCTGCTTAGGGTCATTTCCCAAAGGTAGGATCATTAAATCAGTGGCCTTGGATATGTTTATGGCTTTTAAGATACATACTACCATACTACCTTCCAAATAAGCTGTTCTAATTTCAAAAGCGATGCATGAGCACTTGATTCCTTGTGGAGTTCTTTATTACCCTTACTCAATAAGTATAAAAAAGTTATTCGCTATTGCTTTAATTCCCAATGAGGTTGAACTCCTTTCCTTATGTTTACTTTATGTCCCCTTAATGAGCTATGGGCATGTTCTTTATCAATGTAATTACCAGAATCATGGTGTTGTAAATATTTTTACAATACTCGGAGTAATCATGTAAGGTCATATTCATAAATGTTTACCATTTTGTTATTTTTTAGTTTTAATTGTGGTTTTCTTCACATAGATGTGCTTTATTTTTTACAATCACTTTTTTAGTTTTCTTAATTTAGAAGATTACTATTCTTTGAATAGTATCACTAGTTTATCAAGTTAAAAAAAAACCAGAATATTTGCATATGGACAGGCTCAACACTAACTTTTCTAACTGCTATGTGATCACCCTAAAACTTATTAAACAATTCTACCAGTGACAGATTTTATGCTTATTTCTTGTATATTCAATTACTAAACTATATTTTGTTAATTCTAAAAATACTTGTGTTTTCTAAAATAGTATTTTTTAGTTTTTTGAAACTAGAAGTATCAGAATTAAAATCTAAAATATCTGCCAGTATACAAGCAAAATAATAAATTGTGATGTATGTCACTACTTGCGTAAACCTATGGAAAATAAATACATTCCCTTAGAGGGTACCTGTTTATCCACCGAAAACCACAGCTGAGTCAACTGCACAGGTAACTCACATGCAGTTGAATTTTAACTTACATTTGAAAGTCTAACTTGCTTGAAAATATTTTCAGAAAGATTGAACCATAATAAATCACTGAAATAAAAAGCTATTGTGATGTAAAAATTGTCTGTTGTGAGCCAAGCAAAGACAATTAAAGGCAGTAAAAATTGCACAATCTCTCAAAATAGATCATAGAATTATCAGTGCTGGAAGGCACTGGTGTGACCAATTTGCATTTTACGAAGTAATATCACCCAAGTGCTGGATACCAATCTGTCAAAAGTTTCCAGCTGACTCAAATAGGAAGTTATTTAATTCACAGTTTATATATAGAAAAACTGAAACTATGAGGTTAGCCAAAAAAGAAAAGCAGTTAAATTCCAAACACTTCCCATATGATTCAAAATTATACTGGCAATCATATCAACCAAGAAAGCAAGCACAGGTGAGGAAAGCAGCATGTCAAAATGTGAAAAAAGATCAGACTCAATCTTATAATTCAAAAAAGATGGTATAGAAGTTATATGAATAAACATATACTTCTGTCTGTAAATTTTTAAGAAGGTTTTTAAAAATAAACTGTTTTTTTCTGAAAATATATTAAATCTGTGGCATATATCACAATTAATAATCTTAGCATTAGACATGTAGTATATGTGTATGTGTAAATATATGTGTTTACATCTATTCAGTTACTCATTTACTCATTCATTTCTGAGTAAAGTAAGAACAGAGAAGTAACAAAATTAAAGATATAATGCATAAAGATCAAACATTTCCAAAATCCTAAAGATTACTGTGATGCAGAAAAATACATAATAAATGAAGTAAATACAAACCGGCTGAAAAATGACAGCCAGTTAGATAACTAACTAGCAAATAACAGAACCAAAAAACCTGATAAAATTAAGAGTGAACACAAACAAATAGAAATAGCTGAGAAGATGTAAATAAACATGGCTCTTAATTAAGGTAAAAGTATAAGTACTAATAGGAACTTACTAAAATTATGTGGTATTTGACCAAGACACAGATTTTTCCTTATTTATTTATTTTTAATTAATTATTATTATTATTTTTTTTTTTTGAGACACGGTCTCACTCTGTTGCCCTGGCTAGAGTGCAATGCAGTGCAGTGGCATCATCATAGCTCACTGCAACCTCAAACCCCTGGGCTCAAGCAATCCTCCTGCCTCACTCTCCCACATAGCTGGGACTACAGGCGTGACCGACCACGCCTGGCCAGAATATCATAATTTGTGATCAACCACTCTCCTACTGCAGTAGGCTCCTGAGAGCAAAAGTGAGAGGGGATGCACCAGGTGAAATTGCCTGTTTATTATTATCAAAGAGTTTGGATCACAGGCAACTAGAGACTCCTCTGCCTCAGTTACAGGTAAGCCAAACACCTGAAACACTGAGAACAGGCCAACTTGTTTCTTGGTTTCTTTGACTTAGGCCCACATCTTAACCCACAGAAAAAGGAGGAGGAAAAGGCAGTCAAACATTTCCACAAACAACCATGATGGAATAGCAGGAATCAGATTTATTCCCCCAGCTTATACACTAGAAAACTAGATGAAATAGCAGTTTTCAGATATTGAACAACAATCATAGCGGGAGTGGAACCCCAGAGAAAAGGTGAAAAAATGAGATGAGTCCTACAATGGCCTAACTTCACACCCTTTAACCAGTTTCCAGGATACAGCATGTGGGGGAGGGAGGGCTTGAACCGAGCCTGCTGGCCTCAGACAGCTGAGGAAACAGAGACTGACATTTAGGGAGGCCAAGGAAGCCAGAATTTATGGAATAGCATAGAGAACAGAATTACGTACAGAGACAATGCCCGGGAGAGCTGCAAAGGAGTCCCCTCAAGCCATTGGCAGAGTGTGGAGCTGTCATGTGTGAAAGGCAACTACCTGAGACTAGAGCAAAAGCTACTGAAAAAAATGGGCCAAATAATTCCTAAAACTCATACAAGGCTAGAATAGTTTGTATTCCTACTTGGTAAAGAGAAAAGACTTCATAATACATGAGACATCATGTAAAGTCCCCAGAAGGGAATCAACCTCTAAATTAGCTCTAGAAGAAAAAGGCTGCTCACAGCTCTGGACCCACCCTAACAATGCTTCCTCAAAACAAGTCTCAAAGACATCATACTCATCTCAAAAAATTTAACAGCATGCAAAAACTTAGATCAACATTACTTAGAAATATGTAACTAAATCTAGCACCCAAGAACATAAAATTCACAATGTCTGATATTCAATCAAAATTTACCAGCCATGTAAATAAAAAGGAAAATATGACCTATAACCAGGAGAGTAACTTATCAATAGAAAACTGACAGAGACAGAACTTGGCAGAGGGAAATACTAAAAGAGCTACTATACATATTCTCAGTATGCTCAAGAAAGTAGAGAAAGACATGGAAATGTTGGAGAGAAATGAAGAATACACTGCATGGGATTTGACAGTAGATTAGACAGTTAACTTGAAAACATAGCAATAGAGGCCGGACGCAGTGGTTCACACCTGTAATCCTAGCACTCTGGGAGGCCGAGGCGGGTGGATCGCTTGAGGTCAGGAGTTCGAGACCACCCTGAGCAAGAGCGAGACCCCGTCTCTACTAAAAATAGAAAACAAATTAGCTGGCCAACTAAAATATATATAGAAAAAATTAGCCAGGCATGGTGGTGCATGCCTGTAGTCCCAGCTTCTTGGGAGGCTGAGGCAGTAGGATTGTTTAAGCCCAGGAGTTTGAGGTTGCTGTGATGTGAGCTAGGCTGACGCCACGGCACTCACTCTAGCCAGGGCAACAAAGTGACACTATGTCTCAAAAACAAAAAAAAAAACAAAACATAGCAATAGAAAATATCCAAAATGAAGCACAAAAGGAAAAAATACAAAAAAAAAAGGGAGAGAGAAAGTCAACACCAGTGATTTGTAACAACATATAAACAAGCTATAACATATGTGAAATTGAGGTCCAAAAACTGGAGGAAAAAAGGTGATAGAAAAAAATATTTGAAGAAATAATGGGCAAAATTTTTTTCAAATGCTATCAAAACCATAAACCCACAGATCCAAGAGGCTAGACAAAATCCAGGCAGGATAAACAAGGAAACCCACACCAAGAAAAATCATAATCAAACTGTTAAAAACCAGTAATTAAGAAAAAATGCCAGAGGATACAAGAGGAGGGAAAAAAACCTATTATGCACAGAAAAACAAAGTATGCATGATAGCAAACTTCTCATCAGAAATCATACAAATGAAAAAACAATAGAGCAACACTGTTAATGTACTGGAAGAAAAAAAATGCCAACCTAAAATTCTATACCCAGTTAAAATATATTTCAAAAAGAAAGCGGAAATGTTTTTAGACAAAGGCTGAGAAAAATCTATTACCAGCAAATTGTGCACTTAAAGAAATGTTCTTTAGACAAAGGAAAAGAATATTAGATCAAAGTTTGAATCTACATAAAGGAATGCTAGTAATGGTAAATAATACATATAAAGGACATCTTTGTTTAAGTCTTGAATTTCTGGTTGTTTGGGGTTTTTTTCTTGATTGTCTTAAAGTCAAGAAAAATCTGTGTTTTGAATAGAAACTACAAAAAAAAAAAGCAACCCCTCCAAAAGAATCTCACTATCCTGAACCATTGTTAAGAGATTCATATTGATTTTATAACACTGATCGGGCATATTTCCATCTTTTTATAATCTCTAGAACAGTTCTCACCATAGAAATTATATGTTCTTTGAAAGTTAGAAAGAATTAGCTGGCAAAACGATCTGGCCCCAGACCAACTTTTCTAAAATCAGTTTGGGTGTTTCATAATTTAGTTTAAATAATTGTCTTAGAGTTAATAAACAGTGTTCTCTTATAATTTAAAAAAATCTCTTTTCTATTTTTATATCTTCTTTATCCTTTCTAACTTTGATTTTCTATCTTTTCCTTGATAAGATTTGTCAGATATTTTTCTATTTTGTTTTTTAACCCTAAAAAACAGCACTTAGATTTTTTCATTTCTGTGGTTTCTGTTTTTTAATTCATCTGTTTTTGTTTTGGTCTTATTAATATCCTCTTTTCTCCTGGGCATTTATTTTGTTGAGTTTGTGTGTTTTGCTAAATTCTGAGGTTCAGTGCTTAGTCCATGTATTTCTTTATCAAAAGTGAAGTTAACAAAGATTATGAATTTACTTCTAAGTGTAGTATTAATCTTAGCCTGAGTCTCATTTCAGCTTGCTAAATAATCATCAGTTATTGTATATCTGATCTCCTGTTCGACACAATATTTACTTAAGAAAGCTTTCTGTTTTATTTTTCCAAGTGGTGGGAATTGTGCATTTTTAAACTTCTACTGTAGTCAGAGAATGAACATATATAGTTTCAGCTTGTCTGGAATTGACTTAGGTTTTCCTTTGTGGTTTAATCTAAAATTGATTTTTTTAAATGTTACATTAACTGGGAAACTAGAAAAATATACTTAATCCTAAATTTAAATATAATAAAAGCTTCATAGGTAACTAAATAAACCCCTTATTAACAATGCAAGTCTTATACTATACTTCTTCAGGCTTACAATTTTTACTGGCATTAAATGAACCTACACATTATGAAGAATAAGGACAGAGATTCTCAATTTTGTATCTAATCTAATTTTATGTTTACTATGCTACACTTACAAAGATTAAGCAAAGAATGTTCCTTAAAAATGTAAGGAATTTCTAATTTCAAGGAATGCCAAAAAATTTCATAGCTATTTAAATTCATTTCCATGTTTAATATCTCCATGTTTATGTTTGATTGAGGAAGTTAAAGTGACAAAGTGCTTGAATAATCACTCCATATCAAACACCACTGTCAAAACCAATATAGCACCCCTCTTTCTCTAAAATCATAAAATGTGGTTTTACTAATAAGTAGTACATTACAACTGTGACCTTTCTTATATGAGACACTATACTGCAACTATTTGTGATTACAACTTTTTAGGAGCCCTGCCATATCATAAACTTATAGTGACCTAGTAAAATCTCTAAATCCGTCAGTTTCCCAAATCTATGTTTTTGCAGTTTCTTTAGAAGAATAATTCACTTTTAAATCCTGTTTAAGAATCAGGTTCTGATCTCAAACTTGGTTTCACTGTAAGAGAAAGAGATGGATGAATCCCGGCTCCACTGTGAATTATTTAACTTCTAAGTAAGGCTTACTATGAGTCAGTTTCTTTATACATAAAATAGATTCAATAATAACTTACACCTCAATGGTTATTGGGGAAGTATCTGAAAATATATATAAAGTATCACAGTTCCTGATACATAGCAATTATTAAGTATTAGCTATTATTGTGATTATATTTTTTGCTTTTCTCGTATCAGCTTGCTTTTCTCTTAAGTTCACTTGATCCCGCACCCCGTAGAGACATTAGCTATGCCTCCTCATTTAAGATCATCTTCAGAACAATAAAGGTCTCAATGCCTTCACCAACTAACTGGTAACAGAAGTTAAATTGAGTACCTCTCAACTATGCTTACTCTTGCCGATCACCTTTTGGCTTTCACAGCATCCAGATTTAGTCGGAGAGCATTTCATCTTTCCTCTCAATGGTTTCATGATCAGAAAGGAGAGTGAGTTTCTGACATACACATTTATTTTTCAAAAAGTATGTTTTACCTCTTACCAATAACTTCCGGCCCCCCAAAAGCAAATCCTCTTCTTCAACACAGTCAAGTGATTGGTCATGCATTCTCAATAGCTACACCACTCAATAATTTTAACTATCCTTTGGAAAATGAAAGGTTCTTTTGTGTTTCTACAGTCTTCAGTTTCCAAATACTTTAACATCATTTTCAAATTACCATTAAAGGTATATTAAAAGGCTGCTTCAGTTTATTGCTGTACAAAAGAACAGGTGCAGCTGGGTTGGAGGGAGACAGGGAAGCACAGAACAGCACAACTTTATTAACAGCTACCCCAGGTCTTTGGATAACCCCATAACCTTAAAAAAAAAAAAAAAAAAGTTGTACTTGTGACCCAGCTCCCATGAGGGTGACACCAAAAGTTTTCTTTCTTACTAGCACCTATTTGCCTTCTTTCATGAAGCTGAGTTATCTTTCTAAGTCACAGTGTCCTTTGCAGTTGGCTAAAGAGAAACCGAAAAACCCATGGAGTTGGGGCAAGTTACATTTTCCCCTAAATTGCTCCCACACCACCCAAAAATAGGCAAGTATTCTTTTAATTTTTCTCAGACTCAGGACTATTATAAAAAATTTCCTTGCAGAGAACACAGAGATTACTCATTAAACCACCATAACACATTATTAACAGTTTTTCCTACCTGTCCCAGGCCCAGGACTTCTTAAAGTAGCTAAACCATATTCTCTTCTCATTTCAAAAGTTAACTAAAGGATAAAGAACAATTTTTAAACAAAATTATGAACTCGTCTCTTAAAACAAAAGGTATATTTACTAAATACTTATTATGTGGTAAACAGTGTACTAAGTGTTTTGCCTAAAATAATCTCATGTAACTTATGTAAAGTCAAATAGGAGGTAATTACATAACAGGTATAGGGGTTAAGGGGAGGAAGGAATAATTTTATTTAAGTGTCACAAAGAAATTCAGCAAGTGGAACCAATAAAATCAACAAGTAATTGATAGTAAAATGAGCCATGAATAGGCTACTTACAGATCAGGAGGGAAATATAATAATAATATTAAAAAAGCACTAGAGGCTGTTATAATACACTTTATTCTTTGGTTTCTGGCTACACACTAAGCTAATTCTCAGTCTCTTAGAAAGTACCTTATATTTGTACAGGAGTAACCTTAACTTCACTCTGGATTCCCTAAGCATTAAGACAACCTCCAACTACAAAATTATAAATGAAAACTAGCCTTAAAAGTTGAACTCCTTGACCAGCACACTAAGACAAACAAAAGAAATACAAAGTGTAAGGATTAGAGTAGAGGGATTAAAGATAAAAAGTTATAAAGAGAGGTACAAAAACTAGAGAAGCATAGACTCTAGGGCTAGAATGCCTGGATACAAATCCCAGCTCTAACACATACCAGCTAGGTAAACTTTGGCAAGTTAATGTCTATTTCATCGACTTTCTTGTGATGATCTAACGAGTTAATCTGTATAAAGTGCTTAGAAGAGAGTCTGGTAAATAGTAAGCACTATAAAGTAAAACTGTCCTTTGTAGGCAATATAATTTTCTATAGAGAACACCCAATAGACTCAAGAAATTATTAAAAATAAAATTCAGCAGGTTGCTAAATACACATAATTCAATTTTATTTTGGGACCTTTTTCTTATGGAATTTTTCAAAAAAGTTAGAGACTATTATTAAGAATTACCCCTCTTCCTCTCCACCCTACCCCCAATCACAAGTGTCTCATGCATGATCAACACAGGGCCCATCTTGTGTAATTCCCACCCACAGCCTCCCCTGTACTCCAGATAATAATAAAGCAGGATCCCAGGCATAACTTTGCATATATCAATATTTCGATATGTATCTCTAAAAAGGACTTTTAAAAAACATAACTACATACTATTATCACACCTAAAAATTAACAATAATTCTTTAATATCAAATATCCAGTCAGTGCTCAAATTTCCCTGGTTACTTCATAAATGTTTGCTAAAATCTGGACCCAAGTAAAGTCCGAACATTGCTGTTAATCTACAGTTTCCTTTCGTTTCTCTTTTTTCTCCCTACAATTTATTTGTTAAAAAAACTAAGTCATATGTCCCAAGGAGTTTCCCATAGCCTATATTTTACTGACTACATCCCCATGGTATCATTTCAAGTGTTTCTCTGTGTTCTGTGTTTCCTGTAAGCTGGTTGTTAGCATTAGAGGCTTGATCAGAGTCAGGTTCAAGTTCAATCTTTTTGACACAAATACTTCATAGGTAGTGTTGAGAACTTTCATAAAGAGAAAGCTAATGGCTAGTTGTACTTCTTCCTGTGATGTTAGCAGCCACTGATGATCTTTACTTAGGTTCAGGAATTCACTACAAAATGGTGATGTTCTATCACTCTTTCTTCATTTATTAACAAGAATGCTCTAAGGAAAAAAAAAACTTCCCCTCATCAACTATTTGGTTACCCTAAAGTATAGTTAGTTCCTGGGCCGGGCGCAGTGGCTCACGCCTGTAATCCTAGCACTCTGGGAGGCCGAGGCGGGCGGATCGTTTGAGCTCAGAAGTTCGAGACCAGCCTGAGCAAGAGCGAGACCCCGTCTCTACTAAAAATATAAGAAAGAAATTATCTGGCCAACTAAAAATATATATACATAAAAAAAAAAATTAGCCGGGCATGGTGGCGCATGTCTGTAGTCCCAGCTACTCGGGAGGCTGAGGCAGTAGGATCGCTTAAGCCCAGGAGACCGAGGTTGCTGTGAGCTAGGCTGACGCCACGGCACTCACTCTAGCCCGGGCAATAAAGTGAGACTCTGTCTCAAAAAAAAAAAAAAGTATAGTTAGTTCCTTAGCACACTCCAAAAAAACTAATGAGTGGTTTTTGTTTTTTGGTTATTTTTTTATTTCAGAAAGAGAATCTCACTCTGTTGCCCAGGCTGGAGTGCAGTGGCACAACCATAGTTCACTGTAACCTCAAACTTCTGGGCTTGAGCAATCCTTCCACCTCAGCCTCCCAAATACCTAGGACTACAGGTGTATATCACCACATCTGGCTAATTTTTAAAATTTTTTTGTAGAGACAAGGTCTCACTATGTTGCCCAGGCTGGTCTTGAACTCCTAGCCTCAAGTGATCCTCTTGCTTCAGCCTCGTAAAGTGCTGGGATCTGTAATCTTGAGCCACCATGCCTGGCCATTTTTTTTAAAGTATCATTATGAACTTATGGATTTAAACATATTTGATATGAATCATTATATTACAGTTATGCTTATTGATGCTCAAATTGTCTCATCTTTGGCCAGCCAGAGCCCATTCAATTAAACACCTGAGTCATTTTGCCACAACCCAATTAGTGTTAGATAATTCATTATAAGATGTTCAAGGCCCCAGGTCTGGAATCAGACTGAACTATAAACCAATTTTCATATTTAGCTGGTTTCTTTCTTATTCTTTACTTCTATTAAATTAAAAATTTCTAATTATAAATAATAAATCAGTTGTGTTATACAGTCTGGATATTATGATCGAATATAGACCCAGTAATTACAGCAAGATTTCTCACTGATGTCTACTTTCAGCATTCCTTTTAATTCTAAAAAAAGTATATCCCACTCAAAGCTGGAAGTTAAATGCTTCAACTTGAGAGATTGAAAAAAAAAGATTCCTAATCTACTCTCTGCTTGCATTTTGGCTCTGGAAAGAATTTCTTCATGTTCTATTTCAAAATTTGAATGTGGTTTTTAATCATGCACAATGAAAATTCACTGGGTTTGATAAATTAATAAAATCATCAAATGTGGGGCAGTGATCAAATTCTTAGAGATTGTATTATTTTGTACCATAATTCAGACTTTTACAAAACCCTTATATTTCACCCATAACATGATATCATGAATATAAAGTTGTAAGTTCAAAATATTTGAAATACCGAAGTTATTTGGTAAGTTGTGCCTCCTGAAATCGCAGAAATAGCATTAACAGCAACAAAGAAATATTTCTTTACCTCATTTTACTACAAAGCTAATAAACATGTAAACCCTTTTCTCCTACATAGTTAGGATACATCACCGTGAAAAAGTAGGATACTATAGTTGCTGACCATTTTGTCACAAAACTCTGAAAAGAGGTGGTACAACTTGTAGATGTAACCAAAAATTGCTTACATCCACAAGTTTTACTCTTTTCTTCAACATTAAGTCAAGATCAAAAGCCACATTACTAAATGCCAATTCATCTCTCTGAAAAAAAGCAGGGTATGAATTGATATCCTGGTACAACCTCTTTTACTCAAAAAGCAAGTACACCCTTTCCTGCAGCTCAAGTTGTTGGTACTTTGATCAGAAGGAACCAATGCAACTTTTCTAGGCTATCATGGCTTAAAAAAGCAAGCAAACAATACCACCAACAAAACAAAACAAAAACTCTTCTGCTATAGTGATTTTGCAATGATAAACAGTAACAGACCTGTATCAAGTGCTAGTATGTCCTCTGTACAACAATGCATGAAAGAAAATGAAAACAAAATAGCCACTAGCATGTGCACATGACAGTAATTGCTTTTCAAAATGGTATGCCTTTGATTTGATAAGGAATTTTTGCCAAAAGCTCATTTTACTTTCTCTCCAAGCATAATATTTGCCATTAAC
This sequence comes from Lemur catta, assembly GCF_020740605.2. Taxonomy (NCBI): domain Eukaryota; kingdom Metazoa; phylum Chordata; class Mammalia; order Primates; family Lemuridae; genus Lemur; species Lemur catta. Next base: position 17,576,901 of record NC_059131.1, on the reverse strand, counting down.
TTTGAAACTGGTTTTACAAGCTTCTCAGTAGTAGTGTGAATATAGCTGTTTTTTGCTATGAGGATACCTCTGAATGATACTTCAGTAGTGTGGTCTTCTCCATCTTTAGCAATAATTCATTAATTTTACACTAAAATGCATTATTTTATACACTTATTTATTTTTTATCACATCTAAAAATTAATTATTACAGAAAAGGAAACTAAGAAATATTAATTCAATTTCCCAGGGTAACATAAAAGTAGAAGAGCCAAAGCTTGTGCTCTTTCCATCAGACCACAGAGAAAACTGTAGCAGGGAATACCCATTCCCTTAATATACCTTGCCAAAATTTGTTTTCAAATGTTTTACTGATTCCAAACAACATACTTTTAAAAGGCACCATTTTAACTTAATGCAAATGGTAATCCAGGATATATAACCTTGCAAACATCCTAGGGCCTTAACTCATCTGTTCAAGTACCGATTTTGTTTTATTCTTATCTCCCAAAACAACAAAACCCCATAATCTTAAAATCTAAAGTCCTCTCAAAAAAAACAAATCACAAGAAAGTGTTGTTCAAATGTATTATATAAAGCTTCTAAACACAAGTTTGGGAAATTTTGACTTTTTTTCATTTTCAAAAGGGAAAATGACAAATATGAATACAGGATATCACTCTGTGAACACTTGCAAAAGGTGGGGAGATATAAGAAATTGATGAATTAGAAATTCCTAATTTAAGGATTTAAACAATCTAATGTAGGCTGTATGACACTTTCACAAGTAGAATCAGTTAACAACCATAACCAATTAGTCAGCAAATTCAATCAATGAGAACTTCCTATTTCCTAATCTTTGCTTTTGTTAAGGTCTGAATATAGAACTTAACTATATTACTTAGAAAGGAATTCTAAATTATGATTTTATGTGCTCATTTTATGATTGCACTTAAATGGCTTCAGATAGATGTATTTAATCTCTCTAGCTCCAGAGTAAGCATTCTACGTAAAAGATGTCTTCAACTGCATTCATAATGAAGTTATTGAATAATTCATATTTTCCACATATCTAGAATCATTCTTTGCAGACCTTGGGCAGTAAACTAATGTTCTTAAATGAAAGGAATAAGGAAATATATACCTAAAAAATAAGTAAAATGGCTCTGGTAATAACATAAATTATATATTTAATCATCATTACCATATGATTCAAAAGGTCACCCCCCCCCAAAATTAGAAAAATACAATACATCTACTAGCTACCAAAGAAGTTTTAAAAGATATCATCAAAGCAACCTCTTTTTCACCTTCTACTAGATTTGATATAACTTTTCTTTGGCAAAAATTACTCAATTATTCCATGCCCTTCTAGGAGATAATCCACTTATTTCAATTGAGGTAGTTTTGGACTTCAGTATCATGAATTGTTATTATCTTGGAATTTATTGCTTTAAATATTCTTCTTCCAAAACAAAAGAGCATAAAATTAGGAATCCTAATAATAAGTAATACATCTTTCTCAGATTTTCACCTTCTTTATATTCTAGCAAAATATTAATTTACAAACCTCTGTAACACATACAGAGAAACCACCCAACTTTGATCTGTCCCCTAAAATACTTTCCATACTTTCTGCCTATTTGGAAAAAAATCTATCAATATTTAAAATTAAAAAAATTTTTTTAAATAAACACCTAACTAACTCCGTTTGGAATTTATATGTATTTTGGAAAAATAGGACTATTTTTGGTTTTGCTTTCTATTAATATTATATTTCCTTTTTGTTTTCAGTTGTCTTATGTAGTCTTTCAAGTGAGGATCCACTCCATGTTTTGGAAGTGTCATCTGATTCTTTAATTACATATTTTGCTTTTCTGGTCCAAGTGAAACTAATCCATTAGATCCCAAAGGTCCTACAGAGACAGCCTATGGGGAGTAACAGTGAAACTTCTTGCTGAATAGAAAACTCTTAACAATAAGTTTAGGAGAAAAGAAAAGAAAGGAAAGAAAGGAACTAAAGAACAATCACTAAAGTCTCTGATATCAGGTAGGTGGACTCTGTTAGAGTACTGAATTCAGTTACTCATCTCAGGGGTCATGATGTGAAATAAAATAATTATTAAACTGATATTTATTTGTTCTAGTTCTAACACAGTTACTGAGGTCTTAATCTGCACTTAATATATTTCTTATAATTGACATGCTTTTGTACTTATAAGGAATATCTCCTTTTAAAAGTGGATCTTTTCTAGGGGGGAAAGGAAACTCTTCTCTAAAAGCTAAACATTCTAACATGTAAGAACTATAACCTTAAAAAAACCTATATATAAAAACGAATATTATATTTGGGTCATTAAATATGAAATGTCTGATTTCTAATTGAAAGCTTAGTTTATTATATCTCAAACAAGAAGCAGTGCAATTAATCAAAGTATGCACCTAAGCTATCAACATAGTTTTGCCACCTTAAGGGTAGCTTGCTTATGCCAGCAGCTTAAAAGCCTGAAGAGCAAGTGGCTATGAAATTGCAAAAGGCATTTTCCACAGCTTGTTGAGAACTGAATATTTTTCCTTGCAAGAAGTGGTCCAAAGCCTGGAAGAAGTGCTAGTCATTTGGCGCAAGGCCTGGTGAATATGGTGGATGACAGAGAGTTTCCAAGTCCAGCCTCTGTAGTTTGACCAGCATTGTTTTTTGCAACATGCGGTCTTGCAAGAGGATTGGCCTGTCTCTATCAATCAATCTCGGCTCCTTAATCACAAGCATCCTCATCATTTCATCCAATTAGTTGCAGTACACATCCACTATAATGGATTGACCAAGTTTCATGAAGCTGTAGTGGTTAATACCAGCACTGGACCACCAAACAGACGCCATTAGCTTTTTTTGATGACTATTCAGTTTTGGACTGTGTTTCAGCACTTCATCTTTACCCAACCATTGTACCAAACACTTGCAATTGTCAAAAAGAATCCATTTTTCATCACACGTAACAATACAGTGTAGAAATGGTTCACCTTTATGTCGTAATAGCAAAGAAAGGCAAGCTTTGAGATGATATCTCTTCTGAGGCTCATTTAATTCATATGGTACCCATCTATCCAGCTTCTTAACCCTGCCCATTTGTTTCAAATGGTCCAATATTGTTGGAATAGTAACGTCAAACCTTGCTGCTAATGTATGCGTAAGTTGAGATGGATTTGCTTCCACTACAGCTCTGAGGTCATCATTACCCACCTTGGTCTCAGGTCACCCACATGGTTCATTTTCAAGATTAAAATCACCAGAACGGAACTTCTCAAACCATCAACATACTGTGTGTTCATTAGCCACATCCTTGCCAAACACTTCATTGATATTTCGAGCTGTCTGTGCTGCATTGGTTCCATGATAGAACTCATATTCAAAAATAACAGGAATTTTTGAATTTTCCATAGTTTCACAAAAATTGCTCTAAAAAAAAAAAAAAAAAAGATAATCACAAGCCAAAATGTGTGCTTGAAAGAACAAGGATATATCTTCACAATAAAAAAAAAAAAACAAGAAGTGTGAAAGTGAAATGTCACAGATATCAACTGTTAAACTTAGTACTTAAGGAAATCGGACATGCCATACTTAATAACCTAATAAAAAGACTGCCAAGGGGCCAAATTAAACTTGTGCCTCAAATACCTTTAAGTAGAAATTCTAAATGTTGGTACCTTCATTTGGAAGCAAGGTTTCCTACTGCATGATCTTGCCTGGTGGTTCGTGATTTTATCATCAGAGTCACTTCCAGTTACGTTTCCATTAGTATGGATAGATCTAAATTAGGAGAAAGACAAATTTAGGCCATTGAAAACATCATAGATTTTAGATACTGTGACACATCACTGTTTCCCTGTAAGCATACAAAGATTCTTACATAGATGCTTTAGATGTTTAAGAAATATCAATTCCCATTCTTGTCACTACTAGTAAGTTTTATAAAAATTAAAGATTAAAGATATAATGGATAAATATGTAAGTTGACAAGAGATATTTACTCACTTTAAAAAAAGTTGAGATCCCCAAAGGAAGCATGCAGTACATAGGGGTTTGCCTTGGAAGCAAGGGGCCCATAACTAATTAGCTCACTCATCACAGCAGCTAAAGTCACCCCAGCAGCAGTGGCCTCAGTACCCAGTGTTAGGTAAAATGTACAGTGAGAGTACTCCCAGAACAAGATAACTCTGAGATAAAGAAGTACTCAATACCATGGCTACTATTCATTCCTAGGTCACTGGAACTGGGATATTACAAACTGGATTTTACTAAATTAAAGGTAGTGCTGAATCTTCCTACTCTACCTCAAAGCTAACCAAACAGTGGGGACTTGGCAAACAGCATTCTTAAGAAATAAGAGACCTAAAGGCTTTCACTATTTAAGGCCTAATTGATTTAAGCTTTACTACCCAGAGTTAAGCTTTTTACTAACATTCCTTTTAGATCACAAAGACAGACAATGGATCAGGCTCTAGAGACAACCACTATACCACAGGTCAATTTAGAAATGTGGAGCTACTTAACTCTACCTGTGGCTCCACCCCTATCACCCTTGGGCTTTATTCAAAACACAAACCATTCTGGCTTACTACCTTCTCTCCTATTGTCACACCCCCAGTTCTCCTCTTTGCTTTCTCACCTACTCCACTTGTTCCCCCACTGCTGCCCTTCTTCCAATCTTTTCTGCAAGGACCTCTGAACCTCTTCCTAAAGTAGTAAACAAATCACTTCTATATCCTCAACCTCATCACCGACCACCCCTTTCAACCACTGGACTATACCCGGCTCTTGAAAAGAACCCTGCAGAGTGAAGGGATGGATGTTCTAATGTGGGTCCAGACTTTCATTACTCTACCTGCTTTTTCCTCACTCCACTTGCTATGTTATCTCCAGTCTCAAAACCTTGGCTGTCTCCCAAACTACCAATCCACCTAGTATGTTACTTTCCTTCTTCCACTTCACCACCCTCAAACTCCTAATCCTATTGGACAGTGCAACTCTAACAAGCAGTCTAGATACATGGTACATATGTTTAATCTTTTCTGATGGTCTTTATGCTTCCTGAAGCTAGACCACTCCTGCCTGTATGGAGCATCCAGTGTTCTGCCTTCCACAAGAAGACATCCACAAATAAAATAAAACAAAACTATCAGAGCATTTTTTTTAAGTTAATTTTTAAAGTAGTTAATACATGTATCTGGTACAAAAAGGAAACTATACAAGAGTTCTTATGGTGAAACAGAAATTTTCTCCCAATCATCCAGCTCCTTTCCTTTGTTTACCGTGTATTCATAGGTATACTATGCATATAAAAGCATATACATGTATTTTTTAACAAAGTGGTGGCATATTAAACAGTTTCACACATGTTCTTTTTATGTAATGTATCTTAGCACTCATTTCATACCATTGCTTATAGAATTCCCTCATCCTTTTTTAACAATTTAATATATTATGTGAATACATCATAATTTATTTAATCAGTCTCTCACTGATGATGTTGTTGCCAATATTTTGTCATCACTGACAATGCTGTATCTGTGTACTCATGAAGCAGAATTACTGGGTCAAAGAGGGTCTGCATTTTAAATTATGATAGGCTTTGCTATCACTGTGCTCTATACAGTTTAACAGGGCTTAAAAAAAATATGGACACATGTCAGTAAACCTTCCAGTCCTGGGAAAACTAAGATGAAACAGCAAATTCTCATAATATAGCTCCAATTATTAAGCAAAGATGTTCTAGAAGATTTTCAACTAAGTAATCCAAGATACTTATTAAATTTATAGTAAATGACAAGATAAATTTACAGTAAATGACAACAAAAAAGAGGTTTATCAGGGCCTTCCATTATCCCAAAATCTTTTCTTTTAAATTAAGGTAATAATTCTAAGATGTATAACCTGTCTAACTTAAAAGAGGACTTGAATTAATTACAAGTTAAAAATACAAGGTAAAGAGGATTAATTATAATGAAACCATGGGAATAAAATTAAAAGATTAGACACTGTAATAGATGGTATGGCCATATAGTATCCTCCAAAGATGGCCACCATCAATTCCTTCCTTCCTGGTGTGCACATGTCCCTCTGCTTATCAATAGATGGGCTTTATTTCCCAGTCCCTTGAATCTTGGCTGGCCTTGTGACTTGCTTTGACCAGCAGTAAGCATGTGGTGGAAGGGATGTTCTGAAACTTCAGAGACCAAGAGGACTAGCAGCTTCCCCTCACTCCCCCTTGGAAGCCAGAAGCCATGCAAGAAATCCAAATACCCTGATGTGACAACGCTTTGGAGAGGCCATGTGGAGGCACACAGAAGTGTCAGGCATGTGAGGGAAGCCTTGCTTAGACTATCCAGCCCAGAGCAGCTACCAGCTGAGTAAGTGATCCCAGCTGATGCCACATACAGCAGGAGAATCCCCTAGCCAAGCCTTGCCCAAACTCTTGACCCACAGAATTGTAAAAATAATAAATCATTGTTGTTTTAAGCCTCAAAGTTCTGAGGGGATTTTTTATATGGCAGTAGGCAACTGAAACAGATACTATCGAACTCATGGTATCAGCAAATTACAAACACTAAGTGTGAAATTTGGGTCTATGTTTTCCAGGTTATAAGTTTTTTCATTTTTCAATAAGAAGAAAATATGTAAATTTTGTATCTGAACTGTATGCACCTGTACAAAGAACAATGAGCCTAGTGGACTAGAGTTTCAAATATAATTTTAGAAAATGCAGATCATTCAAATGATGTTTCTACAGACAGATTCTATACAGACAGATAACATATCATTAAATCAGAACTCAGCACAGGCATTTGCATGTCAGGGAAGACCAAGATGACACAGTCTTGATAATTGTTCTCTGAAGACTTAATACAAAAAACTAGATGAATGCATAATTAAGATATTCATTAGACTGTCTGCCTCATACCTGATGGAGTTTTTTGATGTTTTAACTGAGCTTTTGATAGACACTAAGTAGCTGTCAGTTTGTGATTAAATCTTCTAATAAGAACACACAAGGATAAATATTCTATAAGGTTGGTTAAAGTTAGAACCATATATGGTAAGAGCCCAAGAATCTAAACCTGTCCTCTAGAACTGCTCCCACTGAGATCACCAATATTCTTAAATGTCATATCCCATGAAAATGCCTTAGCCCTTTCTGATCTTAAATAGCATCTACACAAATATTAATAACAATTCTGCATCAGGCACTAAGTGCAGCCCACACTCAAGGGGTGGGGAGTTAAGTTCCACCCCCTTGAGGGGGGAAGTGTCTGCATAAATTATTATGAATTCTTCTGTACAAGACAAATAAATAAGTGGGGACATTTATTTATTCAATCATTCATTTTAATCAGTATGGACTTAAGAGATATTTACTTTATGCTTGGAATTATAATGCAGTAATACTATGGTACTTATTTTTTTGCTCAAATTGTTCCAGCTTTGGTTGTTGGGTCTTCACGTGGCTCCTGTGTATCCTTTTGCCAAGTCCCTATCCTTTTGGATTTTGAGTAGTTTATTACTTTTTGCACTAGAAGATGTTCCAGGATCATCTTGCATGTTCCCTGACCCAGCCCTAGAATCAGCCATTTTCCAAGGAGCCTCAGTGCTTTCTGTTGGAGAACGCACAATCTAAGTGCTGGATATGCTCATGCTACTGGGATGTCATTGCTTCTAGGCCCTCTCAAGAGACAGAACTAGGAAATAAATGTATATGTAGTAGGCCTTGTATACGTATCTATAATTATTTCTACATCTGTATCTATATTAAGCTAAACATGAGTTCGTGCTGATGTCTCGAACTCTAATCTGGTATCACATGGTTCATTCTAGCCTTCCTTCTGCCCCTGGTTATCTAAAACCTCACTCCCCAAAAGGGAGAAACATGGCTCCCACCATTTACCATTCATTTACTTATTTTTTAATCCCAGTACATGTACAACGGTTTCAGAATTGTTGGCCCATACTCTCCTGAATTTTTGTCCTACGTTTACCTCTTGAAAAGTCTTATTAGCAGAATCCTATTAGACGTACGCACTTCTAAGATCTTTAACCTGGATCACCTCTTCTCTCTCTGCATACTCTACCTAGGTGATCTTTCATATACATGACTTTGCTTACTTTCCAAATGCTGATACCTCCCAAAGCAGAATCTCCAACCCATATCTCTCTCCTAAACTTCAAACCCACTTTTCTATGAACTGGATTTCAATTTAGGTGTCCCACAGGCACCTCAAACTGAACTCGTCATCCTTCCCTAATCTTCTCCTCCAGGGTTCATCTACTGAATGGCATCATCATCATCATCAACATCTACCTATCTGCATAAGCCAGGAATTTAAGATTAGGTCCATCCTCTTCCCTTTACATCTCCCTAACACCTAACTGACAAAGCATAAATCCTTCTCAAATCCATCTTCTACTCTCCATCCCTATGATCCTACTGTAGCTAGTACAACATCACCTCCAATGTAGGAATATTTACTGTTAGAACAAATGAATAAATAAGATAGCTCCCTAATTGCTCTCCCTACCTTCAATTTTACCTGGCTTTAATCCATTCACAGTACAGCCTGAGTGATCTTTCTAAAAACCAGATCATATCACTTTTGCATTATTAAAATTTGTCAATAGATTCCCATTTCTCTCAGGATAAAGCCTAACTACCCTGACATTGCTTTCAAGGTTCTGTATGATACTAAACATAGTTACCTCTCCAGCATCATGTGTTTCTTTCTCTCACTTTATGCTCTTTGCAATCAACTAATCTAAAAATCTCAATTTCTCGTTCCTGTTTCCTTCCTCAACTCGGATGTTCCTTCTTTAGAAAGCCATCTCTGCCTCCCCCTACATCTGGGTTAAGTGCTCCGACTCTATGCTCACATTCTACCATGTGGTCCATCCACAGCAGCATCCATCACACTGCATTGTAACTACTTAGTTATTTAATATTTTGTATCCCTTACAAGACTGTAAGCTTCATCAGGGCAAAAATCACATTATCTCTTCTATGGTTTCAATTTCTCCCCGCTGAAACTCGTGTTGAAATTTGATCTCAAATATGGCAGTGTTGGGAGGTGGAGCCTAATGGGAGGTATCTGGGTCATGGGGGCAGATCATTCATGAATAGCTTAATGCCCTCCTGTGGAGTGAGTCCTCATTCTCTCAGGACTGGATTAGTTAGCACAAGAGCAGGCTGTTATAAGATCAAACTCAGCTTCCTAGAATTCTCTTGCTTCCTCTCTGACCATGTGATCTCTTTGTACATGCCCACTCCCTCTTCTACTTCTCCACCATGTTTTGACCCAGCATGTGGCCCTAACCACAAGTCAGCTAGATGCAGTGCTATGCTCTTCAACTTCCCAGCCTGAAGAATCATGAGCCAAATAAACCTTTTTCCTTTATAAAATACCCAGTCTCAGGTATTCTGTTACAGCAACACAAAATGGACTAAGACAATCTCATTTATCATTGTATCCTCAGAGAATAGCCTTTCGCCTAGCACACAGGTATACAACAAATGCTTAAAATAAATGCTTTTAAGTTCTTATTTTTGTTATTTCTGTGGCTTAGGTTTAATGACTATTTTACAGGTAATCAAATTTCTTTTGTAGGGTACAAAGTTTAATATTAATCTGTTAAATCCAGTTTACTAATTATATTATTCTAAGAGTATTTCCTTGGATATGTTCTTCAGAAAAATTCCAAAGCTAGTATAACTTCTGAAACCTTATCTGTCTGGAGATCTCCCTTTGCCTTTGTGTGTAATTGACAGTGTGGCAAGGTATAAAACTCTGAGGTCACAACCCTTTTCTCTCAAAACTATGTAGAGAGACTAATGTCACCTCCAACAGTAGTTCCCCAACTCCAAGCCTAGAACCAATACTATTTGGTAATGAAGTTTTCACTAGTCCTCAGTACAATCAAAAAAAGTGACAGTGTTATTTAACCTAAAGCAAAAATTATTCAATTGCTTATTTGTGTTATATTTTATGTCTTTGTCAACCACCCAAATTTTCTACTAGAATTTTACTATTCCATAAATCAAAAAAGTCTGAAATTCTCTCATTCAGCATTTTTCATTAAATATTAATAGGATACTGGATTCCAACCTGATATCTTTCCCTTGAAAATCATTTGGTTCCCCCCTCCAAATACTTGTAGAATTTTGCCTCTTACTATTGAACATTAGAAATGTGACCAGTATATTCATTAATCTTATTTATTTGGTGAGTCCTTTTAAAAGCGCAAGTCTTCACTTCAGCAACATTTTCTTTTTTTTTTTTTATTTCAGCTCATTATGGGGGTACAAAAGTTCAGGTTATATATATTGCCCATGCCCCCCATCCCCCCGAGTCTGAGCTTCAAGCATGTCCATTCCCTAGACAGTGCTCATTGCACTCATCACATAGGTATGCACCCATCCCCTCCCCCCATCCCTCCTAGTCAGAACATCAAGCGTGTCCATTCCCCAGACAGTGTGCATCGCACTCATCAAGTAGGTATACACCCATCCCTTCTCCCCAGCCCCCACCTCTGTCCAATACCCAATTAGTCTTATTCCCAAATGTGCACTTAGGTGATGATCAGGGAAACCAGTTTGCTGGTGAGTACATGCCGTGCTTATTTTTCCATTCTTGGGATACTTCACTTAATAGAATGGGTTCCAACTCTCTCCAGGAGAACCAAAGAGATGTCATATCACCGTTATTTCTTATAGCTGAGTAATACTCCATGGTATACATATACCACATTTTGCTAATCCACTCATGAATTGATGGGCATTTGGGTTGTTTCCACATCTTTCAGCAACATTTTCAACCCTTTCTTGACTACTTATGCATCATCTCTGGCCCTTCCTTCTAGAACATTCAGTTTATATATACCAGATCTCTTAGATCTTTTTTTTTCTTTTTTAGTACAGATGGGGTTTCACTCTTGCTCAGGCAGGTCTCGAACTCCTGAGCTGGAGCAATCCTCCCGCCTCCAGCGTGCTAGGATTATAGGCATGACCCACCACGCCCAGCCAGATCTCTTAGATCTATCTACTGTGTCTATTACCTTTTTTTGTCATGATCTCCATCTCTATCTTCCCATAATTCTAGAACATCGTTTGAACTGGTCTTTTCTAGTATGATTTTCTGGAGTACCAATTCACTTTTCACTACTATTATTAATGGCTATTTTAGTCCAATATTAATGATTTTGTTTTCCAAAAGCTTTTTCCTATTCAGAATGCCCCTTGTTCATAATGCCCCTCTTAAATCTTAAATTGAGTCTAAGCATTTGAATTTTTTACATCTAATGCAGTATCATAACTATTTCACAGGCAGCCATCTGCTGTGAAAACTCAAATTATTCCTTTAGAACTGCTGAGTCTTCTAACTCCTATGATTTTTCTGTTTGCTCACACCTACAAGAGAGATGGTCATGTTCTTCCAGAATCAGAAGCCTGAGAAAGGCTCTCTCAAGGACTATTTAGATCTATGTTAAAATCTTTTTCAGAAAATCTCTCCTTTATGTCAACCCCAAAACCAGCTGGGGCCACAACCTCTTCTCTAACTACAAAGAAGAGCTTACTAAGGTTAGCCTCAGTAACAGTCTTAATCCAGTCAGTGGACTGGCTCTCTGTGTCAATTAGGATTAAGTTCAGCTGCACATGAACAGATACCTGTGATTTATAGAAAAAAAGAGGTTTATTTTTCTCTCACATAACAGGTCAGAAGGAAAATGGTTCAGGATAGATTGGCAGCTCTGTAGTCACCAAGAACCCCTGTTCATTCCATCTTTTCACTCTGCTACTCTTACCCCATGGTATCAATGCTCAAAATCATCTCATGGCCAAAAGATAACCACAACTCCAGAAAGCACATCCACAACCTAGGCAGAAGAAAGGAGGATGGGGGCCAGGCGTGGTGGTTCACACATGTAATCCTAACACTCTGGGAGGCAGAGGTGGGAGGATCACGAGCTCAGGAGTTCGAGACCAGCCTGAGCAAGAGTGAGACCCTGTCTCTACTAAAAAAAATAGAAAAATTAGCGAGGCACAGTAACACACATCTGTAGTCCCAGCTACTCAGGAAGCTGAGGCATGAGGATCACTTGAGCCCAAGATTTAAAGGTTGCAGCGAACTATGACGACGCCACTGCACTCTAGCCCAGGCAGCAGAGTGAGACTCTGTCTCAAAAAAAAAAAAAAAGAAAGAAAGAAAGAAAGGAGGAAGAGACAAGAGCTCCTTCTGAGGCTTCCCAGATGAGTCCATATCCTTTAAAGAGCTTTCCTATAAGTCCAACCCAAAGACTTCTGTTTACAGCTGCTAGGAAATGTCACTTTACAACTGGGCTCAATGATGTGCCCACAAGAAACAGTTATGCTACTAAGAAAGAAAATGAGAAGAGATACTGGGTAAGCAGTCTCTACCCGCATGGTTTTTCTCCCTTTCCTGAACAAGTTTCTAGTTTGCCAATGTCCCTCTTATTTATGATATACAGAATTGAAATCAAACATGTTACATGTATTCTCCTTAGCATAGAAGAGTTAACTCTTTCTGCTGCGAAACTCAAGTTATTCCTTCTATAGAATTGCTGAGTCATCTTATCTTCTATAAAACTTTGATTAATGCATTTTAAGGTTGCCCAAATTTCCCCGTAAGTCATATCAAGCTTCTAATTATTTCAAACACACATTTTTTTTTGCAAGAACTGTTCCAAAACAGGATTCCTCCATCTTATATTTGTGCAATTGATTTTCAAGGACTCTCAATTGAGCATCTTTAGTATGAGACTGTGGTCAAGTTGAAGATAGAAAAAGACATAGTATTGGACCTAGAAAGACTTGTGGTATCAAGTAAGCTAAGAAGAAAGAGCAAACATAAACACAAGACTACAAGATAACATACAAAACTTTCCAAACAAAGCTTAAGAGAAAATAAGTGCTACAAAAATGTAGAGTAAGTGTAAGTGTAAAATGAAAGGAGGTAAAAGGTTAAAAGAGAAAACACCTGACAATGTTTGTAGGAAAAGGGTAATTAGTAGAGAAGAACAGAGGCTACAGAAGAAAATATGGCTAATGGAACAGCATCCTCCCCTTCAACCCTGCATTCCACCCCCATATCCCAGCTCTCATAGATCTTACTCATCTACAAACTTAAGTGTCTGCAGAATATATTTCCCAGTCTCCACTACCTTACCTTCTATTTATTATTCCTCAGTACACTGCAATCTGGTTTTAGCCCTACCACTCCACTGAAGCTGTTTCTGTTTTGGTCACCTCTTACTTGCCAAATTACTACTCAGCCCTTATTTACCCTTTGGTAATCCAGCATTGTTGACCACTCCTTTATTTTTCTGGTCTCCATGGGATTACTCTGTGCTCACCTCTCACCCTTCCAACCATTCCCCTCCCTTGCCTATGTTGGCTCCTCTTCTTCAACATACCTCTAAATGGTAGCAGTCATTTAGTCTCATAATATATGCATTCTTCCTGAGCAACCTCACCAATGAACTAATATTACCAACTACTATTACCACTTATATACGACTTCCAAATCTTTCTAAAGCCCAACATCTGAGTTCCAAATCCATATATCCACTAGTTGAACAGACAACACTTCTCCACGTGGTTGTCTCACGGGCACCTCAATCTCAACGTGTCCAAGGGACATAGTAGTATCTTCCATTCTCACCTCAAAACTGCTTTTACTCTTGAATTTGCTACAATGGTTTCTGGCAATATTATTTCTCTACTCAACCAATCAAGAAACCTATGAATATTCTAAAATCACCCTTCTGTCTCATTCCCACGCCCACTCAATCTTCTTAATTCTACATATTTAACATTCTCTTATATTTGTCTCCTCAGCTCTATCCCTACTACTACTACTACCTGAGTTCAGGATTTCATTATATCACTGGATCACCAAAAAGGGCTAGTTCTCCCAGCCACCAATCATGCACAGTTCTAATCCATCCACCGTGGCACCAAAAAGATTGTTCCATTTCAATGACTATATTTTTCATTCCCTAGATCTCTAATTGACTCTCTTTAATAAATGCCTATTCCTATTTTATAATCACTTCTTTTTGTTAAGAATATAATAAATTCCCTATCATAAATTATTAGCTACACTTATTTTAGAACTCTTTTCTAGTAACTTTTTACTTGATCCTAAGTTCTTCTGTTTGCTGATTCTTTTTTATAGTGTTGGCTTTCCTGAAACATTTGGAGATTCTTATCTTTGTACTTGGGATTCTGTTACACTCTGCTGGCTTTTGGTACAGCTCACCCAGGGTGCAATACTCATCTCATATTGCTTTTAGCAGGAGTGGTGGAGTAGCAGAACATGCCACCACACAGGGTACCAATGCCTGGTCTTCTAGGCATGAATATGGCCAGTTATTGCAGGTGCATCCCAGGCTCATAGACCCAGGACTTCCATATGCAGTTCCCACAGGAAAACAGACCCTTTGGACCAAATTGGTGTTAGAATGTACAGAGGTCAGAGTTGCTTGGCTGCTCATTTAGTAATGCTAACAAATCACACTATTGATTTTTCTGGGACCCTTCCTACTCCCAGTTTCCCTAACCTCTGGATGTGAGTGTTACCCACAGGATCTCCTATCTATTTTCAGAAATTCTTCACAGTTTCTGATTTACAGAGCAGAGTTATCCTTCCTCTGTTTTGTGTCATGGCTACATATATATTTTTCCATTATTTCTATAGGTTTAATGAAGGAAAACAAAAAGATAGTGAGTGTTCAGTCTGCCTTCTTAAAATTGGCCAGAATAAGTTTTCCAAAATACAAATCACATCATGAATCTGTCCCTTTCTCAGCTTAAAACCCTTCAGTTGCTCCCAATTTACTACAGATTCTAAATGCCTTAGTGCCACATTCAAAGTCCTCCATATCTGACTGACTTCACACACCTGCCCATTCCCCACACAATACCCTTGATGTCCAGTCATACCTAAGTCCCTATGGTTGGCCATACACAACATGCTTTTTCAGGCCTTCATATCTTTGCATTCATCATTCCTTTGTCTCTAATGCTTCCTTCCCCAGCCCTGACATTTTTGGTCTTCTAGGCATCCTTAAAACCCAGTTTCAAAATGGTGAGAAGGGATGCGTAACAAGGTATTATCAGTGGTTGTTTTCATGATTTTTGCTTATCTGTGCTTTCTAATTTTTATAAATTAAGAACATACTACTTTTATTGGGGGAGTTAAATTTTAAAAATCTGCTTAGGAGTCCCCTCCTCTGTAAACTCTTACTTAACTAGTAAAAAAAGCTTCACTCCTCTTTGTGCCACCACACTGCAATGTTACATATCCATTTTTTATTATACTGTATTGAATTTTTTTCTTCCCCTACTAGACTATAATCTCCTTGAGGACAGAGTCCAAATCTTCATCTTTCTCTTCCCAGAACCTAAAAGAATCTGAAATCTCTTACATGCCAAATAAATGCTTGCTAGATAAACGCATGAACATCAACAAACTGGAGGACTATTCAATAAACGGTGCTGGGAAAATGGTATAGCCACATGTAGAAGATTGAAACAGGATTCATACTTCTCACCACTCACAAAAATTAATTCAAGATGGATCACAGACTTAAATGTAAGACATGAAACCATAAGAATTCTAGAAGAATATGTTGGAAAAACTCTTCTAGATAATCAGCCTAGGCAAAGAATTTATGAAGAAGACCCCAAGAGCAATCACAGCAAACAACAAAAATAAATAAATAGGACTTGAATAAATTTAAAAAGCTTCTGTACAGCCAAGGAAACAATCAACAGAGCAAATAGACAACCTACAGAATGGGAGAAAATATTTACATGCTATACATCTGATAAAGGGCTAATAACCAGAATCTACAAAGAACTCAACCAAATCAGCAGGAAAAAAATCAAACAACCCCATTAAAAAGTGGGCAAAAGACATGAACAGAAGCTTTTCAAAAGAAGATCAACTAATGGCCTATAAACATATGAAAAAATGCTCAATGTCACTAATCATCAGACAAATGCAACTCAAAACCACAATGAGATATCACCTAACCCAAGTGAGAATGGCTTTCATCAAAAAGCTCCAAAACAATAGGTGCTGGCACGGATGTGGAGAGATAGGAACAATTATGACACTGTTGGTGGGAATGTAAATTAGTGCAACCTCGATGTAAAATAATATGGAGATTACTCAAAGAACTAAAAGTATACCTACCATTTGATCCAGCAATCCCACTACTGGGTATTTATGCAAAGGAAAAAAAGTCATTGTATCAAAAACACACTTGCACTAGAATGTTTATTGCAGCATAATTCACAATCCCTAAGATGTAGTATCAACCTAAATGCCCATCAATTCATGAGTGGATTAATAAAATGTGGTATATGTATACCATGGAGTACTTACTCAGCCATAAAAAATGAATTAATGCCCTTTGCAACAATCTGGATGGAACTGGAGACCATTCACCTAAGTGAAATATCTAAAGAATGGAAAAAGAAACACCACACATACTTACTATTAAATTAGAACTGATGGAAGTAAAGCTCAACGGAAATCATGCGGGTGGGAGGGGAAGGACGGGATAGGTGAAATCATACCTAATGGGTACAATGTACACTATCGGGATGATGGGCACACTTATAACTTTGACTCAAGCAGTACAAAAGCAATCCATGTACCCCCGTAATAGTCTAGAAAAAAAATAAACTGGAAGAATTAGGAGGGGGCAGTTTTAAGCTCATATAAACTGGTCTTGGAAAGTCATTCAACTTTTCCTCTAAGAAAAAAAAAGGGGATAAAAGTATACACAGACATTTAATGGTGGTAAGGAAGCATAACAATTATGCAGTCATAGACTTTTTAACCTGGAAAAGATTTTAAGAGAGCATCACATCCAAGATCTCATGTTACAGATTAAAGAATTACATCCCAAAGAGGGTAAGTAACCTGCTCAAGCTCAGAACTTCTGAAGAATGTTGATTAGAATCCAGGTCTTCTGATTTCTATTACAGAGTTCATTCAACTTCACCGACTTACTCTATTTATTATAGTTCACATCTTTTGAGGCTTTGGCAAGGATAGTACCACCTTAACAGTTAAATACTGCTTGGAAATAAAAGTTCTCCCAACATGCACTATCACCTAAATTTTATGAGCATTCTGCCAGGGCTTGCCTTTGAATATGATTGCTTTTTGAGGCAGCTACTAGTGCTCAAACTAGAAAAAGCAAGGTAAAAAGCACTCATTTAGGCCATATATTTGCTTTCAGCAAGTGACCAAATAAGATACATAGATATATAAGACTTGCTATTTTTATGGATATAGTCTGTAATTTACTCAGCCAACCTAAAAACAAATAAACAACATAAAAAGTTGGCCAGGCACGGTGGCTCATGCCTGTAATCCTAGCACTTTGGGAGACTGAGGCAAGAGAATTGCTTGAGGCCAGGAGTTTGAGACCAGCCTGAGCAACAACCAGCACCTCCCCCCCAGACTCCTGTCTCTACAAATAAAAAGAAAAATCAGCCTGGCACAGTGGCGCATGCCTGTAGTTCCAGCTACTCTGGAGACTGAAGGAGAAGGATCGCTTGAGCTCAGGAGTTTGAGGTTGCAGTGAGCTATGATGCCACTGCACTCTAGCCCAGGCAACAGAGGGAGACCCTGTCTTAAATAAATAAATAAATAGTCATCTGTTAACATTGAAAGCAAGGTAAATTTCCCAAACTTGCGAATTTGTGGGCTTGCAAAGCAGAAAAAGAGGTTTTTGTCAGTTTGTTTTTGCTAATGGGTTGTTCCCCTATATTGGAAACAAAAAGTTAACACAGATACAGACTTAAAATCAAAACAGAACTTTCACTGTCTTATTAGTTTTCTTTTTTTTTTAAATAAATTTAATTGTGTATATTTAAGATTTATAATGATGTTATAGGATACATTTAGATAATAACATGATTCTACAGTGAAGCAGATTAACATATCTATCATCTCACAGCTACTTTTTAATGACAAGAGCATCTAAAATCTACTTATTTAACAAAAATCCCTAATATAATACAATTTTATTAAGTTTGGTTCTTATGGTGTACATTAGATCTCTAAATTTATTTATCCTATATATCTGCTATTTTGTATCCTTTGACCTATATCCCCCCATTTCCTCACTATCACCTCTGCCTGTGGTAACCAGTTTCATTCTGTATCTCGGTGTATTTGAGTTTTAATATATATATTCCACATATAAGTGAGATCATGCAATAGTTTTCTTTCTGTGTCTGGCTTATTTCACTTAACATAATGTCCTCTAGGTCCATTCAAGTTGTGGCAAATGGCAGGATCTCATTTTTTTAAGGTTTATATAATATTCCATTGTATATACTATAGCACATTTTCTTTATCCATTCATCCATCAATAGACATTTAGGTTGTTTCCACATCTTGGCTATTGTGAATAAAACTGCAATGAACATGCGAGTGCAGATGTCTTTATGAGGTGGTGATTTCATCTCCTTTGGGTATATTATATACCCAGAAGTGGGATTGCTGGGTCATATGGTAATTCTATTTTTAATTTCTTTAGGAACCTCCATCCTAGGGCTCCCGTTTCTCCACATCCTCATCAACATATATTATCTCTTGTTGTTTTGATAATAGCTATCCTAAGGGGTGTGAGGTGATATCTCATTCACCATGGTTTCCAAGCTTGCAGTCCATCATGGCCACTTTAGGTAGTCTTGCATTGTAACACTCAGGATGTTATAAAATTATTTTTCATTATGAGGAGATAACACTGCTGATATGAGGCCATAAAGAAGTCTGACATATGAGAAATCCCCACAAGACTTTGGCCACATAGTCATCAACCCCTTCTATTAATATTTTAAATATTCATAAATACATTTTCTTGTCCTCACTCTTCCCCCTCAAGACATTTCTCAGCTCCTCTATTAAGGAGCACTGAAAAGATTTGCAAAGATCCTATACACTCACGTCTAAGTATACGTGGACCCTGGACTTTGTCATTTTAAAGTAAGTATTGAACAAAACAAAAATAAAAGGAAATAAAAGGAAAATGCAAACTAAGTGAGCTTGAAGTGAAGTGATTTCAATGCCACTGCACATTATTATGCTTAATTTGCATATAGATGATGAACTTGTGGGAAATAACTATGTGAAAAACAACAGCTAGATTAAGAACAATGGGCCTTAGCAGGAAAAAGATTCCACAAACCACCTGAGAGGCAAGATGGACAAAAGCCAAAAATCTGAAACATAGATCCAGGACCATATTACTGCAAAAGTGTTTAAGAAACAGGTTTTTCCACTCATCAGGTATGTCTTTATTTCCCAAAGTAAATACCTGTTATTAGCTAAAAATTCCTCACTATTAGTCACAATAAAGACTCTCTCACTAAAATGTCCCAATATAAATACATAGGAAGGTAAATGTAATTATTGAGCCAGTAATCCTTCCCTAGCTCGTAACATAATAAATTGATCATTTTTTACTTAAATCAAAACTATTAATTATCTTTTGCCCAACACTCCTTCAGATATTCTGCTCACTGACAGTTAAAAGACTTACAAAGGGGATGCCAGAAAAATACGCTAAACTCTGAAATCAGAAATCTTTGGTTGCAACTCTGATGCACTTTGCCAATCTTTAATCTGGAACTATTTAATAAAATGCTACTTCCCAGAAGTAGTAGAGAATTTAATAGTTCATGGTGTGTTGCACTGAGAACTTTTTAAAAAATGAGAACTTTAAAACCAATTTTTAAAAATATATAATATGCTAAAAGTAAAGAATATATATATTTTACCACTAGCTAAAATATCTAAGAGTTTAAGTTATCAGTATGCCAAACATGGCTGCTTTTTTCATAAAGTTAGCAAACATGAGTTTTTATAGCATAACCATCATGAAAAAATTAGGTGGGTAAATTAAGGCAGCACTAAAGAGAATATATATCTGACATCCAACTCTCAAATATTCTTATGGAGAAAAAAGTGGTAGAAAGTTAAGTGGTTAAAGGTACTTTCAGGCAGAGGTAAGCTGATTACAAAACCTGTGCCCTAGAAAATACTGATTAATGACTCAATGTCAACCGGTGAAAAGGACTGTGTGGTCTGCCTCAGTGCTCAGCCCCAGGCTACTCTGTTAGATTTTTTTTTCAATAATTTGTTCTAATAATTCAAAAACTTGTTCACTGTATCTATTGATAATACAAAACTGAGTAGGCCAGACAGTACAATAAATGAAAATTTTAAATGGTAAATGATCTAAATAGTCTAAATAAACTAGATATAAATTAAAGGTGATAAGTACATAAGCATTTGCTATACAGTATTCTTTATATGTTAATATTTTTATATATTCTTTTTCATCTCTTAAATGTTTATTTTAAAGCATTTTTTAGGATTGCCACATGAAAAAGAATAAAATTGGAACCTTATTTTAGACCATACACAGAAATCAACTCAAATGTAAGATCTGAAACCATAAAACTACTAAAGAAAACATAGGGGAAAACCTTCTTGACATTGGCCTTGGCAATGATTTCTTGGTATCCACCAAAAGCTCAGGCTACAAAAGCAAAAATAAATAAATGGGACTATAACAAACTAAAAAGCTTCTGCACAGCAAAGGAAATAATCAAAAAAATAAAAAGGCAACCTATGGATTGGAAAAAATATTTGCAAACCTTATATCTGATAAGGGATTTATATCCAAAATGTATAAAGAACTCATATAACTCAATAGCAAGAAAACATATAGCTCTATTAAAAAATAAGGAAAGGACCTGAATATACATTTCTCCGAAGATGACATAAAAATAGGGAACAGGTATATGAAAAGATACTCTACATCACTAATCATCAGGGAAATGGAAAACAAAATCACTATGAGATATCACTGCACATCCATTAGGATAGCTATTACCAAAAAGACAAAAGATAAGTGTTGGAGAGGGTGTGAAAGAAAGGGAATCCTTGTACGCTGTTGGTGGGAATGTAGATTGGTGCAGCCATTATAGAAAACAGTACAGAGGTTCCTAAAGAAATTAAAAATTGAAATTACCACATGACCCAGCAATCCCTCTTCTCCACATATACCCAAAGGAGATGAAATCACCACCTCATAAAGACATCTGCACTCGCATGTTTACTGCAGCATTATTCACAATAGTCAAGATAAGGAAACAACCTAGGTGTCCATTAACAGACGAATACATAAACTGTGATACACATACACATACACACACACATACACACACACAAACCCCCACGTGCAATGGAATATTACATCAGCCTTAAAGAGGAGAACATCCTTTATTTGCCACAACATAGATGAACCTGGAGGACATTTTGGTAAGTGAGATAAGCCAGACACAGAAGGAAAAATGTTGCATGATCTCGCTTATATGTGGAATATTTTAAAAAGTCAAATATACAGATAGAGAATAAAAAAGGTGGAGGAGGGGAAGAAATGGAGAGATTAGAGGATACAAAGTAGCAGATATACAGAATGAACAAGTCTAAAGATCTAATGTACAACATGAGGACTACACTTAAAAATAGCATACTGTATTCAAGATTTTGCTAAATGAGTAGATAATAGCTGTTCTTATTACAGGGAAAAAAATAGGTAACTATGAGATGACATATATGTTAATTTGTTTCACTATACAGTAACCATTTTACTATACATACTCTTCCCTCGGTATCCACAGGGAATTGGTTCCAGGACCCCTTCAGATACCAAAATCTGGAGATGTTCAAGATATAAAATGGTGTGGCATTTGCATATAACCTATGCACATCCTCCTGTATACTTTAAGTCATCTCTAGATTACTTATACCTAATAATGCCTAATATAATGTAAAGGCTATGCAAATAGTTGTTATACTATATTTTTAATTTCTATTGTATTTTGTTGTTACATTTTTTCCCAAATGTTTCCAATCCACAGTTGGCTGAATCCATGGATGGAACCCACAGATACATAGGGCCAACTACCTATGTATTTCATAATATCATGTTGTACACCTTAAATATACACAGTAAATTTTATTTAAAAAAATTTTTTTTAATTAACAATAAGTAAAGGCAAGAATGAAGGATAGTATGAAGTACTTTCCCTAGGTTATTTTGTGTAAATCTCACAACAATCCTAATAATAAGGAATTAACATCCTCATTTTTTCTTAAAAAAAAAAAAAAAAGTCATGTCCAGGGATGGGGAACCTGGGGCCTTAAAGCCACTTGTGGTCTTCTAGGTCCTTAAGTGAAGCCTTTTGACTGAATCCAAATTTTACAGAACAAATCTTTTTATTTTTATTAATTCATTTTTGTTCATCTTTTATATTTTTATTTTATTTTAAAAATGAACATATTTAAAATACCAAAGAATAAAATAAGTTTCAACAAAATAATCCTCCCAGATTGATCAGCACAATTAGAACATTAGTAAGCCATAAGGGCTAAATTCACAGCTACTACGCTCATGATTTCCTTCTAACTTCCCCACCTGACTGGCTCCACTACCACACAAGGCTGGTTAGCAAGAGTTTATAGGAGTTAAGTACGCCAGTCTGTTATCAGCTTTTGACAATGGTGCACTGTGTTTCTGTCTGAAGTGGAATTTGTGAATAGCTGTACAGCTCAAAAGTATTTTTTAATTCTGTCTGTTTAATATCCCCTCATGTCAAATAAGACCAAGAGAACACTGAAGAGAGAAAACATTTTTAATGAGGATTGGGAATTGCAATATTATCTCATTTCTGCTAAAGATAAGATGATTTGCTTGCTTTGTGATACTGCAATATCAACATTAAAGAAATTCAATGCTACTCAGCATTATAACACTCATAGGACTACAAATATTTTAAATTAGAAGGAGAGGCATGAAAGGTTGTATTGTAGAAATTAAAAGATGAAAAGCAACAGCAAAGACAATTCTTTCAAGCAGCAATAAGACCTGGAAATAATACCACTAAAGCAACTTATAAAGTAGCTTATATACTCAGGGAAAAATGGGAAGCCATTCAGTGATGTAGAAATTGTGAAAGAATACATTGCTGAAGTTGTAGGATACTTGGACCCCAATAACATTTCAAAGTACAAACAACTGCCACTTTCAAGGAGAACCATAAGTGTTTGACAGCATGAATTAGCCTTCAACTTAACAGAACAAATTCATGCAATACTTAAGAAGGAAAACATATATTATTCAATCGCTTTGGATGAATCAACTGATACTACTGACTTAGCACAGGTTTTATATTTCATTCGAGTCATAACAGAAGATCTTCTTTGCTAGGAAGAGTTACTCACTTTGGGCACTCTTGCAAACAGAACACAGGGAACAGATATCTTCAATAACTTTCAAGATAAATGTTGTGAAGTTGGACTGAATTTGGTAAATTTAGTGAGTGTATGTACAGATGGTGCACCTTCCATGTCAGGAAAACATGAAGGGTTTATTGCACATATAAAAAGCCCCCCATGCTCTCATTTCTTTTCATTGTATCATACATCAGCAAAATCTCTGTGCTACAGCTACTATTTTAAGTAACACTTTGCAGTAAGTTTAAATATTGTTAACTATATTCATGCAAATGCAACATGCCATCATCAGTTTTGTAACATGCTAAAGTTGAAGGATGAGGTACTCAGTATGGATTTGCCGTATCATTCAAAAGTGTATTGGCTATCACAGGGACAGGTGTTAGCCAAAATTTTATCTCTGTGATAATGGATAGTTAAATTTTATAAAGAACAGAATCAGCAATGTGAATTATTGAAAGATTTCTATAGGAATGAAGCATTTCTGTGTGATATCATGTCAAATCAAAACAACTTGAATATTTCTTTGCAAGGTAAAACTAAGTCTATATATGATATGGCAAAAAATCCCAAGCATTTCAAAAACTACCTTTTTTCAAAACACCACTTCTTCATTCAAATTTTGGATGAACATTTTCCCCCGTTAGCCAAGGTCACTGATGAACAGGATGATATATGTGAATCATTTGAAGAATATGCAGCTATTATAGACCTATTATTTGGAGAATACAATGAAAGGTTCACTTATTTTGAGAATCATGACATCACACTCAAATTAGCATTTCAGCCTCACCTAGTTGATATCACCAAGGCACCTAAAGAACTACAGATGGAATTGATTGAGCTCTCAGTAGATGACATTTTTTTTATATATATAAAAGTTTTTTTTCTATTTTGAGTAGAGACAAGGTGTCACTCTTGCTCAGTCTGGTCTTGAACTCCTGAGCTCAAGCGATCCTCCCACCTGGGCCTTCCGGAGTGCTAGGATTACAGGCGTGAGCTATCATGCCTGGCCAGTAGATGACATTTTTAAGTCATTGTTTGATGCTAAGAGAGATCCAACTGAAATATGGAAAAATGCAGTCGAATACCCACGCCTTTGACAACATGCCCAAAAAATGCTTTCTTGCTTTTCAACCATTTATTGGTGTGAATCTACATTCTCCTACCTAACCCAAATCAAGACACCCTTAAGGTCACAAATGACTAACACCCATCTAGAGGATCAACTGAAACTGCAGGCCTCCATGCTGCAACCAAATATTCAAATACTTTCCAACAAAAAGTAGATATAACAAAGTCATTAAAAGTTTAGTTAACTTTAAAATTAACAAATAGTTTTCATTATTTGAAATTATTAAGTACATAGTAGTTAGATATATCTAATTAAAGTTTCTTGAATGTGACCTTATTTGATTACAGCTAAATTAATGTGATCTTCCAACATGAAAATGCTCCCCACCCCTGGTCAAGTCAACAGTCCAAGGAGATACTTTACCAATAAATGGAGGAACCCAAATCTTTCTGCCTCCGAAGTTCGTGCCTCATTTTACTATACCATTTTTCTCTATTCTTAGTTTAAAATGAAGACAGGAAGATCTGGTTTAGCAGCCAATTATAAAAGGGGGGAGAAAGGGGAAGAGAAGAATTGATTTACCTATAGGTCTTTATGACCAGAGTAGTTAATGGAAACAAAATGTGGGATACAACCATTAAAAAAAAAACTAACTGGAAACTAACTACTGTAATCGCACTGATTAAATACACCTATTCTAATGTTAACTACCAGAATCACATCTGAACTCTTATGTGAGGTTTTAAATATAATGTAAAGGAATTACAAATTAGAGAATATCCAGAAGGATTTCCCAGAGTCTAAAAACAATGATATACAAGAAACAATTAAGCTAGGGAAATTTACTCTGGAAAAGAAAAGCATATGGGAAGATAGAATAGCTATCTTCAAATAGAGATATCAAAGTAGTCATCAAATATCTGAAGCCTTGACATACCAGAATGAACACAGACTTGCCCTATACAACTTCAGAGAGTAGAACTAGGACCAGTAAGATCACATTCTAAAGAGGCAGAGCTCAGGATGATTATTAGAACTTTCTAACATCAGAAAGACTAGAACTTGAGGTAGCTATTTCCACACTACTAAGATATTTAAGCAGAAATGAGAGAGATTAAATAACCAAAGGTCCCTTACAGATCTCAGATTCTGTTTCTCTAATCTTTATCCTTAATATAGGGTCCTTATTCTGTAGAATAAATTGAATCCTTGATTTCAACTGTATGTTAGTCATTTACTAGCATTTTATATGCATCTTCCCATAAAATAAACAAATATCACAAATTATGATCCAATTGGCAATTCAGTCCACAAAAGCTTATTTTACAAAGTTTTACTATAATATTAATTACGTGGAATCACATTTTATTAGCTTTTATTTTTCTCAAGTTCAACCTAATCTTTACCCCCACAACTAGGCTACTAAATTTGGAAAATGAGACTCTACTGAAGAATCAACCTGAGTTCTGAGCAAGTGAGCAGCAGGTCATCAGAACAAGACAGAAAATGTCTTTACTTCCCCTAAAATGATTGCTTCCCAGAGTACCATCCCTAGTAATTTTTTCATAAAACAATTTGGTTTTGCAATACTCCACCTTTGTGCACAGCATTCCCTAAGCTCCTCTTCCCCAACTTCAGTACCCAGATTCTCTAAGGCACCTCACATCATAGTAACCTACTCTAGCCCTACTCTGGTTGCTCCAATTTACCACAGTACCCTGATCTCCAAAATTACATTTCTCCCTTCTAATCACAGTTCCTACTCTGTAAATTAAACGAACAACAACAACAACAAAAACTCAAGTAGGGCCCAAAAGGCAATCTGATTTGAACAATTTATAAAAATTTTTATAATCTCTTAGCCTAACCAGGAGTATCTAAAAAGCAGGCATTTGTCTACTCAAATTAATGCTTAATAAACAGAATTTCAGGCAATATAAAGTGAAATTTAAAAAATCTAGCTGGCTATAATGGTGCATGCCTATAATACCAGCTACTTGGGATGCTGAGGCAGCAAGATCACTTGAGCCCAGGAGTTCAAGACCAGCCTGGGCAACATGTGGAGACCCTGTCTCCAAAAAAAAAACAAATCAGACAATGTGGGTAAAGATATTTTCATGTAAAGTCATCATACACTTTGTCTGAAATCAGCTCCCATAAGTGAACTGTTTCATAACTTCTCTCCTTCCTCTAATTCTGAGCTTTCAAATCCTTTAAAAAGCCTAGTTTCTAACAATTGTATCCCTGTTACATGGGAGAAAGGAGTCTCTGATAATAAGTAGGACTGGGGGAAATGGCTTCTATTGGTACTTGTATATATGATTAAATTGTAATTTGATAGAAACCTTGATACATAAATCAAATATTAAGAAGCAGGAAATTAGAAAAATCCTAAGATTAAGGAAAATGAATTTGTATACTTTTCTCAAGCTTATGTGACACCTGCTCTGTCATTATGACCCTCAAATGTCAATGTAAGACAAAAACAATATACTTAACAGCTTTAAAAAATAGGTATAAAAGATTATTTTTAAAAAACTGGTCAGGTACAGTAAAAACAACAGTAAAAATAACTGGAAGAAGGCAAATGGAAAGACACAGCCCATGAAAGTGTCTTTTGAAATGAACAGATAACGCAAAATGCAAATAATCTACCCACAGATAATCCTGACTTGTACATACATATAATTGAGAGTGAAATTATATCATATTATTTTGAATTAACACATGTAAAATCTGAATAGTGCCTGGTATAAGATAAACATTCAAAAGGTGTCTACTTCTGTAACTATTGGTTTATAATTTCCACTGTTTGTGGTTTAAGTTGATTCTAAATACTCAACCCTGCCTTCTCTAAGAGTGTGAGTACTACACACGTCAAGAAAAATGCAATCTAAATGTATTACCTCTTTCAGATCCTTAAATGCAAGAATCCTCTAATTATAACATTATGTTAGATTATAAATTACTAGAGAATATAAATATACAGCTATTAATTAAAGTTTTACTTTATTCTTTCCATCTTTGACAATCTTTAGCCCCCTTCAAATCTATTTTAATATCTGGCCCAAACCATCCTTCAATGTACATTTTGATTGCTGTATTCTCTTATTCCATTGCTCTTCCTCTTCCCACTTCCCCCAAATCAGGACCAAACTCCTAGCTCTCAGATTTGGGCACTTCATCTGGTGTGCTCTCTTTGTACTTTCAAAATGCCTTCTAATATGGGCCCTCATTAGATACCATTATAATAACTGTTGCTGTATCTACCTCCAGCATATTCTGAGAGTTCCTTGAGGATGAGGTCCATATTTTCATCATCTTTATGAGGCTGGTACACACAAAGCTTGACACTGCAGGCTTCTAAATGTCTGCTGAATGAATGACTCTATTCTTCAGGAATAAACTAAATGATGAGAAATTATTTAATAAATTATAGTACAACTAGATGAAATAAGGTAGTGGTTACTGAACCATCTCCATAAAAACTAAGACATTGTGAAGACTCAATAATAAATGTTAGAGAAGTTGCACATCACGGTGATTAAGAGCAAGAGTTAGTCCATGCTGGAAAATCTAGGAGTTCATCCATCTAAAAACCATGTAATGAGAGACTACTATAAGCCAGGTACTATTCTATCTTGCCCTCACAGAACTTACATTCCACGTGGAGAGGCAAAGAATAAACAATAAAATATATAAATTATATAGTATGTTATAAGGTGGTATGTATTGTGGGGAGGAGAGAATGGGGAAAGAAGGGGATTGGGAGTGAAGGGGATAGGGATACTAAATAAGATGGCTCACATCTGATAGAATAGCAATTAACAAAAAAGAAAAAAGATAAGTCTTGGCAAGGATGTGGAGCAAAGGGAACACTTGAACACTGTTGGTGGGAATGTAAATTGGTACAGCCATCATGAAAAACCATAGGGAGGTTCCTCAAAAAAAATAAAAATAGAATTACCATATGATCCAGCAATCCGACTTGTGTATATACTGAAAGGAAATGAAGTCAGTATGTTGAAGAGATATCTGTACTCCCATGTTCATTACAGCATTATTCACAATAGCCAAAATACAGAAACAACCTAAGTATCCATAGACAGACTAATGGATAAAGAAACTGGTATGCGTATCTGTGAAACCATAAAACAAAAGAAAGAAAGAAACTGGTGTGTGTGTGTGTGCATGAAATGAAATAGGATTCAGCCTTTAAAAAAAAAAGGAAATCCTGTCATGTGTGACAACATCAATGAACCTGGAGGACATCATGCTAAATGAAATAAGCCAGGCACAGAAAGACAAATACTACACAATCTTACTTATACGTGGAATCTTAAAAAGTTGAACTCATAGAAGCAGAGAATAGAATAGTGGCTACCAGGGCCTGGGGGGAGGGAGGAGGCAGGAATGGGGAGATGTTGGTCAAAGCATACAGAGTTTTATTTAGGGTGAATTCTGGAGATCTATTATACAGCATGGTGACTATAGCTAATAATAATGTATTATATACTTTAAAATTGCTAAGAGAGATCTTAAATGTTCTCATGACAAAAAAGCATGTGAGGTGATTGATAAGTTAATTATCACAGCTTGATTGATCATTTGCAACATATACACATGTCAAAACATCATGTGGTATACTATAAATATATAAAATTTTTTATTCATCAATTATACTTTAATAAAGCTGGGAGTGGAAGAAGAGGGAGAGAGAGAGACAGGTAGACCTCCTTTAATCAAGGTAAGATTTGAGCTAAGACTTGAAGTAGTTGAGAGAGCAGTCAAGTAAATATCTGGGGAGAAGAACATCAAGAGCAGAAAAAAGCCACTAAAGCTAATGCTCCTAAGGCAGGAAGAGGCCTGGCATATTCAAGGAACAGCAAAGTTGTCAGTTTGGCTAAAGGTGAAGGAGCAAGGAAAAGAAATAGTAGGAGAGGTCATAAAGGTAGCAAGGGCCAGATCATACAGAGCTTTGCAGGACACTATACAGATTATGACCTTCTTCCCAACCTCAAGACTTTATTTTCCACATAACATTTTATTGAGGTATAATGAACATATATAATCAACTGCATATGTTTATAAGTCTTGATATATGTATATACCAATAAAACCATCACCACAATCAAGATTATGAAATATCCATCATTCTCAAAAGTTTCCTTGCGTGTTCCTGTGATCCCTCATTCCCAGGCCTCCCTACACTCAACCCAATCCGCAGACAAGCATTGAACTGCATTCTGTCACTATTGATTAAGCTGCATTTTCTAGGATTATAATAAATGAAATCATACAGAATGCACTCCTTTTTGGTGGGCATCTTTCACTCAGCATAATTATTCTCATATCTATCCAAGTTGTTATGTATATTGATATTTCATTCATTTTTATTGCTGAGTAGTATTCCATTTAATAGATATACCACATTTGTTTATCCATTTACCTGTTAAGGACATTTGGATTGTTTTTAGTTTGGGACTATTAAAAAAAAAAACACTGCTATAAAAACTCAGGTTCAAATCTTTGTATGAATATATGTTTTCATTTATCTTGAGCAAATACCTAAAAGTGGGATGGCTAGGTCACATAAAGGTCACAAAAAAGGGTATGTGACCTTTTAAAAAAAAAAATTGTCAAACTATTTTCCAAAGTGGTTGTACCATTTTACATTCTCACCAGCAGCGTGTGAGCATTCCAGTTGTCAGCACTTAGTGTGGTCAGTCCTTTTAATTTTAGCTATTTCTAATAGGTGGTATTATAGTGATCTCTCATTATGGATTTTATTTGCACATATTGCATATATATGTACATATGCAAAGATATGTACAACACCAAAATCAATTTTAGAACATTTTCATCATCTCAAAAAGAACCCCTGTACCCTTCATCTGTCTTACCCAGTTCCCCCAACCCAGCCCTAGGCATCTACTTTCTGTCTCTATAGAGACCACTCTATTAGTGGTCTTTTGTGACTGGCTTCTTTCAATAAGCATAATGTTTCCAAGGTTCATCCACATTGTAACATGTATACGTACTTCATTCCTTTTTATGGTTGAATATTATTTCATTATATAGATAGGCTACATTTTGCTTATCCATTCATCAACTGATGGATATTTGGGTTGTTTCCATCTTTTGACTATTATCAATAATGTTATTATAAACATTTGTGCACAAGTTTTTGTGAGGACATTTCCCATTTCTCTTGGGTATATACCTTAGGAGTGGAATTGCTGGGTTATTTGATAACTCTATGTTGAATCATTTGAGAAACTGCCAGACTGTTTTCCAAAGTGGCCACACCACTTTACTTTCCCACTAGCAGTGTATGAAGGCTCTGACTTCTCACATCCTTGTCAACACTTATTATCTGACATTTTAATTCTAGCTATCCTAGTGGGTGTGAAGTGGTATCTCACTGTGGTTTGGATTTATGTTTCTCTGATGGCTGTTTTCTCATACTCTTATGAGTGTCTTTGACGATCAGAGGTTCTTAACTTTCACAAAGTTCAATTTACCGTTTTTTTTTTTCTTTTATGGATCATCCCTGTTGTGTTGAATCTAAGAAATCTTTGCCTAACCCAACAACACAATGGTTTTATACTATGCTTTCTGGAAGTATTAGTTTTAGCTATTACATTTAGTTCTATGATCCATTTTAAGTTGTTTTTTTTAAATGTGGTATAAGGTATGGATCACGGTTCAGTTTTTTGCATGTGGATATTCAAGTGTTCCAGCAGCATTTGTCGAAAGACTACTCTTTTGTCACTGAACTACTTTGATGCCTTTGTGGTAAATCAATTTAACACATGTGAATGCATCTATTCCTAGACTCTATATTCTGTTCCATCAATCTACTTATCTGTCTTGAGATCCATACCACTCTAGTGTGGTTACTGTAATTTTATAAGAAGACTTGAAGATAGGTATTATAAGTCCTACAACTTTTTTCTTTCTTCAAAGCTGTTTTGGCTACTCTAGGACATTTGTATTTCTATATAAATTTTAGAATCAGCTTGTCAATTAGTACAAAAAAATCCCGCTGGAATTTTGACTAGAATTTCACTACATACACGGAACAGTCTGTTTAGGTAAAAGTGACATCTTAACAATATTTAGTCTTCTGATGCATAAACACAGTATCTCTCTCCATTTACTTAGATCATCTTTAGTGTCTCTCAGCATTGTTTTATAGTTTTCACTGCATAGGTCTTAAACGTCTTTTTTTCATATTTATCTCTAAGCATTCTGTAGTATTTGATATGTTTATCCATGGCATTAGTTTTTATTTCAAGTTACAAATATTCATTTCCAATATATAGAAACACAATTCATATTTATGTATTGATCTTATATCCTACACCTTGTTAAATTCACATGTTACTTCTGGTAGCTTTTTTGTAGAATCCATTTGTATATGATCATGTCATCTGCAAATAAAAAGTTACTTCTTCCTAGCCAATCTCAATGCCTTTTATTTCTTTTTCTTACTTTATTGTACAGATTAGAAACTCTAGTACAACATGAAAGACAAAAGCATTCAGTCTTTCACCATTAAGTATAATGTTAAACTGTAGGGTTTTCATAAACACCCCCCATTTATCAGGTTAAGGAGGCTCCCTTTTTCTTAGTTTGCTGTGAGTTTTTACCTCTATTTCTAATTTGCTACATTTTAGTCAAATGCTTTTTCTGCATCTATTGAGATGATCATATTTCTTCCTTTTTAGTCTGTTAATATGGTAAAATACATTAATTAATTTTTGAATGTTAAGCCAACCTTGTATTCCCAAGATAATCATAATGTATTATACTTTTTATGTATTATTGGATTTGATTTGCTAAAATTTTGTTAGGACTTTTTACATCTATGTTCACTCAATAAATGGTTATTATTACTAATGATGTTAGATGAGAAACAGAATACAAGAACAAAAACACACAGGAAGAATAACTATACAAAATACGTATACTTGTAGACAACTATCAGAAAGAACTATATAATAATGAAAACAGCGTAGAATCATAAGGTACATTCCAAAATTTTGATATTGTTACTATATTACCATTTTACTAACTAAATTTTTAAATAATCCTCTTCCTAGCTATAAACCCTAGCAAATTATCATTAGAAACACCCAGTCATGCCTTCTCTACCATCCTATGCCCTGATACAAAGATAAAACTATTTTAAAATGAAAAAGTTAGGAACAACTAAGCTCAATGATAACCACTTCAAAAATGCGTGTTCTGTGGCTTTTAGTAGAATCTTTCTATAAACAACTATTTTTCCAATACTCTAGTTCTAATTATTTGAACCAGAGAAATACATGTATGTCAAAGGCATGCCTACTAGACAAATTAGCCTTCTAGTTTACATGGAAGGAAGTCTCACAGTAGTAACAACACCTTGTCAGTGTGCAAAAACTCCCAAAGATATAAACCCTATGAGAGACCTCAGCTCCAGATGAAGAAAATCCAAAAAGAACCTGGCTATGAAAAAATGCAATGTGTAGTCCCACATACAAAACAAATGCACATGCTTAGAAGGAGGTTGGTGCACACTGAGTCTGGAAGAGGATGGAGAGTGTGCAAAGAGAGGAGCAATGACAAGCAGAAGGGATCCAGAGTATGGAAGAAGAGGGAACCTGAAGAGAAAAAGGAAGACTTTCACAGAGAGTGCAGTATAAAAAGCACAAATTCAACTCTCTACAAAAGCTGAAGTGTAAAAAAAAAAAAAGCATGTAAATGGGGCAAGTTGAAGACAACAGGAAAATGTGGAGCCTGTATCTAACTGAAGAAGTCCCCACTAGCCTTAAAGACACAAATATTAAAGCACTGTGTAGTCCAAACAAAATGGTGCACATATATGGTTGAGGGAGATGTGTGGGGGAAAAAATTGGTATATAAAGATGTATTTTAAAATGAAAAAAAGCTGGCTGGAAAAAGTACATTGGAATAAAGGTTAGAGAGGCAATTTTATAGAAACAGGTAGAGGTAGTAACAGAGAAAGGGAGAAAGATGACACTAACAGGTAGGAGAAGAGAAAAAAAGATCAGTATCAAACTGAGAACTGAAAGGCTAGGTTAGGCTGACTTAAAAAAAAATGTGAATCTTCATTAAAAGAATTATTTACTGACATTTCATTACTGTGGCCATTAGTTGAGCTCAGTTAATAGCAAAGACGTATAATCACTTACATTTACAGCTTAATGAACTTTTGTCTTTGCTCCTCCCCTCAATCAAAAAAAATGGCAAATCCTATCTATATTCCTAGAGAAAAAAATTATTTCATAGGTCAGGGTCCATGTCACTTGTGCCATTATAAAATGCAGAGCAGGGCTCAGCCTGTTCTGCCTACCGAGCAGCCAGCATGGAGGAGTCTCCCTCAAGCAGCTCAGAGTGATCACCGGCTGGCTCAGCTGCCATGGCTCTTCCTTAGTAAAGAGCTTCTGAGGCGCTGACAAAGGGCAAAGGCAGAACTAAAAGAAGAATAACTTTTTTCTTGAAGAAACTTCACTGAGGGTTTCCGGTTCTTGTTTTTGTTTTTAACTACTGGTCCAGTGAATTATAGAACAGTTTTGGAATAGCTATGGAAAAAAATACTGAATAAAGTTATAAATCTAAACTGTAACTTTCAGAAGTTCACCAAATTAATAGCTTTTGTTTAGGGATAATACTGTGTTTTGTTTTGGATAATTACTCGCTTACTTTATTTGCTCTGTGGCTTTTTTTCTCTCTCTTGCTTTTTAACATTTTCCCCTAGCTTCCATAATGTTCCCATATTCCTTTCACAACTTGGGACAAAAACAAGCAAGCAAGACAGCCTTCCTCCAAGCAGTCAGTATAGTACACATCACCCTTCGTCTCTCAAAACAGAGATAAATGTTAAAAAGGGTGCCAAAATAAATGTCCCCAAAATAAGTTATTCCTAAATGCACTTTTAATAATTTAGTATTAATAACTTCACATGAAACATGTTTTTAATATTAAATATTGGAAAATAAAAGATAAGCTCTTTCAGATAAGCTCTTTCTCAATGCTAAATTGTATTAAACAGCTATGATGATTTATTCTCACGCCTGGAGTCCAAGCAAAGGTCAAGATGTGATAAGCACCCTTACTTCTGGCTCCCACACTTGCTTCTTAATCCAATGAACCTGGACCATCTGTCTTTAAGTTGTGGATTGTTAATGTAATTTCATTACCTCTACAGATTCACATGACACTCATTATACTACACTTAACAATATTTACTTTGCATTAAACTATCTTAGATGTCTTTCAATGTCAAAATCTTGAGCCATATAAATTTAACTTTCTATTTACATGTTTACATTTTATTATCTAGTACCCTATACATATTTTATTACTCTGTTAATATTATTCATTTTAAGTCACAATTGCCAGAGACTCATTTTACTTGTTCACATCACTGATTCCCCATAGAGCTTAATCAAGTAAAACACAGGTAATGAAGATTATTACCAATGCTTATGTGACTGTATTATTGCCAAGAAATTAAAATTTCCTATTTTTCAACTAAACTGGCCAAATGAATTCTGAGTAGCCTTACACCAGAGTAAGTTAGTCACCAATCCTGAGCCACACAGTTCCAGGAGCCTGCTCATTTGATAATATAAATGTTTCCTTACACCAAGTGCTTCTACAGTCGGCCAGAGAAATTGCTGGACCTAATAACTGCTTACCATCAAGAACCTTATGAATCCCACTTTAGATTATGCTAAAAATTGGTGATGGAAATGTTCAGAAAATAAAACTCGTACACTCAGACAGTAATGTCTAAATTATTATTCTTTATTAAGTAATGTCAAATTATTCTCCAAAGTTAAGGAGGCATAGACTCTTCAACCAGTGATTCCAACCCCATAGAAACACACTCTCTCACTCTCTCCCTTACATGTTCTCTATAGAAACTCACACATGTGCACAAACAGCATGTTCAGAAATGTTGACTACAGCATTGTCTAACAATAAAACACTGGAAACTACTACCTAATAACCACCCAGAGGAGAGTGGGTAAGTAAATTATGAAAGTAGCCATGAAATAGAAATCACAGGAAAAAATGATGAGGTTGAGAGAAAGCTAATTGCAAGAGCATACTGCAGAATAGTATGTATCTAAAGTTTAAAACATGCAAAACAATTACATTAATTCTGGAAACAAGTATTTTCAGGATCGTGGTTCCTCTGGGGAATGGAGGAGGGTAAAAGAGAGAGGGTAAACAGAAGGTTCAACTCTACAATGCTTTACTTCTTAAAAAAAAAAAAATCTGAAACAAATAGGCCAAAATGTTAAGATCTGAATAAGCTGCATGGAAGTGGAATGATTATTCTACTATTCTTTATTTCTTTTCTACATGTTTGAAATATTTTCTATCATTCAGGATATAAAGAAATCTGAAGTGGGTAGATTCCATTTAACAAATAGCTAATATCAGACCAAGAGTAAGTAAAGTCAGCAAAGAAGCATCTATGACAAAAGGCTGTTTTCACAATCCTTAATTCCATCTGTGTGTGCCAGAGCCATATGCACCCACAGGCACAAATCATCTTATTTAATCATCAAACAATACTGCAAAAATGGAGTCATTATCCTCATTCGACAGAAAAGAAAATCGAGATCAAAGAAATTGGGTGTTTTGACAAAGGCCGCACAGCCAATAAGTCACAGATTATAGATAATCTGCAGATGCAAAGCAACTTCCACAGCAACTCCAGTGTTGCAAAGGAATAGCAGATACAGCTTAGAAACTCTTGTTAAAGAGGGGTTTCACTGATACCAAATTCAAGATGAGCCCCAAGGATAGTATGGCTTCCAAAAACAGCTTAATTCTGGGTTATATGAAGAGGAAAAACAAAAAAAAAATTATATCAGCCAACTATACTTTGTACTGCTCTACACATAAATGAATTATTAAGTTTAATTTTAGACTCTGAGTTTTAAGAGGGCATTGATAAAATGGGTAGCCATTACCAAGAGCAACATTCCAGCTGAATAAAAGAATAAACTTTCTAACCATTAGAGCTTTTAAAAACTGAAGTGAATTGCTCTAGGAATACAAGCATTTCTCCTACTATACCAGTGGATATAATGTTCTCATTTAATTTTAAAACATTGTGGGTTATGATGCAATCACCAACTCTTTTTAATTTAAATTGCTCCAGGAAAAATAATTTATTAAAACTGTGACACACTTGAGCTCCTAACCCCCTGTGCCCACTGAAACACTTTTTATTTATAAAATGTTTGAACAGGTAAGATTTCTTAATGTAACTACTGCATTAAAGAACAACATAACTTCAGTGAACTACCTACCTCTAAGTGTCCAAGAAGTTGAAAGCCCTTCTGTCACAGATGTGGAGGGCTCTACTCTGGTAAGAGGTTGGACTGCAGGACCAATAAACTTCCTCCTGATTCTCACATTCTATGATAAGTACAAAGGTTAATACAGTTTGGTAAAGAAATTCCATTTAAGACCAACAAAATAACTCATTAGCAGACAGTTAGAGGTTAAGCTAATGAAGGGGCACAACCATATAGTGACTAAAATATTATCAAGTGAGGTGGAAGCAGAAAGCGTTGCTAATGTGTATATTTGGAAGATAGTAAGCTTTTTATCTCTACCACAAAAAGAATTGGGACCTACCTTACACCCTAAAGAAAAATTAACTCAAAGTGGACCAAAGACCTAAAACTACAAAACTCTTAGAAGAAAAAGGCATAAGTTTTCATGACCTTGGATTAGACAATGGTTTCTTAGATATGATACCAAAAGCACAAGAAAGGGAAAAAAAATCAGTAAAGTGGACTTCATTAAAATTAAAAATTTTTGTGCCTGAAAGGATACCACCAAGAAAGTAAAAAGATAAACCACAAGATGGGAGAATATATTTGCAAATCACATATCTGATAAAGGACTTGCATCCAGAATATATAAAGAATTCTTACAATTTAATAATAAAAAGACAATCCAATTTAAAAATTGGCAAAATATTGAATAGACATTTCTTTAAGGAAGGTGTTCATATATTCAAAAAATATATGAAAAACTGTTCAACATAGTCACTAGGGAAATGAAAATAAAATTACAATGAGATGTCACTTCACTTGAAGATGTGGTGAAATCAAAACTCTGATAACACTGTTGGTAGGAATATAACATGGTACAGCCACTTTGGAAAACAATTTTGCAGTTCCTCACAATGTTAAACATAGAATTACCATATGACCAGCAATTCCACTCCTAGGTATATACCCAAGAGAAATGAAAACATATGTTCATGTAAAAACTTGTACATGAAAGTTCATAGCAGCATTATTTATAATAGTCAAAATGGATTACAATGGAATATTGTTTGGCCATAAAAAGGACTGAATTACTGATACATGCAACAACTTAAATGAACACTGGAAACATTATCCTAAGTAAAAGAAGTCAGACACAAAATGTGAAAAATTGTATAACTCCATTTATATGAAATGTCTAGAATAGGCAAATGCATAGATACAGTAAGTAGATGAGAGGTTGCCAAGCAGCTAAGGAAGGGAAGAATGTGGAGAGACTGCCAATGGGCTCAGGATTTCTTTTTGGGGAAAGGAAATAGTCTGGTATTAGATAATGGTGATGGTTGTACATTTTATAAATATACTGAATTGTATATTTTTAAAGGGTGACTTTGCGTACATAATTCATATCTCAAAAATAAATGGGAAACTGTTCCTGGGAATATCAGAATGAAATACTAGATATTTCAGTATAGTAAACAGAACATGGCAATATGATTCCCAGAGTAAAAGAAGACCTGTAAGAAGCAAAATGACAAGAAAATGTGCCCAGGTCAAGCCCTAGGGCTTTCTGATAAACACATTACCTAGGTTTAGCAAAAACAAAATGCATATTCCTATACTCTGCATGTATGCCCCAGGCAGACATCAGTCATCAGTCACCATACCCTCTGCCACTGAGCCTGCAGACAGCCATAGATCCCTTTGCAACACAGTTCGCCACATACCCACTACCAACTTATCATAATCGATAACAAATTGCTAAAGGTTAGATCTAAAGGTACTGGCCTCACACCTATTTCTTTCTTAGTCTATTACACATGCAAATATTAGCAGTCAGTACGTTGATAGTTATATTAATTATAAAATAGTTCAGACATATAAAAAAGTATTGAAAATAATTTTTCATATGAGTATGAATTAGGTATGATATACCCAATACCCAGCTAAAGAAAGATAATGTTACAAATTCAGTTAACATTTCCCCTACTTTTAATAAATAAATAGTACAAAAAGAATTGAACTGTGACTATACTCTTTCACTTTCAGACTTATCTGTACTAAGCCTACATATATGGCCCATGGAACAAAAACAAGACATAACTATTCATGCAGGGACTCTTAAAGTTACCTCTGACATGAGATATTTACCACGTATAAAATCTCTATCACTCTCAATTTTAACAAGAGAAGGAAACTCTCCAACATTTCAACAGCAATAGTAGTGGAAATGGAAGTTAGAAAATGATCAGAGGGTTCTTTTCATCCAAACTTCACTGCCACTTAGTCACAAGCAAAGCCTCCACCAGCTACCTTTCCTTATGAAGTGTCAGCCCAGCACACTTCTCATTTTAACACCTATTTTTTTAAGGCATTTTCACATACAATATCTCATTAACCCTGCAAGGTATATAAGACATCTAGATGTACACCCATTTTTACAGTTATGAAAGACCAAAGTGATTAAGAGCACAAGACTGGAGTCCAGTAGCGAATCGGTGTTTCGCTACTTCTTTGCAATGTGGCCTTGGATACTTTACTTAACCTTTCTGAACTGCAAAGTAATGACAATGTCTGGCTTACAGGGTAGTTACGAGCATTAGATTACACAATGTATATAAAGCACTTAGCACATAATCTGGTGTAAAATAAGCACTAAGTGAATGATAGCTGCTGCTATCATTGCTGCTGCTGATGTTGTTGTTAATTATGCAAGATCAAACAGCTTCTACACAGGGGAGCTAAGACTGAAACCTAGATCTTCTTGATTCCACACAACATTGCTTCATTCTCAAATGGTCACCAGAAGTCTTATCTGTACAGAGCAGACTCTTATCACTTCCAGACAATGCCTCCCCATGTTCATCTAGACATCATGGTGCTTACTTTAGGATCTTAAGAATCTAAAGCCAATAGCAATACCAACAACTACTAACATCACAAAAAGACAGCCAGACATTTATGTGTGTCTCCCAATACTATCTATAAAGCTGTCTTGCCCTCCCCCAAAATTAAACTTTAATCAAGTTTCTATTAATACCTTAAAAAAATTTTATATTAATACCTTAAACTACCAATTTACACGACATATAGAGGGCAAAGCTACATGTTTAAGTA
Organism: Lemur catta; assembly: GCF_020740605.2. NCBI lineage: Eukaryota > Metazoa > Chordata > Mammalia > Primates > Lemuridae > Lemur > Lemur catta. Next base: position 17,537,022 of record NC_059131.1, on the reverse strand, counting down.
AACTGAAATCCAGACTGTAGGAAATTCTACAGGACAAACCACCCATGTTCTCCAAAAGATAAATTATAAGAGGGAAAAAAAGGAGAAAAGGGAATCTATAAATTTTTTAAAAGAAATTTCAACCAAGACTGATCCTTTTTTTAAGTTTTTTTTTTTTTTTTAATTCTTCCCTAAAAAAGGTAACACTGGCCCCATGTACATCTGCTTTGGGAAGTGAATATACTAGTGACATAACCAGAATATTCAGAAATATTTTGGGCTTTGGGTCATTTCTTTCTTTTTCCACCCTAAATCAATAAATTAATGTTCTAGTTTTTAAAAGAAAGGCAACATAGCCTTTATTCTGCCTATGCTACAACCTAAGATAAAAGAGTGCTTTTAAAGAATACAATTTTACAAGTTTTTAAAATAAGACCCCCCAAAAAAAACAAATCTAGAAAGAGATGGCTGGAGCAAAGGTCAAAGGAAAAAACAAGTCAGGAAGGAACATGTTTGCAATTGAACCTTAAAGAAAACCCACACCATCAACAGGATTAACTGTCAACAGGAACCTTCCCAAAAGTAACCCATCTATAATATGATTTGAGATATCTTAATGAAAATTACGGCACCTCTTTGTCATCAAGAAGTAGCCATCTTAAGGCAAATTAAATGAAAATTAATCTGAAATTTCAATATGGGCACTTGCTGTAATGAAGATTCGTTGTTTATTTCCATATTATTCCAAAAAGGATTTTAGACAGCTCACAGGGCACATCAGAATTAAAAAGAATGGAGTGAAGAAATTGGGCATAGAGAAAATGAGGGAGGAAAATAAGACACAGCCAGAGATAAGTTTACCACACAAACCATATGTCACAAGGTCCTATATAGTTGTAAGGGAAGGGACACACATTTAACTCTGAGCTCCCTTCCAAACAGAGAAATAACCATCAGTTACGGGTCATGAGGACTACACAATACAAGCAAACCAACTAGTCAAAGTAAACACAGCTTTTCCTGCTACCAAAACCTAGAAAAAAAAAAATTACTACATAGGTTCTTATAATACTGATGATTAAAAACAACAGATTTGAAATGTTGCCAACACAAATAAATGATAAATGTTCAAGGTGATGGATACCTTAAATACCTTGATTTGATCATTACATGTTGTATGCATGTATCAAAATATCACATGTATCCCATAAATATGTACAATTATGTATCAATTAAAATTTATTTTAAAAATAGCAGCTCATCTTCATTGTATGTGTCCTGGGCCAGGCATGTTCTAAGGATTTCATATGTGTAAATTCATGGAATTCCCATAACCACCTTTGGAGGTAGGTACAGTTATCATGTCCACTCTACAGATGAAAAAGCTGAGACACAAAGAGGTTACATAACACACAATGAGGAAGTAGCAGAGCCAGAATTCAAGCTAAGGAAATTCACCTCCAGAGCCCATACTCCTAACCATTACATAGCTCCTCATCTGTAAAGCTGTCTCCCTTTGAACATAGGCACTTGCCCTCAGCTAAAGGCAGTATTTGTCCATCAAATATTAGCTCATTTTGGCTGGGATGGTGGCACACACCTGTAATCCCAGCACTTTGGGAGGCTGAAGCAGGAGGATGGCTGGAGACCAGGAGTTCGAGACCAGCCTGAGCAACATGGCAAGATCCCATCTCTACAAAAAAATTTATAAAATTAGGCAAGCATGATGGTATGTCCTAGCTACCTGGGAGGCTGAGGCAGAAAGACTGCTTGGACCCAGAAGCTCAAGGTTCCAGTGAGCTATGATCATGCCACTGCACTCTAGCCTTGGCAACAGAGACCTGATCTCTAAATAAATAAATAATCAATATAAAAATATTAGCTCATTTTATGTTTAGTCTTAGTCCTCCAGATCAGCTGCTATAGTAGTAGCACTATAGTAGCAGTAACAACAGAATCAACAAAGGCATTGAGACAAAGCAGATAATATCCTCACAAGAATTCTACAACAAGAGGAGTGCTGAATTTCATAAAGCTATTTGTTTTAATAGCCCTCAATAAACGTTTACTGCATTACACCAAAGAACAATTCTGCAAAAGCAATTCTACCCCAGTCTAAAACAATGTAATCAACATAGCTCTCTGGTATTCTGGCTTGATCCAAGTAGAAACTAATTATTTCTAAAGCAATGGATTGAATGTGTTTTAAGCAATTCTCAACGAATGCTCTGACTACTACGTTTTTGATAAAAATCAGGCTGCAAAGTAAGTAGATACATACTTGCTAGAGTAAAACTATTCTATACTGCTAATTAAAGGTACTATATATATTTCACAGTCAATCAAATGCAGTCAAGTTCATATTCTCTTATATAAATTAAGAAACCTAACCACTAAAGATGTCTAAGTAGACAGCCAACCCACCTCTCCATGGAGGTGAGCCAAGAAAGAAATAGTCCAAAATTTTCCTCTGAAAATGGTCCTGAGTCTGCACCAATGGACGGTCAATTAAATCTCAAGTTCTATATCATTCAATGTGGACACAATGATTTTGACCCAGACAATTCTCAAAGCAAAAGTTTCCCAACATTCAGTTCAGCCATAAAATTACCTGAATGAAGCAGTCACAGAGCATCCAATTGAGATATGTGCCCTCCAGCTAACTAAATGAATTGGGCAGCTATATAGGGTTATTAAATATAAGCCAATTAAACATCCAGTGATATGTGTGAAAAAATATATGTAAGTTTTGTAGTAGCAAGGGCCGGGCGCGATGGCTCACACCTATAATCCCGGCACTCTGGGAGGCTGAGGCGGGTGGATCATTTGAGCTCAGGAGTTCGAGACCAGCCTGAGCAAGAGCAAGACCCCCGTCTATACCAAAAAAATAGAAAGAAATTAGCTGGACAACTAAAAATATATAGAAAAAAATTAGCCAGGCATAGGGTGCATGCCTGTAGTCCCAGCTACCTGGGAGGCTAAGGCAGAAGGATTGCTTGAGCCCAGGAGTTTGAGGTTGCTATGAGCTAGGCTGACGCCATAGCACTCTACTCTGGGCAACAGAGTGAGACTCTGTCTCAAAAAAAAAAAAAAAAAGTTTTGCAGTAGCAGATCCCGTATCTTTCTTTCTGAAATAACTAACTAGCAGGATTAGCTGTCCACCAAGGCCATTCCTAGTTAGTGTAAATACAACTACATCATAGACATATTACGGCTAGGAAGCAATTAAAAAAAAAAGACAAATATTCTAACAGGAAAGTGAACAAATATGAAAAATATGAAGAAGAGAAACTTGAGAGGGGGGAATCCAACATTTGATAAGATTATTTATCAATATTACAACAGTCAGGTAACTGAAAATTACATGATACCATTTTCACCCATCTGATAGTCCCAAATAGAAATGATTGATAATATACAAAGTTGACAAAGGTGGGGGAAAGCAGTAACTATTATATACTATTGATGGCAGTGTAGATTGATAAAGCCTTTGAGGTGACAATTTGAAAAGACATCAACTTTTTAAATGGGCATAACCCAATAATTTTGTGGATATATCAAATATGTGCAAAAACAAGTACAAGTAGGATGTTTACTAAAATCTAGTTTGCAACAGCAAAGAACTGGATACCTACATGTCCATAAAAAGAAAGATGGTTAAATAAATTATAGAATTACATCCAATGTAATGCATGCAGCCAAAAAAATAGCTCCTTCATATTCTGACATAGAAAGATTCCCATGATACTAAATTTAAAGTCTATAACAACTTACAAAGAATGATCCTATTTGTGTGTGTGTGTGTGTGTGTAAGTGTGCACCCACGTGTGTGAGAGAGGGCAAAAGAGAGATAATGCCAACAGGGGTCTGGATTAGTCAAGACTCTTTCAGTTAAAAAAGACAGAAACCCAATTCTAACTAGTACAAGCAAACTGGGCAACTGATTAGCTCATTTAACTGGGAAATATTGGGTGGATCTAATTTAAGGTGCAACTGGACCCAGAGGTTCCAATGGCTCCTCATGCTCATGCATGCAAGAATGTGACAGAGTACGTGTTTAAGAGAGAATATTAAACTGTCTGTCTGTCTCAGTCAGCTTTACTCTGTATGTCAGCCTAACTCTTTCCTACGGCAAAAGGGTTTCCTTCATGGCACCCTCTATTTTCACTAGGCTGAGCAACTCCAATGGGATGAGTCTGTTCCTCATCCAACATGTTTTTTGATCTCAGGGAAGAGCTCTGAACCTGCATTTACTGTGTCCAAGGGAATAGAGGATTATGACAGACCGAGCCTGAGTCACACGCCCCATCCCTTGACCAAGGGGAAGGATACTGCAACCTAAAACCAAATTTTTAAATGGGGGGAAGGGGGTTACTCAATAGCTTAAATCAACAGCTACCATATCATTCACTACAGAAACTTTCACCTTTAACTCTATATACTTCCATTTATTTGGATTTGTTATTAGATTATGTCAACATGTATTATACATGGTTTATTTTTTAATTTAAAAAGGAAAAAAAATATTGGAATACAGTCAGAAAGAAAGCCTAAGGTCTAAAAAGTTCAGGATTGATGACTTTAGAAATAAAACTAGGAAAAAAAATAAGCCTCATGGATAAGTAAGGACTAGACTTCCTAGTTCTGCACACTTAGCCAACATTTTAACAACCACCCAACAGTCCTTACCGAACCAAGCATTAGAAAAGCAAACAAAAAATGGAGAAAACAGGTTTAATTAATTAGCAATATGTTGCTAAGAGGGGAAAAAAGACCTCCAGGGACACTAAAGAGAAAGAAATTTTATGAAATCTTCGGACAGCAAAAGGTCTCCAAGTCAGTAAAAGCCCTTTATTCTCTCTCTCTCGCTTTTCTCACCCTATAATCTTCCCAGCCAAACAGTACACAAAGGAAAGTTCTAGATCTGTTATGCTGAAGCCAAATATTCCCCTCTAAAGATGGCAGCAAAGTAAAACAATTTATAAGAGGTACCCCTAAAGTAGAGACATTAGTAAAATTTCCCTTTTAATTGTCCCAAAGTCTACCATTCAGCACTTACAAGTTCTTTTCACAATTTAATAATTAAAAAATTGACACAAAAAAGCAATTCCTCTTTTTTTCAATGACTCCAGGCAAGGCCTACCAATTTTGATACTCGTCTCTGAAGAAAATCAGTACTGCTATGGTAAGGCAAAGACATATATTAAGCCAAATATTCATGTTCTTGTCCACATTTCCTAGCCCCTTAAGTAGTGCCCTATGTCTACTTTTAGCTAACAGGCTGTAAGAGGAAGTGATATAGGTCACTTTAGGGCCAAAGCCACTTTGGACAGGAGGCTTCATGCTCCAGAGGGTATACCAAATCTACCCTATTATTTTAACTATAGAACCCTTTTTTCATGGTCCATGGGACTAAGCCATAAACATCACTCCAAATCCTACAAATCTAATTCTAATCCACTTCCTCCAGGAAGCCTATGCAGATCATGCTAGGTACCTAGCATCATTAGTAACAAACTTACTTGTGTATACTATGGGTAGAGCACTATGAAAACACTGTGGTACAAACCAGTATAATAAATAGTCTCTATCTTCTATAATTTACATTCTGGTTAGAAGGAAAGGATACATGTAAAAACAGAAGCAACTATACATGATAATACATTTCAAGTGAGTGCTAGAAATAATAAGTGCTAGAAGAGTTTCCATATATCTCACTTAGCAACTAAGTCATACATTCTCATGTGACATCTTTTGCATTATTTTTTAATTTATGTATGATTTAAAGCAAATGAGATTCCCTATAGGGATTACAATCTTCTTGAAGCGCAAGAACTCTAAGATATAATAACTTAGTGGTGCCCCATATTATCACTCAAACAAAAGGAATTTAATAAAAGTTTGTATTTTATTGTGAAGAATGTGTTGAAAAACTAAAACAGAAATGTAGTAATCCTCAAGATTACTTGAGTGTCTCTGGCACTGCTAAGCGAAGGAGGAAGGAACACAGGGTTTTCTATTACCCATGACAGGTAGAACTCTACAATGGAGAACAATGACTCACCAGGCTACTCCAGAATTTTGAACATAGCCTTTGACAGCCAACTCCTTATGCTGTAGAACAATATGTTCTCCAAGCAATATCTGATTTCCAATTCAATTCCCCAAATACCCTGAAACCAGTCAAGAAAATCCCTAGAATATTATCTGTGAGTATTTATTCTAGGCACACATACACACATGCATACAAATACACACATTCAAACACACATAAGGTCTATTTCCCTCAGTACATTCATAAGTAGCATTATGATTTAATCAATATGACTTGCCAAATATTTTAATATCTATGTGTGTAAGGCATTACAGAGGACAAAATACAAAACATGATCCCCTTTTGCCATTCTCATACCCTAACAAGGCAAATAGGACACATGAAAATAAAAAATTTCACACAGCACAAGGCAGAAGTATCAAATGTATAACAAGGAAAGTAAATACTGAGAGATCATAGAAGAAACAGATTACTTTTAAATTTTACAGTATGAACACTTAACGAGCAAGATGAAATCTGAGTTGAGCTTTAAAGGATAGGTAGAATTTCAAGAGGCATACACTAAAATAAAGGAGAACATCCATGGGAAAGCAATATAGAAAGAGGTGGAAACAGAAAAGTCCAAGGGATGTTTAGGGGACAAAAAACTAACAATTTTATTTCAGACAAGTATTTTATTGGGGGATATAACTCGAAAAGCATGTTGGTACCAGACTGGAAAGTTTTAAATGCCAGGCTAAGGAAATACTTTATCTTGACAACAATGAAGAGCCACTAAAGGTTTTTGAGCAAACACCTCAAAAGTAAAAATTAGTAAGATGATTCTAAAACAAAATTTAGGACAGATTGAAGGAGGAACTCACTGAGGACAGTGGGACCACTTTGGATACTACCTCAATAATTAGGCCTAAATTAGAATGATGTCAGTGAGGAAAAAAAACGAACAGCTCTAGGAGCTGACAGAACTTGGAAGTGTTTTTAGTATACATCAAATCAGACCCTAAGGATTCTAAAAAGCTGAGATTCAGATGCTAAAGAGAGGTTAAAAGCACAGCAACTGTGAATCCTAGCCTACCCAGCAGGGCCTCCCTATACTTGAATGGAAACTGGGTTCTTCCATACATACATATATTCCCATCCCCACACTCATACAAAATAGGTCGACTCTTTTTATTGCAGGTTGGGGATGGCTAGAAGTGGGAAATTATGTATATATATATATATATATAAGCAGCCAAGTGATGAAGGGCCACGTAGTTGTGCAACAAATAGAGCTCAAACACCTATAAAGGCCAAAGGCATTGCAATCACATCTGTTGTAAAATGGAAAAACAGACTGCACATCCAGTCATACTGCAGGCTTGAGTAATGACATCAGATATATCCATTGGACTTGGCAAGAGGGTACGAATTGATGAATGGAGTCATTGAAGTCCCAGTCCTCAACAACAGAGATTATTAACCTTTGGAGGAGGTCATGGACCCTTCTGGAAATCTGGTGAAAGCTATGGACCCTCTCCCCTAGAGAAACACATAGACTCACAAAATTTTACATATAATTTCAAAATGTTTACAGATCCCCTAAAGCCCATCTAGAGGCTCTTATTCCATAAACCCAAGGTTAGGAATCCTTGCTACAGAATACTGATAATAATTTTTATCATATATCTCACAGTTTAAAAGTTTTTGAATAGGGAGCCATTTATATATTTATTTATAATTTATATACATTGCACATCAAACTGTTAATAATTAATTATGTATCCTATAAAGCACATGCAAAAATAGAAATTAAAAAGAATATTATAATTAGTAAACAAATTTTTAAACATTCATTTTACTTACTGATGACATAGCTTCATGCTTTTCCTAATAAATACTCTTTGGTATTAACATCACTACTTTTGGTGACAGTAATGTAATTGAACATGTTTTGTTATTTTTAAATCTTACTTTCATACCTTCTAATACAGCAACTTGAAGGTCTTTTCCAAATTCACTTTATCTTTATAATAAATAACAATTTTATTTGGCTTTAATGGTATCATACCTAAAAAACATACTTCACAAAGACGAATAAAACCAAAGGAAGAACTCCATTACTGGCTGCACTGAATAAAACATGATATTCAATTTTCAATCCCATTCACCATTTATGCAAAGGTTTTTGCTAAAATTCAGCTAGTACATTTCCATATTTCCTGATACCAATCAGTTGTTCTTATAAACTAATCAGATGGTACTGCCTTTTTGTATTTTTAGCAGATGGGCTCAAAACCACTAGAACACCTCTTCTGCAAGGTTTTTATACAAGTTAGAAAATTCTGTTTCCAAGTCCCAAGTGTACACATGTTAAAAGCTCTTAAAGTTAACACACATCATTTTCAGCAATTAAATCCAATAAATAATTAAAATAATTCCAAATATCCATTTTCAATATCCTTTCTCCACAGCACTGAACTTTGTTTTCTTCTGAAAGGTAGTTACTTTTTGAGTCACTGTTAAGAACTTACCATTCTCTCAAAGGAGTAGATTAAGTAAGTGTGTTTATTTGCTAGGTAGCACACCATTTACAGCCACGTGTCATAGAAAATGTTAGCAGATTTGGGACATTTGTCTTTTTGTGAAAGAAAAATGAGTACGGCATCCTTAAGTTAGATAATTCTTAAGTCCTCTGCCTTAAGATGACCAGTCAGCCTCTATGAAATAGTATACAAAAGATCTGTATGGTGATTCCCCACCACAATACAAAGTATTGTAAAGTATCTACCATTTAAAATAATAAATCTAAAAATCCAACTACCCAAGCCCCTATAAACTGCAAAACATCACAATAGACTGAAAGTAAAGAAACTTCCTCACAGACCTCTAATATTTCCTTTCATTTCCCAGATAACTTAATGTTAAAGCCTACTTTAAAGACCACTGCTCTAAAAGTGCCTGGGCTCCCAAGGGTAAAGACTCCAGCAGTGCCTTCCAACCAATTTCCTGTGTATGCCATCAAACTTTAAAGGACTTACCTTTAAAGGTACTCCAATTATACTGTATCCATCTCTGAATTACTACCAGTTTGGCAAAAGACACACCACAGCACATTCTGTGACACCAGTAGTCTTCAACACTGTTCCCTAAGTGTAATGCTGGCTAGGGGCATCAGTCAAATAAGACAGGGTTGGAACAAGGTCCAACACTTTTCATGACGTATCCTGCCTTAAATCCTTTTTGGAACATGGCACAGCATAAATAAATCAGTAAAATAAATCATGAACTATAAATGAGAGCCAAGGGCTTCCAACTTGTATGACCAATCTCACTTATACACTCAGACACACTTATATTTATACAAGGAGACAACATTTTTACACTGCAAAAACAAGCCTAAGCCCACTACATCATTTTAAAGAATGCCAAAGGATAATACACTGTTTAAAGAACAACTAAAGCTTTAAAAAAAAAAGTCAATGTTTTGAAATCTAGATAAAATAGGTAAGAAGTACACTAAGAACAATATAAAGCACATTTAAAGGGCATGAAAGTAGACCTGATAAACAAAGAGCCATAGAACGATACTGGAGGAACGTTGGAAATATTGCAATGCTGGCTGGCTCAGAATTAATTTATATATTTAATAAATTCAAATCAACACCTAAAAATCATTGACATACATTTTTTTTTTTTTTTCAGACAAGGTCTCACTCTGTCGCCCAGGCTAGAGTGCAGTGGCATCATCATAGCTCACTGCAACCTCAAACTCTGGGGCTCAAGTGATCCTCCCACCTCAGCATCCTAAGTAGCTGGGACTACAGGCATGCACCACCATGCCTGGATAATTTTTCTATTTTTTGTAAAGATGGGGTCTCTTGCTCACGCTGGTTTTGAACTCCTGACCTCAAGTGATCCTCCCGCCTGAGTCTCCCAGAGTGATAGGATTATAAGCATGAGCAACCCCAACCAACCTTAAAATATTTTTTAAAAAGCTAATGGGGGCTGGGCTCACACCTGTAGGCCCAGCCCTTTGGGAGGAAAATGAGGGAGGATCACATGAGGCCAGTAGTTCAAGACCAGCCTGGGAAACATGTTGAGATCCCATCTCTACACTAAAAATGTTGTAAAAATTAGCAGGGCGTTGTGGCATGCAGCTGTAGTCCTAGCTACTCAGGAAGCTGAGGCGGGAGGATCACTTGAGCTCAGGATTTGTAGGCTGCAGTGAGCTATGATCAAGCCACTGCACTCCAGCCTGGCGACAGCAAGGCTGTCTCTAAGGGAAAAAAAAAAAAAATGATCTGTTTTTAAATATACATAAAAATGAGTGAATAAGTTCCCAGTGTGGCAAGCCTTACATATGGAATCACTTCAAAAACTAAGAAAATATAAAATTTGAGGTATAAAACCTGCCAAGAAAAGATACACATAAATTTGGAAAATTGACATTTCTCATTTTCATCCAGATCTACATACTTACTACATACTGCTACCCACCACCTCCCTCCATTAAAATCCTTCAAAGTCTTGTTATTGCACCTAGAATATGTTTTCCCCTCCCACTTCAGCTGATGCCCCACTCACTCCTCCTTGTATTTTCTCCCTTTATTGCTCCCTGAATAACCCCAAGCTTTTCTGTCCTTTCATCTTTGCTATTTAATCTTCCTGAATATATTGTTGTTCTCACCCCACCCTCATAGAAATCGTACCTCACCTTCAATGCTTTCGTCTACCACCAAACTCTTCATAAAACTTGCTGTGATCTCTCTAAAACGAAAATATAGTAACTGCTCCCTCTCCCTGAATCCTCAAAGTTCTATTTCAGTACTTTTTCTCATAGCACATTCAATTAGTATTACAGGTATCTGTATGTTTGCCTTATCACCTCTCTTAGGTTATAATCTCCTTAAGAACAGGGTCTGTATCTTATTGGTTCATTTCCCTATCTTTTAACAGCATAGCACCTTGAACAAAGTATGTACTCACATAAGTATATCTTGAATGATTGAGTAGCTACTTAAAAATTCAATTACAGCCTACCTGTACCATTTAAAATGGAGAGGGAGTTATGACTAGACTTTGCAGAACAAATTACTTCTCCCTGGTTTCCTTCAAACAAACTCACAAAAGAAAATCACACATACAGACACTTTCAAAAATCAAGGACATTTCATCATCTGGTCAAATACAGTGTGATTACTTTATATATATATATATACACACACACACACACACACACACACATACACACACACACACATATACTCACAATAGAATATCTTCTGCTAAACAATCAAATCTGTGCTTGATAATAAAAATATGTAAATATTCTAACCATATAGGCAAACTGAAATTTGAAGACGTAATATATTAAAGCTATCACAGTAAGATTAATCATTCAAAATACAAGTGGAAACACAGAGAATGACCAAGCAATTTGTTACAAATGAAAAAAAAAAAAAAAACCACACCCTAAGCTTTAGCTATTTAAATACTAACAAAACTTGAGAGGCAGAATTTTATTGCTAAGAATCCAAAACTAACCATTCAAAGATAAGCTTACCTGGACAGAAGCACCAAAGAATCAACATTACTAAAGTACAAAGGTGAGACCAGAAAGAGCACGAGAATCTTAAAGCGCCACAGCTCCTGGGTCATCAGAAAGGAACGAGATTGCAAGACTCCCCACAGCATAGGTATGGAAAAGAAAGAAAGTCCAGAAAGGAAAAGAGTGCTATAATGTGGCCAAATGTGACAAACATGGTTGGAGCAAAGCCAATTTAAAGGTATGAATATGATTTCCAGTCAAAAGACCTGGACTCAAATGTCATCCCTAACACCTACAAGCTGTACAATCTTACACCAGCCACTTAACTTCCCTGACCCTTGCTTCCTCATTTATAAAATGTAGTATGTAGAGCTAGCACAGTACCTGGCTCAGAGATAGCACTCAAATATTTACTGACTCTGAAGGAGGGCCTTACAAGAAAAGCACACATTTCTCTCCAGGCTCTTTTATAGTTTTTTAAGAGAACTGTCTTAATTAATTCCAGATTAATACCTTCTTATAATATTTGAGAGTCAACTTTTGGTCAAAAAATAAAATACTCCTTTCCTCCTAGCTTATACATTACTCAAAAGCTTATTAGAATTCTTAAAATTTAAAATCTCTTTGTAATAACTTTCAAATATAAAAAATGACTCCCATAAAGAAGCCCCAAAGGCAAATACATTTGCCTAGACTTAGTCTTCTCATCTGTAATGTTAAGGAGCCTGTCCCAAATGACCATTAAGCCTCCTTTACTCTAAATGTTGTGGTTCATGCCATCTTAAGGATTTTCCAATCTAATCAGGAAAATCAATTTAACCTACACTAAAAAAAGAATCGGAAGGAAGGAAGGGAGGGAGGGAGGAAGGGATGAATGTAGGCAGGCAAGGGGAAGGGGAAGGCGAAGGGGAGGAGGGAGAGGGAAACGGAGGAAGAGTGGGAGAGAGGGGAGGGGAAGGGGAAGGGAGGAAAAGAAGGGAAAGGAAGGGAAGTTTATTATATAGAACAGTAAGGGAGTGATAAAAATCAAGCTTTCTGGAAAACACACCAGCTTTGACTGTGTTTTTGAAGGTAAAGAGAACATAAAGGATAAGGAAATACAATCTAAATAAAGAAAATGAAACATGTAAATGCAAAGAAGCAACATTTCTACGGGTGATTGTAATACTGTCTTCACTTCTGTAGCACTTTACAGTTTACAAAGCATTTCTGCATATACCAGCTGCAGCAAATTTTCTGGAATGGAAAATAAAAGAATCAGTTATGAAAAGATTTACATTTGATAAATTAGCCCACAGAGAGTCTCCACTCAAAACAATAACATCAAAAAACATTTTAGAAAGAAATTTCTTCAGCATTTATGTGTAGAATGAATTAGAGAGGCAAATGCATGCAAGCAAACAGCTATAAACCTACAAATCATAGAATTTTAGCATAAGAAGAAGTGTGAAGTCAGACCAATATGCTCATTTAATGATAAAGAAACTCAGGCCCACAGAGTCAATGTGACTTGCATTACTCCATGTGCAAAATGACAGGAGGACCAGATTGTAGAAACAGAAATAAGGGGAGAAATCTGAGAAATTACAAAGAAAAGAATGAGAATACTTGGCGATGGATTAGAGCTAAAGAAATGCCCATTTTTAGCTAGTTATTGATGTCTTACTATGTGCCAAACATAGGCTAAACATACCCTATTTAACATAAAAAGTTAAAGATCACAACAATATGAGGGTAAGTATATTATTTAAATTTTAAATACAAAAACTCTAGGTTTAGTGTGGTTAAATAGCCCAAGGTTACATCGAATAAGTATTTAATATCTGGAAGAGCCAGGACATCATCCTGAAGTCAAAGCTCCATTTCTAAAAGAAGTTTAAAAATTGCCTCAACATTGTAAGCTGAAAGGGCAAAAATGAAGCATCATTCTGGAAAAATTGTATATAATTCTAATCCAGTGTTATTAGAATTCTGGTCCTGCTAATAGGTGGATTTTACCTCTGTGTTTGCACCTATTTTTATGAGTCTGATCTATTTAACAGTCAGGCCCAGAGCTACGCAGTAAAGCCAAATGTCTCTGCCCTCTGAAACATATCCAGAGAAACAAAAACAAAATATATCTAAGATGAGGGTGACTAGATTCATTAAGTTCAAGTCTTCCATAACTCAAGTGATTTTAGCTTTTATTTTGGCATAAGCTACTTATCTTTTAAATACGATAACTATACTAAGCTTTTCTAAAAAGCCTATCACTTCAGCAAGTCTCAAAAATACTGTTTTGCAGATGGGATGATGAAGGAGGAAGCAGGAATACAACAACTCATTTTACTTGAACTTATGGAATTGGACTTAAATATTGGTGCCAGTGTTTTGTAATAATTTCCCTTATTCAGCCATGTATCCTGCAGAAATATAATCATTTCTATACTTTATATTAATCCAAATACTATATACCCACAAACCATTTTGCAGAACTAAGCTACAGAAAAAAATCTGTACCTCCTTCTTAAATTAAGCAACCAAGAATGGTACCCAGTTGCCACTAGGCCATTTATGACCTCCAACACCGTATGTTGAGAGAAAGGCACAAAGTCTAATTAAAATGTAAAGAAGAAAGAAGGGAAGGTTTTAAATGACTAGACCTCACCTGCAATGGTAAGAAAAAGATCAGAGACCACAAGGTCTATCCTTAGTGGCCAATGATCAAGGACTAAGTTACTGGTTAACCTAGGAGAAAAGCAATTTTAAAAAGGTCCTTTCCTACAGTCTAGTCTTTCCAAATGGAGAGGAAAATTATATAAGCTGGGGAGAAATCTGTATGGCTCTGCAGCCCAGACTCTCAGTGCTCTGTCACCCAACTCTTGAAACACAAGATTTTACCCAATCCCACAACCACCACGGCATCCAATATTTGCAGGTAATGTAAAATGGAATCCACCACAACACTTTGGGACCCCTGCCAGGCAAGCAGATGATGGCCCTCTGAGAATTTCTGTGATTATCATATTTAGAAGACAAAAATCATTGCCAAGACAATAATGAGCATCCTGGGATCTCCTATGCTCTATGACTTAGGGAATTCTACTCAGTATTGGATGTTTGTATTGACCTCCCATACCTGCCCTAAAATGAAAGCTATGTTAGGTCATATTTGGTTGGCTTAAGTCCAACCAAATCCATAAGATATGCAACATACCATTCAAACAATGGAGAGTCCTTGGGAGTTGGGGCAAAAAAGACAAACTAAGGAACAGAGGTGGTATTTCTCTAAGAGAAGGTATGTGAAATTGATGACAACCAAGCTGAGAGAGCTAAAATATCCTTGAAAAACAATCAGAAATCACAGTTTGGCATACAGTCCAATAGAGAAAAGATTTTCAAGAAATGTCCAATACGTTCTCTCCCCCACACTACCTTTCAGCACCTCTACACCACGCTCATCATTTACTCAACATTTAGTCCTAGTGAAGACCGCTCACTGGATTAGCAGGATCAAGAAGACATGCAGAGAACGTTCCATTCTGGGAACAACATCTTTAAATTATTTAGGCTTGTTTACCACCCTTCCCTATAGAGTAAAAGCATGAAGTTTTGCCAACACTTTCACAATATACACAAGTTAGTACCATAGCAACCCAATCCCCTGCCCACCAAAAGATTAACACATACACAGAAAACAGGAAATTCAACAAAAATTAAAGTTTGAACTTACACTCCTCAACAGTTAAATGTCTTAAGTAGTAGCAGTATCTTTATATCACACCCACTTCATGTTACCCTTACAGCTTCCTGGCATAAGCAAATTCTTGGGATTATACAAACTGCTGCTTCTGTTTCCAGCCCAGATTTCTAGAAATGAAACCCTGGAATTGAGGGAGAAAGAAAAACAAATGTTGGCAGAGAGAGGAAAAAGCATTGTCTATATAATCCCAGTTTAAATGGAACAATCACCATTAGTTCCATCAAGCACTTTTTTTCCCAATAAAACCACTTACCCAAAAATGCAGATCTAAAATACTCCCTTGGCTTAAACCACACAAAAAACAATTTAATAGACACAATCCTACAGATTTTCTCAGAGAGAAATAAGGAAGAGATTTACCATAAACTATGTAAAATTCAAGTTTTGCACCTTATAAATCAAACTTCAGTGTAGGTTAAGTAAATGTAATAAATAGTGCAAAATATCTACAAAAATCAAACCAAACACCTGTCCTTATAAGCAGCAGCCCTCTCTCTCTCCAAACCATATAGTCCCCATTCAGACCCCCTTTTTGACCCACTGTTGCCAAAGCATAAAGTCTAAATAAGAAATGAAAAAATTTCAGACATTAGTTGACAAAACTAAATTAGACCTTTCCTCAAAGTACAGGAGATAAAATAGAAACACTTCCATTTTACCTAGTATATGACAAATAGTTCAACGAATGCCTATTTATTAAGCTGAATCAAACCTCACTGCTACCTTTAACCCAAAACTAGCTCTAGTTCAAGAGCCAAAAGACCCAAGCAAATACTTTCTTTTCACATTATTCTCAAGATGAAGAAATCCGACCCCCTTCCTACTACATCATAGCTTCTGTGAAACAAGCTGAGAGGCCCCTTTGGCCAACTTTTTTTTTTTTTATTCTAACCTCCAACCAATTCCAGAAGGGGAGACAAACCTCAAACAAATTTAACCCTTGAGATCCATCCCTTCAACCATACAATATAATCTGAGCTTCACGGCAGTAATGTTTTATGCAGACACTTGAAGATTTCTTAACCACTGAAGTGGAAGCACCAGCCCTTGCAAATCATCACCACAGAGACTCCTCTTGGCATCCACAAAGGGTGCTGGGACTGCAATTCACTCAAGAACCCTTCACTCACCGATATCACACTCGACATTAAAAATTCACGGTCTGAAAAGAAAAAATGTCACCTTCTTCACAAGGACACCTGCCTCTTCAACGCCTCTACAATGCACGAGGAGAGCCAAGCATGAAAGTCTAAGAGATTCTCCTGCTTAAAGTTTTCCTTTCTTCCAAAGTCTCCGGCCACAGCACCGTAGCCTGTCCTTGTCACAGACACAGGCTGTATTGTCAACCCCTCCGTCTCCCTCTCGTCAGACTAGGCAGTGTCTAGCCCCTGAGAGTGACTGCTTTAAAAAAAGAAAGAAAGAAAGAAAAGCAGCCAGCACAGCTGGGTAGTACAGACGGGGGACCCTGGTGTCCGATTTCTCCATTGCTTTTCCAAGAGACTGGAGAGCGGCTCGAATTGTCACCGACCACTAACCAACCCCACCTCCCAATCGTCTAGTCAACATGTTTGCTTCCCTTCGCAGTCCTTTCGGCCGAATCCCAGGAAGGGGACCAAATCCCAGCTCCAACAGAAAAATGTCATTTATCCCTCCCATCGCTACCTCCAAACCCCTTCCCCGGAGGAGGAGAAACGCAAGTGCGTCGGGGTTAAACAGAAGCGCCGTCGAAGGCTGCGCTGACGGAAAGGCATGCCACGGTCACCCCCATTTCGCGGTCCGGGCAAACGAGACTCAGATAGGGTAGCAGGCTAGCCAAGGTCACGGAGCCCGTCCGGCCGAGGGGCGCCCGCGCCGACTTCCTGCTCCCCCTCTCGGCGGCGGCTCGGGGCACCAGCTCCCCACGCCCGGCCGGCGGACGCGCAGCCTCGCGCACCCTCCACGGATGCTCGCCCTCTCCGCGCTAACTAGGGCAACTGGAAAAGAGGCGGAGAGAAGTCGCTGCTGCAGCGATTTCCCTCGGCGGGGAGCAGCCCCCAGCTGGTGCCCGTGACAGCTGCGACCTCCGCCCCCTCCAGCCGCGCCAGGCCAAGAGGGGAACTCGGGGAAAGTGGGAGGGGAAGACGGAACGGAGAGAAAGGAGAGCAGGGGGCGGAGGGGCGCCAGCTGCTCCCCGCCCCCTAGGGCCTCGGCGGCCGCGCGGCTCGTGACAGCTGCACCCACCGGGAGGCTCCGCGCCCGCCGCCCGCCGCCCGCCACTCACCTGCCGCCGCCGCCTCTGGGCCACGCTCACCGTGGCGGCGCCGCCGCGGCCTCCGCTGCTCCTCAGGCCGGGCGCCCAGCCCCCGGGGCCCAGGCGGCCGCCGCCGCCGCGGCTCTCCGGCCCCCTCCTCCCGAGCAGGGGTCCCCCCGCAGGGGGATGCAGAACGAACCTGGCGCTGGCTCTGCTCGAGGGAGCAGCAGCGAACAGACGGCCGAGGCTCTCAAGGCCGCGGCCCAGCCGTCGAAGGACAGGGCTTGGCGGACCGCGTCAGAGTCCCGCTCGCCTGGCCTGAAGAACAAGCATTTCAGCCGCTCTCCGCGGCCGCCATGTTCTCCTCCTCCTCGGCCGCCGCCGCCGCCACCGCCCCCCGCTCGCGGCCCCGCCCCCTCCGAGCCCCGCCCCGCCCCGCCCCGCCCGCTCCCGGCCGCCCGCCCGCCCGCCCTCCTGCCGCACTTCCCCTGCCCGCTCGGGCCGCCGGGGCCGCCGCGACCCGGTGCCCGCGAGCTCCGACGGCGCGCCGGGGTCAGCGCGCCCCCTGCCCGGAGGGCCCGCGGAGCGAAGAGCCGCCCCGCGCCCTCTGCCGGCCGCAGGCCCGCCCCGGCCCGCGTCCTAACGAAGTGTGGGAAAGGAGGCCCAAACTCTTCCCCTCCCCTCCAGAACTCTTCTCCTCCCCTCTCCTGCCCTCCCCTCGGGGCGTTCCTCAGACTGCTGCCGGGAAGCGGCCTCGAACCCCAGGGTGCTCTGAGCTAGGCCGCCCAGCCTGCAGCCTCCCGCTGTTCTTTATCTTCCAGGGAGGCTGGTGGAGCGCCAGGGGCCCGGTAGACGGGGGAGGAGTCCGTTCGGGGCCTGGCTCTCCACTCATGTGCTGTATTACTTTGAGCGAGACACATCCCGCGGGCCTCGTTTTTTATTCTGTAAAATTGGGAGGTAGTTGCCTAGATGATTTCACAGGCTATTAGACAAGGAAAAAGAAAGATCATCTTCCTCCTTCGTTTTACAGTTGAAAAGATCTGACTGACAAGTCTGGCTCTGCAATTCCATGAATTACCTAAGATGTCTGTCATTCACAGATCCTTCCCCTCAAGGGGGCCCACACCTTTATTCTTTTCTACCTTTTTTTTTTCTGTAATGAAAGTGCTACTTCCAAAAGTAGAGTGTTCCTTGTCACGAGAAGAATCAAACAGCAGCTGAACAGCCTCTCTGAGCCGTGATGATGGCCTTATCTGGAACGCATCCTTCATTCCAAAGGCTGGCAATGTAATACCTGTCTCCCTGGGTTGTCCTAAGGTTGAATTAGTCACTGGCCGTGGAAGTGCTTTGTAAAGTGTACATCCATCCTTTCCTGCATTCTGATCCCCCTTTAGCGCTCTTAACCTTCCTCAATCCTGACCTACTGCTGCTGTCTCCCAAGGTTTTCGGTTGTTTCTTTTCCTGTGTTTTCTGCCTTAAATCAATCTCCGTAAATCCCTAAATCTCTTATACCCTTCTCCTAATTGAAACCTGACTGCCTCCAAAACGCTAACCTCCCTGGAACCTCTCTGAAACAGCAGTCAACTTCTTCCGCAGGCAGGTACTCTGTCCACCGTTCACTGCCATATGCTATATTGTGATGCTCTTCCTGTCCTGGTCATGCTCATAAAACCACCTCTAGCTTACACTCCCACATCCATTCAGTATTCATTCATTTATATGTATTCATTCCACTAATTCTTTTTTTTTTTTTTTGAGACAGAGTCTCACTTTGTTGCCGGGGCTAGAGTGAGTGCCGTGGCCTCAGCCTAGCTCACAGCAACCTCAAACTGCTGGGCTTAAGCGATCCTACTGCCTCAGCCTCCCGGGTAACTGGGTCTACAGGCATGCGCCACCATGCCCGGCTAATTTTTTCTATATACATTTTTAGTTGTCCAGATAATTTATTTCTATTTTTAGTAGAGACGGGGTCTCGCTCTTGCTCAGGCTGGTCTCGAACTCCTGACCTCTAGCGATCCACCCGCCTCGGCCTCCCAGAGGGCTAGGATTACAGTCGTGAGCCACCGCGCCCGGCCTCATTCCACTAATTCTTGTCACAGACCTATTACTGGGGCCCTGGGTGCATTTCCTGAGCTCTTGCACTCACCTGAGTTAGCATTACCTCTAGCCACCTGCAGAGTCCCCATCACCAATAATAGCTGGAAATAATAGCAGGAGTATATATCTCAGGCATTCACCAATTTAATCCCCTTCAGGGTCTACTTCCCAGTCTAGTCCAATCCAGACTGTGCAAAAAGTACCCTGTTATGGCATCTGGTGACTACAAACGGGACAAGGTACTCCTGTCTGCACTGGACTCTGATAACTGCTGAATGTCAAATCTAGTGGACACATCTGTCCTCCTTTCATGTGGACTTTCTACAGTCCTTGATATTGCTAACTCCTTTTTGAAACTCTCCTCTCCTCCCAGGTCTTCCACATCGCTCTCCTGTATCTCTCTGTTTTCTGAACTTCCCTTCTCTAGCACTTTCCTTGGCTGCTTTCTTTTTTACAAGGCCATAAAATGTGTTATCCTCAAGGTTGTTTTTCTTCCTCTCCTCTCACTTAGGTTGACTATTTCCACAGCTTCAACTGTTAATAACTCCTGCATCTCCTTCTTCCAGCCCCCATGCTCTGCAGCCCAGTGTCTTATTAACTTTAAAACCATCCTCAAGACACACAGTGCTGAGATTTTGTTAAATGATCAATGAAACTTAAGGTATTATTTATATTGCCATATCCATCCGTGAATGATAAAGAATTCCTTTTCTAGAGTGGTATTACTTCTTAAGTAAGAACCTTTGACTTTTTTCTCCTTCCTGTACAAGTTATAATCACTTGGCAAAGCAATTACAACACCCTTTTATATCTCCAATTGGTCATCTTTTCTCTGGTCATATTCAATTTCTCTCAGGTTCTATCTACTTTTACTAAACAGGCCCACTCCCTTAACTCCAACTAATACCTCCCCCAGGAACTCTTAATATAGGGGCAAAATATTCATTACATCTACTTCCTGAACTCTGCAGTAGCCTCTCTAAAATTTATTTACTTTAGCTATTTAAGTGGAAATTGCTTTACTCCCAAAATATAATGCCAACCACCAGTAGGACTGACCCAACTAAGTGAAAGTGCTTTGAAGAGATTTTTTAAATGAAAATGTAAAGGCAACATTTAACTTTTATAGCCTAGATGGAACTGGTTTTAGACCAGGCCCTATTGACCCTGCATATTAATAATAATCCTAGAGTGGAATACACACACCCTAGTTCTATGACCAAGAACCTTAAAATGCCTGTTGAATCTTCTCCAACACATGATAGATTTCCAGTTCTATAAAACGTGGTTAGTGTACATGACATCACTCCAGTTAGTGAGGCAAGAACTGATTTAACTTTGAAAATCTTTTTTCAAATAGTTTTTTGTTTTATAATAATGATGGAGGCTGGGCGTGGTGGCTCATGCCTATAATCCTAGCACTCTGGGAGGCCGAGGCGGGAGGATCATTTGAGCTCAGGAGTTCAAGACCTGCCTGAGCAAGAGCAAGACCCCCGTCTCTACTAAAAAAATATAGAAAGAAATTATCTGGACAACTAAAAATATATATAGAAAAAATTAGCCGGGCATGGTGGCACATGCCTGTAGTCCCAGCTACTCAGGAGGCTGAGGGAGAAGGATTGCTTGAGCCCAGGAGTTTGAGGTTGCTGTGAGCTAGGCTGACGCCATGGCACTCTACCCTGGGCAACAGAGTGAGACTCTGTCTCAAAAAAAATAAATAAATAAATAATGATTCATAAAATATTCAAACAATAAAGAAAAGTACAAAAAAGTAAAAAATTAAGCTCTATCAAGCTAGAGAAAAACATAAGTATACATATTTCCACACATCACTGAATGTGTATTTGCACATATAAATATAGTATGTGTATTCAATTTTACATAAAAATAAAATCATGCTATAAATCTGTGGTCCAAAATCCCCCAGCCTAAGACCAGTACCCATCTGTGGCCTGTTAGGGACTGGGCCACAGAGCACCACCACCACCACCCCCAACGGAAAAATGATCTTACCTGAAACTTAGGAACCCGGCCGCACAACAGGAGGTGGGTGGTTTCTGTTGTTTTCATCACCTCCTGAACTCTTTTGCCCCACCCCAACCCCCCCGCACCCCTATCCCCACCAGCCCCTGTCCATGGAAAAATTGTCTTCTATGAAAAGGTCCCTGGTGCCAAAAAGGCTGGGGACCACTGCTATAAATGCTCATCAATAAGCTTATGTCTTTTATTATACTATGCAATGTATTTTCATCATTAATAGTTGAATACTCTTGCATAGTAGATCTCTTTAGCTGCTTAACCAGTCTCTTAATAAAAATGTTTACCTTGTTCCTATTTTTTGTGTGTTTATTTTTGTACATCGTGCTGTTCTAAGGCATGTCTCTGTGCAGTCTGGAAATTATTTTCTTAAATTCCTAGAAGATTAAAAGCTGGCTCAAAGGGTACATCTTTAATTTTTTTTTTTACTACATTTTGTCAAACTGACCTCCAGAAAAATTGTTCCAATCTATGGTCCTACCTACACTGCATGAGCCTGCCACTTCCAAATAACCAGCTCTGGATTTTGTCAATTTTACTTTGAATAGTCTTTAATTTCTACATTTGCTTGAAGTATAGATGTTAAGAAGACTAGGTTTAACATTAGGCAGACCCAGATTTGAAATGACTCTGCCACTTACTAGCTGTGTGACCTTGGATAAATGACTTCAATATCTCCAAGCCTCGGTATCCCCATCTGTAAAATAGGATGCTAGCACTTGTCACAAAAGATTGTTACAAAGATTACATTAAACAATGTATGTAAAGCACTCCATATAGTGTTAGACATTTAGGATTTCCCATGAGAAAGCAAAAAATAGCTCACACTGAGAAGGTAAAAATCTGCCCAACTATTCATCAGGCTAGAATAATAGGCACAGATAAAGCCAGCTGCAAAGTTAATAAGATGCAGTGTCTCCTAAGGATGTACTGCAGCTGCAAAGTATCATAATAACCCCCTGCTTCTATTGCTTTCCTACTCACTCAGAAACTTTGTTCTCCAAAATCATAGATACCAGAAACCGTGGTGTTTTCAAATATATCAGTAAGAATGAAGCCTCCCTCTCTTGCCTGGAGACTCTAAGTCCTTTTTGAGAGAGATGCAGCCTCAATTTACAACCTAGGCACAGTGCTTCGGGTAAGGGGTTTCTGGACATAGCATTTTATATCCATCTTAACTTTACTATTTCCAAACAACAGGATTTTGAGCCCATTTTGCAGTCCAGCCTGGATATTGACCCTTTTACACACAGCCATGCTTTGAGTCTATCAAAATCCTGCTTTACTTTAAACTGCATCTAAACTCTGCTAAATGTTACTCTTCTAGCATGTTGTTATTAATTAAATGTAGGTATTACATAAACATAGAGTTTCATTTGGAGCATCTTAAAAATTTCTTTTTTAGCAATTTAAAAATAATATTGGGCCGGGCGTGGTGGCTCACGCCTGTAATCCTAGCACTCTGAGAGGCCAAGGCAGGAGGATCATTTGAGCTCAGGAGTTCGAGACCAGTCTGAGCAAGAGCAAGACCCCATCTCTACTAAAAAATAGAAAGAAATTAACCGGACAACTAAAAATATATAGAAAAAATTGGCCGGGCATGGTGGCACATGCCTGTGGTCCCAGCTACTCGGGAGGCTGAGACAGGAGGATTGCTTGAGCCCAGGAGTTTGAGGTTGCTGTGAGCTAGGCTGACGCCACAGCACTCTACCCTGGGCAACAGAGTGAGACTCTGCATCAAAAAAAAAAAATAATAATAATATTTAAGTTAAATATCTTTAAGCAAATTGAATGATTTTTGTCTCCACGTGATACTGATTTTGGATTAAGTTTCTTAGAGTTTCTTTCAGTTTTAGTATCCCCTAAACTGTTATTTGAGTTGTAAAACGTATTGCCCAGGAAGTTGGTTTTTTTAAGTCAAATAAAAAACATTGTCGATGTTCTATTAACAAAAAATAGGATTCCTGAGCTTTTCAGCAGATCTTCTTGATTAGTTGCTGTAACATTATCTCTGTACATTATGCAGCAGTTATTTTTTTTAAATATTCATGGGTTCTATGTTAGTTAATTCACTTTTCAGAACTAACTATTTAGTAATATTTTGCTGCCTGCTTAGTGGCGAATTCTCCAATGGTATACGTACTTCCAACGTGTCTTGGATCCAATGGTGCTATAGGTGTGAACATGTTTAAATGACAGTCTTCCTTTCCTGAATGACCACTTCACATCCTTTAGTCTCAACAACTGTCCTGTTTCTCTTGGGATGGCCATATTCCATGCACACTAACCTTAACTAAGAAGATGAAGATACCATAAAATTGCTTTTGTTTTTACATCTAAATTTTTGGGACTATATGCTCTATGATGGACATTTTTGTTATTTTAAACTTTTCACTATTAAAAGCACACTGCAATGAATGCTTTCCTTGCACCCTTCTGAGATGAAAGGATAATCTATTTTCCTGAGTATTAATGGTGTAAAACACAGGCATGCCTTCCTAACATATGTAGGCTTCAATCAGACTTGCTGTAGTGGCTGCAACTCAATTTTGAAGTCTGGATGCCAAAGCCAGTTGTATATGTGGGAGGATTGGATTGGCAGTGGCCTGTGTTGTGTGCTTCGAGAGATGCCAGACATATCCCCACCCCCAAGCTTACCATAATGCCTACAATTTCAACAACAGAGATTCATTCCTTTCGGTTTGTAACTTGCTATCTCAGGATAATCCTTTAAACAAATCATTCCTCCCTGATTATGGTTATTGTAGAAAATTGAGAACATATAGAGAAGTTGATACCTGAAAACAGAAATTACCTGTAGCGCACAACTCACACACCACTACTGTTAACGTTTTGGTGTCTTCTTTTCCTTTCCAATACATGAAATTGAAAAGTTGATCTTCTTTATAAAAACTCTTTTGTTATGTATTTAAGCAGCTTTACAATAAAAGAAATCTGATGACTATAAATTTCGAGCATTCTCTAAATTTACTTCTGGTTCCTACATTTATGCAATAAACATTACTAAATACTACATACAAGGCATTGAGCTAGACACAGATTAGTGATATAGAACACTTTATCAGTGGATAAATGTGCATATATTTTTACAAATTAGTAATCAGACATGTAGTCTGTGCATAAACTATTTTATGTTCTAGTTTTCTTTTTAACATTATTTCTTTCCTTTTCTTTTTTTTTAGAGATGCAGTCTCGCTATGCTGCCCAGGCTGGAGTGGCTAGTCACAGGCATTATCATAGTACACTATAGCCTTGAACTCCTGGCCTCAAGCAATCCTCCTACCTCAGCCTCCCAAGTAGCTGGGACTACAGGCACATACCACCACACCCAGTGCAACATTATTTCTTATAGATTTTTATATGTGCCTCAAACTTCTTGGTTTTTAAGGGTTATATAGCATTCAGTTGTATTGATTTTGCCATTTCTCTATTATTGAAAATTTGGGATGTTTTCTCACTTTCCTTGGACTTTATTCCTCAAAGGAATTATCAAATCAAAGTGCATAATTATTGCTTATTTGAATAATCTTTTTTTAGAATTAAAATACTTATAGTAGGAGGAACAAATTATTTGTGCCTTAGGGTTTCTCATGGATGCAGTCAAACAGATGGTTTTCTTCCCGTTTTGGGAGGTAGAGACACCAAAAGAGGTTAAGTGTCACAGAAAGGAAGTCAGAGGCCACTGAGGATGAACTTTACCCGTTTCATAGTTCAACCAGCCTGTCTGAGAGCAACAGGAATGGTTGCTAGGATGACGCCCTTCCCACCATCGTTAGGTGGTGGATTCCAACAACCTGTGAGCTCCCCAAGGGCGGGGCCCTCTGCATCCAGCATAAAGCCAACAGCCTTATTCTTCATTAGATTTGGTTTCAGAAGAACCCACACTTCTGCATTTTATACAGTTATACAACTAAACAGATACTGACCCCCCAATACATTGCTTCATATCTCTGCTGACCAGTGAGGACTGAATTTTCTCGTGAAGTTGGGCCCTCCCAGCTGCTGGTGCTGTGAAACAGGCGCTACCAAGGCAGCCGATACATGGGTGAGAGTTCATGGTGGTGCCCACGAGTGCCCTCTGAAGAGTCCCCAGACAGCGCTTGCAAAGGGGCTCCTCCCTAGGGGCCCCTTAGACAACTCATGCAGGGCTGGCCATGCCCTGGCCAAACTTCTGCTCTCCCAAGATACTACTGAGCTGCAGACAGCACCAGGTTCAAGCAGGTGGCACTGGAACCTCCTGCGTGGCTATGTGGTGACAAAGGCCTACTCTCTCAGCGTGGTGGGAGATGGAGGGACACATTCCTCTTTCCCTCTCACCTTCCAGGGCTACGCAAATTCTGCCCCTGAGGCAGAGGTAAGGCATGAGAAACCAGAGAAGGGGAAATTCCTAGCTATACTTCCTCAATCCCAAACGAAAGTAGGCAGGCCCGAGTTTTCAAATACTATAATCATAAATAGAGATTTTATGCAGAGATTTATTTATGCAGTCATTCAATGAACTTATATTAAAAGCCCACTATAAACCAAACATTATTTTAAGGGTTGCACATGCAGTGGAAAAATTTCCATCCTCAAACCTTACACTTGCAGAAGAAACGAATAAATAAACAAGTAAATAAATGAGGACAGTTTTCATAAAGGCAGAACATATAAAGTGCAAACATTAATGCTAAATTCATTCAATGTATTAATCACTCTGAATCACTCTCACAATTTCCTTTCGGTACCCAGATGAATAAAAAATCTAAGAATATTCTTCAGTTCAGTTTAATAAACTGAGTCCCTAGTTCCAACAGTGGGCTGGGAAGCTATAAAGACTGAAGAGAGAGGCTCCCTGTCTTCAAGACACTCACCTTCTGATAGGGAAATTTGAGGTATTCAACCAACCACAGTCGTTGGTGGCTGTGCTTCATATCTTCATTTGGGGAGGGGAGATGAATATGTTTCCATTCAGGGAGCAAGCATGGGTCAAGGGTATGCTTCAAGCTCAGCATATCCTGGGTCCACAAAGTCAGAGCCTGCACCTAGCTTCTTGTTTGATGAATGTCACAGCTGTGGCTCCAGGAAAGACTCCATTTCACCCTCTGCTCTTCAACACTGCCCATCTTCTCCTTGCCACCTTCTTCTAGCTACTGTTTTTCCATGACCTACTGAAGAGTTTGCCATCTCCTTGCTTTTCTATTGTCCCTAGGGTCAGGAGACATTGGGGGTACTCTTTCCCTTGGCACTTTTCTCATCTAATTGGACCGAGTTTCCTACACCCACAAACTCCTAAGTCAGGAAGGGATTCTTCATACAACTTACTCATATTACAGATTGAACAATTGAGGCCCAGAAAGATTAAGTGACTTATCCTAGGTCAGATGGTATTGAGTTGCTTCCTACAGGAGGCATTTTTTGCTGAAGTGAGCCTGGGGGGAGGCTTTCAGGGACAAAGTTTCATGGATTCAAAGGGTCTTACTTGCCTGCTGCTCTCTGTTAGCATGGAAGGGAAGAAGAACCCTCAGTTAACCAAACAGAGATAATGCACAGAACAATAAAATCACCTAGCCACCAGACACATGGGGTAGAAGCAGGATTGCAAGTGGTTAAGAAGTGACTGGGCAATGAGGGGTCCAGGCTGGATCCCTTGGGAAGTCTGTTGACAGGGAGAGAAGACAGTAATCAAGAACTGAAATGAAGACAAGAGGTTTATCATCTCAGGGTAAGGGAGACATGAATATGTTGGTGGGCAGAAGCAAAGATCATTTATTAGAAAAGATTACAGTTTCAAGAAAGGAAAATAATTGACCAAGCAAGGTTTAAGGGAAATGGAAGGGGATGAGATTAAAGCCCTAAGTGGGGACATGACTTCTTGGCTTATTCTGTCATTAACTATGTATTTGACACTAAACTCCATAAGGACAAGAACCACATCATGTTTTGTTCACCATTGTGTCCAGTACTTGGCACATAGCAGGCACTCCATAATGTTTGTTGGACAAATAAATGAATTAATGAATAAGGGAACTTCCCAGTGTAGTACTTATGCACTCAGCAGAAGTTTAGGTCCAAATTAAAGAAGGGGAAAAAAAGAGATAAGAAGGAGGCTACAGTATAACACAGATGCCTGCTTTCGCCTCTTTGACCAGTGTACTGTATGACATCCAAGAAACCAAGACAAATTGTCAGTGGTCACTGCCATATAGAGAAACTGACAGTCCTGGTGACTTCAGTGCTGATGTTAATTGGAACTGTAGACTACAGCATAACGTTATTCATCATGCTGAGTTTTGATGCCAAATAAAATTTATCATGTAAGTTTTTATATGACTAGCAGAGTAGCTGGTGCCCTTGATGGAAATTTCACCAAAAAAAGATAGTGAAATTATACTTATATACAGGGGTAATATTAAAAATATTTAACAACTGGTATGACTCAAAAGCTGACCAACAGACTGGCCCTAAGCAACTGGAGTGACTGCGACAATCAGGACTGCACATGGCTGTCGCTTATATTGATGCTCAGAGACCAGCAGTGCTAAGTTTTTAAAAGGCTCTTTTGCTGGGTGGAAGAAAGAGTGTGCAAATCAGTGTTGCATGCTACCATAGCAACATCTTCCCCACGGATTCTTTGCCTAATGCTTCTCTGTCCAGTAGAGCAGGACCTTACTCACTGTTTCTTCAGCTCTGTCCTCCAGACTTCAGCAATCTCTCATACTGGACACGTGTCTCCATCTCTGTCATCCTTGACTCATCTAGTTCTTGAGCCAGCAGCACCTGGGTGGGACCTGGCCTTCATTAATCCATATGCCAACTACCTTCACCACAACTATCCCCAGTATCTGCAACCCACCCTAACCATGTACCTAACAGGCCAGGTTCTTCACAAGACTTAGCCACAGAAAAGACTCAAAGAAAATTCTGTGACATTGAGGACAATGGTAGAAAACCAAGCTTCAAGAAGTTGCAGACTGATAATAATGCTAAGAGAGGAGATTATAATCTCTTGCGCACGGAGGGATTTGTGAGAGGATTTGTAGAGTGCTTCCAGACCAGGCCCTGAAAGATGGCTAGGATTCAGAAAGGAAGAGAAGAAGTAGGGGGCATACCTAGAAAAGAGACCAAAGTAAACAAAAGCAGAGAGTTGAAAATGCTGCATTCTCAATTAACAAGAGAATACATAGCTGTTCCAGGTAGAGTGGCATGTTTGTGTAAATAAAATACATTGCATTTTGGAGGATTTTTGAATGCCAGTCTTAGGACTCAGGACATAATCTTTGTCCTAACTCCCTTCTGTACTATTAATATTACCCACTAGATCTGGAAACTGAGGCAGGAAAAGAGGTAAGGAAAGATTAGCACATGGACTTGCAAAGTATAGGGTGGAGGAAGATCAAGAGACAGCAAAGTGTGGCATGGCTAAGATCAAGATAAAAGAATCAGAGAGGCAGAACAAGTTATGTGGTAAACAGACTGATCTAGAGGTGCTGGGGCAGATCAGGCTTTGAAAGACAAGTGGGAAACAGTGCCAAGCGGTACCAGGAACAAATCCCCAAGGCCCAAAATGTAGTACAAGAGCTTTGTAGAAGCTTTGTCTAGGGACAGGAAGGGTTACATTAAGAGGATAGAAGCATTTTGGACAATATGTATATTGAGAGGTCACTGTGAAGGTTGTTGACCAGAGGCCAACAAAATGGAATTTTAGAAAAATGAATTAAGTCGCACTATAGTACTAGAGTTAGAAAGGAAGACATATCAAGGCATGATTTGAAAGTTACGAAAGTCTTTTGAAAACACCCAATTTGATTTTTCTTTGCTCACCACAGTGCCTAGCAAGCAGTGCTTACTGAATAAATGTCAAATATGAAATGAATTCCCTCTACAAAATGATTGCTTTTGTCCTTAGATTATGAATATCTCTTAGAATAAAGGAATAAATTAATATCATGACATATATCAAATTCCTGTGAGTTTGGCCAATGTGAATCACTTCTGTGCAGACTGATAATTCCTGAGTGAACTAATAGAACTGAGTTTCTAAACCTTGTAGGTTGATAATCTAATGCTGGATCAATTGTCTGGTTGAAAGCAATGGAAACATATTCTAGCTACTGAGGCAAAAATTGAGTCTTTGGACAGATATAGGGCAAGTCAGAGAATAAAAAGATTTGGATCATTTGGCCTCAAGAAGTTTAAAACCAAAGAAGCTTCAGGAATCTTAGTAGCAGGGACTTATAACTGTCTTTCTATGGTACTGCTTTCAGATAATATAGATTCATCACCTTCTGTGTCTGTGTTTCTCAGCTCAAAATTTAAATTACTGAGGGGAAAAAGTGTTATTGGCCAAAGATCAAACATCAACCTCTATGTTGAGGGTAGATGGCAGAGGTTTGTTACTGACAAGCTCATCAAAACCACATAGTGGATGTCTAGGGGCAGCCCCCAAGGAAGAAATTCTAGGTAGACAAAAAATAACTGATGTCTACTCTGGGCATTTCCATTTAGATGTTTACCCTTAAAAGAGTATGTGTAGGTGATTAGACAAGATGCTGCTTAAGGATGCTTCATCCCTGAGAAGTCTACACATTGGAATTGACATTTGTCATTCCAGAGACCAAATCCTACAGGTAAAGATGAATGTGTGGACTGTGGAGCTTATCTATAATGGTCTGTCCTTAGATGACTAATAAAGTTCATCATCTCCTCATCTGTTTATAGGCCAATTGAAATCCTCTTTTTCGAGGTACTTGTCAAAATCTTTTGCCTACTTTCTTATTGTGTTGTCTCTCTTTTTCTTATTGATCCATAGGGGCTCTTTACATATTCTAGAGATGAGTCCTTTCTTGGATATATGTATTACATATGTCTTCTCCCATCTTATGTTTTTCCTTTTTACTCTCTTAATCATATCATTTGATGAACATAAGTTCTTCATTTTAATGTTTCCCATTTTATCAGCTTTTCCTTTATGATTAGCGCTGTTAGTGCACTGTTTGAAAAATCTTTTACAGAGAAACTATAGTAGTTGGAAAAACAGTCATAGGCTCATGCAAAACTAAAAAAATTAACAAAAAACATGGCATCTATTAACTTCAGGAAAAAAATCATACAAGAAACAAAACATAATCATAGTATACCTCTTAGTTCAACTGTGACAATTATATATACAATCATCATAATATTATCCATGACTACTGATTTATCCAAAAATTATGATAACTTCCAAGGTCTCTGAGGGTTTCTAATAAGTAGTGACCATCTTCCCAATCTGGATTCTGAGCAAGTGGAAAAATAAAACAAAAGAACTAGCAGGAAAAGGCTAAAATGTCACCTTTATTATAACTGATAGAAGCCAGGTTAGAGGGTGTAGCATCAAGTGTTTTTGCAAAGTGGGATGATTAATACAAAACCAGACTTAGACAGAATTACCCCCTGGGTTGTGGACAATGCTGGACCAAGGCAGGCCTTCTCACGTGGGTCCTTAATGGTGCCTATTCAGCCAGCAGGAGCCCCTTTGGGTCAGCAAGTGATTGTTTTCATCCAATACCACTAGATTTTCAAAGTTATAGTTTAGTTTAAACAGGAGGAAACTTTATCTGTAATTCTTTTGGTAAAAATGAAAACAAGTTTAGGTAGGTATTCATATAGGAGTATGTTTTAATTAAGATATAGCAAATGCTATAAAAATAAACTAAATTTATAATGTCTCAAACTTTAAAAATATTTTTATGAAAATATAAATTGATTTCTTGACTGTGTAACAGGCCAGGCCAGGTGTTCCTCATCAGTGGAGACAGCTCTGCTGTTTTCCACGTAAGACTCCCAGGCTTGCGCTGGTCATCCCAGCCCACAGGAACACGTGGGGGAGGCTCCTATGGGCAAGGCCTGGCTGTGCCACTCATCCTCTCCACTCATGTTCAACTGACTAGAGACTTCACTGCACAAGGGAAGCTGAGAAATGTAGTCTAGCTCCGAGTCCCAGAAGAAGAGGAGACTACAAATTTTGGTGAACAGCTGTCAAGGTTCACTTGGGCAGGGACCTTTTCTGTTCCCCATTCCCCCTTGTGCCTGACACATAGTGGGCTCTCAATAAATGTTTGTTGAATAACAAATGTAGAGGAAAGAACATAGGCTGCAAAACCAAAAATACTTAAATCCTAATCTGAGCTCTGCCACTTCCTAATTGTATTAATTTAGACAAGTTATTTCAATTTCTCAAGCCTCGGTTTCTCATTGTATAACAGAGATAAAAATATGTTTGTGATCAGACCTAGGCCATAGCAGCCAGGTGTGGGAGTGAGTAGTGGCTGGAAATACGCCAACAATAATAATGCTTGTGAAATTGGCCTCTTTGATTTCCTCCCAAATAGCTATGTAACATGGAGACAGCGGCTGTCTCACATGTACTCTTCTTCTTCTTCTTCTTTTTTAATGTATTCTTAAAACACTATGGTTGTCCCAGCAGCTGACAGAAACTGCCATTCCCTATTTTCTGGCTCTGGAACCCTGGGTGAAGTCGGTAGCCATATGGCCAAGGCCTGGGCTGAGGCTGCAGGTTGCTAGCACCTTTGTGCTACCAGGTCACTGTGTGCTTTCTGCTCCCACAGTTCCTCCAGAGCCCCCCAGGCTGTACTCTGCCATGTGAGCTGCCCAGCAAGGGTGCTTCGGGTCATATTACCTTGCCTTAATATCTTTCAAGAGAAATGACTTTGTTTGTTCCTGCCCTTTTGTTCAATCGCTCTAGAGAAAGGCAGGAATCCCCAGAGCAGAGTCAGCAATAAAGTTAGTGACAGGCAGCTTACAATATTCATGACATCCCTCCCACGTTCACCCAAATTTGCCCCATTGTCCTTACAGAGAGTGCTTTCTCAGGACCTTCTTGATTCTTCAAGCACGTAGATCCCCTCCCACCAGGCGTCCAGACATTACAGAATCTGTCAGAACTCTGGGCCGAATCTAGGTTAAGCAGCCAAGCTGGGACTCCCTGAGCCCTACCCCATCTTTTTCTGCTTTGCTGGGCTGGTGTTGACGTTCAATGAGATAAAGCAAGTAAAATACCAGAGTTGTTGGAGGCATGAAAAAGGCATGCAGTAAGTGTTGGTTCTTTTCATATCCCCTGGGCCACTCTGGCATCACCAAAATTGAGAGATACATCATCTATTCCCTGAGGGTGATGCCCCACAACTTGAAGCACAGGACTGAGAGTTAGAAAAACCCGTCTTAACCACTTTGAACAACTTATTAAATACTTATCCCCCTCTTAGCTCAGCTTGCTCCTTTGTAAAGTGCCTCTACCAACTAATGGTGTTATGTAAGGCACAAATAAGATGGCATTCAAGAAAGCTACAACGTGCTGGACAAGTGAAAGGCAGTACAGTTCATCATCATCATCATCATCATCATCATTATCAGCAGGAAAGTGGGAAAAGGAATATAATTTGAGTGAGAATACAAGAAATGCAATTTTAAATATGCTAAGATGCTGGCATAACATCAAAGTGGAGATAACAGAAAACCAGCCAATGTAGGGAAAATGAATAAAGGAGTTAATGAGTTAGGGCCATTATATATAACAAAAAACATGTTCCCTAAGGGGCCAGGTCTTTCAGTTGATTGATCCAATTTGGGGTATAGGCTCAACTATGGAACTGAGGTTTATAATCACCTGCATGATCATAAGTACACACGGGACACCTGAGAAACAGTGTTACTGGCATTTCTGTGCTATAGAAGTCTGGATGCAACTGCAGTAACACTGCAGACCCTTGACTAGAGCCTCATTATCAATGTCTTGGACTTGGATGTCCACAGTGCGAAGTACAGAAAAACAGCAAAAGCAAATAAGACCAAAATGAGAAAAAAAATGGTGTCAGAGTAAACAGGAAAAAGAAAAGACAGCAAGAATAAGGTGAGAAAGTAAAAAGAGATGCTGAGTAAAGGATATTTGCCCACTGTATGCAACCATAAATAAACTAGTGAAAAAAATATTTGCATATACTTCTAAACGGAGATCAATGAGTATCTGATCTAAACGGACTGAGTATCCTATAAAAACTGTGTGTGAGGCAAGTGCTAGTGATGAAAGAAACCTCATTCACTGAGAAAAAGCCATAGGTAATCACCCTTTGTAAAATAGATTATTTCATATGTGTGAAAAGAGAATGCTACTTGCAGGAATCTCATGATGGTTCCTCATGTAAAGTAGAGTTCTCTTCATAAAGCAAGTGATCACTCCCACTTGTGAAATAGAATAATTGGTTGATTGCACAATTTATCACATTCAAAGATCTGTATTGTCATCTACAAGGACCTATATTGAACCTGAAGCACAACTAGAGATAACCCATTTTCTACCTTCTCTCCCAAGTACATCTTCTTGAATAAGTCACCTACAGATGCCATGCCACATTTCCTTCCAAAAGATAACCACACAATACATGATTGAAGAAGTCTGGGGCCATTCAGTGAAAAAAAGTAAGCTAGGCAAGTCAGGTTCCCTCTCTTGGGTTTTTGGAATAAGAAAAAACACAGCAGTAGTGGCTGAAGTCAAAAGGATGCCAAGTTGCCAACCAAAGTTTAAGAGACAAGAAAAAATGATAAAGCAGAAAAAGCTGTCAGTAGACAGAAGAAAATGGATGTGCAGAGAAAAGCTGAGAAGCCACAAGCCAAAAAGGTATACTTCATGCAAGAGACAGCCTTCCAATTTCAGTTTGAGTATGTGGACATACTTATCACCATGTACATTTTCCCACAGGTAATAATATCCAATAATAGTTACCATTTCCTAAGTAGTTACTAGGTTCCAGATGCTGTGTTACCTGCATTATTTCTTTTCATTCTCACTGTGTCTTTTTGGTGTAGGCAATATGATCCCCTTCATTGGCTGATGAGAAATCCAAGGCTAAAAGAGGCAGTAATCAGCTCAAGATCACAAGCCACTAGCGCGTGGCAGAGTATGGACTCCAGCTCAAGTTTGCCTGACACCCAAATCTACGCTCTTAGCACTATATTGTACCACACTTCCCCATGATCAATAATTGGAATAGACAGACCAGGCAGTTGTGCCTATTTAGGAGCCGTAAGGTAGATCCTTCCTCCTCCACCAGTTTGAAATGTTGAAATGAATCCTATTGGTTTACACCAGAAAAAAATCACATGGCAGATTGGATTCAAAAACCAATGCTTGTACAATTGTTTGATAGACAGGATAGATGATACACTTGCTCTGGGCTCTTTCGTTTTTTGAAAGTGAAGGATAGAAGGAATACAGAAGCTGTCAGATCAAGGTACAGGAGAAAAGATTAGAAAGTCACTCTTAGAAAAAGGTATGCTAAAAAGTAGATTAAGAGGAAGGCCAGCCAGCAAGAAAGGCCAGTTGCAAGTGATGTTCATGCGTGGGTGGGGATGTCAAGAAAATTCCCTGCTTGGGATTTCGAGAGTCTGAGTGGAATGTGGCCCATCCTGTATGGGAGGGTGAGGTCTCAAGTCTGTAGGGAAAATAGGACTTTGTTTCCCTGTGAGCCAGGCGAGCCAAACTGGACCTTCATTTAGAATGGGGGGTAAAAGTTACCTGATAGAACTAGAAATTACAGATAAACCATTTATTAATCAAGCTCTTAAGGTTGTGACATAAGTTAAAGTTTTAAACAACAGAACCCTGTGCCTACAAGTTACCAACTTCACATCTGACTGGAATCATCTAAGATTTCCACACTCTGTAGTAAATCGACTTTGCTCTCTTATTCACTGTCCATGCAAGTTGGAATTTAAAAAAGGAATGCAGCAGGGACCCCAAAGAAAAGAAAAAGAAAAGTAAGTCTGCTCTCTCAGGGACAGGGTCAACTTTCTAAACAAATGCTTCATTTGGATAAACTTAAAAATCTTACCCTCTCCCAAGATTCTGACACTATCACCTATCATCTTGGAAATGTTTGTCAAACTGTGGGTCATGAAATCAATGTAGATGGTCATGACCAGCACTTTTTTAAAAAGAAGAATATGCGCTGTCAAAAAAGGGGGGGAGGTTGTTGTTTTAATCACTCACGCACAGACGCACACACATGTGTGCTGAGTTAAGGTGTAAAATGTGTTTCTTCCTGTGGTTCACAACAGAAAAAGTTGGAAAAACATTGCCCTCTCCCTGGCCTCTCTCTAGAGATTGTTTTATTCTCTGTATGTGTCTAGCTTTACTTTCTTTAGTTCACATGAAAAAAGCAAAGGGCCTCATTTATTTTTCAAATATAAAAAGTTTATTCTAATATTGAACGTGTTTTTTCAAACCGTCCCCTCCTCTGCACCTGAGAATTCTTATATTTTGCTCAAGGGTCAACAGTCCCCTGGTTGAGAATCACTGGTCGAAGGCATCTGGAACTCCAGCCTTTTGAGTGATAGTAGCAGCATCGATCTTCAGCCAGGAAGGCCAATAAATCTCCTGTGTGAGGTTCTTGCTGACCTTATTTCATCACACTCTTTCCAGAAAGAATGTAGATGTCAGTGGGCCACCAAGAATCTTATAAACTGAAATTAGGTTCTGTGACTTCTCAGTTAAAAGGTTGTCATTCTCAGTATGCCTCTATTACAGAAGTGCTAATATTTTAGCTGGGGAGAGAGGGAATCTTTAAAATATTAAATAGCTGGTCAGCATGGCTACTGGACAATCTGAGTAGATGTTGACCATCAGCAACCAATAGATGCATTCTACCTGAAGGTCACCATGCACTTGACAATGGAGGAACCATATGATTAATACCTAGCCTTCTCCCAAACAATATTTGTGAATTTTGAGAAGACACTTCAGAGCAAGAGCTAGAATTGGTCAATGTCAAATGATAATGGTGAGTTTTAAACTTTTTTTTTTAATGTTGAAGCTAGGAATAATTAGATATGGTGTGGAAGAGAACACCACATAGGAATGAAATGGTGGAAGGTCTTAAAGAAAAACAAGGGCAGCTGGAAACAAGAAGGAGGTAAAGTGGGTTTTTAAAAAAGCATTACAGGCTGTAAGGGAAGAATGGAAGAGAAAAGCAAGAAGGAAGACTCAGAAGATATAAGACGATGAGATAGAAATCATATATTATTAGATTAGCTCAGTCTGGAAAAATAAGGTAGGCATAAGAAGAATATCCTGGATGCTTTTGATGGAAAGAGTACGTATTAAAGGACAAAGACAGGCTACTTCGTGAACTTTCCTCCCAGACAAGCAAGTACCCAGGGAACCATACTTGCTTTCAGGATCTGGGAGCCAGGACTAGTCTCAGAGATGAGGCAAGACTGGCTCATGGGCTGCAACTGGTGGAGCCAAGGGACAGACAGTATCCACAGGCAAAGCTGGGCGTGTACCAAACGAGTCCCACTGAAGTGTCAGGCCAAAGGATCTGGGCAAAGAGGCAGAAATAACCAGATGCTGGGCAAAGGAACAGGAACTGGAACTCCCAGGACAGGATGAGCAATTTAGAACAACAGGTGGGAGGGAGAGACCTGGGGTTTCCCAGGGCACTGAAGTATCATCACAGGGTTTTTATGGGGCTATCTGGGGTGCTGAGCTGGTTTTATATAAATGTAATGGGGTCAAGCTCTTAATCTCAGCAAGACATGATAGCCATGACAACAAGAATAACAACAATAATAGTAGCTTCTCTTTATACCTGTTGCGGGCCTTGGTTTGAATCTTGGTTCCATCATTGACTGGTGGCGGAATGGGTATATTGGACAAGTTACTTGACTTACCTTAGCTTCAATTTTCTCCTCTTTCAAAATGTAGCTCATAACAAGGGCTTTTACATTTGCTTTCAGGGTGATTGCATCCATTCCCACGGCATTAAGAATCTACGTGTTGACAACTTCATTTCTCCAGCCCAGACCTCTCCTCTGAGTTTCAAGCTCCTGCATCCAAGCACAACTCAAACTTAGCAACAGCCAAATGAAACTCTCTAGATTCTCGTGACCCTAGCTCTTGTCTAAACTTGTTCATCTCCATATTTGTCACCATCAATTGCTCAAGTTGACATCCTCGAGTCCTCCTTTTCAATGACTCCCCAAATCCAAAATCCTTTCCATGGCCATGGGAGATCCCCCAAAGTCCTCCTGTCCTTGCCGTAGAATGAGTCTGGGATGGCCATGAAAATGCTTGAAAGCCCCACAATGGCCTCTGCCTCTCCTGCATGTCCCACCCCTTCCTCCCTCTGCTCCCTCCTGCTGCTGTCATTGCTGTCTTTCCAGGTTTCTCAAAAAAACCTTTCTAAGTTTTTTTCTCAAGTTTCTAATGACTTTCTGGCATCTGTAACCTGTCTGGGATATGCATCCCTGGTTCCACCTCAACGTTCCTCCTCAGAAAAGCTTCTTTTATTTTCCCACCAGCCCCATGCCCAAAGACCTTGGGTGAGAAACTCTCTCAAATTCACCTAAACTTTAGTAAAATGTAGTTGTGTACAGAGCTATGCAAGATGAGTCAGAGTCAGCGAGCAGACAAAACCAAGTACTTTAAGAGAGAAAGTGTGTGTTAGAAACATACAAACCTAAAGGTACAGCTTTTTATGGGAAAATATTTCCCCTTTTGTTGTGTGGCAGGTTAGAAGGATTCAAGGCCGGGCTGAAGATGAGCTGGTGAACGTGGGGGCTGGGGCTCTGTGTACTCATTCTGCTTCTCTGCTACATGGCAGCTACCTCGCCCTACTCTCTTCCCTTCCCACTCACAGTAAAACCACCATCTGCAGCCAGACAGTTGGGTTGTCAGCCAGTAGTGCACCTCCGTGCAGTGGTGCAGTCCATAAAAGGCAGAATGATAAAGAATCCAAATTCAAGCATTTTTGCCCCGATCCATCTAATTTGGGGTTCATATCTAAACCGAAAATATTCAGAAAGCTGAGAAGCATCATATGTGGCAAGGATGATCTATAGGGAGGAGAACAGGGAGTGAGGACCGATGCTCAAGATACATTCATTAGAGCAAGTTAAGAGGAATGGACTTTTTCTCCTTGAAGAAGGCATAAGATGTAATTTAGGAAGCCGTCTTTCATGGAAAATAATGACTAAATCCTCATTTCAAATGCAGCTTTCATGTAGGGATCCTTGCATGACTGCTTTTTTACTAGGTCTTCTTGAATAGCTGGACCCTGTCTGTTTTGTTCATTTTAGTATCCCCACCAACTGGCACAGTGCCAGGCACTTAGTAGGCACTCATTAAATACCTGTCGTATAAATGTAACCACTCAGGCACCCCAGGGCCCTAGCTTCTCCTTGCCTTTTGCATTTTATAATGTTTTTTCTTTTAAAATAACTATTTCAATCCTTAGAACACAATTTGTCCACTCAAAATACCCCAGGCAGCCTGGCAACACAGGGGTGCAGAGGTCTCAAATGAGGAGCACAAAATATCAGAATGGTAAATAGTGTTTATCATTCTTCAGATTCAAGTTCCACTCCATGCCCATGCCTCTAAAGGAAGAATGTTGGAGTAGGCATTGCTTTTCCATCCTAGAAAGGAAACTGAGGCCCAGAGAGGATGAGTAACTTCCCTGCTTTCTCTCAGTTTGGGAGTGGCAGTGCCAGGAGTGTCTCGGAGTTTTGGAAAGAGCCTGAGCCATCCTGAGTTCAGATCAAGCCTCTGCCACTTAGAAATACTTGCAATCTCTGTGGGCCTCATCTTCCTCTGTAACAAGGAATAACCTCATAGGATGCCAACCTCATAGGATGCCAACCTCATAGGATTATTCTATTCTGAGGGCTGAACTAAAATAGGGTGATATAAGAAAGTGTATATAAATTAAACAAAAACAATAGTTTCCTTCTTCTACTCCTAGAGTGGAAACAGCAGACACAATTTTGTGAAGCTAGTAAAACTTTCTGTTGTTTATTTTTTAAAAATCAGTCTGAAAATAAAGATCACATACATAATAAATCAGTATTTATAGTAACTTAATTAAAAAGGCATTTCTACAATGTTAATTCTTGTGCCTGGCATATGCATTATCTGACACACATGCACGTGTATCTGAATGTGCACACACACACACACACACACACACACACACACACATCCTCCCTTCCTCATTAACCGAACAGTCAGCATGCAGACAGGAGCAGACAGGGACCCAGGAAGCAAGGGTGAAGAATCTCCCAAATCAGATGGGTTCTGAGACAGTTTTCCCTTCCCTCAGGCTGAGATATTCTGCCATCTGTTTTGATTAAACCTTTCAAAATTCAACTTGTGTTTTTCCTTCCATTCCTTTGAAATCTCCTTTAATTCAACAGTCTTTAGGCTTTCTTCTTTCCCTTAACCACCATCTGGTGCTTCTATTAAAAAAAAGAAAGAAAGAAAGAAAAGAAAACACATACAACAAACACTTTGAGTTCGTTGGAAGAAAGGTATAATGATGAGGATAATTTATTCCCATAGTGAGGCCCATTACTATTTCCATGGCAACAGACTGTGATGTTCTGAACATGGGACTTTGTGATCATCACAAGAACAGAATGGCAAAAGGCCCTGTTCAGACTCTTTGTCCTTATGGATTCTTTGGGTAATCACCCTTGGTGGCTCCCAACTGCCTACAGAATTAAGTCCGAAGGCCTTAGTGTGGCATTCAAGGCCCTTCTCAATCTGGTCCAGTCATTCCAGGCTCATCGTCTGCCAACCCCATGGAACATGGTACTCTGGCCATTCTCTGCAGCTCCCTGTGTCCCGGACATATCACATGCTCTCACACATCCATGCCTTTGTCTTTGCTGTTTCCTCTCCTTACAATGCCCTCCCGCAACTCCCTTTTTTATTTTTCTTTTAACCTAATGAAATTCTCCTATTCTAAAGGTTTAGATCAAATATCTCCTTCTCTACAGACTTTCCACAGCTCACTCAGGCAACAGCAATAACTCTTCTTTGTACTCACAGCATTTTGCTCAAACAGGTAATATTTTGTATCCTAGTTATATATTTATATTTCCTTCATCTGAGTTTGGATTATTTGCTTTCAAGAGCTATGCCTGTTTCATTTTTGTAGAATATCTCAATTATTTCACATGATTTCTCAAAACATCCTAAGGGGTAGGTGGGCAGGGTTTTTATCCTCATTTTACTGTGAGAACACCAAGATTTAAAAAATGTAAGTGACTTTGATGGGTAGTAAGTGCCAGAGCCAGAACTCCACTGATAGAATGGAAAGAACATGGACTTTAGAGCCAGGCATTTTGGGGCTGAACTTATGTAACCTTTCTAACCTTGCATTTCTTCACCTGTAAAATGAAGATTAAATAAAATCATATATGTAAAGGTGCCTGGCACATACTACTAAAATATTATTAGTTTTCTTTTTCTTTCCCCTTCAAAGTCTACTTTCTAGGCCGGGCATAGTGGGTCACGCCTGTAATCCTAGCACTTTGGGAGGCCAAGGCAGGAGGATTGCTCAAGGTCAGGAGTTCAAGACCAGCCTGAGCAAGAGTGAGACCCCATCTCTACTAAAAAATAGAAAGAAATTATCTGAACAACGAAAAATATACAGAAAAAATTAGCTGGGCATGGTGGCGCATGCCTGTAGTCCCAGCTACTCGGGAGGCTGAGGCAGAAGGATTGCTTGAGCCCAGGAGTTTGAGGTTGCTGTGATCGAGGCTGACGCCAGGGCACTCTAGCCCAGGCAACAGAGCGACACTCTGTCTCCAAAAAAAAAAAAACAACAAAGTCTACTTTCTAGCACTAGCTAGAAACAAAATAAAATTTTCCTTCCACTTTTGTTTCCCAAATTTTTATATGATGTGGAAACTCAAATAAACAAGTAAATGAATGTCTTCTGCATCTTCCAAAGAAAATTTTTGCCGTCATTCCTTTATCTCTTCTCTAGTTTAGTAAGAGATGCTACCTGATAGAGTTGTTATAAAAATTAAATAAAGCAATGTATGAATGCATGGAGCTCTTAGCACAGTATTTGGTAGACAATAAGCACTCAGGATGTTTGCAGTTATATTATTATCATCATCATCTTCATCATCATTATCATTATTAAGATCATTATTTTTTGTGTGACAGAACAGTAGACCCAGTGAGAATTACAAAAATTAACGAGACAGTCTCACGATTCTGTCTTCATGCTTCTCATACCACAGCCTGACTTTTGACTATAGTCATCTGTGCAATCATTTACTTCTATAAGATTGCAGGCTTTAGATAGGGCTTCTGTGCCTTATCTGTAATTCTTTCTGTGTTGGTGGACCTAAAACAAAACCTTGCAGTAAAATTTGATTAAAAGAATGCTGAATTATATTTCTCCAAAAATGAGCACTAATACTGAAATAGACTCAAAAGCCTCTGGCTATCTCATCACCAAGATGCCAATCTTCAAACGTGGCGTGTTGGCTGACAGAGTCATTTTTGTGAAGGTTGGGCACGTCTGTAGATTACTGAACACAGCTTTTGAGTACTGTAGATATTTACATTTGTAGCTTTTCTGCATAATCTTTCCTCATAGGACACAGACAATTCCCAGATTAGGAAACAGATGCTGCTTCTGATCTCCAGGGGATGGGGGTAGGGTCTTAAGAAATTGTGTCCTGGAAAATATGTCAACCAAGCGTCAAGCTCAGCCCCAGCTGGATGATCTAGTGATGGTGTCACTTAGATATTCATTGAGCAAATATTTAGTAAATACCTCTTTCCTGTCAGGCCCAGTGTTGAGCTAAGCAATACCATGAAATCCTGTTTAGCAACCTACATCCCCCACCCCCACCAGTAAGGACCATGTAGTAAGAAAGGACATTATTATCTTCAGCTAAGGGACAAGTATTTCAGAGTTTAAGTGACTTGCCCCAATAACACCCACTTGGGAGACAAAGGAAGGATTTAAATTTAAATCCAAGTCTCTGAGACACCAGAGCTCACATGCACTGGTGCATCCCCTGGCTCCCAGGATCACTTGCAGATTCCCCAAGATGCATTGCTGGTGATCACGCCCTAGTGACAGGTGCTGGCCAACGTGCCCCCTTTCTTGCTGTCCATCATGTTAGAGTTAGGACTGGGGTTAGGTTTGCTGGCTTTCCCTCCTGGCCAACACGTGTAATACATTGTGGCCTCTGGTCTGTGCCTCTTTAGGAATAGACAAGCCCCACAACACTCAGAATACCAAGGGTCACAGGGAGGGGGTTTGGAGTGTGTTCTTTAACACCCCCTTTTAGAACCCTCCCTCCTTTTTTCTTTTTCTTTTCTTTTCCTTTTTTTTTTTTTTTTTTTGCTACAGCGAACGGGGAGCATTGATTCTGACTCACTACACACTTTGAGAGCCTCTGACTCATCCCAGCTCTGGTGTTCTTCCAGCCCTGCTCAGTACACTGTGGGTGCCCTTCCCCAGCTGCCCAGGATCAGCCAGACCCGTTCAGATGTGCTTGGTTCAGCCCTAAATGACACCAAGGTTCATTAGTAAATTAGACACACACACAAGAATCAAAGACTCCCCAGCAACCGACAGGGCTTAGGCAAGTTTTGGACTGTGCTGAAGCCAAGATTAATGTGCAATACCATTAGAATTAATGAACTGCTTTGCATTCAAGCATATAGTTTACATTTGCATTGGTCACATTCATAGTTAAAAGTTTATTTTTAAGTAAAAAAAATTTATAAAAGTTGACTATAGAATATTGGTAGTTGAAAGATAAAAGTTAACCAAAAAAAATTTAACTATAAGTTAAAAGAAAAATATTCTCTTTAACTTTTATATAGCTGTATAAAAGACTTTATACAGCTGTATAATAAAATATCCTTCTCTACTTTTGGAATTTTTAAGGGATCACATTTATCAAAAGTTAAGAAACAAGCTTTAATTTAGCTGCCTCAAGAATTATTCTTTTGGCTGTTCCCATATGGCAAATTACAGGTGTTTCTTTAAGTACATAAAGGGCTCCAAGTTCATTTAATTGTTCCTGATTGTTATTTTAATCACTATGCAATAATTCAATTTCAACAAAGAATTTTGCATTTGGTAGAATTTTGGCATTAAACTGGCCTTTCTTTCCACGATCCTATTCTGGTTCAATCTCTAGCAGAGCTTTTCCTGGTTTATTTATTGTCAAGAGTGCTTTGTTCTATACTATGATAATTTTGCTTACTCTAATTATAAAACTTTAATTTCTAGCATCTATCATCTTGTATGAGGTGGTTTTAATATTAGTATTAAAAATGGTCTCATTCTGTAGTGAGTCCCCTGTATAACAGCAATGAACAATTTCCTCTTTGGGGAAAGTTGGCTTTATCTCCATTTTTAAGAACAGATGTTTGTATGTTTTGATGACTCCTCATCCAGAACCTTGTCAGACTTCATTTCTTTGGATTTGACACCAAGCTTCTTGTTTTCTGCCTAATCTGATACCTTAAGCTTTACTTTCTATACCAATGAAACTTATTTGCAAATATATGGGTTTAGGCTGGAACTGGGATTTTTGTTACTTCCCTAGGCCACATTTTTCAAGTGTTTCCTAGTAATGTGTGTTCTGCAAGAAATGAAACTGAGCTATGGTTCCGCAGAAACTTGATCATGTTCTCCCTGGAGGGCTCTTCACGGCTCAGCCTTCTGGGGACTGGCCACAGTGAGCTCCCCTCGCGGTGTGGGCCCTCAGCATGTATGTTGTAGGTGTATTTGGAACCAGAGAGTTCAGTAGGACAAAGGATGTTTTAAGGATTTCAAGAGAAAAGGAGCCGCCTACATTGAACTCAAGCTCATGCCGAAGTTATTGCAGTCCCTGCTGCTGACACCGCATGTGTTCTGGCTTTTAGCAGGATTGTTCTCCCCAGCTTTGCTCTGAAACGTAAAGCCCCATTGCCCACTGCAAGTCTTAATGAAAAGCAGCTCATAAGCAAGTTACGTAACCTAATTGTAATCCAGGGATCAGCTTGGTTATATTATTTAAAGAAATAGCATCCATTTTCCATGACCTGATTTGAAAAGAAACCCAGGGAAGAAAAAAAAAAATACCCAGTTCAGCACTTGGCTTCCTGTGCTCATTCTAATGAGAATGCTGGTAAATAATTCAAAAACAATGACTTTTAAGAACATTAAACCCAACTTAGCTCAGGGTTCTATCTCAAAGCAGCTAAAGCTGCTTAAAGCAAATTATAAATGATCATGAAATATAGAGCTTATTTTTGCAGAAAATTTAGTAATTTAGTAAGTTTATTTCCTCATCAATTTAACACATGTAGTGCACTGACTAGACGGAAAATGGGAAATGCTAAAATGCATGGGCTCTGCTCTCAGGAAGCCTAAAATCTGGCGAGGCTTAATAATAATACATCAATATTGGTTCATT
Organism: Lemur catta; assembly: GCF_020740605.2. Taxonomy (NCBI): domain Eukaryota; kingdom Metazoa; phylum Chordata; class Mammalia; order Primates; family Lemuridae; genus Lemur; species Lemur catta. The sequence continues at coordinate 17,492,069 of NC_059131.1, read as the reverse complement.
AGTTGGAACAAATGTGCTATAGTAATGTAAGGTGTTAACAGTAGGGAAAGGGGGGTTGTTAGAGGAACACTGTCCTATCTTTGCAACTTTTCTGTAAATCTAAAAGTATTCTAAAATTAAAAGTTTATTTTTAAAAACCTGGTTAGGGAAACAGTTGGGTACACAAATAGAAACACATCCATCCTTGTTGCCTGGTTTATAGAAATAAAACCAGGCCTGCATAATAGGCAGCTTCGTAAGTGGTATGATAGTTTTATGAACTTCAGAAGCACAAAATTGGATTAATCACGGCACTGATTCATGTTAATAGTGTGTCATGAAGCAAGGGCTATGACTGGCCCTTTGGTCCTTACATAAACCTTATTTCATTGATTTGTACTGTTTGTGTTATAATAATATGATAAACCACTCATAGACCCACCTCTCAACCCAGAAGATAAAAGCTCTCCATGACTTATATTGACCAATGTGTTCCTCCTCTATGCCATCCCCCAACTTCCTCTTCAATAGTAATTACTCCTTTAAATTTTGTTTTTGTCATACTCTTACTCATCTTTATATTTTAGTACACATATGTGTGGGCCTAAACAATATGCTCGTTTTATTTATTTATTTTTTGAACTTATATGTTGTCTTCTGGGACATGGTCTTTTGGCTCAGCACTATGTTGTTAAGGTGTATCAATAATGTTGTGATTATAGTTAATTCATTTTCAGCATTGTACAATACTCAATAGCAGGAATGTACCACAATTTATTCAACCATTTTCATTAGTGGTTTATAAATGTTTGCTATTATAAATCAATTGTGCCATGAATATTCTTGCATACGTGTCCTGGTAAACACGGGCTAATGTTTCCATTGAACTAGAGATTTATGGGATTAAACAATTTAAAACTGTGTAAGAATCAAAGCTTGACAGTTCACTTAAAGAAATCATGTTAAATGTGTCTGGGGATGAGCATATAATATAAATTCTTCACCATTGAGGCAAAGGAAAATATGAATTATATACTGCTTCCATGTCAGTTAAGATTTGATGTGGATATAACATAAAATCTAAATTAACAGTCCCTTGTACATACATGTTCTCATGTAAAACATCTAGAGATAAGAAGTCTAAGACTAGTAAGGCAAGGTGCACAAAATTGTCATGAATCCAGGCTTCTTCCTCCTTTCCTGTTTGCTATCTCTAGGGTGCAACTTTTATTCTCATGGTCCAAAAGATTTGCTCAACTTCTAGCCATTATATCTGCCTCCTAGTTTGTAAGGAGGAGGGGAAAAAAAGAAGTTGAGTGTCCATCTTCCATTAAAAGACACTTTCAGGCAGGCGTGGTGGCACACGCCTATGATCCTAGCACTCTGGGAGGCCAAGGCGGGAGGATCGCTCAAGGTCAGGAGTTCAAGACCAGCCTGAGCAAGGGTGAGACCCCCATCTCTACTAAAAATAGAAATAAATGCTCTGGACAACTAAAAATATATATAGAAAAAATTAGCCAGGCATGGTGGTGCATGCCTGTAGTCCTAGCTACTCGGGAGGCTGAGGCAGAAGGATTGCTTGAGCCTAGGAGTTTGAGGTTTCTATGAGCTAGCCTGACACCATGGCAGTCTAGCCCAGGCAACAGAGCAGGACTCTGTCTCAAAAAAATAAAATAAAAGACACTTTCCCCAAATTGCATATGACATTTCAATTACATCCTATTAACTAGAAGGTAGACACATGGCTCTAGCTAGTTTCAAGGGAGGTTGGAAAATGTAGTCTTTATTCTAGTCATTTGTATACTCAGTTAGAAATTAAGGGTCCTAGTACTAAAAAAGAATGGGAAAATGGACTTTGAAGATAGTAATCTCAGAGAACTAGCAGAGCTAAAGTGAGAGCAGAAAGGAAACCAACTCAACAAGGCTTTATGTTGAAAAGTAGAAAGAAAAACTAAACTTTGATAATATTACCACTCAATGATTACCACTGTTAACTTTTTGAGATATACTTTTCCAGACCTTTTCATCCATATATACAACTACATATATATTTCCAGTATGGCTATAACTATATCTATTAATACATATATTAACATGTCCACATGTTATTTTTAAATGGACAATTTAAATTGGTGTAGTCAAAGGTAAAGATGGCTAGGTTGTTTTTCATTCATTAAACTCTTAATAAACTTTATGGGAAATCAACATTGGAGCAACTAGAGAAAAGAGGAGAATGTGGTCTGTAATTGAGTGTTGATATTTCTCAGGGATGCCAAATGCAAAATAACTTTAGCTGCATACAGGATGTTCTGGAATAAAGATTTAAAAGAATAAACAATTTAAAAGCAAAATACGTAGCTATCCCAGAAAACTTCAAGAATGTCTTCAATAAGAATTGTAGAACATTGTCTATGGCCATACCACCCTGAACACGCCCGATCTTGTCTGATCTCGGAAGCTAAGCAGAGCTGGGCCTGATTAGTACTTGGATGGGAGAATTGTAGAAAATTAATGGACACAAGAACTTCAGGGAAATTCAGACCAATGGAGTTTTCCAGGTCATAGGTAAAAGGAGTTACAAATATCAATAACTAGAGTATCGACCTCTGAGCATGCCCTACCAGATGAACATAAGATAGACTCTTTGTTCCACTCTCTTAAAACAGTCCCCCAGATAGTGAACCAACATGGCATAGGACCTTTGGTTAAGAAAAAGGACTATTACACAGAGCTGCAAATTCTCTCAACAAATGCTTACTAGAACTTACTATATGTCAAGCACTTGAGTACGAAAAAGAATATAACATGGTCCCTGTCTTCATGGAGATCATAATACACTAAGGCAGACAGGTGCTTGTAAAGATTAATTGACACTTACTCGATGTCAGACACTGTACTAAGTACCTTACATACGTTGTCTAATTTAGTATTTATAACAATCTATTCTTATCCTCATTTGACAGATGAAGAAAACAAAGCTTATAGGTTAGGTAATTTGATTGAGGTCACAAAGCTAGTAAGTGGCAGAGCTAAGAAGCTATACCAGATCTGTCTGACTTTAGAGCCCCTGCTCTGGGCCACTGAGCTAAACTGTCTTACAGCCCAAGTAGTCAGTACTATAATAGAGCTTTATAGAAAATTCTGAGAGAACACAGAAAAATCATCAAACATCTGCCAGGGGAAAACTTGTAGTGTCTTAGTCTATTTGATCTGCTATAACAAAATGCCACAGACTGGGTGGATAAAAGCAACAGAAATTTATTTCTCACAGTCCTAGAGTCAGGGAAGTCCTAGATCAAGGTGCTAGCAGATTCCATGACTGGTGAGGGCCCACTTCCTCATAAATTGCTGTCTTCTCACCACATGTAACCTCATGTGGTGGAAGGGGCAAAGGATCTCTCTGGAGCTTCTTTTATAAGGGCACTGATTCCATCCATGAGGGTTCTGCCCTCATAATCTAATTATCTCCCAAAGGCCCCACCTCCAAATACCCTCACATTGGGTATAAGTTTTCAACATAAGAATTTGTGAAGTCTAAATATAATGTCAGTAAGCATTAAAATAAAGATCTATGTGAGCATTGACAAATGAATGGAAAAGATTTCTTCCACAGAGCCCATTAAACCTGGATTTTACAAGTAGTCTTCTTATTGTTATTGGCTATATAATTCAATCCTATATCATTTAATATCTTTATCTTTGTTTTAGTAGTTAATCATATATTGACACCCTTGCTTTTTATCAAGCTGTTTTCTCTATGTGAGTTGCCTCCATATATAGATTGTCAGTTCATAGAAAGCAAACTGAAATTTTTAAAAATTGCTGACTGAGGTACATTATAGAATATTAGGCACTTAGTACATGCATGGGCTCAAGTGATATCCATTTATTTAAAATTAATTCAGGGTAGAATCTACAGGAGATAAACAAAGAAGGTCCAACATATGGAAAATTGGAGTTTATGAAGAATAAAAGTAAAACAGAACTAATATTTAAAATTATAATAATCCAAGAAAAATGTCTAGAAATAAAAGAAGATCTGAATCTACCTATTGAAAAGAAGACACAGAGCTGAGACTGAAAGCTAGACAGGGGCCAGATCACATAGATCCTTGTAGGTCACTATAAGAAATTTAAACTTCATTCTAAATGCAATAGGAATCCTTTGGAGGACTTCAATAAGAAGTACCATTGTTTATGCAAAACACAGAAGTATAAATGTGTGTAGATGTGAAAAAAATTAAATAAGAGAATGCAGAAATGGTTTCACTTTACAACACAGGCCTTTCTACTTCTACTTTAGTTGTGGCAATTCTCCCACATTCTTTCCATTTATCAAAATTATCCCCATAAAGAGACTAGCTTTATAGCAACCTTTTAGGCATGAAGATTTGGGGGACTAGGAATAGCAAGCAATTTGGGGATTAAGGGTCTAAAATTAGCACAAAAATTGAGATAAGCCTGGTTAGTCTGCCCAGATGATAGCCATGGGAAGTGGCTGGGTAATCAGAAATTAGTTATCAAATTAGAACAAGAGATCGAAAAGTATAGCTCAGGATTAGGGAATAGAGGGCATGAGGAGGAGTATTCAGAAAACAAAACTCAGGACAAGGCCAGAACTCTGTACATTTAGCATCCCCTGGGAATCAAAGGGAAGGGTGGTAGAAATGAGATCAGGAAAAAAACAACCAGAAAGATCAAAGAAAATTGGGTGCTTTCCATCCAAACCTGTACCTTAATGAGTGGAGATATATTAGGAGCTTCCCTATCAACTTTAGTTATGTTAACATCACTGTTTAACTGATCTCTTCTTTTGATTTTTTCATCCTTAAGTTTTCATTCTCTGCATCTCAAATTATGTGTAATTTTCTGCAAGATTCAAATACTTACACGGATTGTTTAGTTCTGACAACATGGGATATTAAGCTGATGTGAACCAACTGTCACTACAAATATATTTAAATGCTATATAAAATAAAACAGATTTAATTACATAGTCAAGACTGAGAGTAAGAAAGGAAGAAAGAAAAAAAAAAAGGGAATCTACAAAGCCAAAAACAAAGAGTGAACTCAAATCAGAGCAGTAAATGCTAGTTACGCTGTAGTAACCTGAAAAAGTGGTTATCATACCTGGATTTAAGAATTTAGGGCTGGAGGTTGGGGATTGAACATCCACACAAGCAAAAAATACATGACTACAGACTTGAGAAAGGCAAAGAGTTGGAACTACGACTCCAGCTTAAGTCCTGCTTAATGCCTGTTAAGTCCATGACAAGGCAACCAAAAAAAAGTTATCCCAATGGTCCACAGAAGTTACAAAGCAGCTCTGTACCTGATAGGAGACGGATAAAGTTTCCAATGGGAGGAAACCCTAGACTGACCAAATGAGGAAGTAGGGTTCATATTTTTAGTGCCCCTAAGGTGCAGAAATCCCAAACTGGTCTAAGATCCATAAAATTTCTCAAGCGCTGGCAAGAGAAAACGTAAAACATCAAAGTAGAGTGACACCCATAGTTCAGGGTACTAAGATAAGAAAAAAAGAACACACCAAAGTTTGTAATATACAAAAGAAATGAAGAAATGAACCAGCATGAGAGAGAGCTCGTATACACAACAGTGGGAAGAATTTATATACTAAGAACTAGCTGTCAGAAGATCACTGGAGGTCAGGAGTTTAAGACTAGCCTGAGCGAGACCCACCCCCCCACACACAAAAAAATAGAAAAATTAGCCAGGGATGGTGTCACACACCTGTAGTCCCAGCTACTCGGGAAACTGAGGCAGGAGTTTGAGGTTGTAGTGAGCTACGATGATGCCACTACAGTCTAGCCTGGGCAACAGTGTGAAACTTTTTCTCAAAAAAAACAGAATTAGCTATTATTATCAGAAACAGACTACTAGGTATTTAGGTTAAAATGATTAAAAGATTGACACCAAATGCATGGTTCATAAAAAGAAAAATTGATAAATTGGACCGTATAAAAATTTAAAACTTCTGCTCTGCAATTTCTGTGAGGATGATTAAAAGATAAGCCACAGACTGGGATAAAATATTTTCAAAGTACATATCCAACAAAAACCTTGTATCTAGAATATATAGGAACTCTTAAAACTCAACAGTTAAAAAAATCCAATTAGAAAATGGGCAAAACATGTAAACAGACATTTCACCAAAAATCTATTTAGTGATGATGAACACATGAAAAGATGTTAAACATCATTAGCTACTAGGATAAGGCAAAGCATAACAACAATGAGATATCACTAACCATTTATTAGAATGGTTAAAATAAAATATAATGACAATATCAAATTCTGATGAGGATACAAAGACACTGGATCATTCACACACTGCTGGCAATATTAAGTGATACAGCCCTTCTGGAATGCAGTTTGGCAATTTCTTTTAAAACTTAATGTGCAATTACCATATAACCCAGCAATTAGATTCTTGAGCATTTATCCCAAAGATATGAAAACTTATGTACACATAAAACCTGTACATAAATATTTATAATAGTCACAAACTGGAAATAACCCAAATATCCCTCAAATGATGAATGGTTAAACAAATGTGATCTAGCCATACCATGGAATACCACTTAGCAATTTAAATGAGTAACTATTGATACATACAACTTGAATGGATCTCAGGAGAATTATGCTGACTGAAAAAAGCCAATCTCAATCTCAAAAGGTTATCTTCTATATTATGCTATTTATATAACATTCTTGAAATAACAGAATATTAGAAATAGAGAACAGATTAGTGGTTGTCAGGGGTTGGGAATAAGGTGGAAGCGTGAGGGAAGCGGGTGTGCGTCTAAAGAGGCAGCATAAGGGAGTCTGTGGGGATGGAACAGTCCTGTGTTTCCATTGTGGTGGTGGTTACACAAAGATACACATGTGATAAAATTTCATAAAATGGCGCGCACACACACACACACACACACACATGCTTATAAAACTGGTAAAATATGAGTTAAATAAATGTTTAAAGATACATAAGAAAGAAAGAAACCGTGATGAAGAAACCCAGACAGATTTTTTTAAACACAAATAAGACTTTTAGAAATAAAAAGTAGATCAAACTTTTCCATACTCAAAAAAAAAGGTATGCGTTCTTACATGAAGGAACAAGCAGGAAAACACACACACACACACACACACAAATGATTATGAAACTACAGAATACCAGAGATAAAGTCTCAAAGGCACCCAGAGACAAAAGACATATTACCACAAACAAATAACTATTAGACTGATAGCAGATTTCTCATCAGCAGCTATAGCGTCTTAAAAACTAGATCAGACTGGATGCAGTGGCTCACACCTGTATTCCTAGCACTCTGGGAGGCCGAGGTGGGAGAACCACTTAAGGTCAGGAGTTTGAGGCCAGCCTGAGCAAGAGTGAGACCTCATCTCTACCAAAAATAGAAAAATTCCCCCAGCATGGTGGCACATACCTGTAATCCCAGCTACTTGGGAGGCTGAGGCAGGAGGATTATTTGAGCCCAGGAGTTTGAGGTTGCTGTGAGCTAGGCTGACACCATGGCACTCTAGCCCAGGTGACAGAGTGAGACTCTGTCTCAAAAAACAAACAAAAATACACAAAAAACTAGATTAGTATCTTCAAAAAGCTAAGAGAAAATAATTATTTAGGTTAAAATCATACACATAACTAAAATATCTCATAAAGTAGTGCTAAAATAAAGACACTTTTGGATAAATAGAGAATAAATTTATTACTCACAGGCTATCACTCCAAGATCTGTGGAGATCTATGGAAGTTGTTTCTTCCTGGAGTACCAGAAGAAATTGAAACAAAAATGAAAAAATGAGATGCAAAATGTAGTTCAGAGATAAATTGGTAAATGTGTAGATTAAATCTGTACAAATACCAATTATAAAAAGAATAGTAATAATATTGAAAACTAACTGGAGATTAGAAACAATATTTATAAATAAAATACCAATCAAGAATAACATGTCAAATGGCAGCTAAAATTTAAGGAATGTATGGCCCTTGTATTGTTTGGAAAGAGGACAGAACTCTCAATTAACGATAAGCATTGTTAAGGCAACTATAGGTGTTAAACATTAACAGTAACAAAAAAGCCTCTAAAACTATAAGTATAGAATATATAATTTCCCAACCCATAGAGAAGAAAAGAGGACTTTAAAAAATCAGGACAACAGAAGACAGAAAAAGAAGAAAAAGCAAAGAATGAGCATGGTAAACAGAAAATACAAAATAACTTGCCAAAATTAACACCAAATATATCTGTGATCAAAGTAAAAGAAAAGAGATTACATCTTTCCATTAAAAGTCAGCAATACTCAGAGTGGATTTTAAAAACAATAAAGTCCTGCCATTCACAGATGAAAACAAAGGAAAAAATACCAGGAAAGTATACATTTTTTTAAAACTCAGGTACACCAATATTATTATTATACAGAGTAAATGTTAAAGCAAAAAATATTACTAGTGATAAAGAGGATCATTACATACTAAATAATATACATAATATCATGAAAATAATGTCTTCATATTTTGTTCAATGCTGTTTTTTTCAATGTCATTTGTCTTCAAAATGATCTATCATATTTTATTGAATCTTATTAATAGACATCATTAATTGTAAAATGTTTCAGAGGTAGTAAAATGCAAAAAACCTGACACATAATAGATGTTTACTAAATGAATGGTTGATTGAATTAAGTCATGATGAAGATATGTCTCTAACATCATAGCCTTAAAATAAGTAGAGAATAAAATACATAGAGATTAGAATCATATAAATAAAACTATCGTACCATATTAATCATGGTTTCTTAGACAAAAGTCTAGGAAAAACTGATAAATCCATAATCACAATGGAAGATTTTTTCACATAGGAAATAATATCAAACAGACAAATTTAGTTAAAGATACAGATGATTTGTATAACACCTAACAAGTTGAATCCAATGGACACATATAGAACTTCACACCCAACAATTAGAGAATACATAATCTTTCAAAATCATTTACAAGATTACATAGAAAACATTTATGAATATTGACTACATAATAGACTATAAAAAAGTCTTAAACACTGAAGAATTTATATATAGATCGTGATTTCTGAGCATAATGTGGTAAAGTTTGAAATAAATAAAAACATTTTTTAATATTTGGAAATTTCAAAATACACTTTTAATAATTTAGTTCTCAAACAAGAAATAATAATATAAAATACATAAAAAATGAATGGCAATGAAAATACTGCATATCAAACTCACAGTACAAACAGCACATAAGGAAAATTACTACTGCCTCCCATATATATATTTTAAAAAGAAGGATGAAATTAATAAGTTAAGTTTCTAAGTCTAGACATTAGAAAATCAATCATAGGCCAGGCATGGTGGCTCACACCTGTAATCCTAGCACTCTGGGAGGCTGAGGCTGGAGGATCGCTAAACGTCAGAAGTTCGGGACCAGCCTGAGCAAGAGCAAAACCCTGTCTCTACTAAAAATAGAAAGAAATTAGCTGGACAACTAAAAATATATAGAAAAAATTAGCCGGGCGTGGTGGTACATGTCTGTAGTCCCAGCTGCCTGGGAGGCTGAAGCAGAAGGATTGTTTGAGCCCATAAGTTTGAGGTTGCTGTGAGCTAGGCTGACGCCACAGCACTCTAGCCTGGGCAACAGAGCCAGACTGTCTCAAAAAAAAAAAAAAGAAAATGAATCATAGAGTAAGAAAGAAAGTAAGAGGAAGGAATAATGCTAGTCCTTTGAAGAGACTAAGAAGATATCATATTTTATTTATTTGCAGATTTTTTTAACACTTCACTATCTCTGAAATATTTTACACTTGATGATATCTAAGATTCAACAAAATATGGTAGACAGACTTCTGGTAAGACTGACCTATAAAAAAAGAAGGTATAAATAAACAATATTGGAAATGAAATGAAGACATAACTATGATTACAATAAAAAATGCTTTGACCAAATTAGTGCTAATAAATTTGACGGCAAATGACATGTATTTTTTTGGTAAATATAAATTATAAAACCGAACTTGAGAAAAAACAGAAAACATTAGTAGATATATAATCATAAAAGAAATGGAGTAATAGTTAAATCTACCACAAAGAAAACATTAGGTTCATGTGATTTTACAGGCAAGTTTATTTCCAGAAAAGGAACTCAAAAATGGAAATTTCATTTTATGAGCCTAGTATATCCTTAATATCAAAACCAGACAATGACAGTACAAGAAAGGAAAATATAAGTCAGTCTTGGTTATAAACATAAATGTAAAAAATCCTAATCAAAATAATAGCAATTAAAATCCAGGAATGTGTTTTTTTAAAAAATCACAACCAATTTGAATTTATTACACAAATGTAATGATGAAGTACCATAGGAAAAAAAATCTGTTATTTCATTTCAATGCATTAATACATTGAAGAAGGAAAACCATGTGATCATCTGAGAGGATACAGGAAAAGCAATCAATAAAATTCAACATCTATTCATGATTTTAAAAAACACAAAACTCTTAGTTAACTTGAAATAGAATGAGACTTTCCTAACCTGAAAAAGGCCATCTACCAAAACCTACAGCAAACGTTATATTTAATAAGGAAATGTTAAATTCAGGAAAAAAGGGATGGCTATTATTACCACTTCCATTTAACATTATAGTGGAGGTCCAGGGTAAGAAACAAATAAATGTGCAAGAATTAGAATCCCAGAAATAAAACCATCACAGCATACTCATCATGGTTGTTTTAAATTTTCCCTGTCTGATAATTCCAACACTTCTGCCATATCTGAGTCTGGCTTTAATGGTTGCTCCATCTCTTCAAACCATGTTTTTGTATTTTAGCATGCCTTGTAATTTTTTCTCATACGCCAGACATGATATACTATTTAATAGATACAAAGAACTGAGGTGGATAGGCCTTTAGTGTGAAGTTTTGCATTTATCTGGTGGGGGGGTTAGGATGTATTTTCTGTTTACTTCAGCCATAGGTGTCAGAGGCTAAAATTCCTCTGGTGTCTTTGTTTCTGTCTCTTCTATTGGCTTTAAGTTTCCTTAGAGACTTCTTAAATAATGTCTGGGACACCCCATTCTTTCCATTGTGTTCCCCTGTTATTATGCAGGGGCTCTGTTGATGTGGCGGTAAGGTGTGGGGACAAGGGAAGGGTTCTACAGACCTATGATTATGTCTCAGACTTTTAGTGAGTCTGTGCCCTTGGGCTGTGAACTTCACAAGTGCTACTCAGCTTTGGTTTGGCTTTTTCCTACTTAAGTGAGATAGGGAGACTCTGAGCTGGAGTTGGGTGTCTCCCTTCTTCCATGTGGAAAGCCATTAATAATGGGAGCTGAAACTGAGTATTCCCCAACCCTCAGGTTAGTTAATAAAACCCCAGTGCTTAAGCTCTGGTCAAAGTAGTTTCTTTTGAGGGCAGGTTTTGTTAAGAAGAACAGAATGCTCTGGGCATATTCCAAAATGGTGACTTTCCCTCTCTCTCTGCCAGAAGCACAAGGGGGTTTCTCCAGTGCTCACTACGAGAATACAGAGTCTCCTGGAAGTAAAACTCTTCAAAGTGTGGGGGATCCTGCTGGAGTTTTTAAGTCTCAAACATGTCTACACTGAGCCTCCAATAACTCAGATGAAGCAGTAAAAATTAATACATCTTATTAAATCTCAACTCTTAAGCACATGTCTTTTTAATATTCTGCTTAATGAAATGGGAAATACATATAAAGCACTTTTGTACACCAAGGCATGATGATTGTTCTCACAAGGAAAAACACTGTGCATCGTTTTGAGCTACCAGGTGAACTAGCCACTTTTTTCATGGAATACCATTTTTACTTGAAAGAAAGACTGACAAACTATGGTTATACAGACTTGAAAATTTGGCAGGCATTTTCTCAAAAAATGAACAAAATGAGCCTGTCACTTCAAGGAAAGCAACTGACTACATCTGTTGCCAGTGATAAATTTTGAGCTTTCAAGCAAAAATTAGAATTTTGGAAAACTTGTGTCCACCACCATGAACTTGACAGTCTCCCAAGTTTTTAAAAACTTTTATGATTAAATCAGTGGTTATATAAATAAATGTGCTTTTTGATATTGTATAATGAAATTTGTCAACATTTGTAAGACATGCATGACCAAGAAAGATCAACGGGTTTTAATGTAACAGAATATGAGAAGTACATTCATATGACTTCAGATTCCACATTGCAACTATCCTTAAGAAACTCTTACTTGTTGACTTTTGATTTAGCTTGTTTGAGGAGGAATATCCAAAATTATCTGAGGTTATTAGAATACACCTCCCTTGTACAACTGCATATCTGCGTGAGGCCTGCATTTCCTCATATACTTTAACCAGACAACATATTGCAACAGATTGAAGGTAGCAGCAGATATGAGACTCCAGCTGACTTCTATTAAGCCAGACATTAAAGAGATTTGCAAAAATGCAAAACAATGCCCTTCTTCTCACTAATTTCTTTTGGTTTGGTAAATTATACTTATTTTTCATTTCAAAACATGTCATTTGTGTTAAAATATAATTGGGTTTATTATTTCTCAAATGAATTAATAAATATTTTTAAATTTCTCAGGTTTAATTTTTGAATACCATGAACATTACAGATGTAATCCACATAAACAAAAGCTACTTGGGGTCCTTCATAATTTTAACAGTATAAAAGGATCCCAAGAGCAAGACTTCTAGAACCATTGACCTAGAGAAAAAAATCTCCCATATGTTCCCCCAAGAGACACATATAAAACGATTCATTGCAGCAATGTTTGTGATTCCCCCCAAATTAAATTACTTAATGTCTATCAATAAGAGAATGGATAAATACTTTTGATATGGTTATATAATAAAATACCTTTTTGAAGTTAAAATGGATGTGCTAGATTGACATATATTGATGTGGATGATTCTGAAGCATGTTAAGAGAAATAAAAGCATGCTGCAAAGGAGAAGTATGGAATGATACCACTTACAGACATTTCAAAAACAGAGAGAAGGACATTATTGCTTAAGGATGCACCCACAGGTACTGATAACATGCACCCTTGGTTGCGGATACACAGGAAGGCACATACCAACCTCAGGATGGGCGTGACAAATGGGGCCGGGGGAAAGAGGGGATGGTTCAAATGTATATGTAAATTATTTAGAAAAAGATGTGAAATAAATGTGGCACAAAATGAATGTTTACTGATCTGGGGCCAGAGCCATTATTCTGTACATTTCTGTTCATTTGAAATATTCCACTATTAAAATATACTTATTTTTAAATGCCTCTGTGCATTTGCTCTCAGTAAAGAAAAATTCAACTGGCTGGTTCCCAATGGCATCCAGTTTCTCTGTCCAGGGCTGGACTGCCAGCTGCCCTGCTTTTTGTCGGCTGCTTGTTGACCCTAATAGATGACTTGGGATATCTGAAGGGTAATGTCTTTTCTGTCTGCAAAGCTCTTGATCCTGGGTTCTCAGTCATGGCTGCAAAGGAAACTCTCCCTCGGATTTCTTACAGAACTCCTGCAGCTGTCAGGCAGGGCAAGGAGCCAGAATACCCAGGGAACAACTTGAACAGGCATCAGCGCAGTTCCCGCTCAGAGCAGGACTCCCAGCACAAAGTATCCTGTTCCTTTTCCTTTTCCTTTTGAAGCCAGAGAGCAAGCCTTTGATTTGTGTGGTGATGATATCATGGAGCCCGCTGGGTGTCCTGGGCCCTGGGCGTGGCACCTAGAGGCACCTAATTCCCCCAGCACTCCTGGGGCCTCCTGAGCCCCACCGGCTAATTTCCTAGTACAGCTGAGATTATATTTTTGCCTTTAAATTCATGCATTCAGCCCAGAAGCCACTCAGCTTCCTGGTACATTTTATTAAGAATATCTTCAGCGATGATTTTCAGACTTCATAGCCTCTGAAAAGGAGGAAAGAGCTTGATATTCTGGTTTTGTTTCTGTTTGAAGAGTGCATCCCCAAAGGAATTGTGTGTGTCCCAGATTCAACACAGCTGTTAATTAGAGCTGAGAACACTTGGTTGACCCCTGTGTGGCTAATTGCTAGAATTGAGAAGCGTCTCCAAGGGCCTCGTATGATAACAACTGAAAATTGTACTGAGCCTCACCTAACGCTTCTGGACCCAGTTCAGGATGGGAAGCAATAGGCTCCCCGCGGTTCCTGGCACGGGAGAGACAGCTATGTGCTGAAGGAGCAGTATTAAGGATTCTCTTCAGTGATTAAAACACCCACATTTCACTTTGGATGTGTGACTCGAGGCAGTGTGCTCAGGGGGGCTGATGGTGGAGCTCAGAACAGTGCAGCGGAGCAGGTGTGGCCTACTTCCCAGGCCTTCAGCTACCCGCACCCCCACCCCCAACTTTACAGCCTGACACCAGCACCGCTGCCACCTCCAGGCCGGTTTTGTGGGACAGGATGTGAGATGACGCCTATCAGGACCCTAGACCAGTTTTTGAGGAGCAGCCTGATGCAATCATTCTGTTGCCCAGCTCTGGCAATGGAGAAAATGTATGGAAAGTACCCTAGTTCCCCACCTGGCCCTGGAGAGTGGCAATCACCTCCCTGCGCTCTGTCCAAGCTGTGCGCAGGGAACAACATGGAAACAGCCAGAAACAGAAAGGTAGACTGACAGAGAGGGCAAGAGCTGGGTCTGGGTGGGAGAGAAAAGTTGATGAAAAAGAGAGGCCTAAAAATTAAAGCCGAAAGTCAGAAAGACTGCAGAGACATGGGGGTCACAGAGATGAAAATGAGGGCTGTGACACTGAGAGAGGAGGAGGAGTGACGGAGGGAAGAGGAATGGATGAGACCAGCTGAATAGAGTGGGAAGAGAGGAGGCGCTTCCTCCTTCCTCTCCAGGTCCTGGGGAGAGAGAAAATCAACAGAGCTGACCACGAGTGTTTTGGCCTTCTCAGCCAAGAGGCCAGAGCATACCCCAGATAGCTGAGTGCTCTGGCTGACTCCACTCCCTCAGCCTGGCCCAAGGAAGGTGGCCTGGAGCCAGCAGTGTAAGGAGAGACTTGTGATCCCTTTTCCAGAGGAGGTTCAAACCATGGGTCCAATTCCAGGAAGTAACAGCAACAGTAAAGCAACCCTGAGTCAGCCTTGCCTGGGGCCAGGTTGGGGAAAGACCCAAACGGACAGTGAGGAAAAGGAATAAATTTAATTCCTGTCGAGGACACCCAGGTCCAGGGACAGCTGGGAACCCCACAGACCTTGCGTCTCCAATTGGACCTTGCAGACCCTTCTCCTTCTGACAGACACTTCTCACTAACACGCATATATGGAGACCCCTGCGTGCTCAGCCTGTGTTGAGCAAGCGTAGGGGAAACAGAGACAGCAAGCGTGGCTGCTGTCTGCAGGCAATGCACTGGAGAAAAAATAGAACACACAAGGAATCACTCTGTGCAACACAGAAGAGCATTAAATCATTAGCTAAATAGTGTAATGTAGGCTCAAAGTCTGTAGGAACTGGAATGAGGGCCAGTGAGGGTTCTGGTAGCCAAGGAGACTTCCTGGAAGAGGTGGGAGCCGAGGATAAGTGGAGACTGTGACGGTAAATGCAGAGTTAGAAGTGCTTTACTTGGATAAAATGTCAAGGCTGATCACACTTGACTGGAAGGTTCATGGTAAAGAATGATGCGAAGTCATGGTCCTTTATTGCCATAAATGCACATGAAGCTTTATATTTTGAGATTTTTTCATGTAAGTATTCATAATTGCTCTTCAGAAGTCTTCTAAGAAGTAATTTGTCTTTTCAGAATTAGAAAATAGTTTAGATTTTATATTGTCCAGGCTCCCCACCTTACATTTGAGAAAATGAATCCCAAAGAGGTCAAGTGACCAACTCAAGATTATACACTTAACTAGAGCCAGGACTGAAAAGCAGATCTTATTCTATCTACTCCAATAGACTTTCCAAAAACTGTATAAATGCAGGTTTGTTTTCATTTATATGGAATTATTTTCTCTAATAGAAACCTACATTTAAAAAGAATAATTTTATGTTTTGTTTTCTTACAATAAAAGAAACATATAATTATCATAGAAAATTCAGAAAATATAGATAAGCCAAAAAGTTAAAATCATCTATAATCACAGCATCCAGTTCATAGACTTTTTGAAAATCATTAGAAGTCTATATTATTTTCATTTGATACTTATGTACAAGTAGCTTTGTTTCAGGAGCAAATGTCTCTGGTCCCCTTTAAGAAGAGGCATTGCAGGCAGGATAATGTGGTAGGAAGAGCATAATATTTGGAGGCCAAAGATCTAGGATCGAGCCCTGGTCTGGTCATTCCTAGCTGTGTGATCTTCCATAAGTCAGTCAAATTCCCTGGGATTTACTTTCTCAATCACAAAATGATAGGGGTCCAGCGATCCACTTCAGATGTCTGTTCTGAGTCAGGACTTCAAAAATCAAGCATTGTAAACTTGGAACAGTTAATTAAAACAAAACAAAACAGTATCTGATGTCTTTTAAAGGAATGTAACAGCATGTTAAAATAGGCCTTTTCCTCTCTCATAGTTTTGGCTGAGGCTCCAAAGCTGAGAACAATAGATTTAAGTCCCCCCTCTCCACATTCCAAGTGAGGTATAAGACGGTCCAGGCAGGACTCGCAAAGAGAGTGGCCTCAAGCCAGTTCTGCCATGATTAGACCGTTACATGTCTCCAGGCTTCCTAGAGAAGGCTAAGAGAAGGGACGGAGAGGCTGTCGTCTGATTTCACTGGAGAAAAGTCTTCAGTGGGCAGCTGGTTGGTGGTACCTCAGGCAGCAGAGCAAAGCCTGTGGGTTCCAGCAGGAAAAACTGCACTTGCAGAAACGCTGAGGAAGTTTGTGCCAGGTACACATGAGGAAGACAGCTGGACTTGAGTCATCTTAGAGCCCCCATCTAAGAGGCCCTTCTAGATGATCCAACACAGGAAACATGCAGGGTGGTCTGCCGGAATCCAGGTAATAAAGGAGAAACTTTAAGAGCCTAGCTGGAGTGGGCATTGTCCAAGCAAGGGAATGCTATAGTAGGAGGTCTGAGGGAGGAAGGGTCTCTAGACAAATCCTCAAAAGCACTTCACTACAGAAATACCTATTAGATCTGCCACTCACCAAGGGTGCTATGATTACAGCTGCAAGAGCCACTGAAGGCCTGGCCTTTTCTTCTGTAATCCCCTGTCTCCTGGGGCCAGCTAGTGCAAGAGGAGGTGACACAGAGAAGAAAATGACTGTAACTCCCTTCTCACCATGTTTCCAAGTCTGGCTATGGCTCCCACTAGTGGAAGGGAAAACTTTAATTTGGGTAAGAAATTAAAGTTCTGATATTAGATTGGACTGAACTTTTCAATACCTGATGGTAACCAGAGGAAAGATTTGAGAAAGCAGTTTTAAAAGGACAGTCTATCTTAGTCTATTTTGTGCTGCTATAACAGAATACCTGAAAGTGAGTAGTTTATAAAGGACAAGGATTTATTTCTTATAGTTCTGGAGGCCAAGAAGTTCACGGGGCCCATATCCCATAGCAAAAGGCAGACGAGCAAGAGAGCATACACGCAGATGCACGTATGAGACAGAAAGGGAGAGGGAGAGGGAAAGGAACAGGAAGAAGGAGAGGGAGAAATCTTCCTTTGATCAGGAACCCATTCCCATAATAACCAATCCACCCTGGCAATAACGGCATTAATCTGTCCATGAGGGAACAGCCCTCATGACCTAATCCACTCTTAAAGGTCCCACTTCTCAACACTGTTGCATTGGGGATTAAGTTTCCAACACGTGAATTCTGGGGGACACATTCAAACCACAGCACAGTCATAAGATAGAACAAGTTGGTTTCTATTTGAACTCTGCCAAATCCATTTGTTTAATATACTAGCTACAAGAGAATAACTTTGATGAGTTGGGGGAGGATTGATTGCAAAGGAGAAAGATTGGCAGCTGTTGTCTAGAAATTAGAAAATAAGGCAACGGACCGAGGATATTCCCGAGATAAAGCTGGCAGGAATAATGACTGCTTAGATATGGGAGGGAAGAACGGTGGATGACTCATGTGAGCTTCTTAAGTTTCCAGCCTGAGAGACTGGAAGACGGTGACGATGAACGGCAAATACCATTTCTACAGCTAAATATGTGTTCTATAGAGACCGCATATTTAGGCCAATGATGCATTTTTGGAACTCTTCAATTGAGTTCCTTCTGAGCCAATTTATGAGTCATATGAAAGAATCAATCTCATTACTTTTCATTTCTCCATTTTTTTAATTTAATCCATCATTTAGCAAGCTTTTGTTAAGTGTTCCCTATGCATCATGCACTGTGCTAGTCACCGCAGAGAAAAATTAGCAGCACACAGAGTCAGTCCTCAAGCAGCTCAGCCTATCTGCTCTAACTACTCCAGTTAAATGTTGAGATAATCCTGGTTTTTGTGGCCTTAGCCCCCTTTAAGAGTCATTGCTCTTCATGTAAAAAGAGCAGAGTGTTATGTAAATTGGGTATGTACCATCTTAAGTACATGACCTTATCACATTTTGTCTAAGTTGTATTAGGTTCTGCAGAATTCAGGCTCTTATGACAACATGGTCCAGAAATTTGATCTCTGGCCAAATTTACACTTTCTAAATGTAAGCAGAGCCTCAAAATTAGTCTAAAAATCATTGGTGCGAAATGTACCCAAACAGGCCCATAGGAATATTCTCTCGGACTATCTCACTCTCTATCTAACACACACACTCTCTCTCTCTTATTCATACCATTCATATTTGGTTGAATCTGATAACAATATATATCTAATACTCAGAATATCAAAGTTTTATGTTAAGTCCTCTAAGAGATATGAAAAATTAGAAATATAGTTTATTCTTTTCAGAGGCCCACAGTTTAGTAGCAGAAATAGATACATTTATAACTAGGCATATGTGATGCAAAGTAAGTCATGAAGTGATAAAAGAATAAACAAATTAGCAAGGGAGAAAGAATCTACAATAATCCCTTATATTTATGTTGCTTGTTTTTTTTGGATCTCAGGTGCAGAGATCTGAGTGAATCATACTCTTTAATTTATTCAACAAACATTCTCACAGCGTCTACCATGTGGCAGGCACCTTTCCTGGCACTGAAGATATGTGAATTTTACTTAAATTGGGGATATAGTCAATAAACAAGTAAATATCTGATGGTGGTGACTATGGAAAGAATTAAAAGCCAGGATGGTGAGACAGCAAGTTGTTAGGTGGTTCTTTAGCTGATATGACATGTACATGAGACTTGAACAACAGGAAGGAGCCCACCCTGAGAAGGAAGACCAGAAGGATGAGCATCCCAGACAAATGGAACAGCAACTGCAAAGGCTCCAAGCAAGAATGCATTGCAGGAACTGGAGAAACTAAAAGAAGGCATAAGTGCCTGGAGAGCTGTGGGCAAGGTGGGTAGAGTGGGATGGGATGAGAGCGGAGAGAGGTGGGCAGCGACCAGATAACATAAGGCTAGATTTTTAAAATAATACAAAGTTTAGCTGATCCTTAAGCACATTGTGCATGTACACAATGCATGCATGCACACACACACATACACACACAAAGATCCAAAAATGTTTCAAGCATTGGCAGAACTGCTGGAATTTATGATTACTTTGGAATAAATAACATTCATTTGAATCAAGTTTAAAAACTCATTACTTCATATTTACATCTAATGCTTAATTTGATGAGGTAAATCTAAAAAACAAAAGGATATTTTCAAACCATACATGAACTCTAAGTTTTGCTGATGGTGTCTCTGAACAGAGTATAGGAAAAGCCATGGCCATGCACTTCCAAAGAATAATTTGAAAATAAGAAACCCCATGATAGCAAGAAGGATGCATGAAACAATTCCAACTATGAGGGGGTGAAGAATGACAGTTTTCTCTATGCTTTCATTAGGCTGGAGGTGTTTATGTCACATTCTCATCATTGGTTCTGGATAGGGCCCCTCTTCTATTTTACATCATTATTTTTTCCAGTCTTTGCTTCTATATGTATCCTATTTAATATGTTTGGAATATGTCCTCAGACAGGTATTTATCTTTGATATATACATGGGTTGTTTTCCACAAATGTGATTTTAATTAGCTAATATGGTATTGTTCTATGATCTTGCTCTATGTCTTGTTTATTTACTCAAGACTATGTTTTAAAGGTCTGTCCATGATGCTCTGTATGTCTCTAGTTCATCACTTCTAATTGCTGTAGAGAATTTTGTGATAAGGATTCTTCATATTTTAATTTCCCTTGAGATGGACACTAGATTGACACATACTCCCTCTATGCAAGGAATATCCTCATAAAAGTGACCTGATGGGCCTCAGGTGAACTTCTCTTGGGGACTGCAGGGCCATATGGATTATTCCCACTCAAGTTCTCTTGGTATAGCTGGATTGCTGTCCCAATTGAATGCACTAGTCCATGTGCCCGTTATATTTTCATAAATGATTTATACAGAATACACTGAGTCTCAGAAACATACGGTGATATATTCAAGATCTAACAGAGCGGAGTCTCAGAATTAAGATCCAAGTCTTCCAGTTCACTTCTATGAGTTTTTGTCCACTGGGAAAAATGCCTTTCTGAGGAAGCTGACAGTTACCCACGGGGATGTGCATAAACATAGATGCAAAGGTTAGCTTAATTACTCTTTAAGGAGTATAATTGTCCTTCTCTACCCTCATTTAATGATTATTTATTGAATGACAGCTATAGGAGATGCTAGTCTTTTTCTTCACAAGGTCCAGGTTTTATTTTCCTTTAATCATCAATGCACCAGTTCAAAGCAAGAATGTGCTAGGGATAAGCTACTTCCTTTACTGGAAGGAACTTACAATCTACTGTCCTTTTATAACCACAGTCAACATTAATACAGGTAGCAAATTTTCTGAAACTTTTGTGTAGTTCTGTTTTCTTACATCTGCACTTCACAGCCTCAGAACCTCTCAAAATTGACAGCTTTACCTGGTTCCTGTTTTCCGTTTCCAGAGACTACAACCTCCCTCAAACTTCAGATCCCAAACATTGTAGTTATTCAGGAAGACACTTACAAGGCTAGTGGTTAGTGCACAGTGTGTAGTACAGTGAGTTTGTTGGGAGTACAGTGCTTTATTAGCAAGTATGGCCCATAAACTGGATTCATTTTAGCTACAGTCGGTTGTGCCCTTGGGTTTGAAATAATTACTTTCCTAGACATGTGGTTCCCAGATGAAACCCATGCTGTGATGTGATTTTTTAAATGCAGACAAAAAAGATTCTCTAGCATAAATTCATCACCAACATGTTAAGGAATTTGATGACTAAAAATAATCTCTCCATAGGGTGCATTAACATGGTGTGCAGACTTGGGAAAAGTTCAAACACACCGGGAAGTCTGCATGAAAGGGAATGGCTTCAACAATTAATAGGGGGCCACTTTTTGACTTGATTGGCTTCAAAAGGCTGTCTCATACAACAACAACAAATCGTATCTATTAAATAACAAATGATTTCAAATGCTTACTATGGATACTGGCCTTCAAATCAAATCAATTCACTAAAGGCAGGTGACAAGTCAGCAAGGGTCCAGCACAAGAAATTCTCAGCATCTCCCTTTTGAATCTGGGATAGAATCCGCATCTGACGATCAACTCTGCACACAATTAGCTCACTCTTCCACCTCAGAAAATGGTTCTAGTTCCTGGAGAAGGAAACTACTCAATCGCTTCAAAAGTAGACGTGTAACGTTAAAGCGAAGGCTGAGAACAACATGTTTAAACACCGAACCTCTAAACCCAAGGCTCTAGGGACCTAGGGCCAAATTTAATCTGTACACTTGTTTTTGTTTTAGCTCCAACGTGTGGTTTTGTTTTTTAATTTTAATGTCCTGGGAGGGGCATGATTTCTCTAATTAGCCCCAGCTCCCCCACTCCTTATTGTCTTAAGCCCCTCCCTCCACCCTGTGACGGTTAATTTTATGTGCCAACTTGGGTGGGCCATAGCACCCAGATTATTTGTTCAGACATTATTCTGGGTATTTTATGTGCAGGTGGTTTTCCGAGGAGATTAACATTTAAATCAATGGAATTTGAGTAGATTACTTTCCATAATGTGGGTGGGCCTCCTCTAATCAGTTGAAGACCTAATAGAACAAAGACTGATTTCCCTTTGAAGCAACAAGAAATTCTGCCAGCAAACTGCCTTTGAACTCAAATCGCAATTCTTTTCTGTCTCCAACTGCCTGCCTACTCCATCAGATTTTGTACTCACCAAGCCTTCACGATCACATAAGCCAATTCTGTAAAATAACTCTCTCTGTCTGACACACACACACACACACACACACACACACACACACACACACACACACACGTCCTATTAGTTCTGTTTCTCTGGAGAACCCTGACTGATACACCCCATTGACTCATTTATGTTATGTCCATGAAAGCTATGGAGTTTCCAATCACTGTTTGAATAAATATGTTGTTCTGGGAAGATGGTTTTATTTTGCGGGCCTGAACATCTATTTCCCACCCCTCGCTCCATTACCCACATATCCCTTGGAAAAAGAGGACTGACACTGTAGGCACATCAAGGCAATAATGCAGACCTCAAAACCTTGCCTTTCACACACTTCAAAGACCATTACAAACAAGAACATGAACTCCATGAAAGCAGTGACATTGTGCTGTTTGTTTATGTCTCTCCAGCATCTAAAGCAATCTCTGGCACCTGGGAGGCACTCAATAAATATTTGCTAAATGAGTGAATGAATGAACTGCAGCTTCTGCCTTCAGTCTCTGCAAAGCTCTGAGTTTGGAAGTCAATTATAAAACTTCTTAGAGCTTTTCCTTCATACCAATTTGCTGTCAATCAGAGCCAATGTTTGCTTTATATGTAAGGTAAGACAAGAAGAGTCAGAATGTACCTATATATGCCGTAAAAAAAACCTGTACGTGAAAGAGAGCCGGTTCAACACTGGGATCACACAAAGCAAAAAAGATAGATAGCACAGGGAAAAAACCATTTTTGGTCTTTAAATTCGTTCTAAAAAGAGAGAAGATGGCAGGAAAGGACCAGAGAGGGAGAAAGAAGAGATGAAAAGGCTCCTGTCCCATTGATCCTTCTCCTGATTGTCTAGCTCGGCACTGTCCAATAGAAATAGAATGTAAGCCACATATGTAATTTTTAATTCTCTAATATTACAGTAAAAAGGTAAAAAAGGTGAAATTAATTTTAATAATACATCTTATTTAACACAATATATTCAAAATATTGTCATTTCAACATATGAAAGCAGCCACATTTCAAGTGCCTAATAGCTGCATGTAGCCAGTGGTTACCATACTGGACAGTGCACCCCAGTGGCCTAGAACCCCTTTCCAAACCCCCCGGGGCCTCCCAGCACCCTGCTCTGTGATCACAGCTTCCAACCACACCATTTCCCTCCATGATCCTAGGTTCACCTGCCATAAACACTCAGCTTTTCCAACCAGATAAAATCTCACTTGCTTTTTTCATCTTGTTTTCTCCCTGGCCCCAAACCAATATTTGACCTTCAGCAATGTGCTTCATTTCACCTGCTCTGGTGGGAGGTAGTGAGATTTCTTTCCTCCTCCCCTGTTTCATCTTTGTACCCCTGACATTTAGCACACTGCCTAGCACATTTAACTGTCTCCCATGTGGGTGGCTTTGGGAGACTTGAACAGGAGGGAGGTTCAGAGGACTCCCATGAGGGTGACATCATGAATGTCAAGCTGCCTATACCGGTTGCCTTGGTGAGTTATGTCTTCACCTTTGGGACAAGCTCTCAAAGCCTTCAGGCTTTCCCCCTTCAAGCTGACTTCCTGTGGGCAAAGGTCAGGCCGACTGTGTGGCACAGAGCCTCCCACACAGCAGGACTCTGAGAAACCCAACTGAACTGACTTCAGGCAGAAAGGAGCATCCCACCATGGGGCATAGGGTGAGACCTAGGCAGGGGACACCAACAAGGAGATGGCCCAGGGAAGGAATCATGCACCTGTTTGGAGGAAGAGTATTCTGTGCAGGGCTGGGGGTGGAGGGCACTTCTGCAGTTGGCGGAGCAGCTCGTGGTTTAAAGGGAGCCTCTTCCTGGGTATGACTGGTGCTGATGGTGGCAGCAGCCATCTCACCAGGCCAGTTCCTCAGTGTGGTTCTGAGAGTTGTTACTGGAAGCCCAGTCAAGAGCCTGTTCTTCCAGCCCTTCCAATGCTTATATGAGCTACTTAATAAATCCCTTTCTACCTGAACTAGTTAGTACAGATTTTATTGTTGAAATCGAGAATCTGACCCAATTTTAGTTGATCATAGTATGTCTTAGGGTTTTTCTTTGTACTATTAAATGTATTTATACATATGTTAACTGATTTATTGGCTTTAAATGAAATCTTTTGAACCCCTGACTCTAAAAGTTTAGGAAATTAACATATTTAATATTTATCCTTCTCAATAGTTATTCTATAACTTCTCTCTGGTCTCACAGTTCCCAAGCTCTGGGCAGCTGGCTTTCCTACATAATTTCTGTAAATAGTCATAATTCTAAACACCAAATCTAGACTTCTTGGTGCCCAGTAGTCTGATTATCCCTCCCACAGACAAGATTGTTTTTATGCTTGCCCTACAAGAAGGAATAGTGATGGGGGAGGAGGGAGGAGCCTTCCATTAAATTCAAACCCACTCTGTGCCTGGCTGGGTGCCCACGCCCTGGTATGTCTCTCCACAGGATGGCGAGATGAC
This sequence comes from Lemur catta, assembly GCF_020740605.2. NCBI lineage: Eukaryota > Metazoa > Chordata > Mammalia > Primates > Lemuridae > Lemur > Lemur catta. The sequence goes on along the minus strand of NC_059131.1, from coordinate 17,467,284 downwards.
TCATTTTCTCTGCTTGCTGACCCTGCCTTATAGTCTTCTCCAATCAAATTTGATCCTTAAGCCATACTACATGATGCTGAGGAATTCATTCTGAGCCCTGTTTCTCCATAGGTAGTGATCACAGACTCACCTTGCATTACAGTGAAGATCATGTCTTAGAATGTAAAAAACACAGAAGTCATCAAAGATCCATAATTGCAACTTCATGAATATTTTTAAAAATCCACAGACAAGAACCTCGACAAGCAAAGTCAAAAGACAGATGACAAACTGAGAAAAATATCTGTGACTCACATCACAGAGAACTGATTTCCTAATACAAGAGTTCCTGCAAATCAATAAGGTAAAGACCAACAACACCCAGTGGGAAAGGGGTCAACAATATGGACAGTTTAAAGAAAAGAAGTACAAAGGGAACACTAAGACGAATAACTCTTAAACATATGAAAAGAAAACATGTCATTTAAAGATATAGCAAGATTCCAGTTTTCACCTCTTACAATGGCACAGACCAAAATGGATGATAAATCATGGTGTTGGCAACGGTCTGGGGAAATGGGCACACTTACTGATGGGAGTATAAATTGGTACAACTTCTGCAAGGGCATTTTGGTAATATTGATTTAAATTACAAATGCACATACTCTTTTAACCAGTATTCTAGGGATTTATTCTACCCATATACTTGCACAAAAAGAAGCTGAGTTGTGTACAATTGTAGCATTGTTTGTGAGAGGAAAATATTTCAAATTGCCTGGAAACAGCGAGGAGAATAAGAAACTTTATCTTGATGAAGTGACTAAGTTGCTTTTATCCTGAATCTTAATATATATGAAGGAAGGCTGTCTTCTAGGGTAATGATCCAATTAGGGTAAGAAGAAGATTCAGACAGATAGCTGGAGATTGTGTATTGCAGACAGAGGGTGTCGAGACTCAAAATGTTCAAACTCAAGTGGCTACTCTGGGGTACAAAACAAACAATACCTTGGTTAGAATGAGCCTTTATTCAGGCCAGTTATTGAGGCTCCCCTGGACCCCATTTGAGACGGCAAAGGGGCAGGGCAGCAGGGTGAGGAAAGAATCTTGCAGACCCACCGTCTTGGCAGAGAATGGAGGAACAGGGCACGGGGTGCAGGAACAGCTGTCAGTAATGAGCAGCCCTGCCGTTGCTAACCTTTGTCTCTGAAGAGGAGGAAGGGCTAGACCAGCTCGCACAGGCATACATACAAATCCCTGCTGGGATCGTGTGGGCTCAGGCAGAGGTTTGGCACACTGCTCTGGTGCCTTCCCTGCAAGTATTTCAGCAAATGGGTTGTCTAGGCAGCAGGGTCTCTAGGAAACACTATTCACATTGTAGTCTATGTGAATGGCGCCCCCTGGAGAGAATACGATTTGGATGTTGTCCACTGGAAATACACAGTGTGTCAGCCCTGCAGGAAAAATGCCCTCATTCAAAGGTGAGAAATAATCAAAAGGTAAACAGCATAGATCTTTAGGAAAATACAACAGGAAAAAAGGGGGAAATCAATGGGGAAAACGATCAGCAGATAAAGAACAGGCTGAAAAATCTTGCCAGAAAACTGGTGAAATCATGACCAAACACAATAGTCCCCCCTTATCCACAGGGGATACCTTCGAAGATCCCCAAGTGGATGCCTGAAACCACAGATAGTACCAAACCCTATATATACCAAAATTTTTCTTATACATACATACTTATGATAAGGTTTAATTTATATATTATGCACAGTAAGAGATTAACAACAATAACTAACACTAAAATAGCACAATCATAACATTATACTATAATAAAAGTTACGTGAATGTAGTCTCTCTCTCAAAATATCTTATTGTACTGTACTCACCTATTTTCAAACCGCGGTAATGGGAACTGAGGAAAGCGAAACCATGAGTAAGGGGGTGCTACCATAAATCTTCAAGAACTCTAGGAACTAAAGAAAAAACAATCTCTATATAACAAGCACTCAAAGAAGAGATAAAAGTGTTCAAGAAAAAACAATGATAAAGCAATTGAAGGTGGCATTAATCTTAGATGTATAGCCTGATGAATTTTTTTAAGTAACCACACCCATGTAATCACCACTCTGATACAGGTATGGAACATTACCCACACCTAAGAAGGCTCCTTCCTGTCCGTCCCAATTAAAGGTAATTGCTGTTTTGATCTCTATCATCAATCATAAATTAGTTTTGCCCATTGTTGAATTTCCTATAAATGTAAACATATAATAGGTGCCCCTGTGTCTAGGTTCATTCACTTTACACTATGTCTGTGAGTTATCCAGGTTGTTGTGGATAGCAGTAGTTCATTCTTTTTCGATACTATATAGAACTCCATTATATAAATATGCAATGATTTATTGACCCATGAACATTTGAGTTGTTTCCAGTTTTTAAGTATTGTGAATAATGCTACAACAAACATTCTTTTGCATGTCTTTTGGTGACTATAAGCATTCTTTTCTGTTGGTAATATACAAAGGAGTAGAATTTTTAGGTCATAAAATCTATGTATTCTTAGCTTTGTCACCATTAAAAAGTTTCCAAAGTGGCTGTACCAGTTTAAATCAGGAAGGCATCCACTACATCCTTGTCTTTACTCGGTATTGTTAAGTCCTTTTAATTTTAGCCACTCTGGGAGTAGCACTTCCCTGGAATTTTCATTTACATTTCCCTCATGACTGATGTTTTGAATCTTTGCACGTGTTTATTTTTTGTGAGGGACCTGTTCAAGTCTTTCCCCACTTTTCCCTTTTTTAAAATTTTTTCAAATTTTGAGACAGAATCTCACTCTGTTGCCCAGGCAGGCTTGAACTCCTGGGCTCAAGGGATCCTCCTGCCTCAACCTCCCGAGTAGCTGGGACTACAAGCACATATCACCATGCCTGGTTAATTTTTAAAATTCTTTTAGAGACAGGATCTTGAGATGTTGCCCAGGCTGGTCTCCATCTCCTAGACTCCTGGCCTCAAGTGATCCTCCCACTTCAGCTTCTCAAGTAGCTGGGATCACAAGTGCAAGCCACTATGTCTGGCCTGCCCATTTTTTATTGGATTGTCTGTCTTTCTTACTGATATGAAGGAGTTGTCTCTGTATTCCTAATAGGAATCCTTTATCAGATATGTGTATACAAATATCTTCTCCCTGCGTCTTGCCTTTTCACTCACATGATATCTTTTGATGAAAAGAAGTTATTCCTTTTAATCAAGTCTAATTTATCAATAATCTACTTTATATTTGGTAATTTGTGTGCTCTGTTTAAGATATCATTTCTTTCCTCAAAGTCATGAAAATAGTCTCCCATTTTTACATTTAGTTCTATGATCCATCTCAAATTAAAGTTGGTGTATAGAGTAGTGTACGGGGTCAAGGTTCATTTTGTTTTCTATAAGGATAGCCAGTTAACTCAGCACCATTATTGAAAATAACATTTTTACCCCCCTATGAATTGCACTGGGACCTTGTTATTATATAAATCAGGAGTCTGTACATGTGTAGGTCTGTCTCTTCAGCCCAGGGAGTGAGAAGCCATCCAGTACCAGCCGAGTAGGGACTTTCTTGTCCCCTCTCCTTCCTGCCATGCCTGCTTCTGTCCTGGCTCCTGGCAGAGTTCCTAACAGACAGCATCTAGTGGGGAGGAGACGGAGTGAGGAGGGTGCCAGTGGAAAAAAAGAGAAGTAGTTGACCCCTCCCGCCTCTCCTGGATCGCAGCCTCTCACCTGCAACAGGCTTCCGCTGAAGGCAGGGAGAAGCTTCATTCACTAGGTTAAGGCTGTGTTTGTGACCTAAAGAGATTGTAAAGATTTTTATTACCCGAGAGTGACCAGAAATGTGATGGAACTGCTTGAGTTTTCATCGAGAGGGGAAAGCCAAGTCTTTCTCCACTGAACAGCTTTAAAGGGAAAGTAGGAGATAAAAATAAAGTTACTTCCATAATCCCAAAGCATAAGTCCTGTTTGTTCAATGAGCCAGCTAACCAAAAGGATTATTTGAGGAAGTGTCAATTCAAAGACCTGAATTTAGTATGTGAATTTTTAAATTAATTTTCGTTTTAGTGATTACTTATCATTAATGATTAGGAAATCTATTTAATACACATGAAGTGTAGAGTTTGACCAACGTATGTGTAGACATCAAGAGAAAGAGTAAAAAGGCTACAAATATGTATGACTTCTATCAATTATCCATGCTAGAAGAATGTCATATATAATGAGAGAGTTTATGAAATGTTTAATGTCAAGAATACACAAATTAAAATCAAAGTCAGTGGCCACTGCTCACTTGATTCAAGCTCATAGGGATGACTTAGTTATATCCTTTAGTCCATTATTCTACATGTAAGAAGGAATATTGAGTCACTCTTCTCTACTTGCATCCCCCCAAGTATCTCTCTTAAATATGCTATAACTTTATTTATCCAAGTAAATCAAGCAAAGTTTTCTGTGCCCCATTTTTAGTTCACAAGCTGCCTTATGCTATATTGGAGACCAAATAACATATTTTATTTCTCCATGTCATATACAAATAAGATAATTTTTTATTTTCTTAGGTCCCAACTCTTCTCCTTTATAACCTGAGATATAGATATCTTTGTTGAATCTCATGTATAAAGTTTAGAGATAGATCACCAAAACTGTGAACTTACTGTTTATTTTAATGTGATATAATAATCTTGGAAAGATATGGCAGAAACCATGTAGAGATGACTTTTCATCTTTCCATGTGCCTGCAATGAACTGGAAGATATTTAAATTTTTTAATCAGAGAGACCCACATTGGCTATACCACATATAATAAAACATTAACTTTTAATTCTTAAAAGTTATTAAAAAACTGTATGGTTGATTGCATAGACCCACGCATTCTTTTTCTCTTACAGAACAATATACACCTGCTTTTTTTGCAAAGCATGACAATCTTCTATGGCAAAACCTCATTTTGGAAGTTTAGGCCTCTTGAAGTGAAACTTCCTATGTGCAGTATTCTCCAAATGGTTGAGAAAGGTTTCCATATTTATTGTGGAGAGGGTACACTTCTTATTTGACGTTTCTATGGACATCACATTTCTCAAATTTTTGCCATTCATATCACAGACAAGGGAAAATTTCCTAATCTGTCAAGGGTCTCTACAAATGAGTAAGATGACCAACCCATAATAGAAGAATGGGTTGAAAAAAGAAGTATGGATAGTTTCCAGAAAAGGAAATATAAATGGATTTTTTTTTTTTTTTGAGACAGAGTCTTGCTCTGTCACCTGGGCTAGAGTGCTGTGGCATCAGCCTAGCTCACAGCAACCTCAAACTCCTGGGCTCAAGTGATCCTCCTGCCTCAGCCTCCCAAGTAGCTGGGATTACAGAGTTATGCTACCATGTCCGGCTAATTTTTCCATATTTAGTAGAGACAGGGGTCTCGCTCTTGCTCAGGCTGGTCTCAAACTCCTGACCTCAAGCAATCCTCCCGCCTTGGCCTCCCAGAGTGCTAGGATTATAAGCATGAGCTACTGTGCCCGGCCTATAAATGGACCTTATACAAATGAAAAGATGCTCAGCTTCATCATAAGAGAAATGAAATTTAAAATGATAATGCAATGCCACTTTTATCTACAGATTGGTAAGATCAAAAAGTTTTATGACACATCTGAGTTGGCAAGGCTGTAGAAAAGCAGGTATTCACATGGTGAGTGCCAGGCGCACTGTCTGGAGAGTGGGAGCGGACGCGCTTGGGACTCTGACTCGGGGGGATGGGCGGGACAGGGACAATGTATATGACCTGAACTTATGTACCCCCATGATGAGCTGAAATAAAAAAAAAAAAGCAGGTATTCATACATTGCTAATGGGAGTGTGAACTGGTACAACTTCTCAAGAGGGCATTTTGGCAATGTCCATCAAAATTACAATTGAAGGCCATGTGTGGTGGCTCACACCTGTAATCCTAGCACTTTGGGCGGTTGGGGTGGGAGGATTGTATGAGCCCAGGAGTTTGAGGTTCCAGTGAGCTACAATAATGCCACTGCACTCTATCTAGCCCAGGCAACAGAGTGAGACGCTGTCTCAAAAAAAAAAAAAAAAAAAAAATTGCAATTGAGCATATGTTTGCTAAAACTTACAAAATTGTACACTAGAAAGGATAAATTTTACTTTATGTAAATTATACCTTAATTTTTGAAAATGGAAAAAGTTAATAGTCTCTTCAAAATAAATTCCACATTGACTTTAAAGAGAATGAGGTTGATCTATACTTACTGGTATGCAATAAACTCTAAGATATGTTAAGTTAAAAACTCAGGGTGCAGAATAGTGTATGTAGTATATTGCTTTTAAGCAAAGACAAATGATGACATATACTTATTCACATATATATGTTTGCATATGCATATCTATAGAAGTATATACACAAACAGTGGTTACCTCCAGGGAGGGAAAGTGGAAGCTGAGGGGTGGGAGAACTACTTTTCACTGTGTATACTTTCATTCTGTTTAGATTTTTTTACACTATAGTATGCATTATTTTTTTCAATTATAATAAAACCTAAAAAAAGTGGGGGGAAATTATAAACACATATATCCTTGGCCCAAAACCTTCACTTCTAGAAATTTATTCCAAAGGTATACTCACCCAAGTGCAGATTAACATATGTACAGGTCGTTCATTGTGGCACTGTGTGTAAGAACCAAAGATTGGAAGCTACCAAAATGTCCTCCAATAGGACATCAGCGAAATCATGGTATTACAAAATTGCAGAATACTCAGAGTCTATGAAAAGGATGAGGAAGCTCTTTATGTACCAAAATGAAAGTAGATCCAAGATATCTTCAGAGCAAAGAGCAAGACGCAGAGTAGTACATAATACACCATTGTTAAGGTAAAAGGGGGAAGATAAAATTTACATGTATTTGCTTAAATATGCATAAAATCACTCTGGGAGGAGACATCAAATGCATGAAATGGATTACCTCTGGGCAGGGGAACTGAGTATCTGGAGAACAGAAGAGTTAAGGGAAGTTTTCACAAATATTTATACCCTTTGAATTTTGAGCCATGTGAACAAATTACCTATTAAAAATAAACAAAACTCTAAGTTTCCCTGGTGTGATCTTACCAATACAGCTGCGTGATATAAGACAGGTGCTTACTTACGAAGATAACCTTTCTTTAGCATAATCAAAACATGTCCTTGACCACCATAAAGAAACAGAATCTGCCTTACAGTTTCAATAGTGCATGAAGATAAACTGGGATAAACAGGTATATAAACTGTTTGGTTACCCACCTATCTTACAAGGATATCATCATGGCCAATCACAAAAGGTTTCTCACCCTTTGACAAAGACATGGATACCTGGCATGGAGAACAGCAAAGGTCACCATGGGGAAGGCTAGAGGTGCTGATTTAGGAACAAGCTTTCTTAAAGAGGGCAATTTCTTCACAGTGCTCTCCACATCCAGGTACACGTGGCCCTCAGCCAAGCACAGAGATTGGGGTCACACAGCCAGGTCAGCCTGTCATACCTATTTCTCAGGAGGGTGCTTGTCTTAGTCTATCTTGTGCAGCTATAACAGAGACTGGGTAACTTATAAAGAAAAGAAATTTATTTCTCACAATTCTGAAGGTTGGGAAGTCCAGTATCAAAGTGCCAGCATCTGGCAGGGACCTTCTTGCTGCATCATCCCACAGCAGAAGGCAAGGGGGTAAGAGAAGGCAAGAGACTGTGAAAGAGAGAGAGAGAGAGAGAGAGAGAGAGTATGAGCATGCCATAAGGGGACCAAACTCATCTTTTTATAATAAATCCCACCCCCATGATAATGGACCCACAGCCACAGTAACAGCATTAACCCATTCATGAGGGTGGGGCCCTCATGGCCTAATCATCTCTCATTAGGTCCCACCTCCCAACACTGTTGCATTGGGGATTAAGTTTCCAACATGTGCTTTTTGAGGGAAACATTTAAACACTGTAAAACCACTATGTTTATAATTACATGTAGAAACAAGTGATTAAAAAAAGAATATAATTATAGGCTTAAAATTTATCAATAGTTTATCAATATTTCTAAATATCATCAAAACTATTTTATTTCATGATAATGAGAAATAATTTAGATGCAAAAAGGAAACAAATGTACATACCAGCCTTGAGGAAACTGTTCTGAGAGCACATTGCCATAATAATGATTAGAGTGTGTTAAGTATTAATATTGAGAATTTTAATTTAAAGTATTCTGTATTATATTCTATAAGTGGACATTACTATTGGACAAGAAGGCAGTAAAAATATTGACATAATTAGTTATCACTGCATTTATTCCCTAAGTATTTTCCATATTAATTTTTATGACACATTCAATATTTGAGAATTTTCTTGGTCATAAGAGATTTTTAAACCCACATGTAAGTTAGAACTCTTTTGGTAGCAAGTGAGAGAAAAATCTGACCCAAACAATGGCTTAAACAAAACAGGAATTTACTTGATTATGTAACTGCAAAGTCCAGGAATAGGGCTTGCTGCTATCTTAGCCTAAAGGCTGAAATGTATCACCAGGGCTGGTCTGTCTGTCTGTCTCATGTTAGCTCTGTTCTCAGATGGGTTCCCACTCAAAATATCAAGATGGCTGCAGTAACTCTGGGCCTCACATTACCTCAGGTAAAAATCTGGCAGGACAGAGAAAGAATCTCTCTCCCAGAAGTCCTAGCAAAAGTATCATTACTTCTCATCAGCTGGGAATGAGACTTCTATTCATCAATCAGTTTGACCAGGGGAACGAGATATTTGGATCGATTTAGGTCACAAGCTCTGCTCTGAGCCCAGGGTGAAGCCTCAGCCAAAGTAGCCACACTGGGGAGGCAGGGATTTCTGCAGAAGGGTGGCTGCATGGTGGGCAGTGGAGAGAACAGCTGTCAGTAAACAGCTGTAGCCTGAGATAATTGGTGTGCAACGGAAATCCAGCAGGAATGAAGATCTGCCAGGAACAAGAAAGGAACGCTGAAAGAAAGACAGAATATAGGAGATGTTTATATCCATCACTTGACATTAATATTTTACATTAAAGAAGTCAATGTTTCTGAACTTGATATACAATTTCAAAAAGAAAGAATAATTAATGTTTCTGGACTTGATATGCAATTTCAAAAAGAGAGAATAATTGCCTTATTCTTCAAAACTAAGGGGAGAAAACCCTTCATAAAATTAGTTCTAAGAAAATTTTATCCTGAGAATTACTGCAGATGTGATTACTTTCATCTAAAAGCATGTAGAAATAAAAGACAGCCCTGGGAGTCAGCTACTGACAGTTCTAGATGGAATGCCTATCTGAAAATGATTTCTTCTTTTCCATGTAAGGCTCTTCTATAATATGTAAATTGGAGGTGATTCGTACAACTCCTGTAGTGGTAAAATGAGAGCTAGAGTAAGAAGTTTGGGTTAGAAGCAGAGTGAATTTTAAAAATAGTTTTACTGTCAGTTTCTATACTCATCAAGCCTTTAATGGCAAGAAATTTAGTCCAAGAATTTTTCTAAGTCACTGCAGAGAATTAATAACCATCGTGGAAAGAAAAAGTTTCTGAAGAGGCATTGTTCTGCCCTTTGACACAGGGCCCGGTGGATTTAGCGTATAATTTCTCCTAAACTCCTCTGTTAGACACTTTTGGTAGCCTACCCAACAGCTCTTCCCACTTCTTTCTTGTTTAAAAAATTAAATACATAAATGAAACAAAAGCCCTATTTTGATAGTGCAATGATGTGCCCAGCCTCAGGATCTAAGTACATCACGGCTCTCGTTTCTCTTTTGTCGGTCTAGCCATGGGCATGCGATTGAGTTCTGGCCCAAGAAGTCTGCTGAGAGCCTCAATTTTAACTCCTTCTTAGGAGGACTTAGGGGAAAGTCTTTTTGCTCCAGTCTCCTTCCTTCTTGCAGGGACAAGGATCTCTGAGGACATAATGTTTAGAGCAGCTGCGCTATCTTGTGGCCAGAAGGGGAAAGCCAAGGGGACCGCGAATTTGTGCCCAGACAACACCCAGCCAGCCCAGAGGTTCCAGACCTTTTGTTAAGTGGCATATTATGGGCTATGTGGATTGAGCTGCTTTTAGTTGGATATTCTGTTGCTTTTAACCAAAGTCATTTCTACATGATAGAGTTTCTCCTCAAATTTGTGATTTGTGGTTGCCATGTTAAATACCACGTGGCTCAATGTGAATGTTATATGTTTGCCTTGCAAAGCCTAAAACAAAGGACCAACTTTCAAAAATATATTCTTGACAACTATTTATTAAACTATCCTATTCCTTTAAGTTTTATCCAGTGGTTTTTTTTTTTTAAAGAATCAAGCCAGACCCTTTTTATCATTTCCTTTGGAAAGCCGTTAAAGGAATGTATTAGTAAGATAACATCCCCTCACAGCTGACACCTGTCCTCCTGCTTCAACTATGACAATCTGTGAAATGTGAGGAGGAAAGTTTTGAGCTCATGAAAATGAAGAACTTTCACTCAAAGACAAACAAAGACTCGACAGGCTGCTCCTGAAGGCAGTGGGAAGCCGCACCAAAAGAGATGTTTAAGCATGAACAGATTGACAGGACTTTGTGAAGAAAATGTAACTGTCAGATAGAATTCAACTAGGTAATCTTTAAGGTTTCCTTCAATCTAAGATTCAAAGATTTTATGTACTTGTATCTCAAATCTTCAAACTGAAAACCAAGCATCTTTTATGTTTAATTTTGCAGAACTGTTTTTATTACCATCTACTCTTAAAATATTTGATATATACACATTTTTTGCCTTCTAACTGCCTATTCCCCTTCCTTAATATCATGTAACCCAAATTCTATACCCCACCTTTTTATTAAAAGTGTTCTTACTTTACTAATAACTTTGAAGATTCAAACCAAATCAAACACAACACATTTTTCTTAATCTCTACCCTCCTTGGACTCAGCTATATCTGAGCCCATTTGCCAACTCCTGCCTGAAATTCTCTTTCCCTTCATGACATTCTAGAGACTTAAGTTTTGTTTTGTTTTGTTTTTCTTTGTAGTCCTTATCAAGATATAACTGGATGATCTGGGGGAACTGTAAAAAATTACACATTTAAGCTCCATTCTAAGAATTCTGATTTAGTGGGTCGAGTGCAGGATGCTTTGGCCAAACACTGTATGTTTTTAAGGTATATGTTTCCCCTAGTCCCTTTTCCCATCACTTCTGTTTTGAAAGCAAGGAAGAAGTAGTTAATGGCTGTTGGTTAGACCACCAAGTTCTGTTCAATATTACACAGTTAAATTTGGATTTTGAACTAATGAGGAAAAGGCTCATGTGTTATTAAAGAACGGCCCAGTGGACAGTCTTCTCAAGTAGAAAAAACCCACTAGCCATAAAGGAAAAGAATGATAAATTAAGCTATGTTAATAACTTCTGTTTATCACAAGATACCAGTAACAGGCTAGAAAGGTAAGCCACAGAATGGGAAATTATATTTGTATCAAATATTATTGAAAAAGAATTTGTATCTAGAATATATAAAGAACTCCTACAAATTAATAAGAAAAATATGAACAACTCAATAAATATTCTTGAAGAATTCTGGACATTGCCCATGAGAGAGCCAGTTTGAAACATTCACTAGCCCTAGTGAAGCCCTCTTATAAAAATGATAGCCAAGTAAGAACTTTCTTACACCCCTTGTCTTGCCTTCCTACTGCTCCTGCTTCCACTTCTGTCCTGGCTTCTTGCACAGTTACTAACACAGAGCACATGGCTTGTAGGTTAGAGGGGAGAAGAGTGAGAAAAAGAAAAGGAGGACACACAGATTTATACCTGCAGCACGTCGCAGAACAGAAAAGATTGAATTACTGAATTGCAGCTGTTTTTTCATGGTGTTTCAGTGATATTTTCATTGGGTATATTATTCTAGGCTGACAGCTATTTACTTTAGCACATTAAAGATACCATTCTGGAATCTTTTTGATTCCATAATTGCTGCCGAGAAGTCAGCCGTCAGTCTAACTATTGCTTCTTTGAAAGTGAACTGTCTTTTTGCCTTTGGCTGCTCTTAATATTTTCTCTTTGTGTTTGGTTTTCTTTCTTTCTCTCTGTGTGGCTTTCTTTTTGTGTGTTCTTGAGACTCATTAGGCTTCTTGAATTTCTGTGTCGATGCCTAGAGCTGAAAAATTCTCTTCTGTTATCTCATTAAATGTTGCTTCTGTCTCATTCTCTTATACTTGTTCTTTCAAGACTCTAGCTAAACACGTTAGATATTTTCATTCCATTCCGTCTCTTTTCTTGGCCAGTTCTTTTTTTCTCTCTGTGCTTCATTCTAGATGATGTCCTCTGATTTATTTTCACGTATATTAATTCTTTCTTAATTGTATCTAATTTATTCTGAAATCCATCCACTGATTTCTTAATTTAGATTCCTCTGTTTTTTTACTGTTAGAATTTCTATTTGGTTCTTTTAAAATTCTGCTATCATTTTTTTTATACTTTATAGTTCTCTGCTGAGATGTTCAAGCTGCAACTTTATCTACTTGAATTTGATAAGCATAGTTGCTGTATAGTCTGTATCTGGAATCCTTGAGAGTCTGTTTTTGTGATCTGTTGTATTTTCTTTTTCTTATTAATGGTTTTTTTTTTTTTGGTTGTTTGCTTGGTTTTTTGTTTATTTGTTTTGAGACAGGGTCTTGCTCTGTTGTTCAAGCTAGAGTGCAGTGGCGTCATCATAGCTTACTGCAACCTCAAACTCCTGGGCTTGAGTGATCCTCCTGTCTCAGCCTCCTGAGTAGCTGGGACTGCAGGCATGCACCACCATGCCCAGCTAATTTTTCTATTTTTTTGTAGAGATGGGGGTCTCACTCTTGCTCAGGCTGGTCTCAAACTCTTGACTTCAAGTGATCCTCACTCCTCCACCTCCCAAAGTGCTAGGGTTACAGGTGTGATCCACTGCACCCAGCCTCTCCCTCCCTATGGCACCTGACCATGGTGTTTTATCATTTTGTACCTTGGTTATTTTGTCCTAACTATTGTTATGTGTAACTATTTGTAAAAATAATTTAAAGCCTACTATGATATTCTTTTTCTACAAAGAGAATTTTCATTGCTTCTGCCAGGTATTTACAGGTATTAACAATCCAAGATCACCCTAAGTCAGTTTCAGGGCTTCAGATTTTTCTGAGCTACCCAGATGACTCAAAGACAGACTATAGTACATGGAAGAATTAGTTTACTTTCAATTTACCCTTATTTCTTGTATCTGTCCTTTTAGTCCCAACTCACGATGTAGGTTACCTCTCTCTGGTGGGTCCTAGACTCCAACTTCTGTTCCTTCTCTTTAGAGAAATTAGTTGATTAAAGGAAAATGTCAAAGGAAATCAAAGGAAAAAATTTAAAATATTTAGTCCTGCAAGAACTTTTGTTTTATCCTCCAAAATATCTTAATCTGTGCTGATAATGATAATGAATTTACAATCTAATAAACTAAACAAAAATAATTTTGGTTACCAAATTAGTCAGATTGAATCAAGACCTTAAGTAAGATTAAATTGGAGTATGTCTTGTATCAATCATATATGACATATTTTTCTTTGGGCTCTCTTCTCACTCAAGATGAACAATAATTCCCTTGCCATCAAGTTTTTTTAACAAGAGATTTTTTTTACCCACATAAATATTAAACTTTTAAATCTGTATGAATGTCAAAGATTATAAACTATGTTTTAGATAATTGTGAGAAGTTGAGAACATGGCTAACCTAAGAGACAGTATTGTTAATGTGTTAACCAGAAGAGACTAGGTTATGCTGCAGTAATAAACAATTCCCAAATCTTATTGGTTTAACATATTACAGTTTATTTTTCACTCACACAAAGTTGGCTGCAGGTATGGTGGCTCTTCTAGACATCTCCCTTCCAAATGTGCCTCACACTCAGGCTACTTCCACCTTTTGCTTACGCCATCTCAACATCTGGCCTTTGCTGTCACTGTGACAGGAAAAGAAAGAGGCATCGAGAACTAATAAGTGCTCTTCTTTCTATGCTTTGTCCCAGAAGTGACACATGCCACTTCCATTCACAGCTCGTTTGTCATAACTAGTCACATAGACCCACCTCACTGCAAGGGAGCTGGGAAATATGGGCAGCACATGGATGTTCAGTGACTGATACATTATAATAAATTATATCACTTCAGATGTAATTGAACTTAAAATGAACTCCTTGAAGATTTCCAACTAAAAGTTATTTCCCAAACAACATAAAACTATAGCGTGATCTCCAATATTTGAAGAAGCACATCCTATGCTGTCTCTTCCCTACAGCGGTTAATTTTTTAAGAGGTTCTGACAGCTTCAAAACATAAAACACAGCATGGAACTTCTTTTGTTCTTGGATAGTTGCCTTATATTTAAAAGGAAGGAATTGGATTGAATGATTTCTAAGGTCACATAAGAGCCCTTGAAACTATTGTTTAACTACCAGAAAGAGTTGTTTTTTATTTTAACTCAGTGTTTTTTTTTTCTCAAGATTCTGTGTTTTTAACCAAAACTGTAATGATGCAGTAGAAGTTCCAGTCTCTGGAAAAAAACATTTGATAAGCAAATTAGAGATTTGGGTAAATTTTAGCCTTCTGGTTTATGTCACACAGGATTTCTATCCAAGGACCTTTACTTTTTAGGCAACATAAGTTAAAGAATGAGAGCACTATTCCTTGGGTACAATAGCAAGGGGTGAGCTCAGTTTATTTAAAAAATTAACATGAGCTTACATCATTAAATCTCCCCATATATAACTTTGTGTGAGTTTTAGTAAGACAATTCTTTAGTAAGAGAATTTTGCTAAATTTGTTAATAATGTTACTTGTGTTCTGTTTATTGGTAAGAGATTGAGAGATTATTGGTAATAATTTCTAAACATGTGGTTGCCGAATCAGATCCTATGGGGTCTAAACGGGTAACATAAATGATGAAACAGACACGTGGGAGTTTGGAGACAGTCAAGAATAAGACAGAGCTTGTTTAAAGTGGGACTCCAGTACCAGATAGTGTTGCTGTGTAAGAATTTGGGACCAATAGAAGTCATTAAATAATGTATATAAGCTCTCTGATTTCTAAGTGTAGCCAACTAATTCAAAATATTTTTTAAAACATTGCCACCATGCCCAGCCATATACATAATTTTTACTTGTCAATTTAAAAAGTTTTTAAAAAGAATACCTAATAGCACCTTAGAATAGGTTTGTTTAGAACTACTTTTCAGACACACTGTGACCCAGAGTAAGAAATCCTGTATTTTTAGCTGGGTGCCGTGGTGTGCGCCTGTTATCCCAGGTACTCAGGAGGCAGAGCTAGGAGGACTTCTTGAGCCCAGGAGTTCAAGTCCAGCCTGGGCAACATAGCAAGACCTCCATTTCTTAAAACAAAAAAACAAAGAGACCCTATATTTTATATGATCATTCATAGCACACACATACATACATACCCCTGAAATAACAATGTGATCTACTCTGATATTTTCTGTTCTCAATTATTTGTATTTTCAGAATGCTAGAAACCTACCAAATTTATTTCCTATCCACTTAAGACTTTTGCACCAACAATGTAAAAAATGCTGGTTAAGAAAGTTGCTTTAAAATGGTACTTTCCAATTCTGGCTTTAAAGTGGAACCTGTTGAATTTTTCAAGAAAAATCCAAAGCCCAGGCCCCACCTACATGGATTTTGACTCATTTAATCTGGAATGGGGGATGGGCATCAACATTTCATATTTTTAAAGTCTTTGGGTGATTCTAATATACAGCTAGGGGTTAAGAACCACTATTTAAAAATATTATCTCCTTTGATAAACATTCAAGCAAATGTTTTAAGGAATAAGTATATTCTTTTATTTTAAAATGAAAATGCATGAGGAAAACACATAGCTAAATCTAGTGACCTGAATCCCTTGCAGCTCACTTTCATTGGTTGTGGCATCTACGGTAGCCTCATATCTAAAACGAAGGGCAGCTTTTTGTTGTTATTTTTGAGACAGGGTCCCACTATCTTGCCCAGGCTGGATGAACTCAAACTCCTGGGCTCAAGCAACCCTCCTTCCTCAGCCTCCTGAGTGGCTGGACCTATATAAAGGCATGTGCCTTCACAGCTGGCTAAGGGCAACCTTTTTGAGCAGTTAAAAATAAATGTAAAAAAAAAAAAATGTAGAACTAACTCTGTGACTCTAAAGACATGTAGTCACATTTTGGTGACTTTTCACTTAAAAGAGATTTTTTTTAATGATTAAGAAGAGAAAAATACTATAAATATATATGCATAATCTAGAAAATGAGATTAAAAAGTATACCTGTGTATCCATCACTCAGTTAAAAAAAAATAAAAACATTACCATCACCTGTGTGGCCCTCTCTGCTCCCATTTCCTTTCTTTCTTTCTTAGAAATAAACACTATCCTAAGTTTTGTGTTATTTTACAATGCTTAGGGCTTTAACAACTTTGTATACTTATATAAAATGCTGTTTAGTTTTGTGTGCTTTTGGGTTTTATTTTAATGGAACCACAGTCTATGCATTCTGTGACTTGCCTTTGTTCATTCAAAATTATATTCCTGAGATTCATCCATGTGGTTGTGTTTTACTTGCACTGTTACATAGCATTCTATTCTATGAATATGCTACAATCTATCTATTCCATTGCTGATGGACATTTGTGTTGCTTTCAATAATATATCA
This sequence comes from Lemur catta, assembly GCF_020740605.2. Classification (NCBI taxonomy): domain Eukaryota; kingdom Metazoa; phylum Chordata; class Mammalia; order Primates; family Lemuridae; genus Lemur; species Lemur catta. The sequence goes on along the minus strand of NC_059131.1, from coordinate 17,450,562 downwards.
TTATGTTACAAATAGTGCCACTTTGATCAGATTATTCCATGACCCCTGATGCACATGTTTGAGAGTTTATTTAGGACACACACTTAGAAGTGGAACATGGGTTATATGACATGCACATATTCAGCTTCACTGGACAATGATAAATTGTTTTTCAAAGCTATTGTCTCAATTTACACTCCCACCAGGAGTATTAGAATTTGCATTGTTCCACATCACTGCTGACACTCGATATTATTAGACATTTATTTTTGCCAGCCTGTTGACTATAAAATTATATCTTAATGTATCATTTCCCTGATGTTAATGGGGATGAGCAATGTTCTGTGTGTTTATTGTCTAATCAGGTTTTCTTTTCTGTAAAGTTCCTGTTCTAGTCTTTGTCCATTTATCTACTGGGTTTTCATTTTCATAACCTCTGACATGCCAACCTATTACGATCTCTTAAAGCAAAATATGCCACAGTAAGTTGACCTTCAAAAAACAAAAATCCCTCTAGAGTATGTTTGTATGAAATTTCCTAAAGATTTTAGGTCATAATTCTAAATACACTGAATTTTAAGTTTAAAGCAGAATATTAAAAATTATCCAAACAATCCATACATTGCCAGGGCTTCCTGCTTTTTCCATGCCAAATCTCCCTTGATGCTGACCTACATTTCCCTAAGAAGATATCATGGTGGGACAGAAACTAGGCTAGAGAGGAAAAGCTTCCAACAAAACCAAATATTATGGGTGAAAACAGATGAGAATATGATTAGAAAGCAGATTCTCAAATGGAGTATTCTTTTTTTTTTTTTTTTTTGAGACAGAGTCTCACTTTGTTGCCTGGGCTAGAGTGAGTGCCATGGCATCAGCCTAGCTCACAGCAACCTCAAACTCCTGGGCTTAAGCAATCCTACTGCCTCAGCCTCCCGAGTAGCTGGGACTACAGGCATGTGCCACCATGCCCGGCCAATTTTTTCTATATATATATTTTTAGTTGTCCACATAATTTCTTTCTATTTTTAGTAGAGACAGGGTCTCACTCAGGCTGGTCTCGAACTCCTGACCTCGAGCGATCCACCCGCCTCGGCCTCCCAGAGGGCTAGGATTACAGGCGTGAGCCACCACACCCGGCCAAATGAAGTATTCTTTAAGCACCTGCTTTGCTGCTAGACACAGGATAAAGGTTGTTACTAAAGCTAGACAAATGAGTAATGCGAATAAAAACAAAATTATCACAATCCAAATAACAATGACTTCAGTCATATAGATCAATAAAAATGTTATAAAAAATTCTAGCAGCAGTTTTTGTGAATATAGATAAGCGGATTCTAAAATTTATAGAAAGAGCAAAGAAAACAGAATAGCTAAAACAATTTAAAAATAGAAGAAACAAGTGGAGGGAATCACACTATCCGGTTTTAAGACTCACTATAAAGTTACAGTAATCAAGATATCTACTATGATTTCAGTCCCGAGTCCTAAGATAAAGGAATTTTAATAAAAGGAAAAGTTTTTTTAAGCCAAAACTTGTATTATTTATTTATGCAATTATTCACAGTATATTGCTCCTCCTTGTTACAAAATAGAAAAAGTATTTGAGCCACCTTACTAAAATAAATACAGTATTAATAAATGAATGAATAAAAGACAAGTGAAAACAAAAGGGTAGAACAAACAAAAAAAGTCTGAAACTCACTTAAAACTAATATACAAACATACAAACCCTAAGACCTTCTCTACCATCTAGAAATACAATGCAAATTTAGTCAAGGGCTTTCTAGCAACCAGCCGAAAGAAAGAAGCAAAGTCAGTTGCATGTCCATAGTATTCATAAAAGATAAAAGCAGATGCTCAGAAGAGAATATAGTTTTGTGATTCTATGAACTGAGAGAAATTTCTCCCATTTAGGAAAACACAACTGTGTGTGGCAGTGAGAGTGTGAAATGTCAACAGCCTTGGAGCCAGAGCTTCAGCCCTGACAAGTAGCATCGCTGGCACAAACATCGGCAATTTGACACGAGGTATCAGCAGCCTTGGGACAGAGATCAATGAGAGTCAACAGCCGACAAGGGTGTGGCCCTCAGTTGGCCTCTGAAGAGAGAAGAGCAAGAACAGAAACTTCAGCGTCAGCAAGGGAAGGATTTCACAGAACACTGGTGAGATACGGCACAGACATTCCAAGAACTCTTTAGGAGGGATCTGAGGAATTACTAGATGGGAAAGAGAGAGAAAAATATTGTTTTGTGACCATTATTCTGGACCTCAGACCACACATGTGATACATTTTCCTTTTCGTTTTTGTCAAACCAACGCATGCACCTCTTTTAAAAATTTAAATAGAACTATTAGCTTACCATGAAAAATAGCAGAATTCTACCCCTCTGATTCTCATCCTCAAATTCCCACTCCTCTTAGGCAACTTCTTTAACTTTTTTTTTTCTTTGCTGTTTCTTCTGGTTTTACGTCTATATTTCTAAATGATGCCCATATATCAGCATTTCTTGATTTTTTTTTTAGTCTAGCTATTGCCTATTGACTTGCTATTATGCTAAATGAAGATTTAGCTCTCTCTTAAATCACCCTCCTCAAATATATTCACTCACATACCATCCTCATTCCCATCTTCCCAAATTAGTTACACTGGCATTTTTGTTTAAATAAACATTTATTATTTCTATTATTATGATTAGTCTCTATTATTCACAGCTGTGGTAATGCATATTACATTTCTTGAACAACTTTTTCTTTTTTTTTAACTTTTTTTAAATTTCAGAATATTACAGGCGTACAAATGTTTAGTTTACATATACTGCCTTTGCCCCGCCCAAGTCAGAGCTACAAGCATGTCCATCCCCCAGACAGTGCATACCACACCCATTAGCTGTAAATATACCCATCCCCTCCTCCCGCCTCCCACCTGCCTGACACCCGATGAATGTTACTACTATATGTGCACATAAGTGGAACAACTTTGTTTTCTTTAGTGTTAACTGCCTTGTTTGGTTTGTTTGGTTTGTTGCTTCTTTGCTTAATTTTCCATGTCAAAAATCACTAATTTAACCCCAAACTATTCAATACAACTAAAAATCTTTTCTGAATATGTTAAAATACATCAGATACTTTGTTAAGTTTAGTTTTCTCCCTGAAAATATCCCTCTTGGAGCCCTTTGCTTTCTCTTATTTGTACTGGTCACTCATTAGACCTGCCACTGAACTGTCATCCTCAAACTTCACATCATCAAGATCCTGGGATTTCTTTTCTCCTAGTTTATGTGTTGGATCTTCTGTTTCTTGGATCCAATGTCTCTCTTTCTTGGCTTCTTCCTCTTTTTCACAGAACACATCATTTAATGTTCCTGAATAAAAGTGTCATTATTCTACCTATACTTGCCTAGGTGTAGAATTTTAGAGTAGGAGTCATTTTTCCTCAGAATTTTAAGGCACTGCACCATTTTTTCCCCACACTTACTCCAGTGTTCTATTTTATTGTTTGTTTTGTTTTTCTGAATCCTGAATTGCTTTCCCTTCCTTTGAGTTCTTGTTATGGTTTGTTTGTTTGCATATTGGTATTGCTTGTCTTTGTCTCTCTTAATTACGGCTTTTTCAAATATCTAGTGGTCTTTTATTGTTTGTTCATATTTTAAAATAAGGCACTAAAACATTGGTCGGAGTTCTGTTTTTGTTTATTTATTTTTTATTTTATTTTAGAGACAGGGTCTCACTCTTGCTCAGGCTGGTCTTGAACTCCTGACCTCAAGGGATCCTCCTGCCTCAGCCTCCCAGAGTTGTAGGATTACAGGTGTGAGCCACCACACCTAGCCAGAAGATCTGAATATGTGTGCTGGACTTTCAACTGGTGAGCTTCACTGTAGAAGACACATATTCAAATTTTCTGTTGGGCTGCTCACTTTCTCCAGAGAAGAAAGCTTAAATCTTCTGGTTATTGGGTGGGTAGGGGTAGAGCTATCAGCATTCTGGCTTTCAGCATGCTTTGTGCTAAGAAACTCAAGAGAGGGCTGGGCATGGTGGCTCATGCCTGTAATCCTAGCACTCAGGGAGACCAAGGCAGGTGGATCATTTGAGCTCAGGAGTTCGAGACCAGCCTGAGCAAGAGCGAGACCCCGTCTCTACTAAAAATTGAAAGAAATTAACTGGATAACTAAAAATATATAGAAAAAATTAGCCAGGCATAGTGGCACATACCTGTAGTCCCAGCTACTCGGGAGGCTGAGGCAGATGGATTGCTTGAGCCCAGGAGTTTGAGGTTCCTGTGAGCTAGGCTTATGCCACGGCACTCCAGCCTGGGCAACATAGCTAGACTCTGTCTCAAAAAAAAAAAAAAAGAAAAGAAAAGAAAGAAAAGAAACTCAAGAGAGTGGGTACACAGGGTCATCATTTATTATGTGGACTTTGTCCTTTTTTTTCCCCCAAAGTATTAACAGGGGTACAAATGTTTTTTGTTACAAGGATAGCTTTTGTAATGCTTGAGTCAGGATTGTAAGTGTGCGAGTCACCAAGATAGTGTTCACTGTACCTGTTAAGTAGGGTACAATGTCCATCCTCTCCACATCCTCCCCCCTGATTGATTTCCACTGAGTTTTACTTCCCTCTACGCATTTATGTGCTCATTGGTTAGTTCCAATTTGATAGTGAGTACATGAGGTGTTTGTTTTTCCATTCTTTAGATACTTCACTTAGGATAATGGTCTCCGGTTCCATCCAAATTGTTGCAAAAGGCATTAAGTCATTCTTCTTCATGGTTGAGTAGTATTCCATAGTATACTTATATCACTTTTGTTAACCCACTCATGAATTGATGGGCATTTGGGTTGATTTTACATCTTTGCAATTGTGAATTGTGTTGCAATAAACATCCGAGTACAGGTGTCTTTTTGACAAAATGACTTCTTTTCCTTTGGGTAAATACCCAATAGTGGGATTGCTGGATCAAATGGTAGGTTGACTCTTAGTTCTTTGAGGAATCTCTGTACTGGACTTTGTCTTAATCTCACGCTTTATAGTACGGTGCTTCCGCTTTGCCTATCCCTGTGCCTGTGCCCAAATTAGGAGCTGTCTTTTCAAGTTCTCAATAGATGAAACCTCCAGTTTTCTGCTTTGGGCATGGGAGAGAAATTAGTACATTATATCAAAGAAAATAGAGTCAAATACTTCTGCATAGGAAAGATAGTGGAGAAAAGGGTATTCAATAATTAAGCATGACAGATTGAACATATGGCACTTATTTCTGTTGCCTCTAGAAACTCTGCTAAAATGAGAATAAAATTTTTGAAATGAATAAACATAGTAAAGGGAGAACATGAACAGCTATGTAGCAGTTAGAGTTCTGGCAGGAAGCAGATTGGCACACTCAAAGGAGAACTGAATTAAATTTAATGAGGAAGCTATTTACAGAGGTGTGGGCAGGATTAAGAGAACCAATAAGAGATGGAAAATTACCCAGGTGCTAGCAACATTGGGAAGCTGTCATCATCTCCACTCCTCAAGGGGCAAGTGGAAGTAATGATGACTGGGATCTGCTCAGAGTTCTAGGCATAGGAGAAAAGCACCCTACAGGAGCCATGTATTTGGGTAGAAGTTTTCTGCCACCACCAAAACTGTGGCCTTCCAGGGAGTGAGTATGTGGAGGGGGAGGCCAGCAATAGGAATAAATACTCTCACATCCACAATTCTACCTCCTCCCACTCTTCAGTCTTCTGCTAATAAATCCAATTAGCTGATTCTAACTGGAAGCCAAAAGTCAAGAGAGCCCAAGTCCACAGGTGTTATTGTGTCAGGATATAGAGTGGGGCAAAAAAATGTGGAGAATGGACTTGGAGAGGCAAAACATATAACTAACCCAAGCACAGCAAAATATGTCAACAAATTTTCAGAATATAAAAACTGGATGAAAGAGTTGCTAGAATTACGAAAGCTTAAAACCAGAAGAATACGCTGATAAGAAGAAAGCTTATATCACCTGGGAATCTTGGAAATGCCTAGAATTTGGAGGTGCCAGATATCTTTAAAGGCAAAAATTCATGGTATAGCTGAAAAGAGAAGGACTGGTTGAAAAACTTTAAATGGCTCACTCAGACCCCTAGAACGCCATTTTTCAGAGATAGGTGGACCCTCTTCCCCACTCCAACAGAAGACTGTGTGTTAGAAACTTATATTATCTGGACACAGGGATACAAGACACAGCTGAGGGCAAGGTTAAATATCTGTATAGCATTCAGACAGGGTATCACAATTCTATTGGAGAGTTTAAGGTTGAACTAGTAATTATATAAGAGAAAACTGCTATGTAATTCCCATAAGAAAATTATTAATTCTAATGTGAGTAAAAAGTTATCTAATCAGTAGTATACTACCAGCCTCAATACTGAGCAAGTGTTACATAACAAGACAATGTAAGCAGTATAAATATTGATTTAAACAAAAAAATGTAATACAAGTATTTCGAAGTTTGAAGGGAAGGAAGGGGGTTTTAAGTGTGCAAAATTCTGTTACTCTATACTAGGAAGTCAATAGATAACATAAATAATAATGTATGAATATTTTTAGAAATGTAGAAGTAAACAGAAGAAATAGTTAAAAGAATTAAAAGTTTTTCCTCTAGGGAACAGGTTTCAGCGGTGGGTATGGTGGTTTAGGGTTCTATTATTATCATTATAAACCTTGTCACAGTATTGGACTTTTTAAAATATGTATATATCTCACTTTGGTAAAAATTAAATTCACATTTAAACAAAGAGGTATATGTATTGCCTACTTAAAACAATAAACAAACAAAACTAACCCCCTCCCCTTTTGGAGAAATATAACAGAATCCAGAGTCTCTACAACATATTTTTTATAACATCCAAGGTAGAATCTGAAATTGCTAGAGATAAAAATGAAATGTGACCCCATACTCAAGAGACTGACACTGAGATGCCACAGATGTTGGGTTTTAACAGACTCTACAGCAGCTTTTATAATTGTGCTCAATAGTGTATATATGTAAAGGAAAATATGTTCATAATTAATAAAAGATAATATGAGCAGAGAAATAAAAGCTATAAGAACTAAATATAAATTATAGAATTGAAAAGTATAATATCTGAAATAAAAAAATTTACTGGCTAGGCTTAGCAGCAGATTGAAGATGACAGGAAAAAAAAGTTAGAGAACTTGACAAGAGATCAATAAAAATTACTCAGTCTGGATAACAGAAAGAAAATGAGTGGAAGGGGAGAATGAATAGAATCTCAGGAACCTGTGGGGGGAATATCTAAATATCTAAAATATGTGTAACTGGAGTCTTAGAAGTAGAGAAGAGAGAGAATGGAGCAGAAAAGTTATTTGAAAAAATAGAGGTTAAAATTTTCCAAATAGGTTGAAAGATAAATATATAGATTCAAGAAGCTCAGAACCTCCCCGCAAAAAATAAATATGAAGAAAACCACATTTTTACACATTGTAGTCAAAGTTCTGAAAACCAAAGAGAAAGAGAAAATCTTGAAAGCCAGACAAAAACAATTCACTATATGCAGGGGAACAATGATACAAACGACTGCTGACTTCCCTTTATAAATAATGGATATCAGAAGACAGTGAAACAATATCTTAGAGTATAGAAAGGAAAAAAAAGTCAATCCAGAATTCTACAGCTAACAAAATATCCTTCAAGAATGAAGGGAAAATGAAAAGATGTTGAACATCACCAATCATTAGGGGAATGCAAATCAAAACTACAATCAAACACCATCTCACACCCATTAGGACGGCTACTACAAAACAAAACAAAACAAAACCCCAGCAAAATAACAAGTATTGTCAAGGATGTGGAGAAATTGGAACCCTTGTGCACTGTTGGTGGGAATGTAAAATGGTACAGATGCTATGGAAAACAGTATGGTGGTTCCTCAAAAATTAAAAATAGAATTACCATATGATCCAGCAATTCCATTTTTTCTTTGGGGTCTCACTCTGTTGCCCAGGCTGGAGTGCAGTGACATTCCACTTTTGGATGTATTTCCAAAAGAATTGAAAGCAGGGTCTTGAAGAGATATTTGTATGCCCATATTCATAGCAGCATTATTCTCAATAGCTTAAAGGCAGAAGCAACCCAAGTGTTCAGTAACAGATAAGTGGGTAAGCAAAAAGTTTTTTATATATATGTATACATACATATATATATATACACACACACATACATACATATATATACACACACACTCACAATGGAATATTATTCAGTCTTTAAAAAGAAGGAAATTTTGACACATGCTACAACATGGATAAAACTTGAGGACATTATGCTAAGTAAATTAATCCAGTCACAAAAAGACAAATACTGTATGCTTCCACTTGTATGATGCACTTAGAGTAGTCAAATTCTTAGAGACAGAAAGTAGAATGGTGGTTACCAGGAGCTGCAAGGAGGAGAGAATGGGGGTTTATTGTTTAATGGTTACGGAGTTTTCACAAGATGAATAGAGTTCTGGAGATATGTAGTGCTGTCGGTTATACAATAATCTGAATGTACTTAAAACAACAGAACTGTATGCTTTAAAACATTTAAGATGGTAAATATTATACTTGTGTATCTTACCATAACAAAAAAATTGAAAAAAGGATGAAAGCAAAATAAATACATTTTCAGATAAACAAAACCTAAGAGAATTCATCACCAGAAGACCTGCACAGGAATATAAACAGAAATAGTAATGAACAGAATTTAGAGGGATTTAGAGAGAAATAATAAATATGGAGATAGAAAAAAAGAGATCAAAATGTACCTAAGTTGTGTCTGTGACTGGGAGAACCAAAATAGTTAAAGATATACAAACTCCAAGTTTGAAAAAACTCAAAGCATTTCTGGAAATAAAAGCTTTAAATCTACAGATTGAAAGAGCACATTGTATAAAGGGAAAATTCAACCAGAGACACATTTTAGCAAATGGTAGAAAAACAATCTGTTGGGTAATGGGCCAAAATGATAAAGTCATTTACAGGGAGGAATACAATCAGGCTGGTTTCAGACATCTCTATAACACCATAAGAAAGTCTAGAGCAATATACACAAAATTTTCAAGAAACAAAAATGTAGCCCAAAAATTTCATACCAGACCAAACAGTAATTCTAGTGAAAAATCAATAGATGAATAGACATATTTTTTGAACATTCAAAAATTCAGGGAATATGGTTCTCAAGATCCCTTTTTGAAGAAACTACTAGAAGAAGAACTTCAGGCAACCAAAAAATGAACTGAGGACCTATGAGTGTTGAATCTATTAATCCATAGCCCAAGGGCAGAGGAAGGAAAAAGGGTAATTCTTCACAGGGACAACCTCATCCCACAATGGACACATGCACACCACTAACCTCTCAAAGAATGTTTCTTTTCTCAAATCTCCTCCCAGATCAGCATATGGCATTGCTCTGGCCTCAGAGATTGATTCAAGTATGGGCACGTGACCAAATTTAGACCAGTGAACTATGAGAATGAATTTGCCAGGAGCTTCTAGGAAAAGTTTCTCTGTTCTTAAGAGAGACCCTCAGGTAGAGCTAGTTTTTCTTCCCCTGGATTATGTGCACAGATGTGAGGCCTGGAGTCTGGGGATGGATCCAACACACAAAGGAAGACAGAGCTAACAGCTTTGTAGGGAAATGAAGCCAGAGTCCCTGAATTCAATTAGCCTCAAATCCTACCCTGTACTTGTACTTCTAGTTCTGTGAGTTAATCATCTCCTTATTAAGTTAGTTGGAGTTTGGCTGTTATTGGAAGCCAAAAAATAAGTCCAAACTAATATTCCCTTGATGACTTCCTTCTAACTATTGTCCCTACATCTAGCAGAATCTTCCCAGAGTGTGTTACAGATGGATGGTATCCTCATTAGTGTAGTATTTTTCTTTTATTATGGACATACGATTCAAATTTCTGAGCTATAGATTCAGATGCTATTATCCTGGTTGGAAATCTCCACTTATTTATGGTGCTTTTTGTCATACAAAAGTTTTTAATGTTTACATGTTAAATTCTATCATTTTTCCCTCTATGGTTTCTCCTTGTATCATCAATTTAGATATCATTTCCTATCCCAAATTATATATAAGCATAAATATGTAAACCAATATTTCTTCATAATGGCTTTTATTTCCAATATTTATGTCTTTATTTCAAAAGTTAATATTTGCCTCTGCATATGGGGACTGAAGGTCTAGGGTAGGGGGAAGTCATTCTTTTCAACTTATTTTTGTATAGTTTGTTTTATTTTTTTTAGACAGAGACAGGGTCTTGCTCTGTTGCCCTGGCTGGAGTGCAGTGGCACAATCATAGCTCACTACAGCCTCAAACTCCTGGGCTGGGACTATAGACATATGCCACCAAGCTCAGCTACATAGTTTAAATTATTTATACAAATGTATGAATTTTTTATTTAAAATACTAATAAATAATATTTTTCTACATGAAAGTTTATTTTCCCCCAGGTAGTTAGCTAGTTGTCCCAACAACATTTCTGGAGTATTACAGTAATAAATAGTGGGTTCTAGGTAATAAGCTCAGATGGTTTAACACCTTTGTGAAGCAGATTTTATATTAAATTGTAAATTTTTTAACCTACTCAGGAATATCAAATATATTCCATTTCTTATATCAGTCCCAAACAATTGGAAGTAGCTACATTATGTTCTATCGTAAGACACATTCTAAGGCCCAGTTTGGGTTGATCTGAAAAGAGCAAATGTCTTCCAAGAATAACGACAGTGTTAAATGCGATTTATAGGAGGCCATTGGTATGGACTGAGCTCCTGCACGAGGCCCAACAAACCAAGACAAAATGGAGCTACTTATGCTGAAGTTCCAGGTCACCAAACCAAAGCTAAGTTGTTAGCTGACCTTCCAAGAAATCAGGAGAGGGAGAGATAATAGCCATTAGGGGTGGAGAACCTGCATATGGCCTTCTAGGTCCTTAAGTGTGGCCTTTTGACTGAATCCAAATTTTACAGAACAAACCCTTTTATTAAAAGGAGTGCAGCAGGGAAAGATGAAGCTTTCCTTGTTTCCTCTGGTATTTAAAAAAGAACAATCTTGAAATCTGAAGGCCAGTAGGTTCCCCATCCCTGCCCGAGGCCAGTTTCAGCCCACATGATAAGGAAGTCCCATGTGCTTTAACCTTCACATGGAAAGCAACTTTGAAATGACCAATCTGCTTTTTGATCTCTGTTTCTGCTTTCCTCAGCACTTTTCTGTCTATAAAGCCAACTTCCTCTGCTCAGCTCACGGAAACATTCATTCTATTCTACACATGAAGGGTTGTCCAAGTCTAGGACTGTAAATAAAAGCCAATTAAGATCTTTAAACTAAACTTTTTGTGATTTTTGTCTTTTGACAACAGAGGGTGACATTGTGGCCTCTGTATCACCGATTTATCACCCCAAGTCTATGGCTTTTCTTCAGAGTAACATAAATATTTGCTTAGGTCTTTAGTTTACAAGATCTACGTGGGACTTAGTTGTAAAATATTCTGGGAATACCACATTTGTTTGGGAAAGTCTGGCATATAAGGCAGTGTTTCTTAAAGCACAGTATAAGACTCACCTGCAACAGAATCACCTCAGGATGCTTGATAAAATGCAGATTTCTGGCTGGTCACAGTGGCTCACATGTGTAATCCCAGAGCTTTGGGGAGGCTGAGGTGGGAGGATCCCTGAGCCCAGGAGTTCAAGACCAGCTGGGCAACTTAGCAAGAACCCATCTCTACAAAAATAATGTTTTAAATTAGCCAGGCGTGGTGGCACTTGGGCTAAAAGAGTATATAGGAGCCTTCTATCTAGACATACAATATAAGATAGAAAAGGGAGACAAGCATTTACACGTTCTAGGACTCAGTTTCAAGGGATTGAGAAGGGAAGGGTGTTTGCTAGGTTCTGATTTCAGGGTGAAAGACTGGTGTGCTATGTTACCATTATATTAGGCTTATTGTATATGTAACCCTGTTTGATAAGTTTGCTTACAGTATTATACGGCATAATTTTAAATGAGATACAGAATGCTATTTGCCTTTGCAAGTGGTGTATAGCAGTGGTTCTCAAACCTTAATGTACATAAGAATTGCCTCACCCCCAGGAATTCTGATTCAGAAGATTGTTGGGTGGAGCACAGAAATGTTCATTTTAAACAGACACTTCAGGATATTCTTATGCAGGTGGTCCACAGAGCACACTTGGAAAAACACTTGGGTTGTATTTGATAGAATGTCCTGACCTAGTTCTCCGGTTCCCTGGGTATAACATCAAAGGAACACTTGTAAATGGGCTGAACTACCCATTTATGAATCCCAAGGGGAGAACAAACAAGGTTTGAAAAACCAACTACACAGCACATTTCTGATACTCAGTTGAGCCCTCTGGAGAGGGAAAGCAAAAGGCTTGCTTTCTTGACTCTAACTGAAATAACAGCAGCAACATCCCCACCTCCCACCCCCAGCCCCGACAATTTGCTAGTAAGTGTTGGATGCGCACTCTCACCTCTAGGGGGCGCGCAAGGACTTCTTCACACAAACTCCATAGCTGTTCAGAGGAAATCCGATACGGGTCAAGGACACTTTGCGGCTTTGTTGCTAAGGGTAAAGCTAAGAATGGAAGGAGCTAAGAGGTTAAAAGCATTTGCTTAAGCATGGAATGCTCTTTCCTGCCGGCTCCTGTTTAAATCTTTGGATTTTAAATAGTGGTTCTTTGAGGTAGCCTGGGCTGGATTTGCCAGGGTTGTTAAAGAAAAAATTATTTTGACACTTGGTAAAGAACAGTGAGGCGAACTTCTGGGGGACCACCGCGACCATGTCTTGCAGTGGGCGAGAGAGATTGGGCTCAACTCTCAATACAACAAGGACAAGTGGGAATACATAGCTAACAGCAGAAGGAAGGGGGTCAGTGGATGGAAAATTACTAAGAGGAGACAGGGATTCTGGCTAAACCGACTTATAGGATTCTTGCTAAAGACAAGCCAAGGACTTAGACATCAAAGGCGAGGCCTGAAGAACTCCATCAGATATCAAGGGTGATCAGATATCAAGGGTTGGAAATTCTCTCTAAACTGACTTAGGAGGATTCTTGCTATACTCGGACTGTACAGGGCCTAGCAAGGACATGGCCAAGGTTAGGCCATAAGAGGGCTTACATGAGCCTGACTAAAGTTAGGTCAAGGAGAAAGTCTTGGTCAGGGTTTATGGACAAAGGGCTCTTTTTCTTTTGGTGTCCTTTTTCTGTTTTTTGTTGTTGTTTGTTTGTTTATTTGTTTTAACCCTTCTCAGGATATGATCAAAATGTGCCCCTGAAGGCAAAGGACCTGGGAGGCCTACTTTTTACCTAGGCCTTGAACTTGAAGTCCTGCCTGGTTTAGCAGATTAGAGTGTGAATGGGGCCAAATTTTTGCCCTGCAAAACAGTAAATAATGTCTTTATTCTCCATTCATATATTTTTTTCAGAGGTCTAATAAGGTGTCCACCTAGGTAAATATTGGAGGATTTGGGGATCCAGGATCCAAAATCTCTCTTTCACACATGTAACTAACTTTGATGATACACTATTTGATTGAATATATAGTGAATACACACACACACACACACACACACACACACACACACACACACACTGATTTAGAAAGCCTCTATCTAAATACTAAAGCCCCTTTATTTTTCTAAACCCAGAAAATAGATTGAATAATATGCCAAAATTTAATCTAAGATTCCCTAGAATGTGTCACAAAGAACAGAAATTGACCTACAGGGAAATCCAATCATTAGGACTGTTCTGTGGGTATTTTCCCACTCAGTGTTCAAGTAGAGAAGGCCTAAGTTAGGATGTGCCAGGCACTATGCCTGTGACCTCATCACTTGAAATAAACTTATAAAAGAGATCATATGCCCCTTTAAAGATAAGAAAAAGACTTAGAAAAGCTAAGTAACTTGTTCAAAGTAAAACTGCTGGAAAGGGAGAACCAGGAATTAAATTGAGATCTGACTGCAGAAACTTATTAAAAATTATTCCTATCATTTTAAAGCAATATACTTTAAACTGAAATGGATGCATAACACATGCTGTGTAACCTAGATTTTCCAAATGATATGTCATGAACAATCTCCTGTATCATAACCTTCAAAGTCAACTTTTTAAAATAAGGATTTTATACTTCTGGGAAAAGATGGCAACTTGACAAGACATGGTTGATTCCTGCCCCTCCCAACTCAAAACAACAACAACAACAACAAAACACCAAGATCAAAAACTAGAGAAATATAAAGTAAGGAGGAAAAATCTTTATCAACTCTGAAGATAGAGAAGAGAACCATAAAAATGTTAGACACTCTGAGGAATTTTGCTAGATTTAGGGCAGATGGTATTAGATTAAAGAAGAATACACAGATAGAATCTCCGGATTTAGCAAATAAAATACAGAACTAGTTAAATTTGAATTCAGATAATTTTTATACTAAATGTTATTTATACGATTGTCCCATGCAATATTTGTTGTGTATCTAAAATTCATATTTAACTGGGCAGTCCTATCCCAGAGCCATTCTCAGCTTCCCTGAAGGAACTACAAGACCAGGAAGGAAGGAAGGAAGGAAGTGATGGAGGGAGGGAGGGGGAGATGCTGGAGCTCAGATTTGGAGGGACAAGGGCTAGGGGAGGAGAGGGATGGTGAAACTGACAGGAAAAGCTGTATCTGGAGTTCCAATTAGTTGCTGAGGATCCTGCGGCTTATACTGGCCCCTAAGCTCCAGAGATGTCAGATGATATTAAGTTGCAGAGAGTTTAGAGTGGGAAATGGGCCTTTGCTCGTAGATAGATAAATGTGGATGCATCCAAGTAGGATGCAATTTTCCTAGAGCACAATTTGGCTATAGATCAGAAGATTTAAAATGTGCATATCCTTTGATGTAGCAGTTGTTAGGGAGGGGACTCCAAACATGGGATGAGAAAGTATTCTGGACACAAAGATTAGAATAGTTTTAAAGAAAGAAAGTTTATTTTACTTTCCAAAGATGGGAGGGGCACCACACAAGAGAAAGAAAGGAGAAGTGTCGACAGGGAGGATAAGGGGTTCAGGGTTTTTTGTTTTGTTTTTGAGACAGTCTTGCTCTGCTGCCTGGGCTAGAGTGCAGTGGCGTCAGGCTAGCTCACAGCAACCTCAAACTCCTGGGCTCAAGCAATCCTTCTGCTTCAGCCTCCTGAGCAGCTGGGACTACAGGCATGTACCACCATGCCCGGCTAGTTTTTTCTATATATTTTTAGTTGTCCAGCTATTTCTTTCTATTTTTAGTAGATATGGGGTCTCACTCTTGCTCAGGCTGGTGAGCGATCCTCTTGCCTCCACCTTCTAGAGTGCTAGGATTACAGGCATGAGCCACTGCGCTGGGCTGGGGTTCAGGGTTTTTATTGGGAGGTAAAAGGAAAAAAAAAGTGATTGTTGCCAGTTGATAGCAAAAGGGCTGTGAAGCAAAACAGTGTCTGTTTTTCCCTTTTTTTTTTCCTGTCTTCTCTGTGAGGCTGGTTTACCAGAATCATTGGAATCTGGTCTGGCAAGAACTGGGGCTGGAGGGAGCTTGAACTCCTGTGGTCTCTTTAGGGCTCTTCAAGGCTGTGAAAACAAACTTCCCAGGTGCTTAATCAAACAAAGAGGCTGTTCTGTTCTGATCTTTCCCTTCAGAGGGACAATTGTGTGCTGTGAGTTTATTCTTCTTCCTTTCTGTTAGATAGTTTATTTTTCTCTGTTAGATAGTTCATTAGCCAGGCTGTCCTATCAGCAATATCTATAGGAATTTATTCTGAAGGAATAATGGGCCAGGTGCGGTGGTTCACACCTGTAACTCTAGCACTCTGGGAGGCCAAGGCAGAAGGATTGCTTGAGATCAGGAGTTCAAGATCAGCCTGAGTAAGAGTGAGACCCTGTTTCTACTAAAAATAGAAAAATTAGCTGGGTGTTGTGGTGTGCACCTGTAGTCCCAACTACTTGGGAGGCTGAGGCAGGAGAATTGCTTGAGCCCAGGAGTTCAAGGTTGCAGTGAGCTATGATAATGTCACTGCATTCCAGCCTGGGCAACAGAGTGAGATCCTATCTCTAAAAAAATTAATAATAAACAAAATAAAATAAAACAAAACAAAATAAAATAAATCTGCAGCTGGTTCTCCAGCAGATATCAGCTGGGTGTTCTCTAATTCAATTCAATTCTGACACTGTCTACCTGGAGATAGAATCAGATCCCACAGGTTGAGGGCTCAGTCCCACGAGATTGCTTCCCTCTTCAGATGCCAGTTGCAAGTTTGGGCCTCTGGAACTTTTGGCCAATCAGCTATAAATCAGAGTTTCCATAACCCCCTCCTTGAGTTCAATTAATTTGCTACAGCAGCTCACAGAACTCAGGAAAACACTTTACATACGTTTGCCCATTTATTATAAAGGATATTATTAATACAAAGGATATAGATGAGTAGCCAGGTAGAAGAGATGCATAAGGCAAGGCATGTGGGAGGGGCATAGAGCTTTTGTGCCCCCTCTAGGGGCACCACTCTCCATGAACTTCTAGCTATTCAGCTATCTGGAAGCTCCCCAAACATGGTCCACTCAACATTCTGAGTTCTGAAGAACATGGTGTACCCACTGTGGATGACATACCCGGAAGGCAAACTAAGCACATTCTTACAGTTCTGGCAAAGCAAAGACACACCTTAAGCACATATATCTGCATGTGCACGCACGTGCGTGTGCGCGCGCACACACACACACACACACACACACGCGCGCGCGCACACACATGCAAAATTATTTGGAAATAATTCAACATTTGAGCATCAAAAAATAACGATGTTGAATAGTCCTCACACAAAATTATTATTATATTTAAAAAATCACAGAACTTATTAGACTTCCTGACATTCATTTTAAGGTTTAGTGTATGTCATGTTTTTTTGTTTTTGTTTTTTATTTCATCCATGGGTGCTTTAGTTTTTAGGGCCCCTAAACTCTTAGTCTAACTTTGGTAATATCAATTCTAGTATTTTTACAGTTTTTAACATTAGAACTGCATCATGGCCATGTTCATCAGGCAATTACATTTATGCATTTTAACTTCAATATTTCTCAGCCACAGGATACATTCCTGACCCTTTCTAAGAAGCCGTGAAAAGCTTTTCACATCTCACTTTCACCAGACACCAATATAGCTCTTAAAGTTAATCACATTTAGAGTCAGGGTTTTGTGCCAAATACCTAATACCTAACCATTAATTATTATTTTCTAAGTATTGAGATTCCAGTATAAGCTGATAAGTACATGTCAAAACCTGGTCCCTGCCCCAAGGCTTACCATGTAAATTACAAAACCAAATCAATTTAGACTAAATACTGCATCAAATTAAAAGCAAGGCTAAACTTGATAGGCATAAAATTCAAGGACCTTTCTGTAAATCCCTAAGACGTTACCATAATTCTTACCAGAATGTGTTGGTTTGAGGGTAGAATTTTGTATTTTTTGTTTTAATCTTCTGACAGTGCCACTGCTGATGTTCTAGGAAAAGAACATTGAACTTGAGAAGAGAATGCCACAGTTGTAATACAATTTCAGTTACTCTGTCTTGTTTTCCCAAATGATAAAATCAAACAGCGACATAAAGCCCTTTGACATCACCTAGATTCCCCCTAAGCATCTAGGAGACTAAAACATATCAAGCCATCTTAACGATAGTCTCAAAGATAGTTGCATACTGCAAAGATATTTTTAAAATAGACTGTTTTTTAGAGCAGTTTTAGGTTCACAGCAAAATTGGATGGACGGTGCAAAGATTTCCTACATACTCCATTCCCCTACACATGCATAGCCTCTCCCATTATCAACATCCCACACTAGAGTGGTATACTGGTTACAATTGATGAACTTGCATTGACATATCATTATCACTCAAACTTCATAGATTAAACTAGGGATCACTCTGGGGGTTGTACTTTCTGTGGGTTCGTACAACTTTATAATGACATGTATCCACCATTATAGTGTCACACAAGTAGTTTCACTGCCCTAAAAATTCTCTGTACTCCACTCTTTATCCCACCCTCTTTCCATAGAGAGAGAATGAAGCACAAGTGCAGAGGTGAGAGACAAAGGGTGTTCAGTCCCTAATTCCATTTTGCCTGGCTCCATTCCCATCCTTGGCAACACTGGCACACTCCTATAACCTTATATATAATTAATTACTTCTTTTTTTGCTTAAGCCCCTTGAGTTGATCCCTGTTACTTCCAACCAAGCAACTTAACTGTTACAAATACCTGCTCAGTCAGACATGGAATTGAGAGTTTTATGTTTCCCTATACAAAGACCTAAGAAAAGCACTTGCCTTCATTATTGAAATGAGGAGTGGGGCTAATTCCTTTTGAAATACATGAAAAAAAAAAATCTCACCATGGTAAGCATTTGGCTTCAGGAAGCTTTGTTCAGCAGATTTCACTGAAGAAGCTGCTCTCTGAAAGACTTTGATAAATATCTTTGCCCAGCATAACTTTATTTTGAATGAATCAAAAAACTTTAGAAAAATGTTGAATCTAAAATAATAAGAATAGAGGTTTTTATTATGTTTTAAGAGTTCTATCACATAGTGTATTATACAATGAATACAAACTGAGGCTGGGTGCTGTGGCTTACACTAGTAATCCTAGCACTCTGGGAGGCCAAAGTGGGAGGATCGCTTGAGGTCAGGAGTTTGAGACCAGCCTGAGCAAGACCAAGACCAAAGATAGAAAAAATTAGCTGGGTGCAGTAGCTACTCAGGAGGCTGAGGCAGGAGGATTTCTTGAGCCCAGGAGTTTGAGGTTGCTGCAGCGAGCTATGATGATGCCACTGCACTTTAGCCTGGGTGACAGAAGTAGATCCTGTAAAAAAAAAAAAAAAGAAAGAAAGAAAGGCCAAACTGGGCCTCTCCCAGGATACCACCACCAGCTTGTGTTCAAACAGGTCATACAAAGTAGCAATACTTTCACAAAGGAGCACTATTATTAGTACTTACATCTTAGAAAAAAAAGAAACTAGACAGAACTTAGAAAAGAATCACCTGACTATAATGATCAGGTAGGAGAATCTTAGGAACCACCTCAAGGGCTCCAGAGAATTACAAACCTTGCTAAAATGTAGATGGCATTATCTTCTGTCATAATATTAATTTTTTTTCAGCATCCAGTGATATTTATTGAACATCTAATGGGGCCAGGCACCATGCTATCTTTTTTCTTTTCTTTTCTTTCTTTCTTTTTTTTTAATTTTTTAAGTCTGTCACTGTGAACCATGCTATCTTGTTTACTGCTATATCCTCTTCGTTTAGCATAGTATTGGACGTATGAAAGGCACACATAAAATTTTTGATGAGCAAATGAATATCAAAAGATAAATAAGACTTAATCTACCAGGCATGATGGCTCACTCCTGTAGTCCCAGCTACTCGGGAGGTTGAGGTGGGAGGATTGCTTGAGTAAGCCCAGGAGTTTGAGGCTGTGGTGAGCTATGACTGTGCCACTGCACTCTAGCCTGTGCTACACTACAGAGTGAGACCTTGTCTCTAAAAAAACGGGAATCAATTTATGTTTTCTGGTAAGTAGAGAATAAAACAATCTGTTGTCCAATGAGACAATGACTAAATGGACCAAATGATGATTTTAAAACAACGCTCTTTTGAATATATCACATAAAGAATTCGTATGAATTGATGAAATAAGAATACCATAATACATAAATGGACATACACAAATCTGTTCACACTGCTATAACAAAATACTATAAACTGGGTAGCCTATAAACAACAGAAATTTCTCAGAGTTCTGGAGGTTGGGAAGCCCAAGATTCCAAGATCAAGGCACCAGCAAATTCAGTGTCTGGTGAGGACCTGCTTTATGTTTCATAAATGGTTGCCTGCCAGCTGTGTCTTCATACGGTGGAAGGGGCAATGTAGTTTTCTGAGGTCTCTTTTATAAGGGCACTAATCCCAGTATTGATTAGGTGAACTTAATCACCTCTCAAAGGCCTCACCTCCTAATACTATCATGGGGGGCTAGGATTTGAACATATGAATTTTGGGGGTACACAACATTGAGACCATAGCAGAGAGAGAATGTGAATAGTTCATGGAAGAAAAAATTCATTTTTAATTAATAAAAGTAATAAAAATGCTGACTATCATGATAGAAGAAAAACAAATTAAAAAATCATTTTGCCTAGTAACTAAAAAATTTAAATGTAATGAAATATAGTTTTGAAGTGAGTGTAGTGGAAATTGCATACTCCTATACTGCTATGGCAGACAAAATTAATATGTTTTTATAGAAACTACCAATAATCATTTTCACACAATAATTAAAGTTCTGAGAATTAATGCAAAGGATGGAACACCAAAGGAAGGGAAAAAATACATATGAGAATGTTTATTGTGAAATGTTTATTATTTATGTATGTTTAGGGGTTTATAAATGAATGTTTGTTTTTTATTAATATAATAAAAAATTAGAATCAGCCAATAACAGGAAGAGTCATTAAGTAAATTATGGCACTCCATTCAAGAGATACCTTTGTAAGAATGTGGAAAATACAGAAAATATACTGTCATTTAAAAATGCTTATGACATAATGTTAAGTGGAAAAAGCTGAAAACAAAATTATATTACACTATAATTACAGTCAAATAATAAATATATATTCATGTACATAAGTCCTAGAAGAAAAATGAAAGAAGTGTGGTTGGTTGTAATGGTGTGACTGCATTATTTAGAATCTAGATATAATCCTGAACTTATTTAGAATTATTGCTATAATCTTGTTTGGCTAATAAAAACAATCCTTTTTTTCTGAAGAAAAAAGTGAACTTTAGAAAAAAGAACATTGAAGATAGTTAGGTTTGCTGGATATGAGTAGATTGGTCAACAATTTCTTGAGTATCAAAACAATGCTGGCATTTTTCCAGAATACAAAATTGAAAATTTTTAATATAGTAATTGAACTTGAAATTAGTTTTGGAACAAAGTGAGGGATGGACAGATAGATGGATGAATGGATGACATTTACACAAAATTTTCATTAAATACTTCTGATGAAAATGAGATAACAGACAACCTCTCAATAAACAATCTTTTAAATATGACTTAGTCTGAAATATTAAAAAATTTCTCCTCCTACAAATGAGTAAATTCTAGCAAGACTATTTCAAAGTGTGATGAAAATTGTTGCTTCAAAATGGACTTGATACAATGTTGTACAAAAGACATAAATGGACATACAGTCAGCCCTCCATGTCCACGCGTTTCACATTCATGGATTCAACCCATCATGGGTTGAAAATATTTGAGGAAAAAAAAAAGTCTGTATTTTTTTTTGCTTGTCATTAGTCCATAAATAATACAGTATAAAACCTATTTACATAGAATTGACATGGTGCTATATATCATACATAATCTAGAGATGATTTAAAGATACGGGAGAATGTAGGTTATATGCAAATACTATACTATTTTACATAAGGGACTTGAGCATCAGCAGATTTTGGTTTCTATGGGGAGTCCTGGACCCAATCCACCATGAAAACCAAGAGACAACTGTATACTGTATGATTTTACTTCTGTAAAAACCTAGGAACTGGCAAATTTACGATGTGTATGCTTAATTACTTGCAAATTATATCTCAAAGAAGAAAAAAATGGTCTGTAATCAGATATGATCATTTCCCAGAATTGAAAATCAGACACAGACATTAGGAAGATTTTATTTTCCTTAAACTGCCTATTTGGAATATAATGAAGCTTTTCTAATTATTTTAAATAATCTGACCTTACTAAATTACCTTGGGTCAATGTGGGTGGTTGTGAATGGCAAGATGTTCATTTAATGAGTTTTTAAACCTCACATTGGTCAGACTGAGGTGGATCCTTTTTTTCTTTTCTTTCTACTTTTTTTTGGTTGTTGTTGAGGTCCTGGGTTTGGGACAAGGATCTTTTTTTTTTCTAAAGAGTTATTTTATTTAAATGACTGACTCTTAAAGGAATCTAAGAAGATCATATAAGACACATCCTGGAAATCCATGGCCAACATAAAGAATGCAGAGCCCTGTCAGGAGAAGGAGGAATTACAAAATCCAGGAACATCACACAGAGTGCCTGAGTACAAGGTGGAACTTGAACTAACATTTGCATCTTCATATTTTAGATAACTGTTTTTCAAGATAAATTATTTTGGACATTCTTACTCATGGACATTTAATACAAAACCAGAGAAAGAAATTATTGACGAGCTGTAATGTAGTGAGCGGAAGTATTGCAGAGTAGAAAGAGCATGCACTTTAAACCCATGAAAATGAGAAATTAAATCCTAGCTCTTCCACTTCCTAAACATGTGACTATGGAAAAATTATTCAAATTCTCTAGATTTCAGTTTATTTGTCTGTTAAATAAGATTAATAATACCTGCCATAAGTGTTATTGTAAGGATTAGAGATAATATGAGTGCCTGGCACATTCAGCAAACAGTGGTGACAGTGATTAAGTGTCAGGAGAACTGGATACTAGCCATTCTCAGAACTTATGGCTGAATGGCTTTGTTCAAGTGATGGAGTCTCTTTGACATTCAGGTTTTCTATTTATAAAAATAGCCAAAACTATCCACCTGTTGAGGAATGGCTTCTGAATTAAAATTAAGTGAATTAATTTGAAGGCAATCTATTTTTGTTCTTTCTTGCCCTCCTACATGGTCCTATTGAATTAAGTACTCTTAAACTGTAGGTACTAGAAAAGGAAATAAGTGTATTTATTGGATACATGCAACACAAAAAGAAAAAAACACAAATTGCAAATAGTGCCAAGTACCCAAATTCTAATCTCCACCTGAGGTTTCTCCAAGGTAGAAAACTCTCTAGATTTGGTCATTCCTCTAAAGGGCAGATGAGGATGTTGACCAGTTTGAAGATGCTCGCCCTGCTGGGCAGTGACTTCATAGCTCTAAGTTTTAGATGTTCGTCTAGTTTTCATAAGGGAAGTCAAGACAGGGCAAGTTTCAAGCATATCCTTTAAACTATCAAAATGTGGCCTCATATTTGGTTGTGGTTTACCCTCCTATATCATTTTATTCCCTGGCGCCAGGGCAAGGGCAGCTACTCCGTGTCTCTTTCCCTAGGATGGGGTAGGGACAGTTATCTTTCTTAAATTTCATTGGCTCAAGACATTATCTTGCTTAGGGAGAAGAAAATGGCAATACTAGAAATAAAAATGTTTGGCCAGACGTGGCCAAGCTGTACAAAATGATCTGATCCACTGTTTATTTTAAACTAAAACATTGTTGCTATCTAAACCCAGAAGAACATGGCCTGTGTTTCTCTACTTAAAAGGGTAAAAGAGAATCAAAACTAGGCTTGGGAAAATTCCCCAGACACAAAGCTGAAGCCTGATTTTATTCCTCCTTCTTTATATCAGCCAAGGTTAGACAATCATAAATAGAACTTTACTCTAATTCCCAGGATTGTTATGAGGATTAAATGAAATAATAAAAGTACTCCGTCAAGTGCAAAATGCTACATCAATGTTAGTTAAGTTACTACAAGTAGAGAACTGGTATCATTCCAGGTTTGTGCTGCAGACAGCAACAACGAAATTAGCAGACAGCTGGGCATATCTGCCAGACAGGAAGCATTTCTGACTCTTGAACACAGACTGGATTCCCTTTTGCTGAGCTACACCTGCCAGACTGGAAGCCCCTGGTGCTTCAGTCATGAATGAGCATGTTCTGTCCAGGGCCTCGCCCCAGTCTGGCCTTTGGCACCACCCTGCAGTGCTGGCCCAGGGCCAGGTCTGGGCTAACTTCCCCCTTCAGTTTGCCTGGTACTGCCTTTCCGGTACCAGTAGGCCTCAAGCCAGAGTCTCAAGTTATGCATAACACAAGTGGCCCAATAATGAGAACACGCCTTCCTTCCACGCTAGAGTTGGGAATTTCCCTTCTCTCTTCTTTCCCTTTAAGTCACTGCTGTTAACACTTCTCTGTTCCTCAGGTGAATCAGAACAGGGTCTGTGAAGTCAAAAAGCTAAAAAAGGCCGGGAGCAGTGGCTCACGCCTGTAATCCTAGCACTCTGGGAGGCCGAGGCGGGTGGATCCTTTGAGCTCAGGAGTTCGAGACCAGCCTGAGCAAGAGTGAGACCCCATTTCTACTAAAAAAAGAAAAAAAAATAGAAAGAAATTAGCTGAACAACTAAAAATATATAGAGAAAAAATTTAGCCGGGCATGGTGGCGCATGCCTGTAGTCCCAGCTACTTGGGAGGCTGAGGTAGAAGGATTGAGTCCAGGAGTTTGAGGTTGCTGTGAGCTAGGCTGATTCCACGGCACTCACTCTAGCCCGGGCGACAGAGTGAGACCCTGTCTCAAAAAAAAAAAAAAAAAAAAGGCTAAAAAAGAGCCAAGAACCACATTTGTCCCATTGACCATATCTTTGAGCTGAATGGTGAATCTCCACTGCTTTCCACCAGTGCTAATTCCTTGCTAACTCCTTGTTTCCTGTAGCTCCAGCATGGTAGGTGGGTTCTTAATGACTATTTACTGAATGAAAACAAATATCCAATTAATGCATTGATAAATACATGTTGAATGAAGCCCTAGGCCTTTTCCTGAACCCTGAACCCCCCATACTAGCCTACTTTTCATCTGCTGTTATGATCAAATACTAGGGCAGCCTCAGCCAGGTTTCCCAGATTGACTTTGACTCTAGTTCTTTATGCACAAAAGAATACTGTGAGTCATTTATGCTTTTGTCTGAGTTTCACTTTCCATTTCTCAGAAGGAATAGAATCAATGTGATAGTATATAAGTGTGTGTGTGTGTGTGTGTGTGTGTGTGTGTGTGTATTTAGGAATGGTACAGAGAGATTGTGAGGTTGTGTTTTGTTCCACAGGAGACTTAGAGGAGACACTTTGGCTAGAAAGCACAGTCCCTTACAGTAGAGGAAGACTAACTCCTACCAAAGATGTAAGGTAAAAGGAGCACAGCTTTGAAAGAAGCATATGCCAGACCAGGCACAGTGGCTCATGCCTGTAATCCTAGCACTTTGGGAGGCCAAAGCAGGAGGATCATTTGAGGCCAGGAGTTTGAGACCAGCCTGAGCAACAGCAAGATCCTGTCTCTAAAAAAAAATAAAAAGATTAGCTGAATGTGATGTTGAGCTCCTGTAGTCCCAACTGCTCGGGAGGCTGAGGCAGGAGGACCGCTTGATCCCAGGAGTTTGAGATTGCAGTGAGCTATGATGACGCCACAGCACTCTGGGTAACACAGTGAGACCCTGTCTCAAAAACAAAAAAAACAAAAAGCAGCAGCATATTCTCACCTCTCATTACTCCTATTTCCAGATGCCCTGTGGATCAGGGAGAGAAGAGGCAGGTTTTCTGGTATTCCACAGCAGGACACTGCTACACTGTTGGAGCACATCTAATATGAACCACAGATAACATCACATGGTCAAATATACATGTATAATAATTGGAATACCAGGAGATAAGAGATAGAATGGGGCAGTAAAAAGTACTTGAAGAAATAATGACTGAGATTTTAATTTGATGAAAGACAGAAATTTGCAGATACAAGACTCTAAATGAACAAGCAGAATAAACACAAAAAAGTCTATGTTTTTGATCTATTTTTAATTTTTTTTTAGAGACAGGGTCTTCTCTGTTGCCTAGGCTGGAGTGCAATGGCACAATCATAGCTCACTGTAGCCTCAAACTCCTGGGCTTGAGTGATCCTGCCACCTTAGCCTCCTAGCTGGGCCTATAGGTGTGAGCTACCATGCTGGTTCCAAAAAAGTCTATGTCAATGCACATCACAGTCAAATTACAGAAGCCAAGGAAAAAGAGCAAATTTTGAAAGTGGCAAAAGACATATGATATATTATATGTCAAGGAACAATGATCTGATCAGTAGCTGACTTCTCTACAGAAACTATGAGGCCAGAAGAGAACGGATAAACATCTTTACAATGCTGAAAAGATGAAAAAAAAAAAAGTAACACCTGTCAGCCCAGAATTCTCTCTCCAGTGGAAATATCATTCAAATATGAAAGCAAAATAAGAATATTTTCAGATAAATTAAGAGAATTTGTGGCCAACAGACCTGCACTACAAGAAACACTAAAGAAAATTCTTTAAGCAAAAGGGAAATTTTATCAGACAGAAACTCTTATCCTCAGGAAAGAATGAAGAACACCAGAAATGTTAAATATCTAGATAAACCGAGACTACTTTTGTTGCCTGTATCCTCTTAATCTTTTTATGAATTATTTATTTAAAACTAAAGTTATAGCATTATCTTGGGGGATCTATTACTGGTAAAAGTAGTACGTGAAATATGAGCTCCAAGTTCTCACAGCTTTCCTACTCTATATGGTAATGTATTTATCTTACGGGATGCTTGGAGTCTGGAACTGCTTTTTCTATCTATTCCAGCCTCTTCCCACAACTGCAGGTTTGTTTTGAGAGTAGACTTGGTAGGAATGGGGTAAAGGATGGAACCTTTGAAAACTAACATAAGGAAAGATTGATAGAACATAAGAAATATATTGTTGAGGAGGAGGATCAATGCATGGAAGGAAAACATTGAGACTAAATGCTCCCATGGTAAAAGCTAGGTTACTAGGAACAAGCTTAAGAATCTATCCTGGATTGTGGCAGAACTAGGGAAAGAGAAATGTAACATATCTAGTCCTTCCATGACTGCCTAACCTTCTCACTCTACACTAATTACTAATCTTCTATAGAATTGGCAAAAATGCCTCTATGTCTTCGGTAGGACCTAGCTCCTCCAGGTATTTGATCTCCTGCTGGTGCTGCAAGTAAACAAGAGGTGGTGAGATTTGGGAAATACTAAGGAAGAAATTTACAGATACAGATCCAAGGCCTGCCCTATAAGAAAAGGTCGAGGAACTGGGATGGTAGATGCATCACCTATGTGAATCATGAATATTGAAAGACACTAAGGATGATGTGGCTACTGGGTGGAGTGTACTGACTGCTCCAGGTGCTGAAATTCTTGAACATTTGGAGCACCCTGGAAGTTGGTAAATGATAAGGATGAGGATAGAGGCTGGGTGTAAGCCTCAAAGGAGAAGGGAATTTTGCATGTGAGCGGAAAACATGGATTTAGAAGCAGCAAGACAAGCAAGGAAAACGTTTCTTTGGCCACTTCCAAGGTCTGTGCTTCCTTCCTATATTCCATTCTTTATTTTGTTGAATATAATGGAACTACCATTGCCTAGTCCTACTTAGAAACCTGAGAATCCTTTACTCCTTTTTCTCTCTTATTACCTATATCTAACCACCAAATGCTAAATATTGCCCCAATTTATCCCCTGAATTACATAGGGTGGGAGGTATGTGTGAGATAGGATAGACAACTGGAGGTTCTTGTATTTTGGGCTGTGACAGAATAGGATAGGATGGACAAACTGGCCTCAAAGTTCTGAATGGAACCCTAGGATATAGTTGTTTTAGTGCTTGGAGTACTGTAGGCATGTATTCAGATCCCCAATTTCCATCAGAGGTTGTTAGCTTTTTGGTTTATTTTAGGGAGACTTCTCAATGCTTTTTTCTCTATTCCTTTGTAAACATCTCTTTCTGTGAATTTCATTTTTGTCCTGGCAAAGATTTGGTACCTCCTTCAGAAAGAATGAGCACTCAGGATGAATTGCACCAGCTCCAGAATCCTGAAACACAAATGACACTGATCAAATGATGGGAAAGAAATGGAGATTAGCTATCTGCCTAGTAGGAATAAAAAATAGGTTTTACCTTATAGGCCAACTCTCTGGAGCGCTATGTTGAGAAGGATTCTGAAGCTTCTATTTTTGTATATGGGCTCCAAAAGGGAGCACTACAATTAATTGGTAAAGTCTGCAATGGGAATGAGATCATGTGCTCAAGAGTGCTATCCTTAGGGTGGTTTGTTTGAATATGGGGACAGATTAGTCCTCAGCAAGTGAGAGACTTCCTAGACTGATGCACAGGAGTCAGGCCTCTCAGTGTCACTGAAGCTCAGGACCTGTCTGTCAGGTCTTGGTCAGGTTCTAATCGAAGAGTTCGGAAAAACACTGAGTGTGAGAGCGGGAAAAGCCTGTTTATCATCACTGATGTTTGCTAAATTCCTCATGAGTTGGCTGGCCAGTTCAGATAGGCCTGGGCTTTGGGGTCATCCCTCTCAAGCCAGCCTTGCAACCTTCACCTGCCCAACAGGTAAGGAATGAAAGGATGCCATGGGATCATTTGATCTGCACAGATTTCTCCTGTACCAACAGAAGTCATGGGGATATGAGTATTGGACCCTGAACCAGTCTCCCAACCCTGCTTCTAAAAACCAACAGAAATTTTGGGTCTTTGGTTATGTTTATTAGGAACCACTGACTCCACCCTTACCCCAATCAAAAGAAAGTCTTTCCCTTGAGGAGCCAAACCCTTGGTATATGGTGGCGACTTACGTTCAAGTCTGGTCTTGTATGAGGAGGCCAGGAGCTGGAAGAGAAGGAAAAAAAGAAATTCTTAGTTTGAATTCCGCCTGTCACGAGGCTATGGGGTGGGGAAGAATGTTTACCTTCTGCATGCATGAGCACTGGGGAGAGATAGTCTTCTTCTCGATGGGTGAGTGTGTGTAGGGTTGTTCTAATGTGTGAATAGGGGTAGAGAGGGTGCTTTCTTGTTGGCCCCTTTTGTGTGTTATGGAGGATGAGGAACGGTGAATAGATGACCTTTGCGTATGGTTAAGTCCTTCAGAGGTCCCTGAGAAGCGTTCAAGAAGCCTGTAACAGACCTATGAGCAAGAGTGGGATCAACCTCCTTTCCACCTCCCACTCCCCAATTCCCCGGGAATCCATGCCCCCAGATCAGTGAAGAAACTTTCGGTGAGTGAGAAGGTTCTAGAGACAGCCCCATGTGTGTTGCAACAGGGGCATGCCAGACACTGCTTGGCCCCTTCTAAAACGCTGGGGTCTGCTGTGGCAGGAAAAGCACCACCCAGCTTCAGCATGTCACCTCAGGGAGGAGGAGCCAGGTGGGTCTTCGCAGCTCCAGGAAGGGCTGTCAGGTCTGGTGCTTCAGGGCCTCCCCGAGGGGAGAGAAGGCCTTCGGACCAAGCCCAAGGGCTTCAGTGCTCCGGCACTCCGGGGGCGAGGAACTGCGGCCAGGCAGTTTCGGGCTCCCGAGGGTGGTGAGTCGGTACCCGGCAGCGAGCGGGCAGGCCGTCAGCTGCCCGGCCCGTCGCCTACCTCCCCGCCCCCCGGCTTCCTGCGGAGGCCGCGTCCGCCATGTTGTTGTGGGGCTGAGGCGGCGCCCGGGAGCCCGAGCGGCCGTGACAGGCTACGCAACAGGTTCGCTGGCGGCGGCCTGACTACCAAGCCGGCTGCGGCGGCGACGGCCAAGCAGGGTCTCCTGGCGCCTGCTCGCGCTCACGCTGCCGGTGCTGAGGAGCGCGGAGTCGCGCTGTGACGTGAGAGAGGCGCGGCGGGGGCGCCAGGTGGGTGAAGCCGCTTGCCCGGGCTGCAGCAGGGTGCAGGGCAGGTGCGGGCGCCGCCGCGCCAGCCGCCCGGAGGCTCGGCGGGCCGGGCTGAGGCGGCTGCGCGCCCCGGATGACGGGGACGGGTCCTCGGCTGCCCGGGCGGTTCCCGAGCTAGGCCCCTGGCGGGCTTGGCGGCGCCGGGCGGAAACCTCCGGCGCCGGGTTCCTGCCCCCGCCGCTGGGCCGGGGCAGACGCCCAGGAGGGGCCGGGGACCGGCTGCCCCTTCCCTGCGGCCGAGCCCGGGCCCAGGGCCGCGTCCGCGTCTGGCAGGTGGCGGACGCCGCCGAGGGCCCGGGGTGGCGTGGCCCCCTCGCTTTCGGGGTGCGGGCAGAAGACAGCTCAGAGGGCACCGCACGCTTCCTCGGGGACCCAGTTTATTTTCGGGGAGTTGGTTGTCCTCGTTGCTAATGCTTGGTGCAGAATGTCAGATGAGCCGCATCCAGGTGCGTCAAAGTAGCCCAAGTCACGAGCGGACAGTGGGCGGATGCTTGGTGTCCACGGCTTGCGTTAAGCCAAAGTTGAGAAATGTTAAAATTTGACTTTGGCGTTATTGACTTCCGTGGTATACAGGAAGCACGGAGAGATGTAATCTCTGAAGCCAGAGTAAAATCTATTGCTTATTAAAAAAAAAAAAAAAGACGCCTGCATGTGCATAGTAAATGGATAAACCGAGGCCGAAACTGCAGATGGCTTTGCGTTCTGTAGAAAGATGCTCTATTTGAATTTATTAATCATGTGCTTTGTTGCTCAATGATTGCCAATAGCAACTGTGCCTTCTTTGAAACTTGAATTAATAATGAAATGGGAATATTTTTTGATAGAGTCAACCACTTTACGGTAGGAATTAAGGTTAGGATGAAAATGATTGCTTTGCTACATGCTTCTAGTTTGTTTTACTGTTGTTTACTTGCTTGCCCAGAGATAGGCAAGGTGTGACTTGAAATTTTGTGTGTTTAGTCAGCTTCATTTAGGTTCATAGGCTCTGTAGGTTAAGCTTCTTAAGCCTCTCAAAAAAAATTAATTGCTTTTCTCCCTGTGCTGGTTTGCTATATTGTTGATCAGTGATAAAGCCCAAAAGCTGCCTAGAAACGTCACGTAAAACCTTTACACGAGTTAATAATGATGTCCTTCAAAATTTAAAGATAGTAGAAACGGTTATATGCTCACTTTTACGTTTTTTGGCTGTGCCTGTGACTCCCTTGTAATTTCAAAAGTAAATAAAGTGGAAGTATTTTATATTTTTAAAGGACGTCGAAAATGTGCATTGCTGCTGTTTTGTGCAATATTAATAAGCAGCTGAAAAGCTTGCATTTTTTTACCCTTTTAATGCATTAATAACTATTCCTTTTACTTACTTTTATAATGAAAGGTAGATTGGTCTGAGAAAACTTAACCTGTACTGAATTATTGAGCAGGGAGTTACCATTGTTAGTTCAACACATCTCAAGGCTAAAATCTTGATATCTCCTGAATATGAGGAAGTGGGTTAGGCACATTCTGAGGATGGGCTTTATAGTTTTAGAAATTTGTATTTTCACAAAAATAGTATGTACCTATCACCCAAACTCAGCAGCTTAAAATATTTTACGTTTTTTCCCTGTTTTTATTTTTTAGTCATTTTACCCTATATAGTGATAGATCTCTTTTTAAAAAATGAGAACTTTCTTACATAACCTTAGGATTTTTAGTTTTAATGTGTCAATAATAGAGTTTCAGAAATTTCCATCTTTCTAGTAAGACAAAAAGAACATTTATTGGCTATCTCCTTCACCTATACTTTCTTCAGTATTTTTTTTTCTGTTTCCAATACTGATTGAAATAATTTCTTCAGTATTAAAATATATCTACCATGGTTATCGTTTATCGAGCACTTATTACATGTTAGGTACTGTGCTAGGTGTTTTATGTAATTATTTAGAGCTCACCAAGACCCTAAGTATAGTTACTGTCCTCCCATCAGATAGATCAATGAAATCTTAACCTGGAGTTTAACTGACTACTCTAGGTCTCTGAGTACAAGAGACAGGTTTCAAACCAAGATCCTCTGAACTTCAGCACCTGTGTCTTATCTGATATAGTCATCTTGGTTCATAAATTTAAAAGAAAAAGTTATATGAGCATTCAATAAATGTTTGAGTAAATTA
Organism: Lemur catta; assembly: GCF_020740605.2. Lineage (NCBI taxonomy): Eukaryota > Metazoa > Chordata > Mammalia > Primates > Lemuridae > Lemur > Lemur catta. The sequence goes on along the minus strand of NC_059131.1, from coordinate 17,418,845 downwards.
CTGAAAGTACATATTATTAGTCCATTAAGTAACTGGCATTTTTATATACTATATCTACTGGTAAAACATTTATATTAACAAGTTCCAGAAATGATGTGCATACTAAAAGTGTGATATGTTTGTTACCATCTAGCAGTGCATTTACCTTTTTTTTTTTTTTTTGAGTCTTGTTTTTTAATTCCTTATTTGTGGAAAAATATTTTTGAAGAAAGGCATACTTTTTTGTGTGCTAATTGTTAAAGGCAGGATTCCAAGTGTGAAGTAGAAAAATAAGAATGTTTAGAGTTAATTCTGTAAATGAATAGATCTAAAGTTGAAGGTGCATCAACTGTATTTTTTACTTGAGTTCATTTTTTGACTTTGTACCATCCTACAGCCATGGAGTACAGAGACATGTTAGAATTTTCTTGGGTAAAATGTGCATATAGGTATTTTTTAGAAGGAGGAACTGAACTGGTCTTAAAGGCTATGAAAGCAGGGAGGAAGTGTGGGGGAGGAAGGGAGGAAACTGAGCAGAATTAGGACAGTGAACAGATCAAGAAATAATTTATTTTTACAACTCTAAGAGGGCAGCATATTTCATTTGTAGAATGTATAGTATTATTTTGAGAGATTCATTTAAAAAATAATTTCACAGCTATATCAGGACATTGAATGATTTAGTTATTTACCTGTGGAGCTATTCAGCAGTGATTATGATAGGCATTTAAGGGTCTATTACCAGATGGTAGACATTTCACTTGTTTTATTTAACCAACTGTTTTATGTTTTCTAGATCATTTTCTTCACTAATGCATATTCATTTTAGATGAATTATATGTGGTTTTAATAAAACTTTCATTTATTTTCATCATAACTATAGTGGATAAGAGTGTAGCCTCTCAAGTTAGACCTTCTCCCACCTCCAGCACCAAATAGCTGTATGACCTTGGGCAAGTTAATTCTCTAAGCTTCTGTTTGCTTCTCTGTAAAATGGAGGTAATAATAGTACCTATCTCATAGTGTTGTATATAATATAAAGTGCTAGTACAGTGACTGTTGCTTAGTATAAGTGCCTAATAAAGGTTACTGTTATTATTCCATTTTGCTTCAGTGAGAAATTTCAAAGTAAACCTAGTTTAGTCCTGTTTTTGGATGTTGTTTTACCTAGTGACTGGAAAAGAAATTAGCTTTTTTTGCCCTTAATTTTTAATCTTACTATCAAAACAATCCATATAAGAAAGCTGAAAAATAAGAGTAGAACTGAACCACACTCCCATCTCCCAACAAAGAATCTGCCCTTTCAGTCCCCTTATTTTAGGGGAAAAAATACATAGCCTACAGGGAAGAAGCATCCTCTACAGCAAATATAGAAAATACTGGCAAAAGAAACTACTGATTTGGGTTATCACTTCAAAGACTTCAAATCTAGGTGTTTAAATTACTTCTGTTTTTCAGTGTGCAGAGTACTTGACTAGTGAGACATTGATTTTGGGAAAGAATAATGTCAACGTGCAGAGGTCCAAATAGGTAATGAGCCAATAGGGTTTGCACTGGCTATTAGGAGGACATTGATAAATCTTTGCTTTATTATTTTGTTTTTGCTTAAGTACATAGGTGTATTTGGACACTCTACTCACCACCCTACCACTTGTATTTCCTAAATGTTCCATCTAATGTGCCCTTGTGGCACTTTTAAGAATGACTGCTTAAATATAAAAATTGAGTAGGTCAAGTTAATTTCACAACTTATATAATGTTACTTTTTAGTGAGCATGAAATACTTTTTAAGGAATATAAATGAGAACTTCAAAGATTAATGAAATTTGCTGAGAATGATGTGGACTGGGAATGCATGTATAGCATTCTTTCTCCAACCATTTTTATTAAGTCCTGAAAACTCAAGTGGTTGGAGAAGAGAAGCCTTCTCCTCACTAGAATCATTTTATATTTTCCCTCTGCTAAAGTTCTAGTGAAATGCTTATAAACTGATTTTGTCTTGCTGCAGAGACAAGCTATATTGGGAGGTTTTCCCTGCCCTTTCCTCATCCCTTCTGGTGTCTGGTCCTTATTCCAGCGATTCTGTCTTGGAGTTGTTACCTCCTTCTTCCACATACTGGTTCCTACATTCAGGGTTCTACTGGTTCCAGAGAGCTAAGTAACTTGGATGATTGAGATGGAAAGAGCTAGTTAGATTAGATACAGGTAGCCCCAAACATTTTATGAGCACTATTCTCTAATATCTGGATTTTATAGTTTATATATAGCATCATAGTAATCCTATCTTGAAAAATCTTATGCTGCAGCTCACTCTTAAACCCATCTTTGATCTTGCTTTCCTTACTAGGTTGACTTTTCCTCATCTTTGTCTTTCTAGGGGCTTCACGGAAAAAACCAAAAAGACTCCGTCACCCCTTTTCTACCATTTGCTTGAACTTTCTTTTATAAATTCCCAACCACCATCTTTCATCTTTAAAAAGTAGAAACGAGCAGAAACTACCCATAATTCACAGTGTGGAATTCATTCTTTCATTCTGTTAATTAATTAATTTTTTTTGGAGACAGAGTCTCGCTCTGTTGCCCAGGCTAGAGTGCCTAGCTCACAGCAACCTCAAACTCCTGGGTTTCAGCAATCCTCCTGCCTCAGTCTCCCGAGTAGCTGGGGCTACAGGTATGTGACACCATGCCCGGCTAGTTTTTTCTATATATTTCTACTTGTCCAGCTAATTTCTTTCTATTTTTAGTAGAGATGAGGTTTTGCTGTTGCTCAGGCTGATCTCGAACTCCTGACGTTTAGCGATCCTCCAGTCTCAGCCTTCCAGAGTGCTAGGATTACAGGCGTGAGGTACCGTGCCCAGCCTGTTATTTAATTTAACAAATATTGAGTGCCTCCATGCCAGGAAATGGTCCAAACACTGATGATATAACCAGTGAATATAATACACAACCCCCCTGCCCTTGTAGCACTTGTATGCAAGAAGGGGGAAGAGAGACAATAAAATGTCTACAAGTTAGAATTTGCTAAGTGGTATGGGAAAAAGTATAGCAGGAAATGGGGGTAAGGAGAGAGAGAGAGTGAGTGTGTGTGTGTGTGTGTATGTGTGTGCTAGGAGGATAATTGAGAGAAGTAAATGTGCCTCATTCAGAATTATTAAGGAATTCAGGATTGGAGGATTATCCTGCATGTTTTATAAGTAAATGGTAGCTTTAATGTAAAGTAAGAAATGTAATAGTATTTCAGACACCATACTTAATGTAAATGTTTATCATTTTAGTATTATCATTTTGTTTATACTAGATCCTTATATATTTCTATTTTCTAATCACTTAAACCAGAGAAAAAATCCCCAGCCACAACTTGAGCCTAGAGCAGAGATTTGTCAAATGGTTTAGAATGGATACCTTGATTTGATTTTTCTTAAAAGTAGTATATTGTGTTTGTTTTTCAATTCTGTTGGCTTTTTATGTATACTATATTTATTGTGATGAGTAATATATTTTCCTTGTAGAAAACTGGAAAGCTATAAGGAAATTTTTAAAAAAAGAACATAGTAGTCCTAATAATCATATTACCCAGAGATAACAATTGTTAATATTTTGGTAGATCTCATTCCCGAACTTTTTCTTTACAGAAAATGGAATTATATTATTTACTGTGCTATGTAACCTGCTTTTTAGGTTACTAACATTTATCAAATCATGATTCTATTTTATTATATTTATCTACAGTATAATTTTATTAGCTAAATAATATTGCCCTTCTAGTACTGAATTTTAATGATGTCTAATGTTTATTGAGCATTTACTATAACCTAGTTACTTTTTGAGACACTTTATATATTTTAACTCATTCAGTCTTTAGCTTTTCTATAACAGCTGTTCTATTATTTATTTTATAGTTGAGAAAATTGAACAAGGACAGGGTTTAGTAATTTGCCCAAGATCACACAGCTAGTGAGTGGGTAGGTAGACCTAAGATAGAAAGTTAGTCTGACTCTAGATCCTATGCTCATATCATTATCTTATGTTGCTTCTCTAACATTAAAGTAGTTTATAATTTTTTTTGTTTTTCTACATTATGCCACAGTTTACATTCTGGTAGCTGTGTTTGTGTTCATGTCTATGATTATTTCCTCAGAATAAGTTTCTAGTAGAAGAATTGTTAGATCAAAAGGTGTAAGTACTTCCTATGGCCCATGTAAACATATTGCCAAGTTGTCTACCAGAAAAATTCATCAATACCAAAGTATACTCCTCCTACCAAGTGAAATCAGTTCTGTTTCCCCATATCCTTGGAAACACTGGCATTTAAAAAAAAATCTGCTAATTTAAGAAAGACAACTTTGTTTTAATTTTTCTCACTGAGTGTTAATAGGTTATACATTTTTCGTTTTTCTTCTTTGAGAAATGGTCTCTGCCTTTTTCTCATTTTATTGGCATGCTCGTCTCTTGTTTATAATTCTTTCTTTCTTTTCTTTTTTTTTTTTTTTTGAGACAGAGTCTCATTCTGTTGCCCGGGCTGGAGTGTGGTGGCGTCAGTCTACCTCACAGCAACCTCTAACTCCTGGGCTCAGGCCGTCCTCCTGCCTCAGCCTCCTGAGTAGCTGGGACTACAGGAATGTGCCACCACACCCAGCTAATTTTTCTATTTTTAGTAGAGATGGGGTCTTACTCAGGCTGGTCTCAAATTCCTGAGTTCAGGCGATCCTCCTGCCTTGGCCTCCCAGAGTGTTAGGATTATAGGTATTAGCCACCACACCCAGGCTAAGAATTCTTCATATATTAAGAATAGTAACTCTTTGCCGTATAGGCGTACATTTTTTTCCAAGTTTTTTTCTTAGTTTATGGATTTTTAAAAATGATAATGATAATATTTATATAGTAACTCCCATGTAGAATATATTCTAAGTGCTTTACATTTATTAACTCATTTAATTTTATAGCATCTCAATGAGGTAGGTGCTAATATCATTTACAAAGTACTCTGACATTGTCTTTTCAGTTCTCAAACAGCTTTTTCTCTGTGCCTTTGCTCATTTTTGTACCTAATTCCTAAAAATCTCTTTTCTCCTGGTAACCTGCAGTTTGATATTTATTGTTTAGTCCTTCATTACTCAGTTTAGGAGTCATCTTCCCTTGAATTGCTCATCTAATAACTTTCTAGTTCCCTGAGGCAAAGTCAGGTGCTTATATTCTGTCCTTTCTTTATACCTGTAGCACTTATATGGAATTCTAATTTTTGGTCTTATTCCCCTTTGTATTTCCTACTCTTATACATTTGTTGACTCAATAAATATTTGTTGATTAGAATTAAAGGTGCTCTTGGTGATATTGGTGAGGTCAAGAAGTGAATCAACCTTCCAGGTACATAAAGTAGAGAAATGTACACTGAGGAAATAACCTTGGAACTGGGCTTTGAAGGACCATAGAGAAGAAGGGAGAGAGGGAAGAGGCCCAGAGAATTAAATTGGGTGGAAACAGATGTGGAAATTTCCTATTCTGGAAACAGCAAATTATTTAGAATGATTTTGGGGATTATTAACCTTGCCTCTGGGAAAGCCTGATGAAATAAATCTCTTTTACCCTAGTATACCATTTTATACTATTCAGAATATTTGACTCGTCTAGCTTCTGTATGTCTTGTCCTATAAAACAGTGTTAAATTTCTCTTCTGACTTCCCTGTTTTACTAATGTGATGGGAGAAGTTAGAGGGTTCTGACATAATCTTGCTAAAATTCTGAATTGCTCAGGGAAGTTTGGTGAATTGATGGGCAGGCAATAAAATAGAAATAAAAGTAGAAAATAGAAAAAATGTAGGAGAATGTAATTCCAAGTCCACCAATCAGTGACAACCACAATTTGGTGTCTCGTTTTCTTTTGTTTGTTTTTACATATATATTGTTGTACATATTTTACAATACAACATTTTAGTTAGAAACATAGGTTTTGCTGTCTCATTGGGATTTTAGTTCCAGCTCAGCCTTTTATTAGCTTTGTGAGTTTAACAATCTCTTCTTTAAAAAGTGGAGATTTCATAATATTTATCCATATGGTTGTTATGAGGATGAAGAGATAATGTATATTTAGTGTTACCATCTCATAAGTGATTCTCAATAAATGTAACAATAATAATCAGGTCTGTCTTTTGCCCTAGGTTAGCTAAGGCTGCTGTTCTGGGCTATTCTTGGAGTGAGGGGGCAGGGCAGGGGCATTATACCTTTCTTCTCTTTTCTTTTTTCTTTTTCTTTTTTTTTAGATAGGGTCTTGCTCTGTCGCCAGGGCTAGAGTGCAGTGGCATCATCATAGTTCACTGCAACCTCAAACTTCTGGATTCCAGTGATCTTCCTGCCTCAGCCTCCTGAGCAACTGTGACTATAGGTGCATGCCACCAGGCCTGGCTAATTTTTCTATTTCTTGTAAAGACAGGGTCTCACTATGTTGCCCAGGCTGGTCTCAAACTCCTGGTCTCAAGTGATCCTTCTGCCTTAGCCTCCCAAAGTGCTAGGATTACAGGTGTGAACGACTTCACCTGGACTTCTTTTTTGAAATAATTAAAATTCAATTTCAAAATTTGTTTTTGCCATTCCCAAGGGACCTGTGAAAATGTTTAGTGAAACCTCATTTAAAGTGTGATTTGTCTTGGGCTAGTCCCACAGTTGGTGATGGGGCCTGGACCTCAGACCCTTTTAGAAGGGGCCTAATGATGATATCAATGATAGCAAGATAACTGTGATAACATGAAAAGACCTGTAGTATAGGGCTTGGCACTTAGTAGTCAATGATTGTTGGCTGCTATAATTAGTTTCATAATGATAAATATACACATTTATGTCATAACAAATTTTAAATGAGAAGACATAAGCAGTTTCCATGTTATATGGTCTAGCTGAACTTGATTTTTAAAAAATAGCTTTAATGAGATTTAATTCACAACATATGGATTTGATTTTAAGTGGAGGCATAGTACTTGGCTCAGTGCATTCTCTTATGGTTGGACATTCATATTATTTCCAGTTTTTTCTATAATTACTAACGCTGCCATGAATATCTTCATAAATAGACATCTGCCACATTTACTGTTGCTTCCTTATGACAGATTCTCAGAAGTGAAATTATTGACTTATAGGGTATCAATGTTTGTAGGAGTCTTGATATGTATTTTCAAATTGCCTTCTGAAGAATTATGCCAATTTGCACTCCCATAGACTGTGCCTACAAGCACCCAGTTCCTTTTACCTCTGCTAGCCCTGGGTATTAGCCAAAGTTTTTTTGTTGTTGTTTTATTTTTATCTTTTCTTAATTTTTTTTTTTTTTATTTCAGCTCATCATGGGGGTACATATGTTTAGGTCATATACATTGTCCATGTCCCGCCCATCCCCCCGAGTCAGAGTCCCAAGCGTGTCCGTTCTCATTCTCCAGACAGTGTGCCTGGCACTCATCATGTAGTCATACCTCCATCCCCTCCCCCCCCACCTCCCCGGGTCTGCACCTTCAAGCATTATCTTTTCTTAATTTTTTAAATTGTTTTTGAGACAGAGTCTCACTTTGTTGCCTGGGCTAGAGTGCTGTGGTGTCAGCCTAGCTCACAGCAACCTCAAACTCCTGGGCTCAAGCAATCCTTCTGCCTCATCCTCTAGAGTAGTTGGGACTACAGGCATGTGCCACCATGCCTGGATAATTTTTTCTATATATTTTTAGTTGTCCAGCTAATTTCTTTCAATTTTTTTAGTAGAGATGGGGGTCTCACTCTTGCTTAGGCTGGTCTCGAACTCCTGAGCTCAAACGATCCTCCTGCCTTGGCCTCCCAGAGTGCTAGGATTACAGGCATCAGCCACTGTGCCAGGCCAGTTGTTTTGTTTTTAGATGGTAAGTTTATAAGCAGAAACAAAATGAAGCTTTATTTTCACTTTCTTGATTATTAGTGATGTTAACATTTATTAGCCAGTTTTATTTATTTTTTTGGTAAATTATTTGAGGTCTTAGTGTTTTCATTATCATTTTAGTAGCTCGCTGTCCATTAAAAATATTAACTGCTTATCTGTTGCAATTTTTCCCCATTGGTTTGCCTTTTAATTTTGTGTTCAAAAATGTTTTAAATATTTACATAAATGAATCTGTTTATTCTTTCATTTGTGTTTTCTTTCTTTCTTTTTTTTTTTTTTTTGAGACAGAGTGTCACTTTGTTGCCCGGGCTAGAGTGAGTGCCGTGGCGTCAGCCTAGCTCACAGCAACCCCAAACTCCTGGGCTTAAGCGATCCTACTGCCTCAGCCTCCCGAGTAGCTGGGACTACAGGCATGCGCCACCATGCCCGGCTCATTTTTTCTATATACTTTTAGTTGTCCAGATAATTTATTTCTATTTTTTAGTGGAGACGGGGTCTTGCTCAGGCTGGTCTCGAACTCCTGACCTTGAGCGATCCACCCGCCTTGGCCTCCCAGAGGGCTAGGATTACAGGCGTGAGCCACCGCACCCGGCCCATTTGTGTTTTCTTGTATGGCTTTAAAACTTAGAAAGTTGTCTTTGTTTCAAAGAGGTGATATTTTACTTGAAAGTGAAACATCTATCTGAATTTTTCCTTTCTATACTTATTCAAGTCAAGTAAATAGTTTTGCTTTAATATTTAGTTTTGGTATGAGGCAGATGAGCTAAATAGCTCCCCTCAATCGCCCTTACAGGAATGCGGGCTGAGTCACAAGCTATTCTTAAGTGTTTTATTTTCCCCCTTTGTGTGGGTGAATTGTCTTGTTCAGAGTAGTTGACTAATTCTTCTGAAATTGGTTTAATTTAAATCTTCAATAGAATTTGAATACTAGCAACTTCAGTATTAGTTTACCATTCCTGTCCTTTTATGCCCTCTTGGCTTATTGGTTGATTCTTTGTAGGCTAAACTTTACATTTATAAAAATCTAAGCTTATAATTTGTGTTTAAACATCTTAAACTGAAGATACTAAGTTGCAGAACTAGAAGTAAGAACAAAGTTTATATAGTGAAGTTATCTTCTTTGAAGCTTTTAAGTCTCAACATGCTGTGTTTTGGGGCCCTAAGCTTCCAGATACAAATAATAACCTTTTTCTCAAATGTTAATTAAAGTGAGAAAAGCATGTCCTTTTTGTTAGTAATTGGTACAACTGTAATTTGTTTTAGTGAAACAAGTTGATTAATGGTGGTATTGAAAACAATGTTGAAATAATAGTCATAATAGCTGTCATTTATGAGCACCTTCTAAGTGGCACATGTTTTACAGATATGATATCTAAGCCTTAAAATAACCTGGCATTTAGGTACAATTACAGTAGTGCCCCTTTATTCTTGAGGAATACATTCCAAAACCCCCAGTAGATGCCTGATACTTCTCATGATACTATATTTTTTCCTATGTATACATACCTGTGTTAAAGCTTAATTTATGAATTCGGCATAGTAAGAGATTATAAATAATTATAAAATGGAACAATTATAACAATATACTTTTCACAATTTGATGGATAGAAGATTCAGTCTTACTATAGATCTTAGCATACTCAGCATTACAATTTTTTTCTTTCCATATTAAGTTGAGAACTTTCACCTTTTTACTTAAAAGAAGCACTTTATGGCTTTCTTTGGCATATCTGAATTGCCAGCCTCACTACGTTTGTGCTTTGGGGTCATTAAGTAAAATGAGGGTTACTTGAACACAAGTAGTGTGAAACTGTGTCAGTAGATCTGATGAGGCAGCTATTAAGTGACTAACGGGCGAGTGGCCTAGACAGAGTAGACATGCTGGACAAAGGGATGATTCACGTTCCAGTTGGGACAGCGCAGAACAATGCAATTCATCACACTACTCAGGATGGCATGGAATTTAAAACTTAAGAATTGTTTATTTCTGGAATTTTTCATTTAATGTTTTCAGACCACGCTTGACTGCGGGTAATGGAAACTTAGGAAAGCTAAACTGTGGATAAGGGGAACTACCGTATCCACATTTATAGGTTAGGAAATTGAAACTATGTCATGTGTAAGTCCATAAAGCTAGGGAGTAATTTCACTGGGATTTAAAGTCAAATTGTTTGATCTGTTTTGAAAGTTCAAGTTCCAGTTTGTCAGTCTGTTTGTCCTCATGCAATTGAAAGAATGCTAATATCATAGTCAAGAGTTTGTGCTTAGGCCGGGCGCGGTGGCTCACACCTGTAATCCTAGCACTCTGGGAGGCCGAGGCGGGCAGATTGTTTGAGCTCAGGAGTTCGAGACAGCGTGAGCAAGAGCGAGACCCCGTCTCTACTAAAAATAGAAAAGAAATTATATGGACAGCTAAAAACATATATATATATATATATATATATAAATTAGCCGGGCATGGTGGCGCATGCCTGTAGTCCCAGCTACTCGGGAGGCTGAGGCAGGAGGATTGCTTGAGCCCAGGAGTTTGAGGTTGCTGTGAGCTAGGCTGATGCCACGGCACTCTAGCCTGGGCAACAGAGTGAGACTCTGTCTCAAAAAAAAAAAAAAAAAAGAATTTGTGCTTATTAAAGAATATTTAGTGCCCACCATATGGCTGACTGGTCGGCCCTAGGTTTATGAAGATGAAGAGACATTCACAGGAGCTCACAGTCTAATAGAGGTGGGGCAGACATGAAAAGAAAAGTCACAATACTAGCTTGTATGTAGTTTAATGAGATAAATAGAAGACTAAATGGGAATGTGGCAAAGGAAGCTTTCATAAATGGAAGTGTTACTGAGAAGGTAGGTAGTTCCACAGGTAGAAAGAAGGGGGCATGGGAATAAGATGAAGTGGAGGTGAAAGGGGGAAGATATTTCAACTCTGGAAAGGTAGGCAGGGGTAGGGAACCTATGGCCTAAGGGCTACATGTGGCCTTCTGGATCCTTGAGTGCAGTCTTTTGACTGAATCCAAATTTTACAGAACAAATCCTTTTATTAAAATGGGTGTGTCAGAGAAAGATGAAGCTTTCCTTGCCTTCTTTGGTGCTTAAAAAAGAACCATCTTGAAATCCGCAGGTTTCTGACCCTAAAACACCTTCTATGTCATGTGAAGATAATAGATTTTTTATAAGCAGCTTTATTGAGAAATCACTCATATATTATAAAATTCACCCTTTTAAAGTTTATAATTCAGTGTTTTTAGTATATTCACAGACTTGTGCAACCATTACCACTATCTAATTTTAGAAAATTTTCACCACCCTAAAAAAATCCGCCTATACCCAATAGCAGTAACTCTCCATTTCCTCCCAGCACCTCTAGTTCTAGGCAGCCACTGATGTACTTTCTGTCTCTGTGGAATTGCCTATCCTGGACGTGCCAAATAAATAGAATTATACAATATGTGGTCTTTTGTGACCCAGTTCTTTCACTTACCATAATGTTTTCAAGATTCCTGTATTTTTTTTTTTTGAGGAGAAGGAAAGAAAAGTTTATTTATTTGCCAGCAAAAAAAAAAAAAAAAAAATCAAGATTCCTATATGTTGTAGCATATGTCATTCCTTTTTGTGACTAAGTAATAGTCTATTGTGTGGGTATACCACATTTTGTTTATCCATTCATCAGTTGATGGACATTTGTATTGCTTTCACTTTTTGGCTATTATTATGAATAATGCTGCTGGGAGCATTTGTGTATAGGTTTTTGTGTGGACATATGTTTTCATTTCTGTTGGGCACATACTTAGGGGTGGAATTGCTAAATTATATGGTAACCTATGTTTAACATTTTGAGGTACTTCTGAATTGTTTTCCAAAGCAGTTGAGCCATTTTATATTCCGACCAGCAATGTGTGAGGGTTCTAATTTAGGAAACTAATATTATGTTATCGGTGAGCCATTAATCAGAATCACAGTGGAAAAATTGTTGAAAACAATTGGATTAGATTGATGTTTCCTCGGTATGGTCCAAGACATATACTAGATCACGAAATTTTTCCTAATGGGTAATGAACCAGAAATGCAAGTCATCCCCTCAGTTCTCAGGGGCTATTGTTATTCCATTCCCATAGTCTTTGCTATTTGTATATTAGTATGGCTACTTACTAACAATCTGAGTTATTAAAGGTAACTGAAATTTAGTGTTCATAAACTAAAATCAGCCAATTTCTAGAGCTTATTGAGCTTTATTGAGAAATCATGTATCATAAAATTCACCCTTTTAAAGTGAATTTTATGATATGTGAGCCCTTACTAAGGACTCTAATTCAGTTTTCTACTGAGAAATCTGTACATTATACAATGCTTTGGCAGCACTGAAAAATTGCTACTATGCATGCCCACACTTCGATACTGTTTTCACTGGTATTGTCTCAAGTTGGATATGATTTCAATTGCTGCTGTTCTTAGATTAATGTAATTATAGAAATTATATTACATTTTAAATTTTTGTGGGACTATTTTCTTTTGTGTAATTGTTGCATTGCTTTTTCTTTTTTTTTTTTTTTTTCAGACAGTCTTACTCTGTTGCCCGGGCTAGAGTGCCATGGCGTCAGCCTAGCTCACAGCAACCTCAAACTACTGGACTCAAGTGATCCTCCTGCCTCAGCCTCCTGAGTAGCTGGGACTACAGGCATGCACCACCATACCCGGATAATTTTTTCTATATATATATTTTTAGTTGTCTAGCTAATTTCTATTTTTAGTAGAGACAGGGTCTCGCTCTTGCTCAGGCTGGTCTGGAACTCCTGACCTTGAGTGATCCTCCCGCCTCAGCCTCCGAAAGTGCTAGGATTGCAGGTGTGAGCCACTGCGCCCAGCCAACATTGCTATAACTTTTTATCAAGCAGTTATTTTTCTACTGGAAAATGGGAGCAGGAGGGCCATGGTTAAAATAGTTTGAGAATGAAGCCAAGCATGGTGGTGCATGCCTGTAGTCCCAGCTATTCAGGAGACTGAGACAGGAGGATGGCTTGAGCCATGATCATGTCACTGCACTCCAGCCTGGGTGACAGAGCAACACTCTATCTCTTAAAAAAGTTTGAGAATGAATGGATTGCATAATTGGGAGGATCTTTCCCACTCTACTATCTTATAATTATTTTATAATGGGGATTGTGTATGTTATAATTAAGGGTTTTGAACAGTGGAATACATGAGCCCTCTGAAAGTCTGTAGTTGGCTTTGGAGGTGTGAAACCTTTGGAATTATGTGCCAGATTTTGTGTGTTTGTGTTTTTCCAAGGAGAGCAGCCATAGCATTTATCAGATTTTCAAAAAAAAAAAAAAAATCCATGATGCCACAACTCCCAAGTTAAAGAATTCAGGTTGTAAAGAATTATAAATTTGTGGTTTGAAATATTTGGGGCAGGCCAGGCGCGGTGGCTCACTCCTGCAATCCTAGCATTTTGGGAGGCCGAGGTGGGAGAATTGCTCAAGGTCAGGAGTTCGAGATCAGCCTGAGCAAGAACGAGACCCCGTCTCTACTATAAATAGAAAGAAATTATATGGACAGCCAAAAATACATATAGAAAAAATTAGCTGGGCATGGTGGCGCATGCCTGTAGTCCCAGCTACTTGGGGAGGCCGAGGCAGAAGGATTGCTTAAGCCCAGGAGTTTGAGGTTGCTGTGAGCTTGATGCCACAGCACTCTAGCCCAGGCAACGGAGCGAGACTCTGTCTCAAAAAATAAATAAATAAATAAATAAATAAATAAATAAACAATAATAATAATAATAAAAAAAGAAAAGAAAAAATGGCATTCCTAGAAAAATAAGTAAATTTACCGTAGACTTCTCTTTACTGAGGAGTAAGATCTTTACTAAGATCTTAATATTTGTTTTTAATTGCTTGACATTTTGGTATATGTGGTTCATATGAAACTTAAAAAAACCCTAATAACAACAAAACTTGGAAAATAGAAAAGAAAAACAATTCACCCACAATCTTTCCACCTAAATCAACTACTTATTAGCATGTTACTACTTTCTAATCAGGGCATTATTATTATATAGATAATGTGTATATATCTGTATGTATATATATATATATTTTTACAAACTTGTAATCATAGTGTAGGTCGAACTTTTGTCAGTCGTTATGATGGAAGATTTTTTATGTTGCATCATAATTTCCATAAGTTTTAATGGCTGTGGTATTTTATCTAGTAGATAAATTATGATTTATTAACTACACTCCTGTTTTCATATGTTTAGGTTGCTTCCATTTTTTTTTTGCTATTATAAGTAGAACTGTGATGGATATTGTTACCCAACAAATTTATATTGAACATTTACTCTGCTAAACACTATTAGGTGCTGGCATCACAAAGATGAGGTCCTTCACCTGCAAGAGGTTTTCTTCTAATCCCTGACATGTGCATATACAATTTTAAATATTTGCATTCATATTCTTCAATTTGTGTTTTCAAATAAAATTTACATTATGTCATCAACATTTCCTATCTCCGTAGCCTTGAAATTCTTGAAATTATCATTTGTAATAGGCACATAATATTCTGAGTGAATATAACTTTATTTTCTTGCCTTCTTCTCTATTATTGGATAAATTAAATTATTTGTATTTTTTCTAATATTGATAACAGTATACTGTGCATCTTTACAATCTTTCTGTTGATTGCTGTCTTAAGATAAATTCCTATAAATGGGTCAAGTGGGTGTTTCATTTTGGATGAATGTTGCCGAAATTAGTGGCACATTTTACTTTTGCTCTACCTTAAACCTTCTACTTTTGAGGTACTTACTTTTCTTTTTAAATTGATAAACTTAATTTTTGAACAGTTTTAGATTTACAGAAAAATTGAGCAGATCATACAGAGTTCCCATATACCCCTTCATCTACCCCACATATAATTTCCCCTATTATTAACATTTTACATTAGTATGGTACATTTGTTACAAATGAACCAATATTAATATTACACATTATTATTAACTAAAGTCCATGCTTTATTTTGGTTTCCTTAGTTTTTATTTCAGGATCCCATCTACCACATTACATTTAGTTGTCATGGCTCCTTAGGTTGCTCTTGGTTGTGACAAGAGCACAACCTTGTTTTTGATGACTTTGACAGTTTTGAGGGGTATGTGTCAGCTGTTGTAGGATCTATCTGTCTATATCTTTCTGTCTCTCTATGGTAGGTATATTGGAATTTGGTGATTTGTCATGATTAGATTGGGTTAGTGAGTTTTTGGGAGGAAGATCACAGAGGTAAAATGCCATCACATCAAGGGTACATACTGGGTACATGCTTTAGGACTATTGTTGATCTTGATCATCTGGCTGAAGTAGCATTTGTCAGGTTTTTCCTCTCTACAGTTCCCTTTCCTCCTTTCAATGCTATAGTCTGCCCTTCTACCTTTCCTTCTTTACTGGCTGGAATGGGACTTAAGAGGACAGAGTGATGAGACAGGCAGACACTGCTAGACATTGCAAGTGGTAGTGGTGGAAGACTAGAGTAAACAATTTGGACCCATGCCTGTCTCTCTACTCCATAAAAATCCACATAGATAAAATATATATATTAACTCTCCTTGCCCCCAAATCATATGGGTATTGATATGTAGTAGAGTAAGCTATAGGACAGTTTTCTGGTGTCCTATAAGACCTGTATGAGACAGGCCTTTCTTAGTGTGATAGGACATTCAGTAATCATAAGTGAAAGATTGACAAATTTAGATTGGTATGATTAAATATGCCCTAAAGTTGAAAGGTAACAAACTGGATAAAATGCATTTAAAACATATGTTACAGGTAAAATCTTACCATCTATCAATATAATATCCATTATTGTAATGCATAGAAAAAGATCTGTGGAAGGATATAGGCCATGTTGTTAACAACATTGGGTATTTTAAGGGACTGCGATGGGGAATGGTGGTCAAACGAATTGGCTTTATTTGCATGTTTTAAGTTTTTACAGTGAGGATAGAAATATATTTAATATTACATGTATACTTAAAAATATGATATATTCATCCTGTTGAATACTATGTAGAATTTAAAAGAATATGACATTTCTGATGGGATTGTCTTAGAAGAAGCTTAAGATGGCTGGGCACGGTGGCTCATGTCTGTAATTCTAGCACTTTGGGAGGCCGAGGCTAGAAGATTGCTTGAGAATAGGAGTTCCAGCCTGAGCAAGAGTGAGACCTTGTCTATACAAAAAATAGAAAAATTTAGCTGGGTGTGGTGGCATGTGTCTGTAGTCCCAGCTACTAAGAAGGCTGACGCAGGAGGATTGCTTGAGCCCAGGAATTTGAGTTTGCAGTGAGCTATGATGATGCAACTGCACTCTAGCCTGGGTGACAGAGTGAGATTCTTTCTCAAAAAAAATGTTACAGAACAGGCAAAACAAAATGATATGTGGATACATATACATTTATAAAATATGCAAAACTAAGCTGTAATTGTGTGTGGTTTATGGGTCTTAAAAAAAAAGTTGTAACAATGTACTCCAGCTGGCCAAAGTGCTTATGTTTAGGGATAGTACTGGGAGTAGGGTGATAAAGAGTGACTTTCATGTTTTGTTCTGTATAATTTTGTATTATTTGAAGACTTTTCTTGTGAATTCTTTTATAATAAAAGAATGAAAATAAGGGGAAAAAAGGCTGAAATGATGGAAATATATGAGCTCTCATATATATAAGGAAAAGATCCTATAGAACCATACTATCCAATATAGTAGCCACTAGCAACATGTAGCTAATGAGCACTTGAAATGTGCTAGTTGACAGTTACTCTAAGGGTATAATATACATTGGAGTTTGAAGAGTTAGTACAGAAAAAAGAATGTAAAATGTCTTATTAATAATTTTTATACTGATCACATTAAAATGATAGTATTTAGATATGCATTAAATAAAATATAATACTAATTTTACCTGTTTATTTTTACTTTTTAAAATGTGGGTACTGGAAAATTTAAAATTATATTGTGTGGCTTGCATTATATTTCCATTGAACAGCACTGCCATGGAAAATGGGCAAAATAAGTAAATAGTTCATAGGAGATAGATACATGATAAATATATGAAAGATGCCCAGTTCACTAATGATCAGAGAAAAGAAAATTTAAAAGATCTTTTTGCCTCTGAGATTGGCAAAATATAAGGTATTTGTTTATACTAAATATTGGCAGGATTATGCTGAAACAAGTGTGTATACATACATACTATTGGTAGTATAAAGTGGTACTAAATTTTTAGAAAGCAGTTTTGTACCCATTAATTCTACATCTAGAAGTATTATCCTACCTAAATACTCAGTGTATATATGAGGATGTTCAAAGTAGTGTGGTTTGTTAAACAAAAAACTGGAAATAGTCTTAATATCCACCAATAGTAGATAGCTTAAATAAATTATGGTACATCATACAATAAAATGCTACACACTTATTTAAAAGGATATGAATAATCTATTATGTACTGGTATGGAGGGATGTCCATAATATGTGCAATGAAAAATAAATTAATACAGTAGTATCCATAGTATAATTTTATTTTGTTTTAAAAATAACATTTGCTTATGCATGAAGTAGATCTACAAAGACAAATACCAAACTGTTAAATGTGGCAGTGTCAGGACTTGGTCTTCAGGTCCATCCCTCTTCGTTTGTGCTGTCTGCTCAATAAATATTTCATGTTTGAGATCTTTGTAGAGCAAGAACTTATAATTATGTTTGTTGGCAGAGGAAAGCTTAGTTAAGGAAAATAATGTTTGTGGAAATTGCTTAGAGAAAATGCAGTGTATTACTGGTATAGGTACTCTAAAATGTCTTTCTGAATTAATCGGAGTTAGAGGGTTGTGTATCTAAACCCCGTCTTATTGGTATTATGCTATCAGCCTCTATTGAGAGACTTTATAAATGAAGTCCAATTTAGACTGTTTGGTAATATCTGTTAAAATTACAATATTCATATCCTTTAACCTGCTACTTCCACCTCTAGAATTTATCTTTTTATACAGACCTATATCTGTATATCTGTATATATGAATCTTTACTGTAGCATTAATCGTGGTGGTGAAAAATTGGTAACGTGAAAAAACCAGGCTTGCAGAATGATGAAGTATGACTTCATTTTTGTAAAAATGGTATTTGATAGTATATAGATAGGAAGATATCTGGAACAATATATTTGAAACTGTTAGTGATTGTTATCTTTGTAATAGACTTTAACTTCCTATCATATATATTTTTTAATGTTTAGTTTTAAGGTTGTTTTGAAGGTGGTTGTGCTAATTTACATTTGAGTCAGCTAAGTGTTAATGTAGTACTTACTTTTGCACCTATTGTTAAGGTTCCTTGCATTGTTATTAGCCCTTCACTATTTCATGTGAATAAGTCATCATCTATTTTCCCAGACTACACTTGCCACTCTGCTTTTGCATGTACTTTTACCTCTGCCTAGAATGTTTTCTTTCACATTCATTTAACAAATGTTTCAATGTGTAGGGCCTAAGCTAAATTTGAATGTAAGCTAAAGTGCACACATCTGGTTGAGTCATGGGAACTGATTTGCAATATAACCTTCTTATTTTGGCTGGAAGTGGAGAGAAATTTGTGCTTAGGCACTTAGTGGCCCAGGGGATCAAAGAGGTTGTCTTCAGCCCTGCCCCTTGGAATGTTGTCTGAGCCTAAAGAAGAGAGAGAAAGAAGGATTGCAGAAAAAACCGTACTTTCTCAATTCCTTTTTCTCCTTTTTCCAACTTTATGTATGCTTTCATTTGTCCTTTCTGCCTTTCCTGAGCTTTATTGTCCCAGAGCCAGAAATGTCTGTCCCAGGTTCTAACTTTATATTCTAGAGCTGTCTACTTTTATAAGACTAGACCCTAACTTACATTAAGTAACTTCCCTTCCCTGTCCTTTTTGTTAATTAAATCTTTGTTTTTTCCTCTAATAGTAGGTGTGCTCTCCCACCTAAAAAGTAAAGCAAAGTAAAACATTGTAATAACCCACCTCCCTTTCTTAAATCTTATCTTTTCTCCCACCCTTTCTTCCTCTTCCTTTAACAACATACTTCTTGAGTCGCCTACGCTTCACCTCCCATTTAATGCCTAATCCACTTCAGTTTGACTTTTATAGCCATCACTGTACTGGAACTGCACTCACTACAGATTGCCAATACTAATGGTTGAGTCTTGACTTATGTGACATTTGGCAGTGTTAACCATCTCCTCCTTGAAACTCTTTTAACTCTATATCCTGATTTCTCCTGTTTCTCAACCTCTGTTTCTGACTATTCTTTATTTTTCCTTATACATTCTTTCCCTAGATAATGTCATTCACTGACATGATTATAGCTATTTCCAATCCTTGATAACTACCTAATCTGGGTCTCTAGCTCAAATAGAGTTCTTACTATCTCATGGACATCTCCATCTAGATTTCTTTGCAGGATGTTAGATTAGATATGCTCAAAATGGAACATTTTGTTGCTCACCCCCGAAAGATAACATCTAAATCCCTACTTTCTTAGAGCTTCTGTCTTGGTTAATATTACTGCTCTACAGTCACCCGAGATAGAAACCCATCTATGATGCTCTTCTTTCATCTTCCACATTTAGCTGATCAGAAAATCCTATCCATTCCACCTCTGAAATGGCGCTCCTTTGTTGCTCAAGTTCAAGTTCTCACCACTTGGACTATGCTAGTCACTTTGTAATTGGTGTCTTTGTCTAGACTCAAATCCAGTTCAGTTTCCCATACTGCTTGTCAGAATTCTCTTCCTTTGCCTTTAAAAGACCAGGCTTCTTCTGTTTTTTTCTTATATGTATATGCTTTCCCTGGATAATATCATTCATTGACATTAGAAGTCTTCCCAATCTCTGATAACTACCAAATCATGGTCTCTAACTAGAACATATACTGTGGTGTTTTTGGTGGGTTTTTTTTTTTTTTTTTGAGAGCTCATAATGATACACAATATCACAAATCTCATAGACTGAATGTTGAACAAAAGAGGCAGACACAAAGGGCTACATAATTCCATTCATAAGAAGTTCATTAATAGACAGAACTAATCTATGGTGTTAGAAGTTGGGATCATGTTTCTCCTAGTGGGAGACCGGAAGAGAGCATGAAGGAACTTTGGGGGACTGGATAATTTTGACTTTTTTCATCTGGGTGCTAGGTAAACAAATACGTTCAGCTTTATACAGTGTTTTAAATACTGACTCTCAGTGATTTGCTCACTGAAGCCTAAAGTCAATAGCATGGTTTATTTTGTTCCTTAAATTGTATGATCTTGGCTAGTTACTTCATCTCTTTGGCTTCTGTTTAATTGTTTCTAAAACAAAAGAGATGGAATTCAGTATGTTGTTGTCTAACTCTCTTTAAAAAAATCATCAGATATAATCTTATGGAGAAGCCTCACTATTTAAGCATAAAAATGGAGCTATTCTCATTGGAGTTGGTATCCCTTCCAGCTCATGCCACCTCTCTTGTACCTCCTTGAAACTTCTGGAACTCCAAGGAGCACAATTTGAAGACTACTGAGTTTCTTAAGGGTCTCTTTTAACTCTTAAGATTAAGTGAATTCTTTGAAATTATATCACTCTCAAATCACACTGTCTTTGAATAGGCAGTTTATGCTGGCTCTTGTATTTTCCTTGTTTTTTTTTTTTTTTTTTTTTGAGACAGAGTCTCGCTTTGTTGCCCAGGCTAGAGTGAGTGCCGTGGCGTCAGCCTAGCTCACAGCAACCTCAGACTCCTGGGCTTAAGCGATCCTACTGCCTCAGCCTCCCGAGTAGCTGGGACTACAGGCATGCACCACCATGCCCGGCTAATTTTTTGTATATATATTTTTAGTTGGCCAGATAATTTCTTTCTATTTTTAGTAGAGACGGGATCTCACTCTTGCTCAGGCTGGTCTTGAACTCCTGACCTCGAGCGATCCACCTGCCTCGGCCTCCCAGAGTGCTAGGATTACAGGCGTGAGCCACCACGCCCGGCCTATTTTCCTTCTTTTAAACCAGTCCTTTTATTAGGTTCTTAAACGTTTCCTTTCTTTATAACAGCCTATCCCCACACTTACACAGTGTTGTTCACTCTGAGGATACTTGGAGTCCACTCACTTTGCCACTGACTTCATGTTAGATAATTCTTATGCAAATGTTACCTTCTTGGTTACATGTACCATACTTTGATTTACCTCCCAAGTAATATTAGTTCTGTCCTCTGGGTTCTCACAGCATCCCTCAAATCCTTTTGTTGTAATGACTATTAATGTTTGATGAATGAATGAAAGAATGAATGAATGGATGGATAGATGGGGAACAGGTGTGGGCAATATGCATATTCTGTAAATTTCATCTTACTGCAGAAACTATAAAGTAGTAGGTAATTTTGTCCAAATCATTCTCATATAGAACTGACCTTGATCTCCTTGGGAACTAGATGAGGCAGGAACATTTTTCTCAACTAATCAGCAAGTACAATTTGAGAGTTGGCTTTTTGTACCCTAGCACATGCTGGGAGTGGAGGAAACAGTAGAGAAAGTTTTATAAAATATACCTACAGGAGCTTGGTTGTCATGCTTTTGAATGTCAAACCTTCAGTCAAATTTATTTAAAGTAAACTAACCAGCCAGATTCAAAGTATAATGGAAAAACCCAAGCCTTCTTCCCCACTCTCAATAAAAAGCCTTGAGAATTCAATGGGAAATAAACCTTTATCTCTAAAAGTACACTTAAAAGGAAAAACAAACCAAGTTATAGAAGAGCCATGTTGCCAGGGACAGCTCTGATGTCTGCAGGGTTTCAAGGAAGTAGTTTTGACCTTGTTCTGCTTTCTTATTAGTTTCTTTTGTATATATTTAATTTGACATTGCCTCTCTCCCTGCCTTCTTTGCTTTTTGCTTTGTTTCATTTTTTTTTCTGGTATCTCAGTCATATTATTTACCCAATTCATATTTGTTCAGCAAATATTTATTGAGCATTTTCTTTGGGAGATTTGGTTTAGGAACTAGGCATACAGAGCTAAATAAAAATGGTCTCTGCCTCGGACATGTGAAACAGGCAAACGTGAACCGTGAAAATAGAAATACAGTGTGATAAATGAGGCTATTGTGGTGTGAGCAAGTGTTTCTTTGTTTTAGTTTTTGTTTTTTGAAACTCTTGCTCTGTCTCCCGGCCTATAGTGTTGTGGCATTATGATAGGTCACAGCAACCTCAAACTCCTGAGCTCAAGTGATCCTCCTGCCTTAGCCTCCCAAGTAGCTGGGACGACAGGTGCATGCCACCATACCTGGCTAATTTTTTGATTTTTTTTTTTTTCCATTCATGCTCAGGCTGGTCTCAAACTCCTGGCCTCGAGTAATCTTCTCATCTGGGCCTCCCAAAGTGCTAGGATTATAGATGTGAGCCACCAAGCCTGGCCATAAACAAGTGTTAGGGACGTACCTAGGAGGTAGTGTCACTAACTATTTGGGAGGATAGAAGTCTTTCGAAGAAAAGGTGACATTTGAGTTGGGAATTGAAGAATGAGAAGAAATTTTGATGACCGTGATAAAGAGAACAACTCTTTATGAAGGAAGAGGGAGAGAAAAAGCATCAGTGTTTCAAGAAAAGGTTGGTGTACTTAGGACAGGAATCAAGGGAAAGTATCTGAAGATGAATGTGGTAAAGTAGATTGGGGTGAGATTCTGAAGAGGGCCACATTTCACACTAAGAAGTTTAGACTTGTAATCAGTGGGAGAGTTTAGGCAGGAGAGGGGGCATTAATGAGTATCTTAGGTAAAAAAACTAGTAGCTCTGTGGAAGGGTCTCAAGGCAAGAACCTTTATTTTAGGAGTTTCTTGCCTTAATTCACATAATGACTTGCTGAGTCACAATCTCCCAGTGATGGGCCTAGAAATCTATAGAATTAGTTAATATGCCAGGTGATATGATTGGGCAAGTTGGAAAGTTGTTTTAAAAACAGAGCACCAGACATATACATCAGAGATGTTGTTTCTGGGACCTTTGCTATTAACTTGTAAGCTTTTACAAATCTCTTAGTTTTCCCCTCTTGAAAATTGAGGGTTTGGGACTAAATAGTTACTGAAATTCTTCTTTCTATAATTCTATGCTTCTAAACAAACAAAAACCTCAACCTTATTGAGCTACTTTTTACTTATAAGGGCTATGATTCTTTTTTCCTGGGTCTTACTGACCCTTTGTAGAAGAAGGGTTTCCTACTCCTATTTTAGCATTTCTCCTTTTCTGTCTATATTTTCCTGAGAAAATATATTCTCGTGAATATATTTTCCACATTATCTAAATTACATTTGGTGATTACTCCAAATGTCATTTGGATTATATTAAATCGAAGCAGTCTTCCTTGCCTTATGCTTACTATCTGCTCTACCCAGTATATTTTCTTGGTTTCTACAAAGGAAACACTGCTAATTCTCTATAATTTTTAATGAGCAGGAAAATCTCCACATGAATATTCTAGAACCATAGTTAATTAATACAGTGTTCAAATTATGCAATGACTGCAAACTGCCAAAATTGCCTATCATTACATGTCACCCCCTCTAAAGAGTAGAAAGGGGTATTTGTTGGATGCTGACTTCAATCACATATACCTGAAACAAGCATGAGGCATGTGACTAGGGAAATCCTAGTTACCCTTTTAAGAGTTATACCAAGAGGTAAGAAACAATTAGCGCTCTCTAATTTGTGTATGTGATTGATGTTGTTCTGTTTGTTGAGAGGCATCCCTGGCTTGTTTTTCTTTTCCCCTACAGTATACCAACATGAAGTTGACCTGCTGCTTGCAGGAACCTAGGAGCCACTCATCATTAGTTTTTATCTCTGTTTAAGAGAAGAGGCAAATAAAGCCCATGGGAAGTTCATGGGCTTTAGAATTAGACAGGTTTGGGATTGCTTTCTGGCTTCTGAATTTGGGCAAGTAATTTAACTTCTCAGTTTCTTCATCTGTGAAATGAGTACAGTATCATCTGCCTTGCAGGGATATTGTGAGGAGGATCAGTATTATCAAAGGTGCCTAGCAGTATCTGGCACCTGGTAGACTAGTTTACAAGCTGCTTAGTGTCTGAAGCTCCTTGTGTAGAATCCAGAACATAGTAGATTCTAAATGAATATGGAGTATGACACATAGTAGATAGAAGTATATTGAATTAATAGTAAATACTCAGTAAACGTTAATTATTATTACATAAAGTAAAACACAGTTCGTTTTTGAAAAATGTAAAACAAAGTCTTATATATCTGTTGCATTTTCAAAATTTCAATTATAATTATTTTTCTTCAGGCTCTGCTCTGCTGGTAGAATTGTTAAGCATGAGGTAATTATTCCACAATTGGGCAGAGAGAATGAATATAAAGGTAACAGATACGAAATGGTATCCACCAAAATATGCTATCATATTTAGATGTTGCCACAGTCAACCAGATGTTATATACATACATAAATGTTAAATATAATATGGTGCCTATATGCATGGGTAGCTAAATCTCACATACCAGGCACAGAAGCCTCTGTAATACTAGTACCTTCAGCTTTTACCCAAAGGATTTGCCCTCTCTGTCCATTATATTATTTGGTTCATCTCTGGTTTTATTTTAGGATTATGCTTGTGATTAATGAGCATGTACTGTGTAGTATTCTGTTGTATTCACAGAATACATGATGACTAACCAAAGGTTCTAAATGGATAATTGGTAAGTTTTAGACCTAGATCTAACAGATTAAGGCTTTGTAACCATGGGATCATATTCTTCATTTGTCTTTCTGTTGTCTGAGCTGTCTTTGGCATGCTATGCAGAGTTATAAAATACATTATATGTAATGCTTTTGGCAGGTTTTCTCACATGTTTTATTGATAAAATTTCTTAGCCACGTGAAGTTGACCTGCTGCTTGCAGGAACCTAGGAGCCACTCATCATTAGTTTTTATCTCTGTTTAAGAGAAGAAGAGGCAAATAAAGCCCATGGGAAGTTCATGGGCTTTAGAATTAGACAGGTTTGGGATTGCTTTTCTGCTTTCTTGCTTAGGGCCCCTTGCTACTGCACATCTGTAAGTAAATAGTTTATTTGCAGGCATATAGTTTATTTTGGTTTAACATTACTTATGATAATTTAAAATTGAGGAAGTAAAAATGTAATACTTTTTTGCAGAATTTCTGTATTTGAGGAAGTTATAGTCATAACTGGATTTATGGGACTTCCTTCTGTTTTCATGTTTTTAGCTGGTGACACCATAATTCACTCAGTCTCACAAACTATAATTCTGGGAGTCATCTCTTTGATTCTTTTCATTCATGATCCTTCACATCCAAAGAGTCATCAGAGTTCTGTTTGTTTTGAACTCTTCAGTTTCTCCAGTTTATCCCACCTTCTCTGTCCCTGCTGCCACTGTTCTAGATCAGGTGCCAGATACTAATTCTCATCTGTTCTGATTGACCTGCTTGCTTTACAGTCTTGTTTTTTTCTTCACAGTTCATTCTCTCACTTAAATGAAATCTGACTGTGTCCCTTTCCTTAAAACCATTTAAAATTCTGTTAGCTACAGGATCAAGTCCAAGGTTCTTAACATTATAACTAATTCTTACTCATCCTTTAAGACTCAACATAATACCTCCTTTAGCAATTTCTGATCGTGGTTTTGGCATTTTTCTGTGTAGTAAACAATTCCAATACCTGAAGTTTAAGAAAACCAATTTGTACATGGATGAAATTTCCTCCTACCCTGGAAGAGTATGGTGACAGATGAAGTGTAAGTCTAAGTCTGACTGCGGTCCCCAACCCCTGGGCCAGTCTGTGGCCTGGTAGGGACCAGGTAGCAACCTCCCTGCTGCCCTGCATCTGTCCGTAGAAAAATTGACTTCCATGAAACCAGTCCCTAGTCTCAAAAAGGTTGGGGGCCACCGTACAGGTTTAAAGCACCATTACAGTAAAGCTTATTAACATCTAAAGAAAAAATGTCCGCTTTGAGAGGGAGGATGGTATGTGGCAGCACACAGAAAAGCTGGGAACCCAAAGAGTAAAATTGGCAGTGCCATTCAAAGCATTAATGAAAGTTTACCCCTCCCTATTGCCATTCATAGCATTAATGGAGGTTTACCCCTCCTGGCTTATCCTTGCTGTGTAGGTAGATGTATCAGGCTGTCGATACAATTTACCATTCTAATCACAGTTAACTCCCTGTCTCACTGCACAGTGATCTGGTCAAAATTTAATAGATAAACTAGCTTGCTCTATAGGAAGAAAAGTTGCTGTCAGTTCTCTTGTAAATAAATGAATTGGATTTATATATCAGTTTTCTTGGTTAGTGTGAGTCACTTTTGGTGGTTATACTGATACAGTCATATTTCTGGGTCATCAAAGCTGAGGACCAGATCCTTGAGCACTCTGAATTCACTAAGATAATGGCACCTTGTAACATTTCTTGGCAGCTAGTCAGCCAGCTTCTCCAGTGACACATTCTTCCACTATGTGTACCACTCTATGCCTTCTTTGTTTAAAGTGGCCTATGCAAATATTTTTCTTATGCTTCTAACAATATTAATATTTAAATGATTGGGGAAAGTAGATGAGTGGTCTTTTAATATAGTAGTGTTTTCCTGCAATATTACAATCCATGGTTTAATTACTAGGAACATTACTATAAATTTGCTAGGCCATCACTCTTCCTAGCTGGTCCTATCTTAAGGATTCATGGGACAAACTTAGAATTTATTCATAGTTAAGTAATGAATTCAGGGTTCAAAATGGTGTTGCACTCTCCCTTCCTGGACATTTGGAAAATAGCAGCCATTTATTAAACACCTACCATGTGTTAGGCAGTGTACCAGATTATGTTTAATACTTAAAAAAACTATACTCCTACAAAGTATTTTTACAGATGAGGGATCTGAGACTTGGAAAAGGTTAATTAACTTTTCTATGTCTGCTGCTAGAAAATAGCAAAGCTACATTTGAACCCAGAGCTGTTAATTTCCAAAATTCCTTCTCTTACTAGTGTAGAGTGCATGCCCAGCACATTTCATTATGTTTAAATAAACATATGTATGTATTACTTTTAGGCTATTTTATAAGCCTGTAAAGCTTAATTAAACAGCAGTGTTACATTTATTTTGGATATTTTTCTTGTTTGGGAATTTTTCAGAAAAAGAGTATTATGGATTTACATGTTACCCTTATATGCTTAATTTATACAGTTGATCTCTCTGAGATAAATTCTTGCCTAGTTATAACAGCCCTTCCTCTCTCCCACATTAATTTCTACAAGAATGTTGGTTCATGCCGAGGGTTTCTTTATTTAGTATTTGCTATTAAATATGTAACTTTTTAAGGCAGCATCATTACCCAACAAAATCTCCTGCTCTTACTCAAATGTAAATTCTGCCTGTTCAGCAGCAGCAGAAGCTCTGCATTGTTTTCTGTTGGAAGTCTGAGCTGAAGGGGACAGACATTCCTCCTGCTTAGCGGGTGCACTAAGCTGTGATCTGCCCTTGTTGTATTATTAATGACACGATGTTTTTATGTTGCAGATGGCTGAAAGCTAGCAAGGAAAATTCAGGACCATGATGGCTCAGTTTCCCACAGTTATGAATGGTAAGCAGCTTTGTGCTTGTGGCAAGATAAGCAGGTTATGGTTTTTTGGTTTTTTTGGTAGAGGTTTAAAATATTCCTGTAGGTAATTCTTTGTAAACTTATAAATACAAAGTGTAAAGTATTGTTGTTGAAAATATTTTGGTAGTTTATTTCAGAACACTGCATATATCTTCTATTAGAATATTATGTAGTAAATCCCCTGACTGAGTACAAGCATGTTCTGCAATATCATCTGGAATGTGTGCTTGCCATTGAGCAATTAAAAATAATCTAAAGGTGTATTGTGTTTGATGCATAAAACTGGAGGACAAAAAGCAAAGTGCTATAGGGTAAATATTAAAGGTGTCTTGATAGCATAGATTGATCGCAAACTGATGAAGCTAATAAAGATTCATTTAGTAATATGCATATAAGATTAAATTTTCCATTTATAAAGGATTATGT
This sequence comes from Lemur catta, assembly GCF_020740605.2. Lineage (NCBI taxonomy): Eukaryota > Metazoa > Chordata > Mammalia > Primates > Lemuridae > Lemur > Lemur catta. The sequence goes on along the minus strand of NC_059131.1, from coordinate 17,390,915 downwards.
ATGTAATTGTTTAATATGAAACGTTTTAAAAGAAAATCTTTAGGTACTTTCAATAGTGAAAAGTTTTTAAAGCTTTTGTTCTGATTCGAATTTTAATTCTTTTCCCAAATGCAAATTAACTACCTTTAATAGGTATTCAGTTACTGTGTATGTCATTTAGAATTAATTGAGAACATGCATTATATTTATAAATTGCTAAAGAAATCTGAATACTGAGTTCTTAATTTTGTGGTAAATTTCATCAGCTAATTGTAGATAAATTCCTACTTATGGAGATTAAAGTCATTAATTCTTCAACATTTAAATTGAAAAGAGTAATATTAAAGAACATTAAAAAAAAAAAGGAAGAATCACTGTTCCACCATCTTCACAAAGCAATTCAGTGTTGATATTACCATCCAATGTTTGATCAATTGCATCTTTGTTCTTATAACTTGTTTTCAGTCATAGGGCCAAATCCATACATGGTTAATAAAGAAAATGCATGTTGTATATCTAAAGTTTGAAGCCTTAGGATTTAGGAAAGTTTTGGAGAAATGAATTATTTGCATAAAAAGTAGAATCAAATTCTAATTGTGGTAAGATTCTGTGTCATTTAAGGATAGGGTTGAGGTAAGGGCTTTATTGTTTTTTGTCTTTTTAGAACCTGTTATTTAAGGATTAATGTGAGCATTGTTGCAGTTGTGGAAATGATGTGGTATTATAAAGATTGATGCCACAGACAATTTAAAAAAATTAAATTTTTCCATAATGAGTTATATATATATGTGTGTGTGTGTATATATATATATCATGGTTTTAAAAAATATATATATGAAAAACCAGGGCAGTAATTGTAGTAGTAACATGCTCTACCCAAGTTTAAGGATTTCCATGTTCCACACAAAGGAGTTTGTATTAAACACAGTTTAGTTACAAACTTCAACCAATATGTTAATCAGATTTATAAACAAAGTGAACATAAAAGAAAGCATTACAGCCCCAGTCCTTCTTCATTCTGTTTCTTCCATTCCATAAACATTTATTTATCTACTTTATAACTAATTGCATTATATATAGAAGAATAATATTGAAAACAACTTTTTGTTTTATTAATCTCCCTTATGGTTTGTTTGTTGTCCTTTTCATTCAGTTCTGATTTGATCTTAATAATTTCTCTCCTTCTGCTGGGTTTGGGGTCAGTCTGTTCTTCCTTCTCCAGCTCTTTGAGTCTATTCATTAGATTGTCTATTTGTAAGTTTTCTGTCTTTTTGATATAGGCATTTATGGAAATAAATTTTCCTCTCAGGGCTGCTTTAGCTGTGTCCCACAGATTTTGATAAGTTGTGTCTCCATTGTCGTTTGATTCAAAGAATCTTTTGATTTCCGACTTGATTTCTTCATTTATAAAATAATCGTTCAGGAGAAGATTGTTTAGCTTCCATGACTTTGAGTAGGAATGAGAATTTCTGTTAGGGTTCATTATTACTTTTATTCTGCTGTGATCTGAGAAGATGCATGGTATAATTTCTATTTTTTTAAATTTTTTAAGATGTTCAGCAACAAAAGAATAATTTTGTGAATAATAGTCCAGTGTTGGACAATTCATTTAGAAGTGGTATATAGCAATAAAGATAGTAATTTTTTTAAACTTCTGAAGAATTAAGAGCAGATATAGATTGTGGTACTTTCTGACTTAGTTTATAAAATAGCTAAAGATTAAGGATAACTTGTGTGTATCTAATTTAAGTCCAATTCAGGGTTTAAGATTTTATTGAAAGCAGCATTCATGTATAGCACAAAGTCTTGCTCCTGTAGTAAATCCTATCACAGATTATTAAATTTTTTTTGATGCCCAGTGCTATTGGGACTTGTCCGTAAGTATGCTTAGACCCGGTTGTCTAAATACTTCTGACATATTCTCAAATTTTGCAATGTATATACTTTATTATCTTTACACTAACAAAGACTTTTTAGACTGCTTTGGTTCTAAAGAGCTACACTGTATAATATAGTAGCCACTAGCTACATGTAGTTATTTCAATTTCAATTAACAAAAATTAAATAAAGTAAAAAATTCAGTTCCTCAGTCGCACAGTCACATTTCAAGTGCTCAAAGCTAGATGTGGCTAGTGGCTACCATATTGGGCAATGCAGATATAGAGCATTTACATCATCTCTTAAAGTTCTGTTGAACAGATATTCTTTTCTTAGTGTCTAATGCTTCATTTCTCATCTCCTTAACAGAACTAAAAAAGTTCAGTGTGTCATATTTTTACCACTTGTGACTCTACTACTGGTGTCTTTTGCACCAGCAGAATCATCCTTGCCAAAATCTTTAATCATAGGTTTGTTTTCTGCTTTTCAAAAATTTAATGAAATTGTAATTCAAAGGGCATGACAGATGAATCCTCAGATTATAGGCAAGAGGCTACTTCAGATACATGTTGCTACCAGTTGATATTGTAGTGTGATGTAGCTTTTTTCAGCCTCAAAATTGTGGGGGTACTGAAGACTGGTTAAGTAAGGAAAAAGTTCTGAAGCCTATTATAGTGGCTATATCCAAAATCTGGAAGAAGGAAGGAGTGGGGAGAGAACAGGAACAGCCAGTGGCTTTAGGAAGAAAAAAAATGTCATTTTCCTTTTAGAGCTTTATTACTTTTTATTTTTTTTTCTTTTCTTTTCTTTTTAAAGAATATGACCTAAGAGCTTTATTGCCTTTTTAGAACTTTAGATTTCATTAATCTTTTCAACTATGTAGTTAAGAAATTGTTGTTAAACATTAGATCTGTAGAATCAAATGTAGTACTGTACTGCATTTATAACAACCCAAGTTTTTGTTATTCAAGTCCCAACAAATGAGCATATATTTCTAGTTAGACCAGTATTCCAGTTGTGCTTTAGAGATCTAAGTTAATACAAGGTCAACATATTATCACTTGACTATGATTTTGAACTGGACAAATATGCCAATTCAGATTATTTCTGGTGTCATTTAATTTTTATAGCATATAAGTAGGACATAGCATATTTGAATCATGTACGTGTGGAATTATGTTAGCCTATTGCTGTGCTACTACCTAGCTGTGTGATTTAACCTCATGGAACTTATTTCTTTATGTATGTATATGTGTGTATGTATATATCAATATGTGTATGTATGTATATGTATATATATGTAAAACCAGGGTGACAGTACTTACTGCATGGGATCTAGCATATAGCGGATGTTCTCTAAATGTGGATTTTCTTTCTTCATTGAATATAAGAACGCATTTTTTGTTTTGTTTTATTTTGGTTTTTTTTTTTTTTGAGACAGAGTCTTGCTCTGTCACCCAGGCTAGAGTGCAGTAGTGTCATCATAGCCCACTGCGATCTCAAACTCCTGGACTCAAGCAAATCTCCTACCTCAGCCTCTTGAGTAGCTGGGACTATAGGCGTGGACCACTGCACCCACATAGTTTTTTCTATTTTTAGTAGAGACGGGGTCTCACTCTTGCTCAGGTTGGTGTTAAAACTCTTGAGCTCAAGCAATCCTCCCGCCTTGGCATCCCAGAGTGCTAGGATTACAGGCGTGAGCCACCATGCCTGGCCAGTATAAGAACATGTTTGACAGAGCCAGTAAGTGAGATGAGAATAAGCAATAGAAATGCTTATGAAAATAACCACATGTGATGAGTTGGTGGAAGTGGCTAGAATTGTAATGCATTTGTAACATGATTATCAAACATTGTATAGGATTGTTAGCTTTTTAAGGAAATATTAGACATTAGCCCCCAAATTTAGATTTTTATGCCTTTTCTGTGAGGCTTACAAATAAAGACTAAAACTGGGAGATTTTTAACTTGAAGTTCAAGGTAACCAACTATTGGCTCTTTAAAAGGTTCTGTTGGTGCTGTTTTCTAAATAAGCCAGAATGGAATTGACTTTTTTTTTTTTTTGAGACATAGTCTCACTTTGTTGCCCGGGCTAGAGTGAGTGCCGTGGCGTCAGCTTTGCTCACAGCAATCTCAAACTCCTGGGCTCAAGTGATCCTCCTGCCTCAGCCTCACAAGTAGTTGGGACTAGGCGCGAGCCACCACACCTGGCTAATTTTTTGTTTCTATTTTTAGTTGACTGGCTAATTTTTTTTTTCTATTTTCAGTAGAGACGGGGTCTCGCTCTTGCTGAGGCTGGTCTTGAACTCCTGACCTCAAGGGATCCTCTCGCCTCGGCCTCCCAGAGTGCTGGGATTATAGGCCTGAGCCTTTGCACCAGGCCTGAATCAACTATTTTAAAATTGGCTTTGAATTACGTATATTTCCCAGTTTTCTTATTTCTGTGTTATCTTTTCATTTCTGAAAAATTCTTTTTTTCCCTTTTTTTAGCTTTTAATATTCAATTTAATTTTTTTTAGTACATTCCAGAGAAGGAATAGGTCAGCACTTATGAGTGGAGGAGACCCTGAAAAATTCTTAGAACGTGAATATCTTATGTTTTAATATGGTCTTTTTTTTTTTTTTTTTTGAGACAGAGTCTCGCTCTGTTGCCCAGGCTACAGTGCCATGACGTCAGCCTAGCTCACAGCAACCTCAAACTCCTGGGCTCAAGCGATCCTTCTGCCTCAGTCTCCCGAGTAGCTGGGACTACAGGCATGTGCCACCATGCCCGGCTAATTTTTTCTATATATATTTTTAGCTGTCCATATAATTTCTTTCTATTTTTAGTAGAGATGGGGTCTTGCTCTTGCTCAGGCTCGTCTCGAACTCCTGACCTTGAGCGATCCTCCCGCCTCGGCTTCCCAGAATGCTAGGATTACAGGCGTGAGCCACCTCATGGGATTCTTATGAGACTTAATTGAAGCAATGTATGTAAAGCTCTTAGAAAAGTACCTGATACATGGTAAGTTTCGTTAAATGTTATCTATTGTTATTTTGTCAATCTAGTAAACGAAAAATGATATTTAGTGTTATTTATTTTAATGTAGATATATTACATATTACATGTAATCTTTACAACAACCTGTGGAGTTAGATAATATTCATAGTTTATAGAGGTGATATCTAAGGTACAGAGACAATAAGCATCTTAGCCGTGTATGTTGGGCGATAGTATAGTGTAGAATTCAGCACACAGCTTCTGGAGTCAGGCTACCTAGGTTCTAGTCTCATCTCTGCCACTTATTAGTTGTATGACTTTGAGCAAGTTACTTTACCGCCATGGGTTTTAGTTCCTTCACCTGTAAAATGAGGACAGTAATAGTGCCTTAATTTATATACTGGTGGTGGTGGTGGTAAGTGAGTTACTGCATGTAAAGTCCCTGACACATAGTCAAGGCTAAATAAAGGTGAGCCACTTCCATTTTTGTCATCCTTTGTTATTGTCATTTTTGTTATTTTTTAAGTTGGTATCATTTTTCCAAAGTCATATAGTATTTTTTTTCCAAAGTCATATAGTATTAAGTCAATTCTATAGCCACACTACTTGCCCTTCGAGTCACAGGAATCCTGACAGGTTTTTAAATTTATTTTTTAATAAACTGATAAACCAAATAGGTTTTTACTATATATGTGGTATTTCTTTATTTAGAAAGTATGTAGGTTTAGCTATTTTAGGTTCGTAGTTCTTCAGTACATCTGTTTCTTTATTTTTAACTCTAAACTTAAAACTTGTCTTTAAGAGAGGATATTTATAGATGTTTTAAATCCAGTCATTTGGGGCTAAGAAAAATGTGTTTAATCCATATTAGTGTTAAAAATTATAGCGGGCCCCTACTTTTCAATGATACGCATTCCTGGAAAAATTGCCTTTGTAAGGCAGATTTTTATGCACTACAAGCAACAAATATGTATGAGTTTATATATCTAAACATTTTTGGTTCCTTCCTGGCAGAAATTGAATAAACTGAAAAGGTAGTCAGAAGTGAAGGTTATTTTTATTTATTTATTTATTTATTTTTGAGACAGAGTCTCACTCTGTTGCCCGGGCTAGAGTGAGTGCCGTGGCATCATCCTAGCTCACAGCAACCTCAAACTCCTGGACTCAAGCGATGCTTCTGCCTCAGCCTCCCGAGTAGCTGGGACTACAGGCATGTGCCACCATGCCCGGCTAATTTTTTCTATATATATTTTTAGCTGTCCATATAATTTCTTTCTATTTTTAGTAGAGATGGGGTCTCGCTCTTGCTCAGGCTGGTCTCGAACTCCTGAGCTCAAACAATCCGCCCGCCTCGGCCTCCCAGAGTGCTAGGATTACAGGCGTGAGCCACCGCGCCCGGCCGATAGATGGTTATTAATGAAGTTGAATATGTAGAGCTTTACAGAGACCTCAGAGAGCTAGTATAACCATATGTGAAGGATGTACAGCAAAAAGGTTTATAAGTGGCTCTTATGTTTCCTCAAGTCCTGGTCTTGCCTCTCTTCTCTTTTTCTCTACTTCCTCTCTTTTACATTTGTTCATCAGTCATTTTTAAGTGTTTGCTCTGTGTTGGGTACTCTGCTGGCTCTGAGGATAGTAGAATAAACACTCAAAGCTCCTGTCCTCTGGGGTTCACAGTCTGGTGGAACAGATGGACAGAAAACAATTACAGCATCATCCTAAGTGCTCTGTAGAAGTACGAAGTCTCTTGAGAATCTAGAGGAGGAAGCAGTCAGTGTGACCTGGAGGTGTCAAGAACCTCCTGGAGAAAGTGACACCTGCCCTGGACCTTGAAAGATAAAGTTTGAAATGGAAAGAGGATGATGTGAACAGCAGTCCAAGTAAAGGGAACACAGGTCAGGGGGTGAGAAAAGAGGATGCTGTGTACATGGGATTCTTAAGTCTTTACTTTCTGGAGATAGGGATATTTTACTAGCATTCCTTTTATCCTTGGTTTTTATTTTGTATTGTTTTTTCTCCTTTTAAATATTAAGCAAGTTTATGGTACTGTTACAATTTACATTTTTTTACCTGTAAAATTTGTTATATAATAAGTGTTCAAAAAACTTACTAAGGTACCTTATTCCAAAGGGAAATTCAGTTGCTTTGAGAGCTAAAAGAGACCCATGTTTTTATATTTAAATGTCAATTTAGCTGTATCTATTTTATATTCTATTACTTATTTTAAAATGACAAAAATAATACTGCTAAACTAAAATGTCAGAGTTATCAGGGAGGCAATGTGGTATAAGTTAAGAACATGAACCTTGGAGTTACATTCTAAAGTGTAGTCAAATTCTAGCTTACAAATTATATTAGGTGTATGATGTTCAGGAAGTTATTTAACCTCCCTATGCTTCAGTTTTTTTTCATTTGTAATATGTAAAAAACCTAGCCCAGAGGGTTGTAAAAATTGGGGATATGATAATATCAATATACTTAGCATGGTCTATGGCATAAAGTAATACTAAGTTAATAATAGTTACTGCTACTACTAAGTACTACCGTTGCTCTGTCTAATGTTGTTATTGGTCTTCATAGATAAGTGATAGAGGAAGTTGTTTTCCTGAGATAGCTGGTCAAGAGTTGAGACAGTTGTAGGATAAAGGGGGTTAAAAAATCTGTGTATCTATATGAGAAAAAATGAGTGAGGTGAGATTAATTCATCTTTCAACAGAATAGAATCAAGGGATATAAGTATTATCTTTAGGAGAGGAATTTGTAAGATACAGGTCCACATATTTCACTGTGACAGCCACCCACATTTTTCTTGCTTTTGGACAGCACTATTTGCTTGTTGTCTAGAGTTCGCTAGAAGGGGTGGAGTTGGAGCAGAATGTTCGGGAGGAGATAAAAAGGAGAGGAGGCAGTGCGCAACCTGATTTATATAGGACAGTGGTTTTGAGCCTGGCTATACGTTAGAATCACCTGGAGAGCTTTAAAAAAATTATGAAGCCTGTACTTCATCCCCCAGATTCTGATTTGATTGGTCTGCATTGGATTCGAATAGCTTTTTTCCCCAAACTCCCCCATGTGACTCTAATATACAACTAGGCATTGAAAACTTCTAGTGTAGGACATTGGGTGGTCAGGTATTGCCTGCTATATACTTTATATTTTTGTAAGCAATTTTACGTACATCATTCTTACAACAAATCATAAGTAAATAAAGAAAATAAAGGGTGAGGAGGGTTGAGGTGTGCCTAAGTCACAAAAATGGTTAGACACAGACAAGAACAACACCCTCTCTTTTTATTCCTTTACACACCCCTGCTTTTGTTTAACTATAGAAAGAAGAAAGTAAAGATGTATTTAAGGGTAGGCCGGGCGTGGTGGCTCATACCTGTAACTTCGGGAGATCGAGGCTGAGGAGGATTGCTTGAGGCCAAGAGTTTAAGACCAGCCTGAGCAAGAGCAAGACCTCGTCTCTACAAGTAGAAAAGTTAGCCAGGTGTAGTGGTATGCCCCTGTAGTCCCAGCTACTCAGGAGGCTAAGACAGGAGGATCACTTGAGCCTAGGAGTTTGAGGTTGCAATGAGCTATTATCAGGCCACTGCACTCCAGTCTAGGCAACAGAACAAGACCCTGTCTCAAAGAACCCAAAAAACCAAAATGAAAAAAAACCCCAACAACATGTATTTGAGGGTAGAAGGAAGTTGAGAGACTGGGTCTCATTTTCAGAGCACATGGAAAGTATCATAAAATTATTGTTTGATTTTCATGGTTTGAGAGAACCTCAAACATTTGCAGGTTTAGTAGACCATTTTCTGCTTTAACACCTCTGATAACAAAAGAATACCTTCTGAGGCAGTTGATTCCCTCTTCATACAGCTCTAATTTCCATTGACATGGTAGTTCTGTTCCTAATTTTTATAGGGATTTCAAATAACCACTTAGTATTCTGTATAACTTTTTAAAATATTTAAGATTGCTGCTATGTCTTCTTTAATCTTTGATCCTCAGGCTTAATATCTTTAGTTCCTTAACTGCCTCATAGAATGTTTTAGACCCCTTATTTTCTTGACCACCTTTTTCTGGAGCTACTTTGTTGTTTTTATTAAAATGTGCATTTACAACTTAACACTTGATCTGGTTTCAAAATAGGGATTTAAATTCACGTTTTCTTCCTTTACCTTTCTGGATCTTATTTAAATTATCAAAGAGATCATTTAAAAAAAAATCTGAGATAGCCTTAAAAAATAGAAAAGGCCCCATCAGTATACCGGAAACTTTGAAGTGTTTCTAGAAATTATGAAGCTCATTAGATGGGATTTAGCATAAGCATAGGAGGGGTTTGTGTCTGGTAAATACATAGGCTGATGTTTTCAGTAAGGCTTTAGAGCAAAGGGCGCTGGAATCCAGGGTAGAGCATGGGACTGAGGGCAAATCAAAGGGTTTCCATGGCTCTGCCAGTGCAGTTGGAGCAGTTTTCTCCAGAATTCAGTCTCAAATAGAGCACTGCAAGTAGTGCTCTAAGAGGGGGGATTTGTTGCAAAAATCAGTTAAAATTTTAAAGGACTAATAGAAGACAACTGAGGACTAGCATGTTAGTCTGGAATACCTGGGGGCCACAGACACAAGGAGGGTTTACATTTATGTAACTGGGGAGATGCCCCTCTTTCCTGGGGGCATCAGCTGGGTACTCACCACAAAGGTTGCTGACCACCATACAAGAGATCAAAAATAGTCCCCCACCTTGACATTGCAGGCAGCTGTGGGGAAATAGGCACAAAATATGTACTTACCTGGATCCTTTTCTCTTATTAAGCTAAAGCCTTATGCCACTATGAGAGGGTCAGCAAAAACTGCTTCCCTGGGGACATAGGCAAAGACACATTGCTGCTGGGGCAAGGGTAGAAGAAAAACCTCTCTACCACTGGGGAGAGGTGGGGAAGGAAACCTTCTTGGGCTTAAGATCCTATACTAATACCAAGCAGAGGTATTTTTCTTACTACTGTGGGGAGCAGCCAGAAGGTCCTTCCCAAGACCAACCACAGATATGAGGAAGAGCTTGAATACCACAGGGAGAAGGGGCAGGAACACAGAGAAATCTGCACTCCTGAGGCCCAGGTGCACAGGGCCTGTCTAAGACTGAGTATGGATCAGACCAACAGAGAACACCATCTGCCTTTAATAAAAGTCAAACCAGGTGCCAGATGCAGTGGCTCACACATGTAATCCCAGTACTTTGGGAGGCAGAGATGGGAGGATTGGTTGAGGCTAGAAGTTCAAGACCAGACTGAGCAAGAGTGACACCCTGTCTATACAAAAAGTAAAAAAGTCAGCCGGATGTGGTGGTATGCGCCTGTAGTCCCAGCTACTCTGGAGGCTGAGGAAGGAGGATGGCTTGAGTCCAGGAGTTGGATGTTGCAGTGAGCCATTATGATGCCACTGTGCTCTAGCCAGGGTGACAGAGTGAGACCCTGTCTCAATGAATAAGTGAATGAAGAAAGAAAGGAAAGAAAGGAAAGGAGAGGAAAGGAAAAGAGAAAGGAAAAAGGAGAAAGGAAAGGAAGATAGATTACCTGGGTATTGTGCATGCCTGTAGTCCCAGCTATTTGGGAAACTAAGGTAGGAGGATCACTTGAGCCCAGCAGTTTCAGGCTGCAGTGACCTATGATGGCAGTCTAGGTGACAGAGCAAGACTCTGCCTTTAAAAAAAAAAAAGGAAAAAAAATTTTTAAAAAGCCAAACCTAGGGTGAAGTAACAGGCGTAACAGTCTACTGTTGGGGGGAGAGGCAAGAACATGAGAGAAAGCCTCTTTTGCAGGGATTTGGGGGAGATGAAAACTGAAGGAAGAATACTAACCCTGAGAAGAACTCCTTAATACCCTGTCTTCTCCCTTTAGCACAAGGCAATGTCTTTCCACTTCTAGAGGAATTTACAGCCTATGGTATGCTGAAGATAGCCATTGCAACTATAAAATCTAACTCTGATTGAATTGAAGAAGCTGTGACTCAACATCCTGCACTAATGGCCTGACGGAAGAAGAGGCATGCCGATGTGCAGGCATCACTGTTTACCTCAGCCTCTGCTGTTCTACATAATGTGTAGTATTCAATCAAAAAATTATGAGACACATAAATAAGAAAATATAAGACGTTGTCAAGAGGCAAAACAACGAACAAAACCAGACTTGGAAATGACCCAGATGTTGGCACTATAAGGCAGGGATTTTAACTATAATGATATGTTAAAGGATATAATAAAAAATAAATAAACAGCACGCATGAGGAGAAGAGTTTCAGCAGAGAGATAGAAACTATAAGAAAGAGTCAAGTAGAAATGCCAGAGATAAAAGACATGGTATCAGAGATAAAAAATTCCTTCAGGCTCATTAGTAGCCTCAAAACACTCAAGGAAAGGATCAGTGACCTTGAATATAGGTCAATAGGTATTATCCAAACTAAAACACAGAAAGAATGTGTTGAGAGGGAGAAACCATCATAAGAGTCCTAGAATTGATAGGATCAAATGGTTTAACATATGTGTAATTCAAGTCCTAGTAGAAGAGAGGAGAATGTGGAAGAAGAAATATTTGAAAAAATTATGTCTGAGGATTTTCCAAAAATAATGAAAACATCAAACAGATCCAAGAAGGTTAGAGAACTCTAAGCAGGATAAATAAGAAAAGGAAAGAAGGTTCTGAGATTTTACTGAGTTTTATGTATTCTGACAGACCAGATAAGACTCTTGGGCCACAGACGAAAAGACTTCATTAGTAAATAAAGCAGCAGGTAGCATGAGTTTTATGTTCACATTGGTTTCTCTTACCTACCCATGTATCTCTTACATTCCCATAGGGGCAATGTGGAGATGACACTAAGAGGATGCTGTTGTGTACCCAGTGACTTTGTGTCATAGCTGAGGAACCCCAATCTTAGAAAAGCCATATGTTTGTTTGCCTTGTGGACATCCCTGAAAAGATAGTCTGGAAGAAAAGCTATCAATGCCTTTTCTCATAAGATATACCAAAACATGAGAGACCTGTGGAGAATTGTCTCCCCACAATTTCTGTCCCTTTTTCTTCATTGTCTTGGCTTCTGGAAAATTTTCTCATGAGTGTACATACCACTCATTTAGCCACTCTGATTAATCTGACCAAATAGGACTGAGACTAGGTCAGTTTGATTTATTTCATGTAGCATTTAATTAAGGCAAATCAACAGGACACCAGGTAGCAGGTTAGTCTCAGCCTGCAGCTATGCTGTCCAGAGTCCCAGCTAAACAAATCCCATAAACCATCAGTGTCTCCCTTGGAAAGCTAGGTGGCTTTCTCTAATTTTTTATCAACTTTTCCACCTGGCGTTAATCCAGGTGCAGCAAGTTTTATTAGTGATTGTACATACTCTACCTTGGCCTACAAAAAGGAAATCTAGGACATCTATAATAACCCTGCCAGTGAGTTGACACAGACCTGAATGGCTTCCAGGGCTGAGATGTTTTCTTAAGAACTTAATGATCTCTTCATGTATGTTACTGTGTTTTTGGAGGGAGGCAAGTTAATGCTTGACTCCTACACAAGGAGTAGAATCTCAAGGGTGCATGTGGTATGTGTGGAAAGAAAATGTTGTTTATAGTTGTCAGGCCCCCCAGGTGGTACCTACATCGGAAGATGTGGCCTCCTGGATGGCTGGTAAGCCTTAGGGTTCCCAGTGGAATCTGAATAACTTAGTCTAGTCCTTGTTTTTGGAGGGATTGCCTGTGGGCAGTTAGTCCAACCTGTTATGTTTGTATATGCAACCAGCTGGGTGAAGTCCATCCATTACTGAGATGAGGGAGGGAAGACATCTGGAGGCGATGCCCCTGGGAGGTACAGTTACTGGGGCCATCCTGATGTTCCTGATAGGTTCTTGGAAGGCTCCTGGTGGGGGATGGCAGACTTAGTAGTCATTCACATTTAAGGTGCTTCCAGCAGTTTAGGAGAGCCACACCAAGGCACTTTTCTTGGAGAGTAAGACTATAAGGCCAAATTCTGAAAGAGAAAGTTCATTAATGTCTTTTCTTAATACCATATGTCCTGGGGTGTAAGGTGTTTCCTCCTCAGGTGCTTGCTTGTTGCTTTCTGCCTCCACAAAATCTGAGTGGTTTCGTTTCTATAACTTTTCACCATTTCCTAGTTATCCAGAGGGTTAGATGTAAGAGGGAAAAGGACAGTTTTGTAAACCCTAACCAGAATTAACTTTGAATCCCCTAGATGCCCTTTTAGCTGAGCTGCCCACCTAGGGGATTTACGAACCAAGCCTGCCTGCAGTTGCTGTTAGGGGAAAGAAAGATCCGTCATGTCCAGGAATAGTCCCAGAGTAGAATCCTGAATTTTCACAATAGGTCTGTATATGCCCTCTAATCTCCTAATTATTAGCCAAGAAGCAGCTAAGAAGTAATGATCCCTTTCTGGGTGACCAAACTATCTTTAAGGTATGTGAAGCAGGATGAGATGATGGAAGTGGAATCAGACTATTGGTGGATTGTTGAGCAGCTTTTATGATAAAAAGTGTGTTTTTGTCAGAAAGCTGAAAACATGACAGATTAGTCTCAAAGGCCACAACAATGTGGACATTGTATGCTGATTGGCAACCTAAAAAAGTATCAATAAGGGGATGTTGTAATGATGGAGACACTGCATATATGAGGTTAGAGGATATAAGGGAAATCTTTGTGCCTTCTCAGTTTTGCTGTGAACCTAAAACTGCTCTAAAAAATAAAATCTAGTTTAAAAACATACAAAAGTGTTATTAATTTGAGGCACCACTGATAGACTGAGAGAAGGATCAAAGATCTGATTGAGTCAATCTGCCAAAACTCAAAGGGAGCCATCCATGCATGTGCTGTGCAGTGAGACCTCCTGCACCGCCCCTCCCCTCCCACGCACACACAGGAGTCACAAGTTTGGCATCTGCCTCAGAAACACAGTCACACTTTTTTTTCAGTCTAAATCAGAGAATGGGCCTTTACTGTGGGTATCCGCATACACGACCCAGACAATTCAGTTAGCAGTTGAAATTTGTTTTCAGTGCTGCCCCAAAGAGGGTGTATTTTATCTGTCAGTCCAAGTGGCAGACCAAACAGCTGGGTCTTTGGCAGCAGCCCAAGAATCTGAAGTTTTGCCCACTGAATGCAATGACCGTTTCTCCTTTCGGTTCAGCATAGCAGCTCGATGGACACCATTGACTTTCAGCTTCTCTGACCCGAAGGTGTCATTGATCCACTAGCTTTGCTTCAGACAGTGGAGTGGGAATAAAGTTTCCCCTCAGAGTGATAGCTGCCACCTTTTTTATTTAAAGCCAAGATGCTGGTGGGGTCAGGCTCTCTGTGTTCTTGAATATACCATTTCTATTTGACAAGCAAGACTTTTCAGGTCCTTCCCACCTTGTTAGTTGTGGAATTCAAGTTGATCCAGCCCAAAATGGGACTTTCAGGCCAGAGAGTCAATAGGTCTCCATGGGTCAAGCATTCAGACCCCAAAGGGTATCTCCAAGTGGAGGCTACTTCTTTTTCCAGAAGCTCCAATTGGCAGAATCATCAATCACAGATCTTTGTACTGTCTTCAGTACCCAGCGTCCATTTCTATTGGAGTTTATCGACCACCACTGCTGGTGGAGATACTTAATTTTGCTAGTAATAGTATACCAATGTTAATTTCTTTGTTTTGACAAATGTGCCACAGTCATGTAAGTTGTTAACATAGTAGAATTTGGGTAACGGATGTACAGGAACCGTGTATTATCTTTGTATTTCTCTGGAAATCTAAAATTATTCCAAATTAAAAGCTTATTTACACATTTGAAGCTCTGACTGGGGGGGGGCGGACAAGGGCAATATACGTAACCTAAACTTCTGTACCCCCACAATATGCTGAAATAAGAATTAAAAAAAAAAGTACTAGATGTCTGTCTATAACTTCTGGGGTAAAGATCAGACTCTTGAGGATGGTATTTAAAACCCTTTACAGTTCATTCTCCCCTACTTGTTTCTTCCCACTTTCTCACACTCACATGGTACTGTAGCTGTTAACTGCTCAGTGCACTTACAGTGCTTTGCACATGCCTTGACTTCTCATGTTGGGTGCTTTTGTGTGGAGTGTTCTTATCCTACCTCTTCACATGGCAAAATTCAAGCTAAGCTTCAAGGTTCTGCCTCATTCTTGCCTTTCCTGCTATCTCATCCTTGGTGCTCAGACTTAGCACAGCTTTTGTGGCATATATTTCTGCTTAGGATTCTTCACAGGTTAACACTATAAATGCTAGTAGTTGTTTTCTAGAGCATGAATTCCTTAAAGATGGGAATATTTTTTCCATCTTTTTATTGCTAGTATTTACCTTGATTCCCATTTCCAGTGAGTGCTATGCAGTAATTGTTCAATAGATGTTAACTGAGTGAGTGAGTGAAAAACCTTAGGGCTGTGCTATATATGGTTATGATAGAGTTCTACTCTTTGTGTCACTCAGATATTAAATACTGTGGCCAGGTGTGGTGGTTCCCGCCTGTAATCCTAGCACTTTGGAAGGCTGAGGTGCGAGAATTGCTTAAGGCCAGGAGTTGGAGACCAACCTGAGCAACATAACCAGACGCCATCCCTACAAAAGTTAGAAAAATTAGCCGGCATGGTGATATGTGCCTATAGTCCCAACTACTCAAGATGCTGAGGCAGGAGGATCACTTGGACCCAGGAATTTGAGGTTGCAGTGAGCTGTGAGGACACCGCTGCACTCTAGCCCGGGCAACAGAGTGAGATCTGATCTTAAAAAAAAAAAAAACATATTAAATACTATCTTACATGGACACTTGTGATTCATATTTACACTTTATAATTTTATTTTGAGTATTTTCATGTATACACTATGATTTCTTTGTCTTGCACTTATGTTTTAGGAGGGCCAAACATGTGGGCCATTACCTCTGAAGAACGTACTAAGCATGACAAGCAGTTTGATAACCTCAAACCTTCAGGAGGTTACATAACAGGTTTGTGTTTATTACTTGTTTTATTTGTGAATTATCCTTTTCATGTAATATCTTAGAATTGGCTTTAATTTGACTACCATCAAATTAGTATTAAGTGGTAAAATTCATATCAGAATTCAGGAATGAAAAAAATACTGACTTATTTTTCTTGGAACTATCTTAATTTGTTGTTTTGAATTTGGCATATGGACGATTTTTCCTGAATCCTAAATGATGATCAAGAATTTCTATTGTCTAATTTACATTTTAACATTATATCTAGAAAAATTTCAACTTATTCTTTTATCAGACCCTATCAGACCCATTTCCTGGAAAAGAATCTAGAATTTTTTTTTTTTTTCTGGTATCTGTTTTCAAAATGTTAACTCTCTGTCTTTGAGGCTATACCAAGCACTGATTGTTGATGCTAGCCCTTGTTTTGCAGAAAGACCAACAGAGTCAAAAAGGGATTCATTTAGATGTTATCTTTCAATTTTTTTTTTTTTTTTGAGATGGAGTCTAGCTCTGTTGCCCTGGGTAGAGTGCAGTAGAATCATCATAAGCTCACTGAAACCTCAAACTCCTGGGCTCAAGCGATTCTCCTGCCTCAGCCTCCCAAGTAGCTGGGACCACAGGCACGTGCTACCATGTCTGACTAATTTTTTTTATTTTTGGTAGAGATGGGGTCTTGCTCTTGCTCAGGCTGGTCTCAAACTCCTGACCTCAAGGGATCCTCCTGCCTTGGGCTTCCCAGGGTGCTAGGATTATGGGAATGAGCCACTGCGTCCAGCCCCTCAAATTTTTTTCTATAAATGAAAATTTTTTTTGTTGTGCCAAAGCACCTTAGGGGTTTATATACAGTAATAGTAACTGTAATAATAGTTATAATATTTATGGAATTTTTACTATATGCTAGATGCTATGCTAAGTGCATTATCTCATTCAACTGTCATTGCAGCCCTATGAAGTAGGTACTATTGTTGTGTATATTTACAGATGGTGGAACTGAGACTAAAACATGTTGTGTAACTGCCTGAGGTTAGATTACAAAGATGGTTAGTGTTGACTTGGGCTTTGAAACCATTCAGCCTGACTTTGGAATCCATTCACTTCATCATTATAGTTTAATGTTATTTGTACTCCTATCATAATAACTACCTTACCTGGCGTCAGGATTTTATTACCCTGCTTATAAGTTAGTAACTGTTTATGGTTGCTGGTGGAAGACCCAAGATTCCTGAGTCGAAGACAAAGGACTTTATTACTAATAGCACATGAGCATTAGCATCTTTTTGTCAACTACTTTTATTCTCTAAGCAGTTTGATAACCTCAAACCTTCCACAGGACTGATGCAGAGAGCTTAAAGGATGCCACATATGCTGTGATTGTGTTACAAGAGAGGTACACTGAACTTAGGGAACCCATTATTTTGTAGTAAACAGTAAAGCAAAAT
Organism: Lemur catta; assembly: GCF_020740605.2. Taxonomy (NCBI): domain Eukaryota; kingdom Metazoa; phylum Chordata; class Mammalia; order Primates; family Lemuridae; genus Lemur; species Lemur catta. Next base: position 17,373,641 of record NC_059131.1, on the reverse strand, counting down.
TCTTTTGTGTTTTGTCTTAGTGGGAGACATTACTTCATTTCTTAAGAATGCAAACCCAGGCAGAGAGTAGTTAGGGCCTTGCATTGTTGGCATGCACAGCAGGACATGCCGGTGTATGAGGAAACTCGTGGAAGACTGTCTTTCCTAGCACCTAGTACTTTTTATACAGAACTCTTTTAGGGAATATTTTTTAACTATACATTTTACTAAATAGAAATATTATCACGTAAGGCCCCAGTTGTGGATAAACTAAAATGAATAATGTGATTTTTCATCACTTTTTTTTCCTTTTTTTTCCTCCTCCCACCCCTGATTTTTCATCACTGATCAATGTATAAAAGAACTTCAGGGCTGGGTGTGGTGGCTCACGCCTGTAATCCTAGCACTCTCAGAGGCTGAGGGAGGAGGATCGTTTGAGCTCAGGAGTTCAAGACCAGCCTGAGCACGAGTGAGATCCCCGTCTCTACTAAAAAATAGAAAGAAATTAACCGGACAACTAAAAATATATATAGAAAAAGTTAGCTGGGCATGGTGGCACATGCCTGTAATCTTAGCTACTTGGGAGGCTGAGACAGGAGGATTGCTTGAGCCCAGGAGTTTGAGGTTGCTGTGAGCTAGGCTGACGTCATGGCACTTTAGCCCGGGCAACAGAGTGAGACTCTGTCTCAAAAAAAAAAAAAAAAAAAAAAAAAGAACTTCAGATGTGACTTGTGTTAAAATATGTAAGTCTTATTAAAGTAATGTAAATAATTGTACATATTTATATATTCTGTTTCATTTATTCTTTAATGATTAGAATTAACATTATAGCAAATCAATAACATATACCCATTGTTATTATTCTGAGGCATAGGACCAATTTCATTTACTAATGTGCTGCTTGGTTTTTGTTTTTATTACTTTCAGGTGACCAAGCACGTACTTTTTTCCTACAATCAGGTCTGCCGGCTCCTGTTTTAGCTGAAATATGGTAAAATGTATTATTTTGTAGATGAACTTAAATTTCTGATAGTCTGTTTTTTTTATAATATAGTGTTAACATAAAATTGTTTTTAGCTATACTTTATTATTATTAGGTAAGAATATTTCTTCAGTTTTTTTAAAAATAAATTTTGTTGAGCAAATGATTGAAAATAATTTGGGGTTAGTTCCATACAACAAATATCTGATTTCTTTAGAATTTCTAAGGAAAGAAGATGTATACATATCATGAAGAAACATTTCTTTATAATTTGGCAAAATCCCAAAATCTTTTCTGTTACTTTTATTCTATTTCTGTTTCATTTATTCAGTCATCTATAAGCCCCAAATTAGCCCTTCCTCCCCAGCTCCTATTTTAAAGAAATTATTCTCTCTAATATCTGTTTTTTTAATAAAATATATATTGGTTTATAAAATACATATAATACGTAACAACTCCTACCCAGTCTGCCTTTCCACTTGGAATATTCTCAAGCCTGGCAGAGTGCAAGTCACCTAAGTATTTGAACAAATGAATAAATTAAAAATTTATTAAATCAGTTAAATTTAGAAGTATTATGCTTTTGAATTTTTTTTCTGCCCACATTGGTGGAATTCATCCCAAAAGTCTCTGTATTCTGTATAGAAAGGCAGTGTTTTATTGACTGCTATCTCTGGTCATTATTTCTTAATATTCAGGTTTTAGTTTTTTCTTATTTATATATATATTTTTTTAAATCTATTTTTTAATTATTTTTTTATTTCAGTTTATTATGGGGGTACAAAAGTTCAGGTTTTATATATTGCCCATGCCCCCCCCCCAAGTCTGAGCTTTAAGCGTGTCCATTCCCCAGACAGTGCACATCGCACTCATCATGTAGGTATACACCCATCCCCATCCCCCCCCCCCCCCCCCCCCCCCCCGTCCGATACCCAATTGGTGTTATTCCCAAATGTGCACTTAGTTGATGATCAGGGAAACCAATTTGCTGGTGAGTACATGTTCAACATCTCTAATCATCAGGGAAATGCAAATCAAAACCACAATGAGATATCACTTAACTCCAGTGAGAATGGCCTTTATCAAAAAGTCCCAAAACAATACATGTTGGCGTGGATGCGGAGATATAGGAACACTCATACACTGCTGGTGGGACTGCAAACTAGTGCAACGCCTGTGGAAAGCAATATGGAGATACCTTAAACAGATTCAAGTAGACCTACATTCGATCCAGCAATCCCATTATTGGGCATCTACCCAGAAGAACAAAAGTCATTCTATAAAAAAGACACCTGCACCCAAGTGTTTATAGCAGCACAATTCACAATTGCAAAGATGTGGAAACAACCCAAATGCCCATCAATTCATGAATGGATTAGTAAAATGTGGTATATGTATACCATGGAGTATTACTCAGCTATAAGAAATAACGGTGATATGGCATCTCTTTTGTTCTCCTGGAGAGAGTTGGGACCCATTCTATTAAGTGAAGTATCCCAAAAATGGAAAAATATATATATTTTTAAATTAAGTGATGATCTATATGTGAATGCTAAGTCATTGTTTTTGTTTTATCAACACCAAAAGTAATGGTAGTTTTCCCACCACCACCCTACATACCAATTTACCCACCTCATGCTCCTTTTAGGGCTTTGTCAGACTTGAACAAGGATGGCAAGATGGATCAGCAGGAATTCTCCATAGCTATGAAACTCATCAAACTAAAGCTTCAAGGCCAGCAGTTGCCCATGGTTCTTCCTCCTATTATGAAACAACCTCCCATGTTCTCTCCATTAATTTCTGCTCGTTTTGGTATGTACTTATTAATTTAATTACCTGTATTTGATAGTTAAACTTGATTCCTAGACATACTATTTGGGCATTAGAAAGGGAGTTGTTAGCACAAAATGACAATCCTTAGACTCCAAATTAATTTTCATGTCTGAGATAAGAAATATTAAATTCACTGTCATAGGGTGTCCATGTGTTCCAGTTTTCTAGAGACAGTTCTGGATTATGCCTGTTGTCCAGGTCTAGTTAGTGTCCCCTTTCACAACTCCCAGTATAGTGATAAATTATGTGGTACCCTAGGAATAGCTGATCCTAAATACTGTTCTTAATTAGTTTCTTTTAGGTGTATAAGCAACATAGAAAAACTTTGAGCAATTTTAAACTCCTCTGAAATGGTTTAATTTGGGAGGTAATTTAAAATTATATGTAAGTAGAAATTTCTTTAATTTAAAGGTTAGTTAGCTAGCCAGATTTAGGGCTGAAAGTTGCAGACTTTAGTCTAATTGATTTATATGTTCATCAGAGATAACCAGTTGGTATTAATTTTGATTAGCCTGTTTCTTATTAATTATATATGAAAAACACTCATTTTGAATGGGACATTCAGTTAGGTATCTGTATGTATCTGAAATATGTTCCTTCACTCCAGATGTTAGATATTAAAACACAGAATTCTAGAGCCAGGCTCTAATATGTCCCTGTAGTCCCAGCTAATAGGCTGAGGTAGGAGGATCACTTGGGGCCAGGAATTCCAGGCTGATGTGCACTATGATCATACCTGTGAATAGCTACTGCACTCCAGCTTGGTGAGACCCCCATTTCAAAAACAAACAAAACCCACAAAATTCTTTCACTATTGCAGTGAGGTCTAGAGATAAATACCAAATCAATGTGTGACCATATTTATATATTGTACTTATTATTCTACAGTTAGCAAATGAATAAAAATAATCACTTTGCTTCTTTTAAAGACTTGTCCTTGAATTCATAGGTGTATTACTTATAAGAAAAGTAAAATATGTGGCACACTTTCTTGGAAATAATGCAGATGCATAAATGGATCTCCAGAGTATCTACTAATTAGAACCTTATTTTTTGTTTATTTGTGGAATGCGTGTGTGTGTGTGTGTGTGTGTATTAGTCAAGTAACTTAGCAGCACTGTATTTGTTATCCTTACACAAAAAAATCTAATTTAGTCAGGTAATACATTCTTTCTTTGAGGTTACTAATATTTAATTTGTAAAGGCTGCTTAGTTTTATTCATGGTGAGAGAAGAGAATCTTTAACTTCTTGGTAGGTATTTTCTTAGTTTATACAGAATATTAATATTAAAAGCAGCAGCTTACCTCCTTCACTGCTGAGTCAAAGCTGCTTTTGTGAGGTTTTAAAGGATTATTTGCTCATGGTATTTCTATAAACATGGAGTCTGCTCACTTTACTGTAAACTTGTTTTTTGGCATGTGTTTTATAATTGATTTACTAGCATTGTAAAAATGTGTTCTTTTTTGTCTTTAGGAATGGGAAGCATGCCCAATCTGTCCATTCCTCAGTCATTGCCTCCAGTTGCACCTATAGCAACACCCTTGTCCTCTGCGACTTCAGGGACCAGCCTTCCTCCCTTAATGATGCCCGCTCCCCTAGTGCCTTCTGTTAGCACATCATCATTACCAAATGGAACTGCCAGTCTCATTCAGCCTTTATCCATTCCTTATTCTTCTTCAAGTAAGCACTTTGTTTCTAATGAGTCAGTGTTTTATGTGAAGAAACTGTTATATTTATGTCTGAATAGATACAGATTTCCTTCATCTTTGTGATATTACTTAGTGTGAGCCTTTTCCTTTTTCTTTTTCTTTTCTTTTTTTTTTTTTTAGCATTGCCTCATACATCATCTTACAGTCTGATGATGGGAGGATTTGGAGGTGCTAGTATACAGAAGGCCCAGTCTCTGATTGATTTAGGATCTAGCAGGTATGAATACTTAACACATAACTTTTCATGCTTTCAATAAGAAGTCTTTATTTAACAAATGACTTTTTTTTAAGCTCTGAACTTATCCAGGTTTTACTTTGTAATAGCTAAATCTAAGTACTTAACATAAATTTACTACTTAAAGCTCACATAAATAAATGTTTTATTTTTAGAATTATAAGATGTGGTATTTTACTTTTCAAAAAAATATTTCATGTAAACTAAAAATATTCTGCTGTATTTAGGTCAGTTTTTTTTGTCTAAAGCTTTGTACTTTTCCTTTTAAAAATGTATGTATTTCCCAGAATGTCTCATCATCATTGTACAAAGTTAATTTCTTTCTTGAGCAAATTCTGTTAATTGGATATCTTGTAAACTTTAGAAAGCACAAAAGCATCGATGTTCCTTCATCACTGTTCATATAAATCACTATTATATTCTTCAGAGCAGTGTACAAAGAGCATTAGCTTTGACCCAGAAGAACATTTGTATCCCAGCTTAAACACTCACTGATTTTGTGACCTTGATTTTTCTTAAAGCCATAGTTTACCCATCTGAAAGATGGGGACAGTAGTATCTTTTAAGTTTGTTGGAAGGATTAGAAACAATATTTTCAAAGGCAATACAATACAGGACTGGCACATCGTAGGTTCTTGATATACAGTGGTCCCATGGAGTTCTATACTTAATATGGTATTTATTTTACTAAGAATAATGACAATTGCTTAAATTTAAATATTTAAAAAATATAAAATGAAAAAACAATTACTATTATATAAGGTATGATTCTTAATGTCTTTTTCTTATAAAGCTTAAATGTATCTTATTTAATGACATAACAATTTTAAATAAATTTTTTTATAGCTCAACTTCCTCGACTGCTTCACTCTCAGGGAACTCACCCAAAACTGGGACCTCAGAGTGGGCGGTTCCTCAGCCTTCAAGATTAAAATATCGGCAAAAATTTAATAGTCTTGACAAAAGCATGAGTGGATACCTCTCAGGTAAGCGGCGTACAGTACATAAGAATGTGAGAGAGTTAAAGTCTTTTATATGAATGACCACTGAAGAACTTTTATTTGAATTTGGACTTTGTTGCTCATCTGATATTTTAACATACAAAAAATTTAGCAAGCATTCGATTAATACAAATACTATAAGTTGTGAAAGGATTCAAAGATAGATTCAACTTGATTACTTTCTTCAAAGTTCTTACAGTCAAGTTTGGCACATAGTTATACACTCAACTTTTTGGGAAAAGCCCTGTCCCTTGAGAAGATCAAATCTTATCCCCTAAGCTTTGCAGTGAGTGGAGAACCTCAAGTCACATGGGAGAGTGTGTGGAATTTAGCCTCAGTTTGCTTTGCCTGAGAATCCTCTTCTGCATTGGGCCTTTTCTCTGCTTGCCCTTACTAAAATGCCAGTGAGCACTGCTCACTGTTTAATGCTGTAACCCAAATGTAGCTGTAAGACTTGACTAGATCCCTGTAGAACATTGGAGTCCAGGCTAGAATGTTATTTAGACTTTACTAATTGAGGATAGGGGCTATAAACAGGGAAACAGGGAAATAGAGTTCCCACCTTTTAGCTTTCCCATTTCCTCTTCACTCAGCAAGAAATTATGATTTAGAACAGAGTAAAAAAAAGTGTTTAAAAATAATATAGTTTTATTCTGCTAGGGAACATAGAATGGGAGATACTAACACCAAAGAGGTAAGATAAAATATCTTATAGGAAGAAAGTATTTAAGCTCCATCATGCAAGAAATTGGACAGATTTGGACACACAGAGATTGAAGATGAGGGCATTTGAAAGGTGACAAATGAAAAAAGTACATAGCATATTTGGAGAATGAATAATAGTGTATGAAATAGGAATCTAGGGTCTATAGCCGTGGGGTAAAGAAGCAATAAGGCTTTGGAATTGACTGGACAAGCAAAAATATACAATATTTTCTTTAAAGATATATACCTGTGTGTTAAAAAACCTTTCTGAAAGCAGAGGAATTATGCACACAAAATTCAGGATGGTGCTTGCCTCTTGTAGGGGAGACGTTAAGATAAAGTCAGGGAACACAGATAGTTTCAAGGCAATCAGTAATGATCTAGTTTTTAAAAAAAAAAAAAATTTAAATATTTTTTTTTAAGAGACAGGGTCTTGCTCTTCACCCCGGGCTGGAGTGCAGTGTTGTGACCGTAGCTCACTGCAGCCTCAAACTCCTGGGTTCAAGTGATCCTCCTGTCTCAGCCTTCTAACTAGCTAGGACTACAGCGCATGCCACCATGACAAGCTAATTTTTAAAATTTTTTTGTAGAGATAGGGTTTCGCTCTGTTGGTCTTAAATTCCTGGCCTCAAGCGATCCTCCCACCTTGGCCTCCTAAAGTGCTGGAATTACAGGCATGAGCCACTGCACCTGGCCTGATCTATTTCTTAAGATGAGTGGTAGGTTCAAGGGTGACTGTTTTATTATTATACTTCATAACTTAAATATACACTTCAAATTTTTACATGTATCTAATATTACATAGCTAAGATTTTCCATAATTTTATCATGTAATGGAAAACAAGGCATATTGTATGTTTGAGTCACACTTTTTTTTTTAATATTTTAATGTCTCTGAAATTGGGATGTGTGCTACCATCAGTGGTAGCACTTTGTTATAGTTTTATTAGCAGTGTTTTTTCTTTCTTAGTGGTACATAAAATAATAATGTGTCTTATAAGTGATAGAATCTTAGATTTTGTGAAATATGGTATTGAAACATATTTGAGATTAATGTAAAGTTGTAATTCATATTGTTTGAAAAAATGAACTTCTTTGGATCCTATGTTTGGCATTAAAAAACTTTCTTGAGTGCTGTGGCACAAGCCTCTAGTCCCAGCTTCTTGGAAGGCTGAGATGGGAGGATCACTTGAGTTCAGGAGTTAAGAGTCCAGCCCAGACAACATAGGGAGACCCCATCACTTTAAAAAAAAGTTCTTTTTTCAATTTAACAAAAGTGAATTAAAACGTGTATAAAAGTGTTCACAGCCTAAATGTCCATCAACAGGAGAATGGATAAATAAATTATGGTATGTTTATATAAAAGAATATTGAAAGCAATAAAAATGAAAGAACTGCTGATACATACAGCAACATGGATGAATTTCACAGATATTATACTGAATGAAAGAACCCTAGCACAAATTAATAGTGATAGAAATCAGAATAGTGTAGTTACTCTATTGGGAAGAGGCCACGTGCAAACCTTCTGAGGAGCTGGCAACATTTCTGTATCTTGATATGGGTGTTGGGTGCCTGTGTGCACACCTGTGTAAAAGTTCTTAGGCAGAACACTTAGGATTAGTATACTTCATGTATGTACTGTAAACATAACAATGTAAACAGAGGTGATTTTGTTTTGGGGTATGAAGGGCGTTGAATGAGAACCAGTTGTGAGCAAATGGCAAAGGATTCCTAATGTTACTTTACCTGTATGTGCCACACTGTTTGAAGGTTGTGTATTGTGTTGTTTTCAGAGAATGTTGTTATTCTGAGACCTACAAGGGTAAAGCTATATATCGGTAGGTAAGGGCAAAGAGTAGTTATTGCTAATGCCCTGAAACTGAGCATGAACCCCAAATATATGAACATGGGGCTGAACTGGACTTACATGTTTATGCTTTGTTCAGTGAATGTAGCATTTGGTGGTCTATTTTTTTTTTTTGTTCCTCCTCTTCCCCCTAAACCCATAATCTTTTATTTATTTCGATTAGTTCATTGACTCAGGTATTTCCCAAGTCACATATCTTCTGGGCACTCTTCTTAAGCACTGGAATACAGAGAGGAAGAAGATATGCTTCATACCATTGAAGAGCCCATAGTATATAGTTCACATAATCACAGTATTGGATTAGTTGTTTAAAAGTGCTGTGATTAATATAGATGAGAAAGTGACTAACTCTGAGGATACAAGAGAGAAGGTTTCACAGGAGATAACATTTGAGCTGGATCTTAGAGGATAAATAAACTGCCAGGTAGAGAATGGGGGCACTGGCATTCTAGGCAGAGGATACTGGGTATCCAAAGGTTTGGCAGACTAAGAATGTACATGTTCAAATGAGCTTTTCTTAGTACAGTAGTCTGCTGGCTCTCAGTGGCACTTTGTATTATTAATATTTTGCCTGCACACATGTAAAGCCCTCCACCAGTATGCTTTAACCATTAATATTCTTTCTTTCTCCTGTTGCCTAATGCCGAGGGATCGTCTTTTCACTCATCTTTGTTCAAGAACTGAAATACTAGTTTTAAACCTTTTTTCAGGTTTGAAATAGCCTTTCATTTCTCTTTATCAGAAGAATCCTCCTTTTAATACAAAGACCTTTTCAAATCTCACTTCCTGTGTAAAATCATTGGTAGGGTGAGGCTATGAGATATTTCCAGTATTTTTCTTTATGTGATTTCTATTAAATGGCCAGATAAAAAAAATAAAATGAAAAGGGTTTAAAAGTTATGTAATATAGGCCGGGCGCGGTGGCTCACGCCTGTAATCCTAGCCCTCTGGGAGGCCGAGGCGGGTGGATCGCTCGAGATCAGGAGTTCGAGACCAGCCTGAGCGAGACCCCGTCTCTACTAAAAATAGAAATAAAAATTATCTGGACAACTAAAATATATATATAGAAAAAATTAGCCGGGCATGGTGGCGCATGCCTGTAGTGCCAGCTACTCGGGAGGCTGAGGCAGTAGGATTGCTTAAGCCCAGGAGTTTGAGATTGCTGTGAGCTAGGCTGACGCCACGGCACTCACTCTAGCCCGGGAAACAAAGTGAGATTTTGTCTCCAAAAAAAAAAAAGTTATGTAATATAAGCATTCAACTGCATGGTTGCTCATACTGTTGCTGAGGAAAAGGTAGCAGATGTAATTTCTTGCATGCAGAGTTGTGTTTGAATGGGCCTTGGCTCAGGCTGAACCCAGAGTAGGGGCTGACCCTTCTGATACCCACGGCTCAGTCACCTAGGAGTGGGAGGTGTGGCACCTGATGGGAGTGCAAGAAGGCCTGAGAGTTTGTCCTCTAATACTCTGTATGCCTGTTGTCTCCTTCCTGTGTCAGCCACTCATGTGTTCTATTATCTTGCTGAAAAGACATGGGGGAGCACTTGATTTCACTAATTCTAAAGTTTAAATTCTTTGGGGCAGGGATTAGTTTAATTACTACTGAATGTCAGTACCTAACATGTGGTAAAAAATGTTTTAATGTTAAAACAGGATAACAACAATGTTATTTTATAGGTATAGCTATTTAGGTTTGCATGACTTTAAAGAGGCTAAATAATTTTTCTTTATGGTTTTCCCCACTCAATTAGGTTTTCAAGCTAGAAACGCCCTTCTTCAGTCAAATCTTTCTCAAACTCAGCTAGCTACTATTTGGTGAGTTTATCCATTAATTATGAATTTTAACTATACATCCTCTATTATATAAGAAAGATACGGTTTCTGGCCGGGCGCAGTGGCTCACGCCTGTAATCCTAGCACTCTGGGAGGCCAAGGCGGGCAGATCGTTTGAGCTCAGGAGTTCGAAACCAGCCTGAGCCAAGAGCGAGACCCCATCTCTACTAAAAAATAGAAAGAAATTAGCTGGACAACTGAAAATACATAGAAAAAATTAGCCGGGCATGGTGGCTCATGCCTGTAGTCCCAGCTACTGGGGAGGCTAAGGCAGAAGGATTGCTTGAGCCCAAGAGTTTGAGGTTGCTGTGAGCTAGGCTGATGCCATGGCATTCTAGCCAGGGTGACAGAGCGGGACTCTGCCTCAAAAAAAATTAAATAAATAAATAAATAAAAAAGATACAGTTTCTGTAAAAGTTTGTGACTCAAAGATACTCCATAAAAATAGCCATTTTGTTAACCTTGAAAGCAAATATAACTGTGTAAAGCATAGTTGTACACACTTAGGCTACACTAAACTTGTAAAAAAAATTTTTCTTTAATAATAAATTAACCTGAGTTTACTGTAACTTTTAAAATTTTTTTTAAAGCTTTTTGACTCTTAGCTTAAAACACATTGTACAGCAGTACAAGGATATTTTCTTTCTTTATATCCTTATTCTATATTTTTTCTATTTTTAAAATTTATTATTTTTTTACTTCTTAAACTTTTTGTTTAAAACTAAGACACAAACATACACATTAGCCTAGGCCTGCACAGGGTCAAGATCATCAGTATCACTGTGTTCCACCTCCACATCTTGCCCCACAAGAAGGTTTTCAGGGGCATTAACATGCGTGGAGCTGTCGTGTGCTATGATAATAATGCCTTCTTCTACAATACCTCCTAGAGGACCCACCTGAAGCTGTTTTACAGTTAACTTTTTTTTCATAAGTAGAAGGAGTATACACTCTAACAATAAAAAGTATAATATAGTAAATCCATAAACCAGCAACATAGCTATTCATTTTTATTGTCAAGTATTATGTACTGCACATAATTGTATGTGCTATACTTTTACACAATTGGCAGTGTAGTAGATTTGTATACACCAGCATCACCACAAACATAAAAATAATGTTTTGTGTTATGACAGCTACCATGGCACTAGACAATAGGAATTTTTTAGCTCCGTTATAATCTTATGGGACCACCATCATATATGTGGTCCACTGAAACATCATTATGTGGTGTATGACTGTATTTTGTAAGTAAAACTTTTGTGTGCTTTCACCTAATGCCTTCTATAGAGGATCGGAGAATATCTCATTTTTAATATATAGATAAATGTGATTTGATAGATGAATTAACCATGAAATAAGATAAGCCACTTTCTCAGAAGGGATATTTTCCTTTCTTTTTCAAAGTTTCTTCCCTCTCTTTTGTGTTATAAAAATTAAGGGTAAAAATTAACTCACTATTAAATTTAAATATGTATACATTTACATTTCACCAAAATAAGTTTATCCAACAGTTTTAGCATCATTTTTCTTCTTTTAAAAATAAGAAATTGGGCTGGTTGTAGTGGCTCACGCATGTAATCCTAGTACTCTGGGAGGCCGAGGTGGGAGGATCACTTGAGGTCGGGAGTTTGAGACCAGCCTGAGCGAGAGCGAGACTCCATCTCTGCTAAAAGTAGAAAAATTAGCCGGGTGTCATGGCACACGCCTGTAGTCCCAGCTACTTGGGAGGCTGAAGCAGGAGGATCGCTTGAGCCCAGGAGTTTGAGGTTGCGATGAGCTAGGCTGACGCCACTGCCCTCTAGCCTGGGTAACAGAGTGAGAGTCTGTCTCCTAAAAAAAAAAAAAAAAATTAAGAAAATAAGAAATTGAACTCTTCAGACAATATTTTACTCTTTCTAAGTTGTGAATTTTAACATTTTCTTTAGGACTCTGGCTGACATTGATGGTGATGGACAGCTAAAAGCAGAAGAGTTTATCCTTGCAATGCACCTCACTGACATGGCCAAAGCTGGACAGCCATTACCGCTGACTTTACCTCCTGAACTTGTCCCTCCATCTTTTAGGTGAGTGCCTCTGGGGGTGAAGAGTTGTGGTTTTGATAGCTTGGCAGATATGATTTTCCTTTAGGATTTACTGAGGCCTGTGCTCTAGTTTAGAAGTGAGTTAAATATTTGTACTGTCATTTGATTTTAGTATTCAATGAGTTACATGAAAGGAATATACTAGAAGTAGGTGTATTTTCACCATGTTATGATTAAGGAAACTTATGACTAAAGAGATTAAGAAAAATTTGCCCAAGAATAACAATTAGCAGAACCATGATTTGAATCCATTTCTGGCTTGAATATTCATATACTGTTGTATATTGTAACTGCAGACCATACTTTGTTTTAAATATCTTTAATACCATATTCTCACTATTAAATTACTTTAATCATTGCTAGTCTGCATTTTAGACTGAAAATTTTCATACTGTATGATGCTAAATTTGTGTGTTGTATGATGTTTGTTTTAGAGCAGGAAAGCAAATTGATTCCATTAATGGAACTCTGCCTTCATATCAGAAAATGCAAGAAGAGGAACCTCAGAAGAAATTACCAGGTAGCATCAAGTGTCTAAGTTATATCTAAGTCTTCAATTTTGCCTTTGAATGTAACTGAATATTTAGAATTTTTACATTCTTAAGATTTTATATGCTATAGGAAAAAACAGTTTGATGGATGGGATGGGTTTTGACATCAATGATAGTCAAAACGAGAGGAAGAGTATGAAGGAAGAAGAGACAAAGTGTGTATTTGACAGGCTTGTAGACATCCAGGTTGAAGTATTTCTCCTACTTTAGGTGGAATCATTCAAGCAAGATTTGTGATGATATTTTTAGCTTTAAAAAAGTTTAAATATTGGTTGAAAAAGTACATTTGTAGCTGTTTTAACATATTAAAAAATAAATGATATTTATCAAATAAAACAAATGTATAGCTACACAGCTTTGGTTGTCCTTACAGAAAACTCTGAGACAAAAGTTGAAATCAAGTATTTTTATTGGCAAGGATACTAAAATTATTTCTCTCTTGGGTGCATTCAAACTTATAAATTTGGTTTTCTAGAAATGAATATTCTTAGAAGAAAGTAAATATTTTCCTGTTTATGTTTGAGTTAAAATTATCCTTAGGAGAAATATCCAAATAGTAATAGCACTCAAATGATCACAAGACATAAGTATGCTGAAACTAGCTTACAGGTTCTGTAGGCTCTTAATGTGTGAGAATGCTTACAATATACTTTATTTAGTTACTTTTGAGGACAAGCGGAAAGCCAACTATGAGCGAGGGAACATGGAACTGGAGAAGCGACGCCAGGCCTTGATGGAGCAGCAGCAGAGGGAGGCAGAACGCAAAGCCCAGAAAGAAAAGGAAGAGTGGGAACGAAAACAGAGAGAATTACAAGAACAAGAATGGAAGAAACAGCTTGAATTAGAAAAACGCTTGGAGAAACAGAGGGAATTGGAGCGACAGCGAGAGGAAGAAAGGAGAAAAGAGATAGAAAGACGAGAGGTTATTTTTAAGTTGTTTTATTTCCTAAGAAAACCATTAGATTTAATAAGTGACTATTTCATTTGATAAAAAATGCTTATTTTTGAATTTTTATTGTGCCTTTTCCTCTGCATCATTTCATTCTTTCTTATCCTACACAAACCTGAGTCTTCTTTCCCTTGAAGAGAGAAAGAGGGTCCTTGGATATAAGAGATTTTCAGGGCTGATAAGTGGTAGAGAAAGCATCTCTGCAGGGGATATCTCAATCAAAGGAAGATTGACTGCAAAGCAACATGGAGTGAGGAGTGAAGGCTGAGCAAGGCATTAAACAAAAGCAAGCTTAGGATCAAGATTAAGAGTCTAAGGAACTGGAAAGTCAGAAAGATTGGAGCAGGGAGTTGAAAGTCTAGAGAGGAATCAAGAGGATGGTCTTGCACAGATCCTTGGGATAGTGTTGTGTAAGTGGGGTCCCTAGGAGGATTGGCTGCGTTTTAAAGGGCCAGGGATGGAGTATTGCACTGAAATAATGTAAATATAATTTTTTCTTCTTTGATACAAGAACAGAGGTATAATTGTTCCTGTTAACATTTATATTTATGAAGTAATCCTTTTGCTTATTAAGAGGAAAGCGGCTGTAACAAAAGGATGTTCTTGTGAAGAAATCAGAAAGTCTGATGGATGAAGCCACTTTTGTAGAAGTCTTTAGACCCATTGATAAAACTAGATTTGCACAGCTACCTTAGGCACTATAGCCACTAAGTGCTAAATGCTGCCTCATCTTTATTTTTGTCTTCCCACCAGTTTTTGAATGATGCAATTTTTTTTTTTTTTTAAGAGAAGAGGTCTCACTCTGTTGCCCAGCTGGAGTGCAGTGCTATCATAGCTCACTGCAGCCTCCGAATTCCTGGGCTCAAGCAGTCCTCCTCCTTCAGCCTCCTGAATAGTTGAGACTACAAGCATGTATCACCGTGTCTCGCTAATTTTTAAAAACTTTTTTTAGAGACAGGGTCTTGCTGTGTTGTCCAAGCTGGTCTGGAACTCCTGGTCTCAAATGATGCTCCCACCTCAGCCTCCTGAGTCACTGTTATTACAGATGTGAACCATCATGTCTGGCATTGATGTAAAAATTTTAATGTAAAAATTAACTTTAATTCATTATTTGCAGGCAGCAAAACAGGAACTTGAACGCCAACGTCGCTTAGAATGGGAAAGAATTCGTCGTCAGGAACTTCTCAATCAAAAGAATAGAGAACAAGAAGAAATTGTCAGGTTAAATTCTAAAAAGAAGAGTCTTCATCTTGAGTTGGAAGCACTGGTATGGCTAAAATTTAAGTGAAATTTATCTGAATGATGCTAAAGTTACCTGTTGAAAATGTAGTTGTCTTTTTAAATCACATGAATAAGTTATGTTTTAATATTAGATTGTCATATTTTCATATATGCCTTTAATGGGCTGGACAAAAGGGTTTACTGAAAAAAGGATAGTCTCAAAATTCTGAGAATTATGTTGCAGTCTCAGTTCACATGCTAATGAACAATGTACTCTTGGGCAAGACGTTTCCCTTCTTTATGCCTTACTTTGCCCATGTATAAAATAAAGGGTTGTGCTAGTTCAAGTAGTTTTCAGTTTTCAAGTTGATCTCAAGAAGATGCTCTGCAGAGAGGACTAACAAGGGCAGGAGACTCAAAGCCTGAGCAGCAGAGCGGTGTTATTCTCTCCCCGACTCTTCCCACACTTCACAACAGAGAAACTCCACATTCATCTGCTTTATTTTTATTGGGGTTTTATTTTAGATTTGCTTGGAAAAGAAGAATTCTGTTAAAAAGAAAACATATTTAAAACTGTCGACCTACATGATCTCTTACAATTACTTCCAGTTCTACAGGACTATAGTTCTTAGCCAGTATTGGCCATTGTACTTACCTGTTTTTATATATCAGCTAGTAGAAGGTCAAGTTGTTAAAAGACTTTATTTGCAATGCAAAATGAGACGATATGAAAGGTCTGGTACTATTCTACCTTAGAATCCCATAAGGCTGACCTGATAGTATGGCAAGGTTTTGCAAAAATGAGTGTCTAGCCATGTGGTAGAGCCAAATTTAGATCTTATAGGTTGGTCTGAGTGCAGTGGTGTTTACAATTAATTGATCACAACCGATTACAGATTCCTTTGTTCCTTCTCCACTCCCTCTGCTTCACTTGACCAGCCTTAAAAAAAAATTTAAAGTAAAAAAAGATCTTGTATAACTGTACTCTTAACATTTTACTTGGTTGATGATTTGATTTACATTAAAAATTGATTTTTTAAAATAAAATTAGCCTAATATTATATCTTTAGTCAGAAAGGTACTATTTTATGCCTTCAAGTGGATAGATATACACCACAGTTATTAATCATGCCATAGTGCTGCAAAATAGGCCTAAAAGCCTTTAACTTCTCTGTGCTACTTGGCTATCTGTCTGAACCACCATCTTGACTGTATGTAATAAGAGGAGACCTTAAGATTGATTGTTTTTCCCTCAGGAACTGGGGCAACACACCAAGCACAGTAACATAGGGTAATGTGCAGAGTTTGGAAAGGTCTAGAGCCTATACCTATGTATGTCGAATATAATAATGTGAGCTTCAGGATGGACACAGCTTGTTCCTTTTAGCATATATTTTCAAATATGAAACATACTCTTTAGTAAAACTTTTATTATCAGCGATTTTTACCCAGGGATCTCATTTCTCCTCACCCTACTGCATTAGTTTGCAAGGGCTACTGTAACAAAATATGACAGACTAGGTGGCTTATACAACAGAAATTTATTATCTCACAGTCCTGGAGGCTAGAAGTCCAAGATCAAGATGCCACAGGTTTGGTTTCTTGTGTGGTCTCTCTCCATGGCTTGCAGATGGCCACCTACCCTTCTCGAGCCCCATTAAAAATGTCTGTTTTCTGGGTTTTTTTCTTCCTTGGAAGAAGAAGAGGAAGAAAGGGTACTTCTTGCTTACAAAAAGGAGTATTAGTATAGAAGAGAATTGTTGCCAAAAAGGTCCTCCTGGACACTATTTAATTAGAAGAAATTAGATGGCAATATTGAAGGTAGAAGCTCAGGGAAGGTAATGCTAAACTCACATGCAAACATTTATTCTTCATTATTTTGAGATTGTCTCTGATATTAATATTAAAAATTAATGCCTAAATGCTGAATTCAGAAAAAAATTCAGTATGTTATGTTTTTGCCTTCTCATCTTAACATATGGGCTCTTGCATTCTCAGAATGATGTGTTTCCTGCTAATATCTTGAGTTAACAGATACAACTCTAAATCATATTCCACTTGGTTTTATTCTTTCTTTCTTTATTTATTTTTTTTTTGAGACAAGGTCTCACTCTGTTGCCCAGGCTAGAGTGCCGTGGCATCAGCCTAGATCACAGCAACCTCAGACTCCTGAGCTTAAGCAGTCCTTCTGCCTCAGCCTCCCGAGTAGCTGGGACTACAGGCATGTGCCACCATGCCTGGCTAATTTTTTCTATATATTTTTAGTTGTCCAGCTAATTTCTTTCTATTTTTTTAGTAGAGATGGGGTCTCGCTCTTGCTCAGGCTGGTCTTGAACTCCTGAGCTCAAATGATCCTCCCGCCTCGGCCTTCCAGAGTGCTAGGATTATAGGCGTGAGCCACTGCGCCCGGCCTCCACTTGGTTTTAGACATTTATTTTAGACTGAGTATGAATGATAAATGACATTTAAAAATTTAGCTAAATAAAAATATTATGCTCCTGGTAAACATTTCCAGTAGCATTTTATGTTGCCATATATTTATATGATCTTCCTATAGAATGGCAAACAGCAGCAGATCTCAGGCAGACTTCAAGATGTCCGACTGAGAAAGCAAACTCAAAAGACTGAGCTGGAAGTTCTGGATAAGCAATGTGACCTGGAAATTATGGAAATCAAGCAACTTCAACAGGAACTTCAGGTAAGTCTTTTGCTGCTAAATTGTCTTCAAAGATGTGTGGTTATTAACAGTTTCACTTTTGGGGTCATGAACCCCTTTGAGTACCTGATAGACGTGTGATCTAAATACACACAATCTTGTATATAATATCAGGAAGCCATAGACCTCTTAAAACTCTGTTAGGCATTTGGTTAAGTTCTGCTTAATATTTTTACATAAATGGACATTTATCATTTTGAGTTTTAACTCTTTAATAAAAAATATGTTTATATATTTGTTTTAGTTAATTCCTTCTGTTATAACAAAATACCTTAGGTTGGGTAATTTATAAGCAACAGAATTTATTGCTAACATTTCTGGAGACTGGGAAGTCCAAGATCAAGGTGCCAGCAGATTCAGTTTCTGGTTGAGGGCTTGTTCTTTGCTTCAGAAATGGCACCTTCTTGCTGCATCTTCCTGTGGCAGAAAGGGCAAGGCAGCTCTCTTCAACCTCTTTTAAAGGTCAATAATTCCATTCATGAGGGCAAATCCCTCATGATTTAATCACGTCCTAAAGCCCTACCTCTTAATAACATTGGTGGTTAGGTTCCAACATATGAATTTTGAGGCAACACCAACATTCAGGCCATAAAATACATTAAAATAAAGTTATTACTACTAATTTTAGGAAATATTAACTTAAAGTTATTCTTTTCAGAATTGTGGTGAAAATGTTGACTATGTCCCTCAGGGACCTGGTAATTCTCTTCTATATTTCTGCAGTAGAGTCTGGCTCAATTATTATTGTTTGTAGAATAGGAGCTCTGGAAGCATCATGCATCTCTAGAATCTTCCTATCCATTTTCTCTTATGGTACAGACTGGCAGTTAATCAGTCTTTTCACTTTGTCACAACAGATGATAGACTAAAGCCAAAAACATTTCCTGTCTAATTTAAACTTGCTTCCCTAGTTATCCCTGAGTTTTTAGTTCCTCTTTGATATGCACATATTCATCCTGGAGTATCATGGCCTGCTTATACACACCTTCTAGTGCAGGTACCTGTTAGCCTTTGCCCACTGTCATTCACCAGTACACTGAAAATTGTCAGCTTCTAGACATACCCCATTTACAAAGGCTTTCTTCACTGCTTTTTAATTTCAGCCAGTCATTTGAAATAGATTTATGTTTCAATATTTGTTTTTGAAATCGTGCATAATCCCATCCTAGTTGATTTATACATTGTAAGCGGTTTACAGCTACATATTATTTCCATACTAAGTTTTAAAAGTGATTAAATCCTGTTTTAAAGTTTTAAAAAAATTCTTGGACAGTATTACAGAATTTTAATCAGGCACTATTTTTTTTTCTCATTGTAAGGAATATCAAAATAAGCTTATCTATCTGGTACCTGAGAAGCAATTATTAAATGAAAGAATTAAAAACATGCAGCTCAATAACACACCTGGTAAGTCTGTAAGGTTTATTTTGTCTCTTATGTTCTTTTCTGAATGACTGTATGTATTCTGTTACTTCTTAAAAATAGTATTATTCTAAGTAACATTTTTGTACCTGTAAGTTAAAAATTTCAAACTAATGTGAAAAATATCCCAGATGATAGAGCATTTTTAGTGATAAAAAGTAAATAAAAATAAAATAAGTAATAATTGTAGTATGCCTTCTATAAATCTTGATATTTTTATTTATATAATTCAAATAATCAAATGTTAGACTACAATTAAATAAGATCTAAATTTGGCTCTAACACAAGACTACATGTTGACAAAACCCTACACTCATTGTAAAGAACTGTTTGGAAGGTGATTTTACTATGAGGCCATGCCCGAGATTTTAGGGTGATAACATACAGCAATGACAAGACTAGATGACAGGATGGTGTGCCCCTCCCAGGCCCTTTATATCATCTAACTCTGTGATTTATACAAGGAATTTTACCAGCTTGGTTCTATGACATCTATGGAACAAAATATTCCAAAATAATTTATGGGATTGTAACACTTTTTGGGGTTCAGGTCCCAATAAGAAAACTAAAAAAAAATCTCTATATTGAATACCATGCCAGTAACAACATAGCAGAAAAAAGGTTTATTTAAAGAAAAGTAAATCTGCAAATATTATGTTAGAATTAGCTAATTAAAGTATCCTAATTGTCACCTATTGAGTATCTGTCAGTCTTTCCATGCCAGGGCTCTTTATTACACTTTTGGCCATTTAGGAGGTCTAGTAAATAGTGTCCTTCTTTGCCCAAATTCTGAACAAATTGAGAAATAAGGCAAAGGAGCAAGACAGATGAGAGACCAAAATACCACCTCATTATTGATAAAGCTGATATTAAACAGCATAGTTTGTCTGAGAGTGGTATAGCTGCACCTATAAAACACTGGATGCGTGAAAAAATTAGCATGTAGGTTTCCTGTGGGCATTTTAGTCTCCACAAAGCAAGGGGTAGAAAGGTTCTAAGCTGTGCAGGCCTAAGTCCTTATCTGACCTCACCAGTTAGTGAAAGGGTGGAAAGAAGCTGGGATTATTAGGCTAATGGGCCCTTCATATGAAAGAAATATCAGAAATAAAGAAGTTCTCCCTTGTGAACTATTCTTACTGTGTCTACTGCCTTCCATTGATGTGGTCTGTCCATGTCTCTGCTCAGTCTGTCTTGTACCTGATTCTTTCTTTTCAAAGTGTATTAACCTCCACTCCACCACTGTGGAGGCATTCCAGAGGGAGAATGAGCCATCTCTCCTGATATGTGCAGTGGCATTATCACTGTCATCACTGATGTTGTTGTTGCTATTTAAATTGTAAATGGAATGCAGAATATGTCTTATTGGGGACCCAGTAGAGCTACTCTTTCTATGTGGAATGTGATCCAGTTGAGCTGTTATTTAATTTATTTATTTAGCCATAGTCCAATTCAAAATAGGAAGCTTTTGTTTGGGATTTGAAAAGTACCCTGTATCCCTTAGATTGCTCTCTCCCTAACAATTACCATTTAATATTACCAACCATGTGCCAAGCACAATGCTAGGAAGTTTTCGTGTATTATGTTCTTTAATCTTTACAACAACCCCATGATATAGTTGTTATTCCCATTGTTCAGCTCAGGAAAACTGAGGCTCAGAGACATAAGTAGTTACCCAAGATGGTATAATGGTAGTATTCAAATTCATGTCCATCTGACTCTAAAGTCCACCGTACTACCATGTTTCTTTATCTTCCAGTTTCCCAACACAGTGCTCTTATATATAATTGAATGTGGTATTAAAACATGCATTATTAGTGATGTTCATTGTTATGAAGAAAGAAGAAATATACAAATATAAAACTTTACTGATAGACTTAAAAGATTTCTGAATAAACGGAGACATTTTACATATCTGAATGAACTAGCTTAATACTGTACTATATGCATCAATACTTTGTTAGCTATCTCCTAATTCATCCACGTATTCAGTTCTTTTCAGGTTTCCTTAAATGAAACTTGGCAAGATAATTGACAAATTCACCTAGAAAAGAAAATGTACAAGATTAGGCAAGCCTTGAAAAAGAAAAGCTTTGGTAGAAGGAGGAGACTAGCCCTGTCAGACATCAAAACATAAGACATGAAAATTATAGTACCTAAAATAATGTGTTAATGATCAGAAACAGAAAAACAGAACAATGGAACTGAAGAGGGAGTCTAGAAAAAGGCCTATGTATATATCGCAATTTAGGATAACGTAAAGTTGGCTTTTAACATCAGTGGGCTAAGGATGGCCTTTCAATAAGTGATTCATTTGATTATCTGAAAGGGGTGCAGGGAAGCTCTTTCTCTCTCTCTGTACAGAAATAAATTCTGGTTAAAATAAGAGAGTAGGCCAGGCGTGGTGGCTCACGCCTGTCATCCTAGCACTCAAGGAAGCCAAGGTGGGGGGATTGCCTGAGCTCAGGAGTTTGAGACCAACTTGAGCAAGAATGAGACCCCATCTGTACCAAAAATAGAAAACAAATTAGCTGGGCATGGTGGCACTCAGGAGGCTGAGGCAGGAAGATCGCTTGAGCCTAGGAGTTTGAGGTTGCAGTGAGCTATGATGATGCCACTGCTCTTTACCCGGGGCTACAGAGCAAGACTCTATCTCAAAAAAAAAAAAAAAAAAAAAAAAAAGGATTAAAGATCATTCATAAGGTATGAAGCCATAAAACTCCTAGAAGAAAACATAGGAAAATCCTCCTTTACATTGACCCTAGCAATGATATTTTGGATAGTACATGAAAAGCCTTTGGATATCACACCAAAGGAAACAAAATAAAAATAAGTGGGACAACATCAAACTAAAAAGCTTCTGCACAGCAAACGAAACAGCCAACAAAATAAAAAGGCAAACTATAGAATGGGAGAAGATATTTGTGAACTGTATATCTGATAAGGGGCTAATATTCAGCATATATAAGAAACTCATACAACTCAATACCCAAAAAAACCAAGTAACCCATTATCAATATTAATTAATTTGCTAAGAGAGTAGATTTTAGATGTTCTTACAACAAAAAGAAAAGGCAACTGTGAGATAATGGATATGTTAATTTGCTTGACTGGAGTAATCATTTGACTATAAATATATATATTAAAATAGCATGTCATGTACCTTAAATGTAGATAATAAAAAAACAAAGATGTTGTACGTATTTTTTTACAGAGCAATTCTTTCACCTCCTAGCTTTATAAAGTATTTGCATATGTGCATTAAAATGTGTGTATAAGGATATTTATTGCAGCATTTCTAGGTAATGATGGAAAATTAGAAACAACCTAAATGCCAATCAAAAAGGGAATGGTTACATAAATTATAGAATAGCCATAATATAGACTACCATGAAACAGTTTAAAAGGATGAACTAGATCTATATATCCTGATTGATAAAATGTTATTAAATTTAAAACAAGTCACAGAGCAATGTAAACAATATGATCCTATTATTAAACCCCATGGAAATAAAAATTGAATATTCACATATCTAAATGTAAATGCCTAAAAGGAGAATAGGCTGGGGGTTGAGATGAAGGAGGGCTTTTTAATTTTTTACTCTATATGCTTCATTTTATTTAAATTTTGTACTTGATTTCTATACTTTAAATAACTAATAAAGCTTAAAATATGTATTTAGACAGTAATATTTCTATTTTAATTTATTATAATCTGCATTGTATATTTCCATCTGGTTTCTCCATCTCTGCATGAATATGTCAAAATATATAAAATGAAGCCTGTTCTTATTTCCTAAAACAATGTTACTAAATAATCCAGTTAGTAATATTTATTGAGTCCTTGCTGTAAATATTTCCCTATTCTTGGGAGCACTAAGAAGAAACTACTTTAACAGTAGTTTCTATTAATTATTTACTATGGGCCAGACTCTACTAATGGCTTTATATCCATCACCTCATTTAACGAGGTAGGTGGTATGATGCCCATTGTATAGAGAGAGGAAGAACCTGAGGATCAGATTGGTGAAGTGCCTTACCCAAAGTGGAACTTCACTTCAAGTCCTGGTACTTTGAATGTTGAACCAATGCTTATAATCATTTCCTCTGAGACTCTTCGCAGGATATGATCTGGGAAAAGGAAATAACCACTGAGTTTTATGTTTTCTTCTAATCCACATTATGTGTGTACATCCTTTGTATTTCTCAAGTTACACCAGTTAGACCAGGCAGCAAATGACAATGGTAATGACACAAGAACTGCTACCAAATGTAAACTGTCTTGCGTTTATTTTTCAGATTCAGGAATCAGTTTACTTCATAAAAAATCATTAGAAAAGGAAGAATTATGCCAAAGACTTAAAGAACAGTTAGATGCTCTTGAAAAAGAAACTGCATCGAAGCTGTCAGAAATGGATTCTTTTAACAATCAACTAAAGGTATTTACCTTTGATTATGTTCGTTTTTAGGTAGCTGCCTTCTTATCCTCTTTATTTTGATTTAATAGAATGAATAACCAAAGCTATTATCGTTATATGTATTACATTTTCATAATTTCTTTTATAATTTCAACTATACCAGAATTTCAGGATTATTTTTAATGTTCTCTATAAATGTTATAAACATTGTGCTATGTAACTAAACATAGCATTTGCCACAGTTTCTAGTTTTTGATGACTGTGCTATTTTTATTGACATCTATACATTTCAAGAGTAATCCCTTAGTATTACGGAACCAATCTCAGCCAACATGATCTTAGTCAATATTTTAAAACTGGAAATAAGGAAAATTTAAAATAGTTCAGGTGATGGAGGCTCTTTTAACACACTAAGTTCTTCTTTTGTTTTAGTTACAATGTAATTTAATTAAACTTTTTGACATAATGTAATAATCAGTGAAATCCAAAGCATGATCTGGCACTACAAACTTTGCATGAAAAGTGAGTTTATGATTCATTGTTTGCTGCAGTGGCAAAGCAGGTGTCCAAAACATATACTGTGTGCTTATCATTCTGTTCACTATTAGTTGTATGCTGAAGCCAAACCTATGAAAGAAGATAATAAATCTAAAAACCAGACTAATGGCATGTAATTCAAATTTGGGAATATTCCTTTGCTAACTGAACATAAAGTTTTCAGAGCATAACATGTTTTCTGTAAGAAATAAACCTTTTCATAAAGCTTTTCTTTAAGAAAGCTATCTCTTCATATTGCTTTTATCTTGCTGACTGACTTAGAATAACATTAATGTCAACTATAGAGTAAACAGCATAATAAAGAAAGGATACCGTGGTGGCTTCAGGTAAAGAGGAGAAATTTGAGGTGAATAATGTTAATGATACACTTTACACAGCATATATTCTTTAGAAAAAAAAATTAAAACCAAATCATTTGTGACTGATGGTAAGACAAGCCAGCGAACTTATCTTCCCTATATTATTTCTTTTCAACATCTGTACATAGTTTAATTGGCTTTTTATCTGCCTTATCTTACAGTGTGGGAATATGGATGACTCAGTTCTTCAGTGCCTTTTGTCTCTGCTAAGCTGTCTCAACAACCTCTTCCTCTTACTTAAGGTTATTTTCTAATACCTAGCTTCTTTTCTTTGAGTTACTTTACTGTTTTTTGTTTTAACTAGACTATTCTTTGCCTTTATCTGAGTATCTTTGTTTGAAATAACATATACAATATAGACCTTTTTTCTTTCTGCTTGCTTGAATATCCTTCTGCTGTCTAACTGCCTGTTTGAGTCTAATGCCAGAAATTAGTAAGGTTGCCCACAGTAACTTTTCTCATGAGGAGCCCAAGATACTTAGAAATATTACCTGATTCCCTTACAACATCCCTGTGACTGGGTTAACTGATGGGATGATTACTAATTCAAGTCAAAGGAAAACTAAGAGAATTTGAGGTTAAATCACCCATATCACTAAAAATCATTGTTAAAATAAAACATACTTTCTGAAATCAAGTGCAAGGTTATGTCATGTGTATACCAGGCTGCTTCCTAATACTGATAATAAGAAAAATTTTAAAGAACCTATAATGCAGGGGCAGCTTTAGTTAGGTCTAGTTACCAGGCCTCGTATTTAAATGTACTTTTATTTCAGATAAAAATGTTTAAATTACATGTATAAATAAATAGCTCCCTTTGCCATGTATAGCACACAGTATTTAAAATACTCATTAAATTCCTATGTTAATATAGTTTAAAGAAAGGTGCTTTACATTTACCACTTGCTGACCCTAATAGATTTTGACCGCACATTCTGGTAGGTACTAAAATGGGTGGCAGTAGGACAGTTGCATATGTATTCCACAGTGAAGACAGGAACATAGGTGAGCTCATTTTGTTACCTAAGGAAAGGTAGAGCAAATTGAAAAGATGGCAGCAGCAGGGTTCCCACGTATTAGCTTTATGGTTGTGACATGAATGGCCAGATTATCTGGTTTTAGAACTTTTGTTACAGATTGCACAGAACCTTAAACCTAAATTTCTTCCTCAAGAAATGAGGTTCAATGATGATTTGTGGACTATACTTACTCACATAGGCTGACTCTTTCAGTTAGCATTTGATTCTCCACAGGCCAGCAGATTATTCTTATCCCTTCTTTTACTTTCTTCCTTCTGCTTCCTGCCTGCTAGGCTTTCACTGCTTATTCATACTTTAATCAGAGGCAATTTAGGAAACTAAAGGGTTATGAGATCTATACTGTCAAGAGTGGTCAGGAGACTGACTGCAATGTCACAGAAAGCAAGAAAAGAAGCCTTCTGTAGTCATCATTGTAAAATGATACAGAGTGATCAGTTAACAGAGTATTAAAAAATATTTATTGAATTTGTCAACAAGGAGACCTTTGAAGACCTTGCTAAAAGTGTCATTCAGTGGAGTGATAAAAAGAAGGTGAATTGCAGTGGATCAGGAATGAATGGGAGTTGAGGAGGGGTTAAGTGAGTGTGAACAACTCTTAGGAGAACAGTGAAAAGAGAGCCCGGGGATCAAAGGAAAAACTTATTTTTGGTTTAAGAAAGACTTGAAGGAGACATCTCTAAAGAGAGATGAAAGGGGGGGAGGAAACAGATTGAGATTGAATATATAAAATAATTTAGGGAGCAGAGTCTTTGGGGAAGCAGATTAAGATAGAATGGAGAGCGTAGATGAAAGGATTACATAAAAAGATTACCTCTAGTGTAACATTGGGAAAAGATGGATGTGAATGCAGTTAAATTTGTTGGTGGAAAGTAGAAAGTTGACAGCTTCAAGACTTAAAATCAGAAGCAAATTGGACCATTACAAGGAATCTTCCCAGGTAGTTGAGGCCATGGAATAACTCAATGGAGTCCAGAAGAAAGGGGGTACAGATACAGAAAGTTTTACTGATTTTGGAGATGGAAAAACGAGGCTGATGGCTTAATAAGGCAGTTTTATAGCTGGTAGTGAGGAGAATATATGGAAGATTAGGAAGTTTCAGGAGAGAAGTAGGCATGAAACAGACAAGTCATTGGGGGATGTGGGAAGTATAAACTTAGTAGAGGAAAGCAGTAGGTGTGCTGAGCAATGTTGAATACCTGTTTGAAATTGGAGGTCATGAATTTAAATTGAAAACAGTATGACCTGATTGTATGTTTTTTCTCCACCAGTGTTCAGCTGCTTAGGTGTAAGCACAGAGAATGCTGACAAAATAGGTTCATGGCTTCATACGGTTTTGGAGTTTTAATAGACATGGGCAAAGAGAATGGGACAAATGAGTTATAGATCTTGACACAAGAATTGTGATAAACTCTGAAATATGAGCTAGAGTGAACAGATGTAAAGAGAGGAAGGGGTGCTGATAAAGAGAATTGTGGAATCAACAGAATTGGTCTTAGTGGGGTTGAAAACCTAATGAAATGGATGTACCAGGTATAAGAATAATTCTTCTTTTCAGTAGAATTTAGAGAAAGGATGGGCTGGGCGCAGTGGCTTATGCCTGTAATCCTAGTGCTCTGGGAGGCCAAGGTGGGAGGATTGCTTGAGCTCAGGAGTTTGAGAACAGCCTGAGCAAGAGTGAGACCCATCTCTACTAAAAATAGAAAAAAAAAAAAAAACAACAACAACAAATTAGCTGGGCAATGAAAAATAGAAAAAGTTAGCCAGGCATGATAGCTCATGCCTGTAGTCCCAGCTGCTAAGCCAGGAGGATCTGTTGAGCCAAGGAGTTTGACGTTGCTGTGAGCTAGGCTGACACCACAGCACTCTAGCCTGTACAACAGAGTGAGATTCTGTCTCAAAAAAAAAAAAAATAGAAGAAAGGTGCAACAAGTAAAACCATAGAAACTGAGAGCTGTGGGAAATTTGCTATGAATGCAGTATTTGCATTATTATTGGCTTAAGTTGCAAGTATTTTTCTTACTCAGACATCTTGGACATAGTCTCTGGACACCACACTAGACTCAGATCAGATCTGCCATTTCAATCAAGTTAAAAGGGTTTACCTATAAAATAGTTCATTTCTGAAAAGAAATGGAGTTTGGTTTGGTATTGGTTTGGAGTTTTGTCATTGTGTGTGGGTAGATACAAAAAAACATTTTTAACCAAAACATTCTACCCAAATATTGTTTAGCTCCCACCTTTGCCATAAAATTTATTTTGATTACTTTAGTTGTTTTTTTTTTCCCCCTCTCTCTTCTTTCCTCCAGTCTCTTTACTCTCTTGTTTAGGATTCTGTAGATTCCAAATGAAAGAAATCCGGTTTAAGATAGTTAAGCTAAAGAGTCGTTATTGGAAGAATACTAGGACCACTGACTGAGTCGGTGGAAGAGCTGCTGGACAGGGGCAGTTCCTAGGACACTGACCCATGAAATTGAACATTCAGTTCCCACAGTACCCCCTCTCTCCACCTTAATCTCTTCTCTTCTCTTTTTTCTGAGTTGATTTTATTCCTACCAGTCATGGTATC
The DNA here is from genome assembly GCF_020740605.2 of Lemur catta. Classification (NCBI taxonomy): domain Eukaryota; kingdom Metazoa; phylum Chordata; class Mammalia; order Primates; family Lemuridae; genus Lemur; species Lemur catta. The sequence goes on along the minus strand of NC_059131.1, from coordinate 17,345,613 downwards.
ACTTGGTTGTGAGGCACCTCCAGGTTTGCCTTATCCCAGGAAGGAGCTCAGAGAAGAAAAATTTCTTTCTCACTTCTTCACTATATCTAAATCCCAAGGGAAAGATTCTGGCCCAGCTTGGATCATGTTTATGTCCTTTGAAGCAATCATTCTGAGCAGGGAGTTGAGGTGCTGTGATTGTTTAGGCTGAGAGTAAGTGAGTGCTCCTGGGTGGGAATGGGAGAAACAGAGTTTGACAGAGCCATCAAAACCCCATGGGGGTGGGGGAGAAGGTGGAGAGATCAGTTTCCCAGAAGGAAGGAAGGATGCTGTTAGAAGAAGGGGAAAAGAAAATGCTGAACAGATAATCACAAGTTTCTGCTATGGCACTTATCTGTGTCCCACATTTTGGTACTTTTCTCTGTGTTGAGATTATGGACTCTTTGAAGACTTGTAGATGTAGACTTGGGAGTCAGACAGCCTTGAATTGGAGTCCCTTTGAATCCTTTGTAGTACTTTGCACACAACTAGATGCTTAATAAGCAATTATTTATTTCCACTTCTGTTTGTAATACTTTTCATTATTTTGGCTCATTCTAGTCATGGTTTTAGGCAAACATTATCATTTCTATTTTTAGTTGTGAACTAAATTATTTAATGATTGTTTCTGTGTTTAGTTCAAGATCTTTTTGGGCACAAGTTATTGGTAGCTTGGTTAAACTACATATCTCAAAAACATGGCTGAATGAAATTCCTCTTCAAATATTATAACAAGCCAATTGTTCCCCTGTATTTTTAATGGATTGCTTTTTTATTGAAAATGGTACACCAAATCAAAGAATTGACTCGTTAAAAATTCTGTGTTCCTTAGAAACTAATTGATGCTAAAGTAGATGATTTTGATGTGTATTTGTCTCAGTGGCTAACTGGCTTTAATATTTATTGAATTCAAGATTTTTTTTATTATCTAGATTTTTTTTTAAACTTCAAATCTTTTAAATTTAGTTTAACTTGCTTCAAGAGTTTTGTCTTTTAATGCAAATGCCACATGAATACATAAGACAAAAATATTTAAGTCATTCATGTATTGATTGTTTTCATTTTCTCCTTAGGAACTGAGAGAAAGCTATAATACACAACAGTTAGCCCTTGAACAACTTCATAAGATCAAACGTGACAAATTGAAGGAAATTGAAAGAAAAAGATTAGAGCTAATCCAGAAAAAGAAACTAGAAGATGAGGCTGCAAGGTAATATAGCTGATAAATTTATTATACTATATTGCTGTTAGAATTCTAATTTTGTTGCCCATATCTTTAGTTTAACTGTGACAACGTAAGTAGAATAAAAGGATTATCCTAGGGTGCTAATCAGATTCCAGATTTTATAAGTTAAATCCTCCTTTTAGGGACTGAGTTTGCAGTAACCAATTTTATGTTCCATTAGTGAAAAATGCAGACTTTGGAGTTAGACCTGTTTTAGAATTCTTGATCTGCCACTTACTATCTGGATGACCTTGGTTTAGTCATTTTACCTTTCTGAACCTCATTTTCTCCATCTGAAAAAAGAGACATTAATGCATATCTCATAGGTAATTGTCAATATGAAGTAAATTAATGTGGCTAAAGAGCCAACCATAATTTCTTGTATGTAGTAAGCACTCATTAATTCTGTCTCTCCGTAATAAATCTGACACTGTTTCCTGAAAGACCATAAAAACCAAATACTTAATTTTATAAAGTAATACTGAGTGTAGAGTGCCATGTTAATGTAATTCTGTTTATACCATTGAGGTATATTAATTGCCTTCATTTATGGCAAGAAGTAAAACAGTTGTGGTATCTGAAGCCTACAACCATTCATTTAGAGACTTTGCATGATTTTTTTATGTCATAAAGATTCTTTTTCTAATACATTCCTCTGTTTCTTCCAATTTCTGTAGTATCAGAAATTAGTATAATTACTTAACAAATATTGATAGGCCAATATTTCTTGCCCTTGGTAAAGAGTAATGTTCATGAAAGAACTAATAATTACTAGGAAGGCAAAAAAGATACATTACCATTTAGCAGGCTTCTATTCTAAATGGCTTCAAAATAGCCACTTCCAACACATTTTTGTTGAGTGGCTGTTGTCATCTGTGATGCCAGTAGACTCTGGATTGCTCCTTGCCTCCTGATTCCTCATAATTCTAATAGGTGAGTCAGACAGTTCAACAAATAGCTGTAATAGCGTTTACTCCAAGACCACTATTTTTGTGGACTCTAACAAGAAATAATGTAGAAATAGAGACAGTAGAGTTCAAACAAAGTAGGCTTTTGTTTGCCACTTAACTTGTGCCACTTAACATTGCACAAGAGAACTGTGCAGTGGTTACATAGCTAGTCCCTGTATCAGAGTTTTCTGATATATCATGCAATTAACTTGATACCTCTTCATCTTGCTCACAATTCCCTTCAGTCTAACAGATTGTATTAGTAATACACATTTCATTTCACTCATCATTCTTGCACATTATCTTAGTAGATAGAGAGGAGGTATCAAAGAGAACAGAAGTATATGTAGGATCTAATCAGCCCAGAGCTGGGTCTTAGTACCACATCTTGGTTTGCTTGGCCATTTGCCCAAGTATGTTCCCTTCTTCTCCCAAGCTATTGATAATAGTTTTCCCATTGCAGGGAAAACCATTCTCTTTGCCTGTTGTCCAGCTCCTGAGGCATCTCCTCACACTGGACCCATTACTCAGCCACTAATTAATTCACATAAGAAAGTTTACCAGAATTCTGGCTCAGTTTCCTGGGGGTGTGCTCAGCTTACTCCACCTCCCCTCATTGGAGTCTAGAGTAGAGGGGCCAGGTATCCTCCCGCATGGGAGAGGCATTTAAATAAGGAGCCTCCCCTGGGCTGTTCTAGCCTTACATTTACATGGCTGTAATAACCTGGCCAAAGGAGAAGCTAGTGGAAAGTGTGAAGAGCTGGAAAGAAAGAAAGGAAGGAAGAAAGGAAGGAAGGGAGGGAGGGAAAAAAAAGAAAGAAAGGAGGAAGGAAGGGAGAGAAAGGAAAGGAGAAGAAAGGAAAGAAAGAGAGAGAGAGAGAAAGAGAAAGACAGACAGGAGAGAAGAGAAAAAGAAAGAAAAGAAAAGAGAGTCCAATGAACTCTCCAGTCTTTTTTTTGTCTCACTAAATATGTGCTAAGTACTCTGGTAATGGTGTTTATAGTGCTATGGGAATTCAAATGAGTCCTAGGCTTGGGAGAGTGTCAGGGAACATTGCAGAGGAACAGAAAAAGGGAATATTAGTTGAAATTGAGTGAGGATGCAAGCAAAGCATTGTCCTCAAAGAAGAACCAGATCTCAGTTATGGAAAGCTGCTGGAGGAAGCATTCTTTGATGTGATAGAGGACGTAGAAGGGTTTGGAAAGGGCTAGAAGGAAGCTAGTAATGGGAGAAGGAACCAGAAGTATGAAGTGTAAAACAATTTGGGGATGAGGAGAAAGGACTGGTGACTGAGGGCCTACAGTTTTTTTAATTATACAGGATTTCTAAATTCTTCCAGCAATTAAGGAATAGAAATATGGAATTAATCCAAGACTCACAGTTTGGTGGAATATAAATGCTCCCAGATCACAGGGATGTATCCAGCCACAACCTCCACTGTTCCTGAAAGTGCTGAGGCTTGGAGAAAGTGCTAAATTTACTGGTGGCAGCTCTGCCTCTGAGTAAGGTCATAAAAATACATGCAAGGGAGAGCTGTAAAGTACGTTAGTTCTAATACTAAAATAATTAAGTCTGATCACAGCTCATCTTGACTGGCTAGAAACCAAACTGTAGCTGCAACAAATGTCATAGAAACATTTATAAAGGCTTGGACATATAAAAGGAGAAATGCTCTATTATCTAAGCAAATGAAAAAAGACTTTGAAGTGATAATATAAAAAGTAGGTAATCTTTCCAGAAGCACTTCCAATTTTCACAGCAATGACTGAATCTCAAAAACAGAGATTAGATGGGATAGTGGGAATAAAAGCTGGAAGGCAGTCCTTGTGAACAATGTGGAGAAAAGGGAAGGAAATTTAGATACAATTTTTAGATTTGTTTGCTGAATGGTTCAATTTCAACTTTTTTCCTTGGGTTTTGAGGTTGGTTGGCAGGAGGGAATTGGAGGGTGTGGGAAGTTGTCAGTCATACACCTCAGCTCATCCATTAGTCCAGGGTTCTTCTTTTGATTGATTGATATTTTCCCTTTCATCCCTGGTCACCACTGTTTCTCCCTACCAATACCTCTTTGCTAGTTCTTGAGCTTGACAGGAACCAGATCTTCTACTGTATTTTTATTTAGTGTAAAAAAATTTTTAGGACTTTATGCAAACTCTTTTTCTTTTATGTAAAGGAAAGCCAAGCAAGGAAAAGAAAACTTATGGAGAGAAAGTCTTAGAAAGGAGGAAGAAGAAAAACAAAAGCGACTCCAGGAAGAAAAAACACAAGAAAAAATTCAAGAAGAGGAACGGAAAGTTGAGGAGAAACAATGTAAGGGTAAGGATAAAAATAATACATTTGATATTTTTTGAGACAGAACTACTAAAGTAATAAGAAAAAAAACGACCCAATGAGAAGCAAAAAAAGGAAGAGACAATTAAAACAGAAAGATGCTAATTTTAAAGTCAGAAAAGATCTCTTTCTAAATTAAACGTGGATGAAAAGTGTGTAGGCTTATTAAAACAGATTGAAGGTAGAAATCTTAACACAACAGGAAAACAGAATATAGTTACCATGACTAACTGAAAAGGTTCTGACCTGATTTTCATAATTGAAGTAAAATAGCTTTAAATATTTTATTCAACCAGTAGAACTAAGCTTTTTATTTTAATGAAACAACAGTAAAATTTTAAGTCTTTGCACGATGAAATTTTCTCAGAAGGTATAGTTTGTTTTTTGATACCCCTCAGCGTCAGTCTATTCCTAAAGTACTTTGAGTGTCATTATATCTTTTTTGGATACATAACCCTTCGAATCAATATTAATGATCCAATGTGTTGAAAATTTGACAAGCTAAAAGCATTTATTCTAAAAATGAACAAAGTAAAAAATGTTTAATCTTATCAAATCCAGTATATTTGTGAACTCTTCTGCTGTTTTTCTTTTAGAATCATACTGGTAAATCTATAGATCTTTCTTCAGCCAACCCTGTTTGCCTACTAATCTTCTCATTTGTGACCTCCTTTTTGTGCTTTTCTTCCCTGTTACTTTCTGTGTTCTGACCTCCACAGATCAAACTAAGTCTCTCTCTGCTTAGTCTCCTTCCACTTTGTGCAGCCCAGCCCCGCACTCCCGCACCTTCTTTAGATCCATGTGCACGCTTCAGCCTGCAAGTCTTCTCTTTGTTTTACTGCCTCCTGCTTTGCTTAAGGTGAACATCCTTGTTTGCCTTTATATTCATTATATGACTAGTCAGAATATTTAAATCCTGACAAGTCTGTATCAAATGGATTTTCATTATAGTGTTTTAATGCTCAATTTTTCTTTTAGATTTTAAGAGCTCTTTATTAAGTCATAGCAAAGATATGTATACATGAAAGTAGCAAATAATGACAATTATCTTCTCTTTAGGCGAGACAGCTAGTGTTTTGGTGAATTATAGAGCATTATACCCCTTTGAAGCAAGGAACCATGATGAGATGAGTTTTAATTCTGGGGATATAATTCAGGTAGGAAACAAAGTCTTTTTTCTCTTGAATAAGCAGAATAAATTGTAATATATTGCTTTCTATAATAATATTGACTATAATTTTGTATGGTTATTTTCCTTTATGAAATATTTCTTAAACATTACCTCATTTGACCCTTACAACATACCTCAGAGCTGTATAGGCCAGTTATTATTACTACCATAGTCTAGGCAAGGAAGCTTAGAGTCACACAAATCATAACTGTCAGCACTGCAGTGCCAGAGTGGGATGCAAGTATATAGCTTTTGATTTCCAAAGCTAATGTTCTGTCTACTATGCCATACTGCTTTGCATCATAAAAGGTGATATTAATTTTTTTATTTTAATGAATTAACAATAAAATTTTGGAGGGCTGGTTATTTTCTGGCAACTGTTAAGAATTGAAGGAGTTAGATTCTGCAGCCCTAACTGGATACAGGTCATTTATTCCTTGGAACAAAAGACCTTTATTGTATTATCACAGTCTATGTAAAATGGATGAATAAGAGAAGATCCATAGGATAATGTTTGGGAGAGCCAGTGTGATATAATGGAAAGAGCACAGGCTTTAGAAGCACACAAACTTGGATTTTAGTCTCTGCTTCAGTTTTCTTCTTATTAAACTAAGGTACTATTACCCAGAGTATCTAGCCAGTGTCTGTTTTTTCCCTACACTGTTACCAGTTTGGTATATTTTATTGTTAAGTAGCAAATGTTTATTGATACTTGGAATAGGATTTATGAGAACTCAAGCACACAAGATAATCCCCAGATATACATTCCTTTTCTTGCCATTGCCACTGCTGGCAATGCCATAGCTGCTCCTGAGCTGGGGGAGAGGTCTGTTTTACAACTAGCCCAAGGCCATAGTCTGCTGTCCCTACTGTTCCTAATCTACTTGTTGATGATGGTGAAATAGTGTCTGAGGATGAAGAGATGCAGCCTATCTCTGGGCATGTTTGGTCAAGAGCCTACTTATAATTTTGATTATGTCTTTTATTTATTCCTTCAACAAATATTTCTTGAGAGTTATGTTAGGCTAGGGATATAGTGAATAAGACATAATCTCTGCTGTTAACAAGCTTGTAGTGTAATGAAAAAGAAAGACAACCTAAAGCAGTAGAGGAAGGAAGGTAAAGGAAAAGGTTAGACTGCTACCAGCTTTAGAACAGACCTCTCCCACAGTCAGAGAGCCAGCCTGTGGCAGTGAGAAAAGGACCATAAAGGTAGCTGTGGTGTCTTGGGTGCTCGTGTACTCTGCTGAATTATAACAGAAAGAATGAGTCATAGCTGGGCATGGTGGCTCACACCTGTAATCCTGGCACTTTGGGAGGCCAATGCAGGAGGATTGCTTGAGGCCAGGACTTCAAGACCAGCCTGAGCAACATAGCAAGACCCCCATCTTTACTAAAAAAAGTTTTTTAAAAGAATTAGCCAGATATTGTGGCATATACCTGTAGTCCCAGCTACTCAGAGGGCTGAGGCAGGAGGATCACTTGAGCCCAGGAGTTTGAGGCTACAGTGAGCTATGATGACGCCACTGCACTCTAGCCCTGCTGACAGAGTGAGACCCTGTCTCAAAAAAAAAAAAAAAAAAAAAAAAAGAGTCTTGAGTTACTACCAGATGCCTAATTTGAACAACTTGGTTGATGATGGTGTCACTCACTGAGAGGAAACTCAGACAGAGGAAATTTATGTGGGAATTACGAGTTCAGTGTTGAATGAGTTTCAGATGTCGAGGCAGTAGTTAGATTTCCAGAGATATCTAGAGAGATCTCAGACAGAGATCTAGGCTCATTATGTAAATTTGGATGTCATCAGTGTGTTGTGCTGGAAATGAAATACATGAGAGTTGTGGAGCTCATCCAGGGAAGGAGTAAAGTGAGAGAGAAGAGGATTGAGGATGCAATCCCTGGGAAACATGGACAATGAAGGGATTATTAGAGGAAGGGGAGCCTTAAAAAGGAATGACTAGAGGTAGGAAAAAAACAAGAGAGTTTAGTGCTGGGGAACTTTGAGGAGAGTGTCTGCAAGTGAAATAAGAGAAGGGCTAAAAAAAATCTATTAGATTAGCAACACTTGTATTGTTAACCCGACAACAATATCAGTAGTGTGGAACAGTAGACCAAAAAGCTAAATTTCAGTAATTTGAGAAATAAATTGGAAGGGAGGAAGCAAAGACAGTAAATATATAAAACTCTGAAAGATATTGGTTTTGAAAAGGGGAAGGAACATACAGCATCAGGAAGCCACTTCATCCGTATACGCTGTCAAACCTCCCTGTTCTGACCAATAGATGGAAATGAGGAAGATTCCTAAAAAGGCTGGAGGGGCTGGAATCTAGAATACTGGAAGAGAGAGTAGTAGAGGACTTGAATACCTTTTCCTTGTAATTAAAGGGCAGGAGGAAAGGGTAGGAGGGATTATAAGTAAATTTTGCTCAAGTAGAAGATGAGGTCATATCTGAGGGCTTCCATATTCCTGGCAGGATAGGAAGCAAGGTCTAATCAACTTAATGGATGAGGTGGCAAAGGAGATTCATTGGAAAAGAAAAAGATTAGAAATTCCACTAAGTCCTGGCCACATTTTCCATGACAGGCTGAAATGTTTTTCTAGCTTCTAATCTATTAATGCTATTTTTGAAGTGATAAGTAGTTTCTCTAGGCCTGTGAGAATTTATGCAAAATTTTCTAGTTTAACTCAATATGTAAATTGACAACTAAAAATTGATAACAACTATGACAGTTATGAAATTGATTAAAATTGACTCCTTCCTGAAGTAACTTGGTATGACTCTACAGAATGAATGAGCTTTTTCTTCTTGATGGAGTTAAAAATATTAAGGAAAAGTATTACAGAAATTATGCTTTTAAAAGTTTGTAGGAAAAGGAGGAAGTTAGTGTTTGAATGTCGGTACTCATAGATTAACAGTGATTTCTTGCCTTGAGAGCACATGTTTAAATCAGGCATAATGCTGAACATTCTGCAGCATTGGAATACTTTAGGTTGCAGAATTCTTTAGGGTTTATTGAGTTCTTGTCTTCATTTTTATTGCTCTAAACTAGTCTTGAACTAGATCTACAGGATAATATTTCTTAAGTGGTTCCTTTTGTTCTATTTCAGAATACCATTTTATGGTAGTTACATAGCTATGACATTATTTATATCGTTTAACCGTAGAAGCTTTGGTTGAGGAATTTTCTAAACATTTCATTCATGATGTAATAAATAGTCAAACATATAACATTAAAATAAGAATTATTTACCATAAACATAAATGAAGCTTCCCTGATAATAAATCCATTTATTATTAATTAAACTTTAAGTCTGTTGTTTATCTAATTTAGAATAGTCCATTCAAGTTAACATTTGTTGAGTTTCTAACTATGAGTCTGCTGGTGATAGACAAAAATGAGTAAGGAGGCCACAGTCTAAGAAGAAGACAGAAAGGTGTAAAACTATACAAAATATAATATAAATTTTGATTAGCAATTTATATAAACAAGTACTATGGGAACCCAGAGAATGAAGCAAAAACAACCAAATAGAATTGGGGGACATTTTCACCAAGGATGAAATGGAGGAAGACCTCAAAGGATTATCCTTTATATTTGCTTAGTGCTTTACAGTTTCTTAAGCACTTCTATAATTGTTCTCAATTCAGTTCTGAAAAGAACCCGGAGGAAGGCAGTACAGGTATTTTCCCCAAAATTTATAGATAAGCAAACCCGAGACTTTAGATAATATTTGTTATCTTAATAGAGGATAACCAGGTAGCATGGCTAAGACTGAAACATGGTTAACTCCCGAGTTTGTGGTCTTTCCTCTAAACCATGTAATATTCTGGGCAGGAGGAATACCTTGAATAAAAACATTGAGGCTTATGAGTACCAAGTGTATTTAAAGAATGTCACATAACCATTTGTCTAGAATATAGGACAAATGGTAGGAGATCAAGCTAGAAAGATAAGTTGAAACCTGACAACCTATAATTTCAGAGGCCAAGTTTGTGGTCTTTCCTCTAAACCATGTAATATTCTGGGCAGGAGGAATACCTTGAATAAAAACATTGAGGCTTATGAGTACCAAGTGTATTTAAAGAATGTCACATAACCATTTGTCTAGAATATAGGACAAATGGTAGGAGATCAAGCTAGAAAGATAAGTTGAAACCTGACAACCTATAATTTCAGAGGCCTTAAATTCTATACTAAGAGGTTTGAACTTTGAAGAGCTTTAAAATGGAGAGAGAGCATCTGCTAGGAGAAAAATCCTAATGGGTCTGGAGTGACTTAAATTAGAGTAAAAGGCATTGATACTGGAAAGGGAGAAGTAAGACTGTCTTTATTTTCAGAAGACTTGATTGTGTAGAAAATCCCATAGAATCTAAAAAAAACTACTAGAACTAATAAGTGAGTTTAAGTTTAGCAAGGTTGTAGGATACAAGATTAATTATACAAAAATCATTTGTATTTCTTTGTATAAGCAATGAACATTCAGAAGCTGAAATAAAAATAGCATAAAAATATGAAACTGACAAAAGATTTGTAAAACCTATTTATTGAAAATTATAAAGTTTTGTTGAGAAGAATTGACCTAAATAAATGGAGAGATATATAATGTTCATGGATTAAAAGACTAAGTATTGATAAGATCAGTTCTCCTCAAGTTGTTATATAGATTCAAGGCAATTTTAATCAAAATCTCAGAAGGATTTTTTTGTAGAAATTGATGACCTAATTCAAAACCAAAATAACTTTGAACAAGAGGAACAAAGTTGGGCATTTTTTATTACCTGAATTTAAGGCTTTGTATAAAAGTTACAGCAATCAAAATAGTTATGATAGCATTCAGATAGAAAATAGATCAATGGAACAGAATAGATGAATAGATCCATACCTGCATACGTACGTATATATATCTAAACAGCTGATTTTTGACTGAGGTGCAAAAACAAGTCAGTGAAGAAAAGATAATCCTTTCGGCAAATGGTGTTTCAACAATTGGATATTCTTATGCAAAAAACTGAACTTTTATTTATTTCTTGCAACATATATGCAAAGTAACTCATATCAAATGTAAAACCCAAAATATAAATCTGAAACTGTAGAACTTCTAGAAGAAAACATCAGAGAAAATCTCTATGACTTTGGGTTACTCAAAGATTTTTTAGATTCTTAGATACAACAAAGAATCTGAGAAATGGTGCTTCCTTTTGAGAGAAAATGTTCTATAATTGATTGTGGTCATGGTTCCATAACTCTGTGAATATGCTAAAATCCAGGCCGGGCGTGGTGGCTCACGCCTGTAATCCTAGCACTCTGGGAGGCCGAGGCAGGAGGATCATTTGAGCTCAGGAGTTCAAGACCAGCCTGAGCAAGAGCGAGACCCCGTCTCTGCTAAAAAAATAGAAAGAAATTAGCTGGACAACTAAAAATATATATAGAAGAAATTAGCCGGGCATGGTGGCACATGCCTGTAGTCCCAGCTACTTGGGAGACTGAGGCAGTAGGATACTTGAGCTCAGGAGTTTGAGGTTGCTGTGAGCTAGGCTGATGCCACGGCACTCTAGCCTGGGCAACAAAGTGAGACTCTGTCTCAAAAAAAATAAATAAGTAAAAATAAGAAAATAGAATCTCAATAAGATGTTATTAAAAACAAAAAAAGTTAACATGCATCTACCATATGACCCAGCCATTCTGCTCTTGGATATTTCCCTGAGAAAACTGAAAGCATATGCCCCATACAAAGACAAAAATGTTCCTTTATTTGTAATAGCCAAAAACTGGAAACAACTCAAATGTGTATCAACATGTAAAAGAATAACCAAATCGTGGTATATCCATAGATGTCATATTACTCAGCAATAAAAAGGAATGAACTGTTCATACTCACTAAAGCATGGATGGCTTTCAAAATATGCTGAGTGAAAGAAGGCGGACCAAAAAAATAATATATATAGTATGATTTTATTTATATAAAATTTTAGAAAAGGTAAACTGATGTATAGGACAGAAGGCAGGCCAGTATTTTCCTAGGAATGTGGGACAGGTCATGGGGAGGGGAGTGAGGGAATACTTAACAGTGGAGCAAGAGGAAACTTTTGGGGGTGGTGGATACATTTGTTATCTTGATTGTTGTGATTTTTTACAGGTGTATACATGTGTCAACATTTATCAAATTTAACATCTTAAACGTGAAATTTGTGTTAGTTATGTCTCATAAAGATGTTTTTAAAAATCTTAATGGATTCTGCATGATTTTAACAGATATAACACTGTCAAATCTGTGTTTTAGAAAGGAATGGAGTGGAAAAAAGAGACTCAGCATATTCATTTATTTAGTGAATTAAACAGATATCTGTGCTAGATGGGGGCAGGGGTCAATAAAAAAAGCTCACAGACATGGAAGATGTTTGTAAGTAAATAATAAGACAATGTGATAATGCCTATATGACATAATGCTTATATGCTATAACTCTGTCTTGAGCTGGGGGGAGTTAACAGAATCTTGAAGAATGAGAAAAAATTGCAGTAATCTTAAATGTGAAATGAAAAATACCTGAAGTAGGTAGGTGAAAGTGGGGTGAAAAAAAATTCAAAAGAGTTTTTAGTGACAAACTCAGGAGTTTGGATGTGGAAGTATAGGAGAAATAAGAACCAAATATTTTTTTATGTAGAATGACTAACTCTTTAGTGGTAAGAGAATAGAGATATAGGGAATTTAGGAGAAGTGGATAGGGTTGGGAGGATGGGGAGAAAAGCTCAGTCTTAGACTTGAGTTGGAAGTTCCTGTGGGATATCCGGTTGAAGGTATCTTGCAAGTCATTGAAAAGTATAGGCTTGTCCCTTTGAGAAGAAGTCAGTTCTGAGGATATAGCTTTTGGTTCATTATTGCATAGAGAACTGATTAAACTATTCAGGAAGGGTACAGGATACAACAAGAAAGCCAGCAATGAGGCTGAGTGTAGTGGCTCATACCTGTAATCCTGGCACTTTGGAAGGCCAAGCCAGGAGGATCTCTTGAGGCCAGAAGTTTGAGACCACCCTTAGCAATATAGTGAGACCCTGTCTCTACAAAAAATAAAAAAAATTAGCTGGGTGTAGTGGCACATGCCTATATTCTCAGCTACTTGGGAGGCTGAGGCAGGAGGATTGCTTGAGCCCAGGAATTTGAGGCTGCAGTGAGCTATGACAATGTCACTACACTCTAGCCCGAGCAACCTGGTGAGACCGTGTCTCAAAAACAAAACAAAACAAAACAAAACAAGCCAATGATGAAACTTGAGGGTGTCATCAGTGTTTAAGGGATAGGGACCAAGAAGGCAGAAGAAGAGATACTGTGAGGACAGAGGATGTCACACTGTAGAAGGGAAATGTCCAGGAGAAGAAATAAAACTGATAAATTACCTAGTATGTTTTACCAGTCGGAAAATAGTATTCAGAGAAGGTTTTATAGTTATGTTAGAGAATTCAGGAAGGCTCTGTAATAGAAACAGAGAAAACTAGGCAAAAAAACCAAAAAAAAAAACCACACACATAAAGTAATGATTAACTATAGGAAATTAAAAAGTTTACAAGAAAGCAAATGTAATTAGCAGAACACTGCATGACTCAGATGTGAAATATTTACATAGTCATAATAATATAAATATTAAATATAATTTAACCAAAAATTATGCTATAACAATATTGGTAGACTAAGAGGGTACAGTGAAAGAGAGGTAAGTAAATCTTCCTTTTCCATAACCAGAAGCCAATAGATAATGTCTAAAATTGAAAAAATTCAAGAAATAGCAGTGTAAGTATGTTATTTAGAAATAGAGAAGATAATACAGAAGAAACTAAGAATGGCAAGTTACTGTTAGGAGTGAAAATCAGAAGATAAGGAGCCATGGAGTAGGGGAAGATATTTTCCGTCATAAGCTGTGTATAATGCTATTTGTCATTGTAAATTACTTTCATGAATTAACTTGGATAAAATTAAGATTTAAAAAGATAATTCATCAATCACTAGAAATGGTAGCCTATTAGTTTGTAGAAGATGCCTTAGCTATTTAGTTAGATGGGCTTAATTCTGAAAATGAGAATACTATGCAATAGTCTGCATCTCTTTCTATTGTAAATGTGTAGCTTTCTAAGCACTGTTCACTCTTCTGTTTGTTTCTTTAGGTTGATGAAAAAACCGTAGGAGAACCTGGTTGGCTTTATGGTAGTTTTCAAGGAAGTTTTGGCTGGTTTCCATGCAACTATGTAGAAAAAATGCCATCAGGTGAAAAAGCTGTGTCTCCTAAGAAGGCCTTACTTCCTCCTACAGTATCTTTACCTGCTACCTCAACTTCTTTTGAGTAAGTTTTTAGCTAACAGTGGAGTTTACATAGCTCAGCAAATGTATAAATAGCTAATATGTAGTTGTGTGAGCTTGTTACTTCATCATATTATAATCTGAGCTAGACACTCCAAGAGTACCTTTTGTTCCAAATTTAATATTGAAATTTAGTAAATGAAAACATAGATCAGTAGTTTGTTCAAGAATCCTTTCTTTTTCCACAAATTGTATTTAAACTCAGGGTATATAATATACAAGTAGATAAATTAGTAGTACTTCATTAAGTTCTAAACAATTAGGTATACTTACGTGAAGATGTTATATTTGCAGACCACTTCCTTCAAATCAACCAGCATCAGTGACTGATTATCAAAATGTATCTTTTTCAAACTTAAGTGTTAATACGTCATGGCAGAAAAAATCAGCCTTCACTCGCACTGTGTCCCCTGGCTCTGTATCACCTATTCATGGACAGGTATGTTGTCTGTAATTTTTGTGTGCTTTATTCTTTGAATTTGCTCCTGATTCTTGTAAAATCGAATGAAGATTTTGTACAAAGGCATCGTTTACTCATTTAACCAGAATTTGTAGCATTCAGTTTCTTTCTTATTCACATGTGATATGAAGGTGAAAAAATGATTATTGCTTAGAGGTTTCTCTACAATTGTTTCCCATAGTACCAACTTACTGGCAGCTAAGGTTTCTAAACTCAAAATACCATTTTTACAAATCTGATTACAATTGTTCTTGATTTGTAGTTATTGTAAAAAGATAAGAGATTTAGGCTTGGGAGTTTTTGTTTTTTTTCTTGAATAAGTCATTTTTCTAGGAACCTTGAAACTTTTTTATGTATATTTAGCTTCTGATTTAGATTTAACCATTGCAAGTATTGTTACATTAACATTATTGAAAAGAATCACAGACTTCATCAGAATAAAGTTTACAGATTTCACCTTCATTCAAAAAATGTGTATTGAATGACCATAGGTTTCAGACATTTTATTATGTGCTAGAAATTTAAGAGAAAATAAGTCAAAATTCCTGCCATTAGGGCGGGCGCGGTGGCTCACGCCTGTAATCCTAGCACTGTGGGAGGCCGAGGCAGGTGAATCGCTCGAGGTCAGGAGTTCGAGACCAACCTGAGCAAGAGTGAGACCCTGTCTCTACTAAAAATAGAAAGAAATTATCTGGCCAACTAAAAAAAAAAAAAAAACATATATATATATATATATATAGAAAAAATTAGCCGGGCATGGTGGCACATGCCTGTAATCCCAGCTACTCGGGAGGCTGAGGCAGAAGGATTGCTTGAACCCAGGAGTTTGAGGTTGCTGTGAGCTAGGCTGACGCCACGGCACTCACTCTAGCCTGGGCAACAGAGCGAGACTCTGTCTCAAAAAAAAAAAAAAATTCCTGCCATTAAGTAGTTCATAATCTAATGAAGGAAACAGTCACATAAACAACTGTGAAGTGTGAGAAATGTAAAAATGTGATACCTACAAAGTCCTGAGGGAAATATGTAGGAGAGAGCATCTTATTCAATTGGTGGGAATTGGAGCAGACTTCACAAAGAGCAGAGTATTTGAGTAGGATCTTGAAAGATAAGCAGTATTTCACCAAACAGAGAAAGTTATTCCAGTGAAAAAAATTTGAGAAAAGTTACTGAGGCATGTAAACCCAAGGTGTTTGCAGGAAACAAGAATTGTTAATAATATGGCTAGAGTACAGGATTCATGGAGAAAGGGTTAAGAAGTGAAGTTGGAGAGAGAAGTTGAGGTTATTTGTGAAGCATTTAATACCCTGCTAAACCCTGAAGGTTTTTAAGAGAGGAGTTGCTGTGTATATTTCAATACTGTGATGGGTACAGAACCTAAAGTAGAAGAGATTGAGGGGTTAAACTGGAAAGCAAGTTTAAGACTATTCTTTCTTTGAGGAATTTTAGAAGTAGAAGAAAGTAGAGAAGTGGAGAATGAAGGTCAAAGAGAGACTTAACCGTTACAAAATATTTTTAGAAAATGAGAAAGCAGAAGAGAAATTTGGAGTACAAGTGAAGAAGTTAACCTTATTAAAACAACAAAAACACTCCTTCTTCTGAGAGGGGAGGGAGAGAAAGAAGAATGAATAAAAATACAAAGAAATTAAGAGTCAGCAGAAAAATGGAGGGAGGTCAAGCATAACCATAACTGAATCTCATTTCTTAGTAGAGTGAACTGAATCAACTGCAGTTAAGAGACATTGAAAACTGGAGGAGAAACAAGATTTACAGTAACTTTCCCTTTTCATTTGTTCTACAATATATATTTCATAGACTTATGAATTCATTTCTTGAGTACCCCCCATGCCACCTTCTATACCAGTGGTGATGTTTCCTTGAATGGCGGGTATTCAGTCTGTCTTTAGCTTAGCAGAAGCCTACTCACATGGTTCTCTGTTATATGTAATTTTAAGTCAGTTAGTAGATTAAGGTTAAGTGACCAGCACGCCAAAGTGATATGCTTTTTGAACAGTAAGTACGTTAAATACTCAGAAACCATGGTTACCATTGTCTCTTTTTAAATTTTTGTGGTTTTGTTTTCATAGGGACAGGTTGTAGAAAACCTAAAAGCACAGGCCCTTTGTTCCTGGACTGCAAAGAAAGATAATCACCTGAACTTCTCAAAACATGATATTATTACTGTCTTGGAGCAGCAAGAAAATTGGTGGTTTGGGGAGGTGCACGGAGGAAGAGGATGGTTTCCAAAATCTTATGTTAAGATCATTCCTGGGAGTGAAGTAAAGCGGGAAGAGTAAGCATCTCTATGTGTTGTACGTGAGGTGTAGATGTTGGTATATTCTTGGCAAGTCAGCCACAGTATGACCAACTATATAATAAAATAAAAAGTTTATGCGCAAGTTTGATTATAAGAAACATATTTCCTAGGGTGAAAAAAGCATATTTCAGGTATTTGTTCCAGGTTTAGAATATCTTTTGTTCTAGTTATTTCAGATTCATAAAGTTTTCAAAATACTTAAAAATTTAGATCTGTGGCTTTCTTTGTACCATAAGATCAGTTAGAAAAGTTACTTTGCCTTTCCTTTCAAGCATTTCTCCCTTGTTTACTATAAATTGTCAATATTTAAATAATTCTTTGCTCAAGGCCTCCCATTTGCCAAATGGGGCATTCCCATCTCTGGCTCTCCAGGGTTCTTTGAACATAACCTCTCATTGCTTGTAGCACATTGCATTATAGTTACTGACTTTTTTTTGCCCATATACTTACTAGGTCATAAGCTCCATGAGGGTGGAATGCATGTCTTTTTTTGTTATTTGTTTGTTTTTCGGTTTTAATGCCTACTATAATTTTAATGCATAGTAGCAGCTCAGTCATATTAGCTCAGTGAATGAAGAGAGGAGCAAATGAATAAAGAATCATATGAATGAATTTTCAGATGAACAAAACCTAAAAACCAGATAGGTTAAGTTCTCTGCGTTTATTTCCTAGTTTGTAGGAAAGTCAAGTTGTCAAATGTCTTTAATACAAGGAAGTAGGAAACAATACAGGATGTTCCAAAGTCTCCATACAAAGAAAAAATTTTGTAATGAATATTTTGTAAATAAAGGTACATTTAGCTACAATTTCCCATTTTCCCTATATATGGCAACTTTTGGGACACCCTGTATACATATGGGTCATTATCTCTTGTGTTTTGTATGGAGTTGATCTAAATAGAAAAGCAGTCTGATTTAATGAAAAGATGCTGGTCTTTGGAAAGCAAGAGGTTTGAGTTTTGCTATTTGTGCCAGACTGTAAGGAATAACCTATTTGGTCTTCAGTTTTCTAATAGATTGAATGAAAATATTAAATAAATAATCTTTAAGAATCCTTTCAATGGCTGAGTTTTTGTGTGTCAATATTTAGTTCAAAGGCAGAAATTTACTTTTCCTACTAACATGGAATTTTAGATTTAGAAGGCTGTAACAACAACAGTAAACAACAATATACAGCTGACATTTGTATGCCAACACTGCTAGGCCCTTTATGGGAATTATCTTGTTTGATGTCCATAATGTAAGAGAAAAAAACAAATCAAAAAGAGATTAAGTTTTAATATTTTAGAGGGTATTTTTTCTAACTTTTCATTTAATTGCCATTCTTTTGTAACATCTAAGGCATGTAACTTGAAAACCTACAGTAATGGAGAATTTAGCACTAAACAACGCATTGTTCATTCATTTGTGGCCAGGAGTTGTAGTTCCCTTTCTGTTTATTTGAAAATTGCCTCACTATGTGGGAACCCTGGCGCATCCCATAGGTGTCTAGTTCTTAAACATAACAGTCTTCCAGATTTTTGAAAACAGTTTCCTAGGTTAAAATGGAAATTGATGTTATCGCTGTTCTGAGATATAATAATAAAGTTTTATTATTTTTATATTTTTTAATATAGTACAGTCTTGACAAACAATAACATTTATGAAATGCCCTTGTTTTTCCCAGACCAAACCAAGCCCCATATGTGCTTCACCAAAAGACTGCCCATTTACCCCTGTGCTGGTGTCTTTTAAGTTTCTTTAGAAAGGCAAAATAGCTCACATTTGAAAAACTATTTACAAATCATATTGAAATTACTTAAATATATTTTAAAATATAGACGTTTATAATTAGGCAGTTCTTGACTCAGCAGTTTTGTGAATGGGATCTTCCTAGTCTGTGCCGAGACAATATTTAGATTAATTTGAGAAAGCCCTAAAAGAATGCACTGCTAAAACCTGCCGTATTCATCAAATCACCTTTCTTGTTTTTTGCTTGTGTCTTTTTTGGAGTTTCATTGTTGTTTTTTGTTTGTATGTTTATCTGACAGGCCAGAAGCTTTGTATGCAGCTGTAAATAAGAAACCTACCTCTGCAGCCTATCCAGTTGGGGAAGGTAAGCTTTTGGCAACTTGTAAATTAGATGGGAATCAGTTTAGCTACTGACTAATTATCTGACTTTGCACAGTTGTTATTCTCCCTGTTTCTGTGTCTTTACGTGTTAAAAATAGCTTAGAAAAACTTGCCCCTATCTATTTCACATGAATATTAAGAATATAGACGAAATATGGCTGAAAACATGCCTTTAGAAAGGCAGTGCTATAAAAATTCAGCATAGACTGGCTCGATAAATATGATCATAAATAAAGAGTGTTGCAGTGATTGATGTTTAGGAAGTAAGGAAATTTCAGTATTTAGTTGCTTATAAATTTCCTTTTAATTACAGTGTGTCATAAATCATTAAGGAAGATCAGAGTACACTGTCATAAATATTGCAAAGCATTTTTTATATCCCTTTGGGTTTAATTAATAAATTATTTTGATTTTGTCAATGTGATGAAAAACAAAAGGTTGTCTACCCTAATTTCAGACAATGTTTTTATTTAATAGTTGCATAGATTTATAAATGAAATGTATATGCCCATTGTAGAATTAGTTGAATAGTTGAAGTACATTTTATCTTTAGTTTAAGAAATCAGTTTAATGGTAAATTAAACAGTTCATTCAGTATCTACTATGTTGACAATTCTGTGCTGAAAAATACAAGGATAAATAAAGCACAGTCTCCAAAGTGCTCACAGTAGAGTGCAGCATACAAATGTGATATATTCTATAATGAGTCAACAAAAACAACTTAATTTTGACTAAGACCTCTCAATCCACAGAGGTGGCAGTATTACATCATCCTATACAATGAGTAGGATCTTGCATAGTGACAAAGGAAGAGAAAGTGCTTCTGGACAGAGGGCATGGCATGAGCTGAGGCACAGTGGTGAAAGTTGAGGGAACTTCAGGTCACCAGTGAGGCTGGAACCACAGCTGTACTGTGGAATGAGTGCTGTGAGATGAGCCTAGGAAAGTGGTTAAGAGCATTTTGGAAAGGACCTTACTTATTGAAGCATCCCTAAACCTTGTAATCACTGTTAGTTTTGTTAAATCAGCTAAATTGAGTAATACTGGGGATGTGAATAGTAAATAGGTTGTAGATGGTGTTTCTAATGTCCTCTAGTTGATGATATTCAGATCAAATTCCATGTTGGCAATTATAAATAAAACTTTACAGAAAGGAAAGAAAAAGACTTCTAAAACCCAGTCACTGACTGTTTCTTCTAACTCGTAGTAATCACAGGAAAAAGCCAATGTAAACATTTAGACATTTCCCTAGAGGTGATAAACAAATATTTATTGAGCGTCTACTTCAAGCCAAGCACTGTGTTAGGAGCTGGGTCATTGTGATGGAACTTGGCTTCTAGTGCTGCTGTATGCTGGATATTGGACATTTCTACAACTGTGTATCTAAAAGAATTAAAGAGAAAAGAATTTAGCAGATGAAAATATATTTTATATATGAAGGTTAAAAAATATCTTTTCATATCTTGACTCCATTATCTAAGTAACTGAGTGACTTAATCTCACTGAGCCTTGGTTTCATTATCTGTAAAGTAGAAATGCTAATATCTGTTGTTAGTTTTAGGTAATTCTTTGTGATTAAAAAAATAAAACAATTAGAAAAAAGAAACCCCAAGGTAAAATTTTGTGTTAAATAACCTTTTTCTAAGAAATTATTAATTACTTCATTCCTTTTTCTACCTTCAGATCTTTTTATATTAGGTTTCCTTAAGGCACAAAATCTTTTACAATAAATTTATACAAGATTTTGGAGATTAACCCAATTCCTTTTTCACATCTGTGATCTTACAACCAAAACCTGCTTCTTTTTGCTTTATTCCCTGCAGAATATATTGCACTTTATCCATATTCAAGTGTGGAACCTGGAGATTTGACTTTCACCGAAGGTGAAGAAATATTGGTGACCCAGAAAGATGGAGAGTGGTGGACAGGAAGTATTGGAGATAGAACTGGAATTTTTCCGTCCAACTATGTCAAACCAAAAGATCAAGAGGTAGAGTTATTTTGATATTAAAAACAAAATTGTTCCATTCTTGTTGATCCAGATTTATACTTAAAACAGAGATATCATGTATATGGTTTTTATCAGACTGTTTCGGTTACAAGGAAACCACTCAAGGTAGTTCTAGTAAAATAGAGTTTATTATTAGGTAAGGGGGACAAGATTTCATGAAATTCTAAGAACAAGAGCCGGAGGTGGGGCTGAGCCTTGTGATAATTGGAGCTAGGGAGTGGTTCTGGATTTGGAGCAGCTCAAAAAGGACCACCTTAAAGGAGTTTGTAAAGTTTTATTTACTTTAAGGCTTTAACATTAATATGACTCAGCCTGCACTTTGAGCTCCTGCTTCATTTCATCCCACCACCAGTGTATAGTGCAGAAGCTCTCAAACTATTTGGTTTCAGTAAATTTACAGTCTTAAAAATTACTGAGGACCCCAAAGGGTTTTTTTGAGTCATGTGGGTTATATCTAATGATACCATATTAGAAATTAAAACTGAAATTATTTAAATATTAACTCATTTAAAAATAACGATAATTAAATCCATTGTATGGTAACATAAATAGCTTACTTTTGTGAAAAAGAACTAACTATATTTGTCAAGAAAACAAAGTTTGGTGAGAAGAGTGGCATTGTTTTATATTTCTGCAAATCTCTTTAATGTCTCGCTTAAATTGAAGTCAGCTAGATTCTCACATCTGTTTCTGTATTCAGTCTGTTGTGATATGCTCCTTTGGTTGAAGCAGATGAAGAAAATTCAACTTCACACATATATGGGAGCAAATGGGGAATTATTTTAATGACATTTGCAGATATCTATAGATATTCTTTTTAATTCTACTACACCAAAATTTGACAAATGCTGAATTGTTATAGGTTAGTTGCAACATGGAATCTGAGGCCTTATCAGTGAAAATTTTTCCTGTTACATTAAAATTCACTTGTCTGTTTTGTACATTGAATGGATCTCTTATCCATGAGTGATATGGTAACATCATTCGCTGGTCATTTGGAAAATATTGAATCACTGAGTTATGCAGATATTCCCTGTATTGATATATTTCATTATATGATATTTAAAAAGTCACATTTGTTAATGTCATCACTTATCAGAAAAATCTTTAGGTACTAGGAGACTGTCAAACTCACAGTGGTAGATATAAGTTTTCTAAAATTTTAATTTTCCATGAAGTTTGAATTTTATCATTAGCAACAAATCCTATCAGCTATTTTCTTGAAGTGACAGGCTTTCTGCATTCATTTTTGGAAACATATTTGCTAAATCCCAGTCTACCTAGTTTGTCTCTCAGTTTTTTGAAGTAAAAATGTTGTTCCATGAAAAACCTAGTTTAGCTCACAATTTTTTTTTTATTTCAGCATATTATGGGGGTACAAAAGTTTAGGTTAGGTATATTGCCGTTTCCCCTCCACTCCTCCCCCCCCCCAGTCAGAGCTTCAAGCTTGTCTATCCCCTAGAGGGTGCGCATTGCACTCATTATGTATGTATACACCCATCCCCCCCACATCTGCCCGACACCCCATAAATGTTATTCCTAAATGTGCTCTTAGGTGATGATCAGTGAAACCAATTTAGCTCACAATTTAATCATACAAATGCTTTTCCTTGAGACAACTATCATACTTTGGTATGTGGCAGAAATGTTTCAGGTACACTTTTGTTTAGTCACACAGAATTTTTAAAGGATTATACTTGAGGATTAAGATTTAATAAAATTTCTACTGCTTGATTGAGGACATTAAGTAAAACTGGCTTTGTTTGTTTTACTGTGAGTGCATGGCAGTGAAGAATACTATGACTACTAGTATAATTTGGTGCCATTGCCACGATTCTGCTAAAGCACTAGCAATTTTGCCTACCATTGTAAATGTCAGTACAGTGAAAAAGGCAAATAATGTCTTAGTACTATTATGAAAATAGTTTTTAACCCCCCAGACTCAAGGGGCTCAAGGACTACTTCCAGGAGTCTACAAGCCACAACATTGAGAACATTGGTGTGGTGGAATCAGACTACCTGGGTTGACTTCTGGCTGTACTACTTAGAGGTTAAGTGACCTTGGACAAGTTACTTCACCTTTCTGTGCCTTGGTTTTCTTCTCTGTAATGGGGATAATTGTATAATAATTACTTAATAATTTTATTAGAAAAGCTAAATAGCTGAATATATTAAACCTGTTAGAGCAGTGGCTATTACATAGTACCCAAAAAATATACTATCCTCAGCTCTGCTTAATACTTGTACTGCAGCTGTGTGTTCACTAACAGAAAAAAAATCTTTTTAATCCCACCCCTTTTTTTGTTCAAATTCCTAAAAAGAGGAAGTATGGTTGGTCCAATTTATCCTTTGAAGTCAAACAGAGATCATAGTTGATACTCAGGGTATGGATTTTTTTATTCTTGAGATCAAGTTCAGTCAGTTTGAGGGGAACATGGTAAAAAACTAAAAACTAAAAACATTGCCTCCTATTCGGCAGAAACTATAGATAAGTCAGGGTCCCTTAAAGAAAGCAGGAACAAAACTCATATGTCTTAACATATCTGGGACACATATGTTGTATATCGTGGGCATTGATGCTAGCCCCACTGATGAATGGAGTGCATTTGGCCTAGGGAGTCATGTTTAATATTCAAGAAAGATTCAGAAAATGAGCTTTTCCTGCTGAGTCAGTGGATGACAACATCAACCACTGGTATATAATATATTCCATTAGCAGATGAGATCTTCTCATTAAGTGTTGGGTTCTTCACTTATTTGGTCAGTGGAATATGAAGTTCATTGTCATTTTGATCTTCATTTAAAGAAACAAGAATCCTGGGAATTAAAAATCTCTAATTCCTAATAAACTTTGTACTTTCACATATGGATTGTTGGAAATAATAAAAACAACATGGTATCTTTCCTTGTAGAGTTTTGGGAGTGCCAGCAAATCTGGAGCATCAAACAAAAAACCTGGTATGTATTATAGTGAGCTTAAAAAATTAGTAAAGTATTTGCTCTATTATAGTCATGAATTCATAGTTTCTTGTTCTTCTTTTCAGAGATTGCTCAAGTAACTTCAGCATATGTTGCTTCTGGTTCTGAACAACTTAGCCTTGCACCAGGGCAGTTAATATTAATACTAAAGAAAAATACAAGTGGGTGGTGGCAAGGGGAGCTACAGGTAATATTCTTTAGTGTCTATCAATTTTATTATAAGAATAATACATGCCCATAAAAAAGATAAAATTAATAAAAAATTTTAGAACACCCATAATCATACCACTTAGAGGTAATCAATATCAACATTTTAGCATATTATTTCCTCTCATCTTTTGCCTGTTCATTTCTAGCACAGTTGAGTTGATGTTATTATATAAGTAACAATTGAAAGAATATCTTTATCTAAAGACAATCATTTTCCAATAATGCATCCCTTAATAAACCACAGATTGCCTTATTAAAGGAAAGCACAGCATCATCTTTGCCTGGGATAGCCCCAGACTTATAGTATAGCCTTCAGGAGAAAGACATGATCCAGGTTTGGTACTGAGAAAATACTACTCATTCGACTATCCCCCAGTGGCCTTAGGTTTTTGAAATAGCCAGTGCAAGGAAAGAGTGCAGACATCAATGAGCCTGATTTTTTCCCAAAATGTTAATAGATGATTATTATATATGTTTTGATACAGAAAGAGGGTTCTTCTCTCACTTCTAAAATTTCTTTACTAGTTAAAATTAAAAAGCATTTTAGAGGTTAAGCGATGACAACAGGTATAAAGGCTGCATTTTTATATAACATTGATATATGATTATAATATGGAGGGTGTACATAGCTTCATTCTTGCAAACTGGAGTCTTAGGATTCCTAAAGAACAATGAAGATTCAAATTCAACATCTTATGATATTCCACCTTCTAATTTAAGATGGACCCAACCAAATGGGAAACATGGCTCTCCACAAATTTTATTTACAACCTTCTGATTACTTATTAACAAAGCTCCAGGAGATATTTTCAGTGGGCTGCACCATTTTAAGTGTTGGCTTAATCTTGTTAGGAGAACTCTAGAAAGGTCTTTTTGAATGTAAGTATTATTTCTGTGAAATATTCAGAGAACTCTGAGCCTGAAAGACCTCCAAATAGACTTCTACAGATGGCATTTTCAGCGGCAGTTTGAGATGCATATTGTAGTGAGTCTTCCAGTTGTTTAATGTTTACCTGAAAGGCCAACGCTGAGTTCAGGGGCCTCTAAAACAACCCTCATATCTGAAACTAGTTACAAGTTTAGGGGTCCCCAAGACTACTCTCAAGTTCAATAATTCGCTAAGAAGGACTTACAGAACTCACTGAAAGCTGTTACACTCATAGTTACAGGTATTTTTTTGGTTTGGGTCCCCACCCCCACCTCCCCAGAGACAGGGTCTCACTCGAGTGCAGTGGTGTGCAGTCATAGCTCACTGTACCCTTGAACTACTGGGCCCAAGCAATCCTCCCAGCTCAGCCTCCCAAGTAGCTAGGACTGCAGACGCACACCACCACAGTTGACTAATTTCTTTTAAAGTTTTTTGTAGATACAAGGTCTTGCTGTGTTGCCCACACTGGTCTCAAACTCCTGGCCTCAAGTGATTCTCTTGCCTCAGCCTCCCAGAGCACATAGTTACAGTTTATTTCAGTGAAAGGGTAAAGATTAAAATCAGCCAAGGGAAGAGACACATGGGACAGCATGCAGAAGAGTTCCAAAAAGGGAGCTTCAGGTTGTCCTTTTAGTGGAGTCATGAACAGCATTAACTCCTCCTTGTAATGATATGTGACAAAACACACAGAGTATTGCCAACCAGGGAAGCTCAGCAGAGCCTTAGTGTGCAGAG
This sequence comes from Lemur catta, assembly GCF_020740605.2. Lineage (NCBI taxonomy): Eukaryota > Metazoa > Chordata > Mammalia > Primates > Lemuridae > Lemur > Lemur catta. The sequence goes on along the minus strand of NC_059131.1, from coordinate 17,319,819 downwards.
TTTTTATTTGGGCTCCTGTCGCATAGATATGGTTATTGTCCATGTGGCTGAACTCAGTCTCTAACCCCTTCCGAGACTGAGCTGATACTGTGTGACTCAAAGCACTGACCATAAATCACATTGTTAGATTGGGCATGGCCCAAAGCTCCCAGATAAACTAAGACACTCTTATCAGTCAGGATATTCCAAGGATTTAGAGATTACCTCCCAGGAGCTGAGGGCAAAGGCCAAACCTCTCTGTGGGCAACATTAAATTCTTTACTGCACATCCACAGTTTTTCTGATTTTCAAGGTATGTCTCAATGATTATTTTTATTCTCGTCTTTCAATTTTATATTCCTTTTGCTAATTTATAGGCCAGAGGAAAAAAGCGACAGAAGGGATGGTTTCCTGCCAGCCATGTTAAACTTTTGGGTCCAAGTAGTGAAAGAACCACACCTGCCTTTCATCCTGGTATGGAGTTTGTTAAAACTCAGCAGCTTCTTAGATTAGCTAACTCAGAAAAATATTACAAATTTGTTCTTCCCTTACCTCTGCTTAAAAGTAACATGCCACGGAGAACTTCCTTTCTAAAAAGTTTTGTATAGAAACAGCCCACTTGATACTTGAACCACTTCACTGCTTGAAATTTTCCAGTGTGAAATTGCTACACCATCACACTTGAAGTGTCTGGTTGGATTGTTAACTGTAGTTGGGAAATTCTCTTTTTTTGTAAAACAGGGAATGGAGGGAGGAGGAGAAAAGATAGAACAGCTCAAGGGAAATTTTGCCTAATTTTAATATTTAATATTAGAGTAATTTAAATCCTAGGGAGAGTTTTAACACTTGACCCTTGTAGGAATAACTAATTTAGTTTATTCTTTTGTTGTTCTTCTGATAGTCTGTCAGGTGATCGCCATGTATGACTATGTAGCAAATAATGAGGATGAGCTCAATTTCTCCAAGGGACAACTTATTAATGTTATGAACAAAGATGATCCTGACTGGTGGCAAGGAGAAATCAATGGGGTGACTGGGCTCTTTCCTTCAAACTATGTTAAGATGACAACAGACTCAGATCCAAGTCAACAGTGTGAGTAATACCAAATTATTTACCTCTTACTTAGTGTGAAAACTTTAATATGCAGTATTAAGTTTATTATTATTCTGGATCAGATCTTAAACTCACCACTCACAGCAAATGTAGATTACTGTTTAAAGTAAGAAGAAAACTAAAGGAAACTTTTTAGAAGATCAAAATTTATACTGCTTTATTTAAATAGTTTTTGCTAGCTTCAGACCTTGTTAGACTTTTTCTGAAAGAATGTATAATTTTTCTTACGGGTTATTTGGTATGACAGCCATCTGTACTGAAGTTTCTTTTCATCACCATCTTCTTTTTCAGCATCTAGTTTAAAAAATAGCCCTAGTCACCAATTTAAATTTACCATTTTAATGTACAGAAGCCATTAAATTTGCAATCTTATCGTTTATTTCCCACATGTTTACATATTATCCAGGTTGGAAAAAAATTAAATAACCTATTTAAACTGTTTGTGAAACTCTCTTTAGGTGATTCTTTAAATAGCCACCTCATTCCACAAGGGATATATGAATCAAGATCTATTTCACCTTTTTCAGTTCAAGGGTCCAGATCTCAAAGTGTGAGATTTGGTATTATATAAAATTATCTCTTGGTATTTACCTAGCCATTCTTGTAGTTGAGAATAAACACAGCATTAATAATAAATTAAAGAATAAACAGTACTTGGAAGTATTTTTTTGCCTTTATAAAACGGATGTCACTTTTTCCTACCCTTTTGATTTTTAGTTTTGATGTTTACAAAATATATCATGATTTGTATTTTTATCATTCTTGTGAAATTATTTGAAATATTTTAGCCTTTCATTTTAATTTAGTTGCTGAGGACATATAAATCGCAACTCAGTCAAAACTGAAATGCATTTAGTATAAGGATTCAGTATAAGGATTATAAATTTATTTAATACTGTATCTACAATTTTGCATATTATTTTCACTTTAGAGCTTATAAAGATAGTTCTGATCCTGGGGGAAGACTTCCCTTTAGCTAAAGCAACTAGATTTCCTAATTTGGAGATGGAAGGAGTCCAGTTTTTTATGGTTTGAATATTCCCAAAAATATCTCAGGGTTTCAAGAGAAGGTGAAGAAAATTATAACAACTTGGGTTGCCTAATGAATAACCATTTTTAAGCTCTGCTGATGATTTGGCAGTTTATAATGATTAATTAGAAATCAGCTTGTCTGATTGATTAGATATACCTGTGGCACCTTTCTTGGTTCTGAGAAAGATTGTTTTCAGACCTACTGGGTCTGGAAGATCTTTGGCTAGTGATCCCTGAAGGCATCCCAATGTGTCAATATATTTGGCTTTTGTAGCATCCATGACCTAAGTGATGGTTTTTCAACTATATTGTTGTTTGGAACATTTTTTTTCAATTAAGTCTCATATATGATAATAAGGAATATAAAGAACAGATAAAAGCTGTTCTAAAAGAAGGACAGGACCATCCCCCCAGGACTTCCCTTCCTTTCCCCTACATATTCTATGACAGTCCTTTCAGTTTCTTCTCTGGGGATAATTTAAAAATCACTGTGGTAGAGAAATCTACTTCAAGGCAATAACAACCTCCCAGGAAAGTAACCTTCCCAGAGAGCTGATTGACAACTTTTTATTCTTAAAGGAAGCAGTATAGTAAATTGTCAATAAATGTTTGGTACATGAATGATAAAGCAAATAGATTGACATTAATTAGTTATTCAAGGACACATTTGCCATGGAAATTACTTTGGGCCAGAGAATGCTTTGTCTCCCATTTTAGTATGGGTAGAACTGGCAAGAGCCTCAGTCTACCTATAGATGAGGAAGGTACCTAATCTATATAGTGCTATCTAATAGAACTTTCTGCACTGAGAAAAATAGTCTATATCTGTGCTATCCAATACACTGGCCACTAGTCATGTGGAGCTTTTGATTATTGGAGTGTAGCTAAGATGACTGAGAAACTCAATTTTTAATTTAATTTAATTTTAATTAATTTAAAGCTAAATAGCCATTTGTGGCTGGCGGCTACCATACAGGACAGTGTAACTTTGGAAGACAACCAATTTCAAGGCCTCCTTGAAATAAAACAAGAAAATAACAATATTGAAACAGAAATAAGAAGAAAAGGAACAGTTGTCTTTCAGTCATTACTGACCTACACAATGATTTTAAAGGAACAAAGTTTCTATGTGCTTCAGGTCTTACTTTTTATGGTGTTTTTAGATTTTGTTAACATTCTTTCCACTATTAAGAAATCCATTCGTTTGGTAAGTATTTTTTGAGTGTCTACCATATACTTACTAGGCATTGGGAATACAAACATAAAAAAACAGTCCTTGCTGTGAAGTAGCTTTAGAGGTTAGTGGGGAACAAGATTCAGTTAAATATACATGCCACAACAATTGCTATAATGAATATTTATACAAATATGTATTGGGAAGAGATCCCCTAAATCTTTGTGGGGAAAGAAGGCATGCCACAAGAGATTTCACAGAGGGTATTTGAGCTGGAACATGAATGATAAATAGTAACAGTTTGCTAGAAAGGCAAATATTGGGGATGGGAGGAGGTACTGATTATTTTCTTGATTATTTTACATAGTGAGAGCTGGGAAAATAGAATGTTCAAGAAGTTATTTCAAAGTAAGAGTAGTTTCAAAGTTCTCTTTGTTATAAAATTATTACCAGTAACTTACCTATTACCTTATTTTTTGCTGATATATGTGGATTTCTTTAGTTTGATCATATCTGAAAACTGTACTTTATGGTTTTGCCCAAAATGCCTGACCAAATCATCTGTCCTGGAATAAAAGGGCTCTCAATTTTGTAATTCTGAGGATAATTCCCAAAGAGATTCCTCTGAGACCGTTTATTGTTTCTATAAAACAACTGTTTAAATCACCTAGGAGAATGAGGAATACTGATTTTGTTTACTTGAAATAATTATTTATCAGAAATTGAAGAGTCATAATTGCTTTTTCAAAGAACATGAAGAATAAATTGTATTGTAACTATGAAGTTCACTCACATTAAGTTTATTATAAAACTATAACTGTAATTGGATATGGTTCAGAAATGCTTAATCCTTAAAGTCAAGAATTGATTTGAGATCTTTTTTATATCTACCCAAATTTTTAGAAATGGATCATCTGCTAATAGTGTGAGTCAGTGAAAACTGGTTAAATTGTAGATTACCATTTGTTTCTTTGGCCCTTATAAGTATTACTTTCATTTTATAATATAATTAGAATATTTTTTAAAGGTTGAGAATTTTAATAATTCAAATTTGTTTAGTTGATGTGTCATGTTATTATTAGTCAAATTTTTTCTCACCCACCCAATTTACATTATGTTCATTTTATTCCTCATTTTTCTTTTTTTAGGACCCAATGTTGTCTTCCAGTTGTGAAAGCACCCCAGAGACCCACTATCCAAGTTTGACTCTAGCGTGGAGGCAGGGCAGGCAGCCCTGATCAAATATCTCCTACACAATTTGTTTACTTCGTTTGAATGTTAGAGCCACTTGTGATTATTTCTTTGTGTTTCTAATTTATAGTTAAAATTTATTTGTAACAAATTAAAGGATAGTGGGTCTTTGTGTGGCTTTCCCTGCTGTTCACTCTGGCATCCTTTAGCATTTTTCTTCTTTTTTAATTTGGTAATTGTAGGTCATTTAGCATGCATATTGAGTTTGCCCTTACATGGTGGGAGTTCAAACACACAAAGACCCACTATTTGCACAAACTATTCTTGCTGGTTTGGAATGGGCTGCCATGCTTTTCTAATGTTATTGCAACATGTATATTCATTACAGAATTCAGATAAAATTTGCTTATGTTCTGCTATTATATTTGATCTAATCCTAATCACAGTGACTTCTTAATTGGCTCAATATGTGGTTTGCCCTCAAATATGTACTGTTTATTACTTTCCAATATGCCACTATGAGTACCAATATTTAGATTTGTTTAAAAGCCAAGAACTGGAAATAGTTTCTTCTCTATTTTTTGTGTATTCAAGATGGAAGCAATAACATTTTGGGGGAGTTTTTTTTGTCTCACAGAAGAGGAAAGTGGCCTGTTCTGGCAGATATGTGCAGACTGGAATATGTTTAATCTGTTTCAGTGGCCCAAGAATGAGCACTATACTATGGTAGTTTCCTTAGGATCTTCACGTGCTCTGGGCTAATGAAGATATTGCATCATGTGCTGCAGCAGTTAGTTGTTACTTCCTTGTTGATGACCTAAAAAGGGATTATTTTGAGGAATGAAAGGCTCCTGTTGTTGACTGTGAGATAAGACACCTTCCCTAGCCTAGACAGAGCATTTATATCTATAATACATTTTAAAGTCAGAGTTCATGTTACCTTTCAGTCAGGTAACTAACTATATATCTCAGTATACAAAGGACACTGGTTGGCATTCTTTTTAATGTATTTAATAAAGATCATAAAGAATGCTTGAAGACTTTAAATGCCCCTGAAACAGGCATACAGGCTCTAGTCAAGAATGAATGAGTGAAGGAAAGATGTGTGGGAACATTCCCTATGCTCATGAAGCTTCTTTGAGGCTAGAAGACTGATTTTACCCTCCAGACTTCTCTGGCTGATACCTATTCTTCAACCACATTGGCTGCTTTGACATAGGAATTTACTTCTTTTCTTTGAATGGAAAACGCTTTAAAAATAACAGACATTATTATAAACTAATATACGTGAGAGTACTTAGCTGAAACAAAAAGGAGTTTTAGTAGACAGTATTAAACTGTATTTGAAAATCAATGAGAAGTTTATGCAATTTAAAATGTTTACAAACTGCAGTGCAATCTACTGTTTGTGAATGTCAAAGTATTATCAGGAAAAGTGTACATACAATCAGAGTCATATTTCCTCATAGAGTTCTGTAAGAGGAGTGAAATATGTTTTTATACTTCTCAGTTTCAGGTAGAGGCATATTTTGTGCAATATTTTTGTTAATGTGCCTATACATTATGAATTAATTATTTCAGTCGTACATTGCCTAAATCATAACTTTACGACACTTGAGAAAGAATCAACAGTTAACACTTCACCAACTTTAATTGTCTATGTTCCAAAATACTTCGTATTATTGGGATGTAGGGAGGTATGTATATGTGCTCCCTGGGGTGGAGATTTCTAGTTAGACCACCTCCATTTTTAGCTTTTGGCATCATCATGATACTTTTATAAATGTGACATTAATAGGAAAGCAATAATTTTACAATCATTTTACAGGTGGAATAACAGATTTGCCTGCATTTTCTAAAAGAGACAGTGCACAGATTGGGTCCTTATGCATTCAGCTGACTCTTCCAAATTGTATAAATTACCTCTTCTTGCCTTTTATTTTCTGAACTTTCTGCTTTTGTGCCCTTTAGTTGAGTTCAGATTAAGGACAGTTATTTTAAATCCATTTTAAACCCTGAGTTAGAAAGCAGACCACCCATTAATTAGCCACATTATTTGGTTTAACATTTTTTCTTTATAATATTGAATTTGGACTTATATACTGATAAATTATTTCAAAAGTATTTTTATAGCTCAAATTGCTTCAGTTTTTCACTGATAAATATAAATTTTTAGGAATGACATTCACATAGAGCTTAGCATCTATAATCAATCTGAAAATAATGTATTCATCAGGTACTTATGGATTAAGTCACATACTGGCATATTTAAGCTGAATTTCAGTCTGGAAAATAAATTTACTGTATCAACTGAAATACCAGTCTTTGTATAGGTATTTTGTCATATATTTGAGAGAAAGCTAAAAAAAGAAACAAAATTGTATGACATATAAGAATAATAATAATAAGTCTTTCTTAAAAGTGCATGCAATTCTTTGCAATACCTCATTCAGCCACATATTTGTTTTCTTCCTCATTCAGTGTAAGGCAGCTTTCAATTTGTTTAGAAGGCAACATTAGAAGGAAAGAGTTTATCAGAAACACAGGATTTTAAAATGGGGTACAACGGAATAAATTTGAATTCCTGTAGGAAGTGAAGAATCAAAATACCTGTTTATTTAAAGATTACAATATGTGATAATCATTTTTGAAGTATTTAATTAAACCTGATGGGTTTTCCAGCAATGAAAAAAATCAGTTCTAAAACCAAAGCTGATCTTTACAAAATTTGAAAATTTAAATCAACCCTATCCATTATATAGTTTCTCTAAAACTTTATCTCAGAGTCATTTTAAAATAATACAACTATTAAAAAGTGTAACTGCTATTTTATTGTTTTAAAGTGGTTTAAAACATTTTAAAATATGAATACTGTAGTTTAAAAGAAAGAAACTTGGGGAAGGAAAAGTCGAGAAAGAAATAAATGCCAATTCCAGTCCAAAGCTTTATTTGCCAAGTTTCTTAGAATGAATTTTACCAAGTTATGAATTCTTGTAAATAGAATCTATAACGGAAATACTGAGAGACTTTTGCCTAAAGTGGCATTATTGGATGCTGCTGTGATGCTACTGTAATGTAATAAATTATTAAATTGTTGCAAAGTGCTGTTTTTGCCTTAAAATTTTATTTTGTGTGTCTTGAAAACTATAGTATTAAAGGTATTGAGATTGTGCAAATGCTGGGCACGCTTGGCATGAGATAATCTGTTTTAATTTTTACAAAATTGTACTATAACTATGCAAGTGTGTTTATTAAAAGGACACAAACTATATTACTTGTATTGTGTATTTCTTTTGAAACATCCTTTAAAACTTATTTTTAGGCCTAGGGCAGTGGCTCATGCCTGTGATCCTAGCACTCTGAGAAGCCAAGGTGGGAGGATCGCTTGAGGTCAGGAGTTCAAGACCAGCCTGAGCAAGAGTGAGACCTCATCTCTACTAAAAATAGAAAAATTAGCCTGGGTGTCGTCATCGTGCACGCCTGTAGTCCCAGCTATTAGGGAGGCTGAGGCAAGAGGATCGCTTGAGCCCAGGAGTTTGAGATTACAGTGAGCTAGAATGATGCCACGGCACTCTTCCCAGGGCGACAAAGCTAAGACTCTGTCTAAAAAAAAAAAAAAACCAACTTATTTTTAATTGTCTATATGTAGTTGTGATTAAATGTCTTTGGAATTTCTCTTTTTCCTTAATGTAGTCTCTGGGTACAGGCCAGCAAATTGTTTTATATCACAGGGGGCAAAAGAAATTTTTAAGTGGTTAAGATGGAGATAATTTGATCCAAGATAATCATGTATCTCAAAAGGGAAAGAAATTTTGATTTTAATATGTTATTGCTTACAAAAGTAAAGGAAAATATAATCTAGAATAATAATAGACCTGTTATTTACATATTTTATTACAACTTTCTTCTAGAAAGGTCAGACAGAACTTAGAAATTAATACTTGTTGCAAATGTAGAGTAAGACTTTTTTAATATAAAAGGGGATCTATATAAAAAAAACTTCAGTGAGTGCTTGGGGGTATCACAGTTAAGTAGAGTATTACACTTAAGTAATCAATTTTGTGGTTATATAAGCCCTTGGATGAAAAGAAAAATATGGATCTAAACCCAACCCATCCATCAATGCATAGCATAAACAATCTGTTTCCCAAAAGCCTTTCCTCTCTTTTGGAAAGGTATTCAACTAACATATAGTAAGTATTTGCATAAGGCCAAGCCATGTACTAGATGCTGGGGTTACAAAAATGAGTGTCAGGTGTTCCTGGCCTTAGGTAGTACATTAGCTCTGTGAGGGAATCAGGCCCATAACAGATAATTACAAAACAGCATACTAAACACAATGATAGATACTTACTGGGCACCACAGGAGTACAGAGGAGGAATACCTAATTCAAACATAGATTGATGAATGAGAGAAGACTTCCTGGAGGAAGCAGCTACCAGATCCGTAAGTAGGAGTAAGCCAGATTGAGGGGTGGGATGATGGAGAGTATGACAAAGACAAAAAAACAGCTTGGCAGGGATGGGGGGAGGTGATTATAAACAGTTCAGTATTGCTAGAGTGGAAGTGTAGAGCCAGGAACAGTGCAAGTTGAGGCTTGAGAGACAGGCCAAAGGCTAAGAGATTCTCTAGCTTGGCTGTGTGTTGGAATCACTTGAGAAACTTTAAAAAGCTATTGATGCCTGGATCCTGATTTTTTTCTTTTTTTTTTTTTTGAGACAGAGTCTTGCTCTGTCACCACGGCTAGAGTGCAGTGGCATGATCATAACTCACTGCAACCTCGAACTCCTGGGCTTAAGCAATCCTCTTGCCTCAGTCTCCTGAGTAGCTGGGACTATAGGCGTGTGCCACCACGCCTAGCTAATTTTTTCTATTTTCAGTAGAGATGGGTCTTGCTCAGGTTGGTCTCGAACCCCTGACCTCAAGTGATCCTCCTATCTCGGCCTTCTAGAATATGGATCCTAATTTAAATGGCCTGAAGTTAGGACTGGTTATGGGGATTTTTTTAAAGCCTCGCAGATGATTTTGGTATGCAGCCAAGTTGGAGGAAAAAAATGATGAAATGGAGTTCTGAGGGAAAATTGGCAGGAGTTGGGGATTGATGGAATGTGAAGGTAGGTGGAAGAGTCGGTTATTCCCACATTTGCGTCTTGGGTCACAGGGTGTGGGATTATGGTGCCACCAACTGCAGTGAAAAATCAAAGTTAGGGAAAGATGATGAGTTTGGTTTTGACTACCTGTGGGACATCCAGATAGAATTGTCTAGCATGTAGTTAGATGAAATCAAGATACATAGCATCAGATGTATACCAGCTGGTGGAATGGCATGCGTATTGGCCATTGCTAAACCAGTGGACATAGATGAGATTACTTGAAGAGATCAGACTTCTGAAGAGATCAACAGTTAAGGATTGGATAGTGAGAGGAACTCATGAAGACAGGAAACAGATTCTGTGAGAATAAAAAATTTGTTGTGTTCATATTGCTGCCAATTTTAAAAAATGAAATTCTGACTGAGCAACCATCTCTTGTACCAGTAAAAAGAAAAGAGGAAAAGTGCTCTTTATTGAGGACTTACTAGTCTAGGACTTTTCTAAGGTCCTTGAAAGTATTACGTCTTTATTATTTTCTTTTTTCAGATGTGGAAATTAAAACTGAGAGGTTAAATAACTTGTCCAAGCTTAACAGCTAGTAAGTGGTAGAGTTGGTTCAGGGTCTGGCTCCGGAGTCCATGCTCCTAACCTCTAGGGCAGTGTACTAACACTGCCGCCATTTTCTTAGCAGTGAAGTTCTGGCTGTACAACCATTACTCACACCAGTGAAAAGAAAAGAGGAAAAATCAGAGACTGCGCAGTGTTTTCTCTATGTGAAAAAGACACACAGGAAAGAGGCAAGGAGGCAAGGACTGAGTATAATAAACAAGGACAGGAGTGTATAACAGTATCCAGAAAGATAAAGCAGAACATAATCACATTTTTTGGTAACAGCTGTATTGAGATATATTATATTTCATATACCATGCAGTTCACTCATTGAAAATGTACAATTCAACGGTTTTTAGTACATTCACAGAATTGTACAACCATTCCCACAATCAGTTATAGAACATTTTCATTACCTCAAAATGAAACCTGGCCAGATGTGGTGGCACATGCCTGCAGTCCCACCTACTTGGGAGGCTGAAGCAGGAGAATCACTTAAGGCTGGGAGTTGGGGGCTGCAGTGCCCCATGATCATGCCTGTGAATCACTGCATTCCAGCCTGGGTAACATAGCAAGACCCTGTCTTTAAAAAGAAAAAAATTAGGCCAGGCACGGTGGCACATGCCTGTAATCCTAGCACTCTGGGAGGCCAAGGCGGGTGGATTGCTCGAGGTCAGGAGTTCAAGACCAGCCTCAGCAAGAGCGAGACTCCGTCTCTACTAAAAATAGAAAGAAATTATCTGGCCAACTAAAATATATATATAGAAAAAAATTAGCCGGGCATGGTGGCACATGCCTGTAGTCCCAGCTACCGGGGAGGCTGAGGCAGTAGGATCGGATTGCTTAAGCCCAGGAGTTTGAGGTTGCTGTGAGCTAGGCTGACGCCATGGCACTCACTCTAGCCTGGGCAACACAGCGAGACTCTGTCTCAAAAAAAAAAAAAAAATTAAATCCTATACAATCACCCCCTTATCACCTTTTGGCCTCTCAACCCCCAGCCCTAGGCAACCACTAATCTATTTTCTGTCTCCATATATTTGCCTATTCTGGACATTTCATATATATGGAATCATAAAATGTATGGGATTTTGTGATTTGCTTATTAGCATGTTTTCAAAGTTCATGTTGTAGCATATATCAGTACATCATTCCTTTTTATGTCCAAATATTCCATTGTATATATAATGCCACATTTTGTTTATTCATCCATTAGTTGATAGACATTCCGGTTATTTTCACTTTTTTGCTATTATGAATAATGCTGCTGTGAACATTTGTGTACAAGTTTATGTGTGAACATATGTCTTTGTTTCTTTGGGGCATATACCTAGGAGTGGAATTGCTGGGTCAAATGATAAATCTATGAGGAACTGCCAGTATGGCTGCACTATTTTATATTCCCACTAGCAGCGTACAAGTGTTTCTGTTTCTCTGCATCCTCACCAACACTTGTTATTATCTGCCTTTTTTATTATAACCATCCTGTGGGTGTAAAGTGACATCTCATTGTGGTTTTGATTTGCATTTCCTCAATGACTAATGATATTGCATATCTTTTCATGGGCTTATTGGCCATTTTTATGTCTTCTTTGGAGAAATGCCTATTCAAATCTTTGCCCGTTTTTTAAATTGAGTTGTCTTCATAATCACTTTTTTAAAAGACTATTTTTTAGAGCAATTTTAGGTTCACAGCAAAATTGAGAGGAAGGTACAGAGATGTTCCATACATGCATAGCCTCCCCCATTAATGTCCCCAAGAGTAGTATGTTTGTTACAATTGATGCACCAACATTGATACATCATTATCACTCAAAAGTTCGTGGTTTACATCAGGGTGCACTCTTGATGTACATTCTGTGGGTTTGGACAAATGTTTCATGACATGTATCCACCATTATAGTATCATAAGAGTATTTTCACTGCCCTAAAAATTCTCTGTGCTCCACATATTCATCTCTCCCTCCCCCCAACCCGTGGCAACCACTGATCTTTTTACTGCCTCCATAGTTTTGCCTTTTCAAGAATGTCATATGATTGGAATAAGTACAGTATGTAATGTTTTCAGATTGGCTTCTTTCACTTAGTAATAGGCATTTAAGTTCCTCCATATCTTTTCATGGCTTGATAATTTCTTTTTATTGCTGAATTATTATTTCAGCTGTGATTATTTAATGCTGAATATTTTCCATTATCTGGATGTACCACAGTTTATCCATTCACTTGCTGAAGGACATCTTGGTTGCTTCCAATTTGTGGTAATTATGAATAAAGCTGCTATAATATCTGCATGTAGGTTTTCGTGTAGACATAAGTTTTCAATTCCTTTGGGTAGATACCAAGGAGGTGGATAGTATGTAAGAGTGTGTTTAGTTTTGTAACAGCCAAACTGTCTTCCAAAGTGGCTATACTATTTTGCATTCCCACTAGCAACCAATGAAAGTTACTGTTCCATATCCTTGCCAGCATTTAATGTTGTCAACATTAAGGATTCTGGCCATTGCAACAGTTGTGTGGTAGTATCTTATTTTAATTTGCATTTACCTGATGACTTATGATGTGGAGCATACTCTCATATGTTTATTTGCCATCTACATATCTTCTTTGGTGAATAGTCTGTTAAGGTCTTTGGCCCATTTTTTAATGGTTATTGTTGAGTTTTAAGAGTTCCTTCCATATTTTGCATAATAGTCCCTTATCAGGCATGTCTTTTGCAAATATTTTCTCCCAGTCTGTAGCTTGTCTTGTCATATTCTTGACCATGTCTTTTGTAAAACAAATGTTTTTAAATTTAATGAAGTCCAGCTTATCAATTCTTTTCTTTCATGGATTGTACCTTTGGTGTCATACCTAAAAAGTCATCACCAAACCCAAGATCATCTAGATTTTTCTCCTGTGTTATCTTCTAAGAGTTTTATAGTTTTGTGTTTCACATTTAGGGCTGTGATCCATTTTGAGTTAATTTTTGTGAAGAGTATAGGTCTGCATCTAGATTTTTTTTTTTTTGCATTTGGACATCCAGTTGTTCTAGCACCATTTGTGAAAAGACTGTCTTTGCTCTATTGCATTGCCTTTGCTCCTTTGTCAAAGGTCAGTTGACTATATGTGGATTTATTTCTGGGCTCTATTCTGTTCCTTTGATCTATTTGTCTATTCTTTTGCCAGTACCAGACTGTCTTGATCACTATAACTTTACAGTAAGTCTTAAGGTCGGATAGTGTCAGTCCTCCAACTTTGTTCTTCTCCTTTAATATTGTGTTAGCTATTCTGGGTCTTTTACCTCTCTATATAAAATTTAGAATCAGTTTTAGAATCACTTTTTAAGCTTTGTGGTAAGCAAGCACAACAAATTATGAAAGATGTGCTTAAGAGAGATGTTTTAATGCTTTTGTGAAAGGCAAAATTCACTTAAGGCATTTGAAGAGAGTGATAAATGAGCACAGTGGTAGTATAGTAAGAAGATTGCTTTGAATCCCATCTCAACCAGCTCACCCCTCTGAGCCTTAGCCTCTCGTCTGTACAGTGAGGATAATAATGCCTACATTGCAGATAACACTTAAGGGATTTATGAAGGGCTTTGTGGTGGAAGTATGCTATCTTGCTATCTGGTACATTGTCTGTACTCAGTAAATATTTGCCAGGTAGATGAAAGCCTATTTTTTTTTTACAAAATAAAATATCCAGTAGTTTTCTAGTGTCCTGATAAAACTTCAATATAAATTCAGCCTTCAGAAAATACACACAGTGTATTTAACTAGATTTACTGTTAAAATCTCAGTGTCTGACACATAATAGATGTTATATATTATGGTAATAACACCTAACATTTGGTAAACATTGTCTGTGCACCAAGTGATGAAATAAACATTTAGGGTTGTCTGGGTAAGTGGTAGACTTGGAATTCAAGTTCAGATCTGAATTCAGAGTTCATGCTCTGAGCCACCACCACACTATGCTGCTTTCTATTAACTGAGAGCTGCTGTTATTCCAAACCACAAAGGCAAAACAGTTATCAGTTAATTCCAAGAAAAGGTGAGAAGAGGGTGAGAAGAGAAGAAAATTAACTGCTATAAATGAACCCAGGCTGATCAAGTTACATTTTAAGGTACTGAAATTCCTTGCCACTGGGATTCCTGTGTTACCAGCGGTCATTCGTTAGCCACCCTGAAATCAGAGTCGGGTAATGCTATAGATTTAGTGTCCTAACCTCAGTGGTTTGTTGCAAAGTGTCCAATTATGTAGTCATAAACAAATTAAAAAATATGAGCCTCATGATCATACTGTTGGAGAAGATTAGTGGTATAGCAGGCTGTTCAGTAATACCAAGAAAAAAATATATTTGCACATGAAACCCCTATTAGCCCAGGACAGATTTGTAGTAATACATGTACTGATACAAAGTGCTGCAGTATATGGAAAAGTTGATTTGAAATTGGCTGTTAGATACAAGGTTTTAATTTCATGTGAGACTGACTAGAAGGGCATATAAGGGGCTAAGTATATCACTTAGACACAAAACAGACTTAAAGGAGCGTAAGGGCTCTGTTGGCTTTTTCAGTGCTTTGGCTATTTGGCATTCAGAATATTTATCCTAAACCCTTTTTTCCTTCAGAATTAAGTTCAGCAAGCATAAGACCAGGTAGGTTTTATACATGCTGTCTTCAGTGATTGCAATATAAGGACCATTCTAAATGGCCTGCCATTTCTAAATGTAAGACTTCAATCAAGATACCTACATTTAGAGATTTAGTAGCTCTAAATTCTATGGTAAGTCACTTAACCACCAAGCTTCAGATTATCTATGTATTGATATAGTTACAATCAAAGT
Source organism: Lemur catta (assembly GCF_020740605.2). Lineage (NCBI taxonomy): Eukaryota > Metazoa > Chordata > Mammalia > Primates > Lemuridae > Lemur > Lemur catta. The sequence continues at coordinate 17,304,801 of NC_059131.1, read as the reverse complement.
TGTATCAGAGGATTGATCTTGGTAACAGTTATTTTTATTGTTAGAATTGAAAGTTCTGTGTTGGATGAATGTGAAGAAACTACTATTTGGTGATATCTCTTCATAATATTCTATATTCTGAATAGTACATTAATTCCCTCAGTTGAGTCAGTGCAATGACTCTGGCAGGCTAGAAAGTGACGCACATGTTAACCTGACTAACTGCTCTGTGAGGCCAACGTCTGCCGTTTTGTCTGCCATTAGGTCTTTGCCCTCTTAGGCTTATGAGCTTTTCTAGTAGATTCAAAAGTAAAAATAAAGCCAATGAAATTTGTCTTTATCCACTTGCACTTATCAACAGAGATGCTTTTGCAAATTCTAGAATACTATTTTTTTTTTTTGGTTTTGTTTGTTTTGGTTTGGCTTTTTGTTGTTGTTATTGTTATTGTTGTTCCAGAGAGGAAATGGTCAGTCTCCGTAAGTGGAGAAAGACCAATATTACTCTTTTCTGATAGCCAGATATTTTGCTTTCTGTTGGTCAGCAGCATTAGAATACAATATGAACTTCTTCCCTTTTTGTGCTTAACTATTAATAGCAGCATAATAACCTGATGAGGTAGAATTGACAGGTATCAAAAAGATATGAGTTTAAAAATTTGTTCAAGAATTATTTAAATTTCCAAAACTAAAAACACAAATATCTGGCTTTGTGGTAGAAGCATGCTATCTTGCTATCTGGTACATTGTCTGTGCTCAATAAATATTTGCCATGTAAATGAAAGGCTATTTTTTTACAAAATAAAATATTCAGTAATTTTCTAGTACCCTGATAAAACTTCAGTATAAAGTCAGCCTTCAGAAAATGCACACAGTGTATTTAATTAGATTTACTGTTAAAATCTCATCTTTTCACTGAGCTTAACCACAGTGCAACTGAAAGCCATTATGTGATACCCTGGCTGCTTAATTGGGCACACAAAGAATAGCATTGTTTACTGGCATTGCTCCTCAGAATGGGCGAGGACTATTCTGGGACTTATGGCATAATCTGAACAAGACCTCTCTGTGTTAATCATCACAAATTGTCTTTTGTCCTTCACCTTTTGGAATCTTCCCAGATCTTTCTTCTCTCATTTCATAAGGATCTCATTTGCTTCTTGTTCCTGCTTGCACTGTAATTTAGAACAGTGATTGGGACACAGAGTTTTCATCACTTTTATTCATAATTTGTCTTTCAGTTTCCATATCTTCCCACAGTGTGGGGGTCTTGTGGCCCAGCCCACAATTAATTATTCCTCTGGAAACTTTGACCTGATAGTAGCCATGGTCTCTCATTTTTCTTCTTTGCCCACTCTTCCTGTCTTCCAGAGAGGACATACCAGGAAGTTTCATCAGTTTGTCTGTCCACCTATAATTAATTTTGCTATACTGTCTCCGCAGCTCAGAGTTAATCTTCATAACATATTCTGTAAATACTTACTGAAGGCCTACTATGTGTCAGGCACTGGGGATATAGCAATTATAAAACAAACAAATTCCTGTCCCCTTGGAGCTGACATTTGAGTAAACGGAAAATGAACAAAATGAATATGTGAAATACGTAGTGTCTTACAAAAACAAAGCAGGGATGGGGGAAAGGGAATGCTGGGTGGGAGGAAGGTGGATTCAGAGGGATTTTATTTTGAATAGGATACTCAGATAAAGCCTTTCTGAAATGGTGATATGGCAGCAAAGAGTTGAAGGATGAGAGGGATATTTGGAAGGAGCCATGTGGGAATCTGGAAGATCATTCCAGGCAGAGGGGCAGCACATGCAAAGTGGCTGAGCAGGAGCATGCCCATGATGCTTGAGGAGCAGTGCAGAAGCCAGTGCAGCTGGAACAACAGAGGAAACGAGGTGCAGGGCTGACTGAGGAGATGGAGGTTGTTTAGGTTCTTGTGGGCTATTTGTAAGAACTTTGGCTTTTGCTTAAAATGAGAAGAACCCATGGGAGGGTTTTAATGAAAGGAATGACATGATTGGTTGTGTTTTAACAGGATCACTCTGACTTGCTATTTTTAAAGGAGAGAAGGTTCATCAAACAGCTGCAGAATACACATTCTTCTCTTCAGTTCATAGATCATTCTCAAGGATAGACCATATGTTAGGCCACAAAACAAGTCTTCAAAAATTCAAAAAAGTGAAATCATACCAAGTATTTTCTCTGGTTACAATGGAATAAAACTACAAGTCAATAATAAGAAGGACATTGGAAATTCTACGACACACGGAAATTAAACAACGTGCTCCTAAAAGACCAGTGGGTCAATGAAGCAATTAAGAAGGAAATTTAAAAATGTCTTGAAAGAAATGAAAATGAAAACACAAAATATCAAAACCTGTGGGATACAGTAAAAGCAGTAATAAGATGAAAATTTATAGCAATAAGTGCCTACATCAAAAAAGTAGAAAAGTTTCAAATAAACAACTTAACGATGCATCTCAAAGAACTAGGAAAGAAGCGCAAACCAAACCCAAAATTAGTAGAAGAAAAGAAATAATAAAGATCAGAGAAGAAATAAATGAAATTGAAATAAAATGATATAAAAGATCAACAAAACAAAGTTGTTTTTTTGGCAAGATAAACAAAATTGACACAACTTTAGCCAGGCTAAGAAAAAAAGAGAGAAAACCCAAATAAAATCAGAGACCCAAATAAAAAGGAGACATTACAACTGATACTGCAGAAATTCAAAGGATCATTAGAGACAACTATGAGCAACTATATGCGAATAAATTGGAAGACCTAGAAGAAATGGCTAAATTCCTAGACACATACATACAACCTACCAAGATTGAACCAGGAAGAAATACAAAACCTAAATGAACCAATAACAAGTAATGAGATAGAAGCAGTAATAAAAAGTTTCTCATCAAAAAACAGCCCAGGACCCAATGGCCTAACTGCTGAATTCTACCAAACATTCAAAGAAGAAATAATATCAATCCTACTTAAAGTATTCCAAAAAGTCAGGCAGGAGGGAATACTCCCAAACTCATTCTATGAGGCCTATATCACCAAAACCAAAGATACCAAAACCAAAGATACAACAAAAAAAAAAAACTGTAGACCAATATCTCTGATGAACATAGATGCAAAAGTCCTCAACAAAATACTAGCAAACCAAATTCAACACACTAAAAAGATTATTCATCATGATCAAGTGAGATTCATCCCAGGGATGCAAGGATGGTTCGACATACACAAATCAGTCAATATGATACATCATATCAACAGAACAAAGGACAAAAACCTTATGATTATTTCAATTGATGCTGAAAAAGCATTCAATAAAATTCAATATCCCTTCATGTTAAAAATCCCCAAAATACTGGATATAGAAGGACTTACCTCAAGATGATAAAAGCCTTATATGACAGATGCACAGTGAGTATCCTACTGAATGGGGAGAAACTGAAAGCCTTTCCTATAAGACCTGGAACAAGACAAGGATGCCCACTTTCACCACTGTTATTCAACATAGTACTGGAAGTTCTAGCTAGAGCAGTCAGACAAGAGAAAGAAATAAAGGGCATCCAAATTGGAAAAGAAGAAGTCAAATAATCCTTGTTTGCAGATGATATGATCTCATACCTAGAGAAACCAAAAGACTTCACAAAAAAACTGTTAGAACTGTTAAACAAATTCAGTAAAGTTGCAGGATACAAAATCAGTAGAATTTCTGTATGCCAACAGTAAACCATCGAGAAAGTAATCCCATTTATAATAGCTACAAATAAAATAATATACCTAGGAATAAATTTAACCAAAGAAGTGAACTCTCTCTATAATAAAAACTATAAAACATTGATGAAAGAAATGAAGAGGACACATACAACAAGTGGAAAGATATTCCATGCTCGTGGATTGGAAGAATTAATATTGTTAAAATGTCCATACTACCCAAAGCAATCTACAGATTCAGTGCAATCTCCATCAAAATACCAATGATATTCTTTACAGAAATAGAAAAAATAATCCTAAAATTTATATGGAATCACAAAAGACCCAGAATAGCCAAAGCCATCCTGAGCAAAAAGAACAAAACGGGAGGAATCACATTACCTGACTTCAAATTATATTACAGAGGTATAGTAACCAAACAGCATAGTACTGGCATAAAAACAGACACATAGACCAATGGAGCAGAATAGAGAACCCAGAAATAAATCCACACATCTGTAGTGAACTTATCTTTGACAGACATGCCAAGAACATACAGTGGAGTAAGGACAGTCTCTTCAATAAATGGTGTTGGGAAAACTGGATATCCATATGCAAAAGAATGAAACTAAACCATTATCTCTTGCCATATATAAAAGTCAAATCAAAATGCATTAAAGACTTAAATCTAAGACCTGAAAGTATGAAACTACTAAAAGACAACATTGGGGAAATGCTTCAGGACATTGGTCTGGGCAGTGATTTCTTGAGTAATACCCGCAAGGCACAGGCAACCAAAAACAAAATTGAACAAATGGGATCACATCAAGCTAAAAATTTTCTACACTGCAAAGGAAATAATCAACAAAGTGAAGAGACAACCCACAGAATGGGAAAAGATATTTGCAAACTACCCGTCTGACAAGGGATTAATAACTAGAATATGTAAGGAGTTCCAACAACTGAATAGGAAAAATCAAATAATCCAATTAAAATGGGGAAAGGTTCAGAATAGACATCTCTGAAAAGAAGACATACAGATGGCCAATAGGCGTATGAAAAAATGCTCAACATCATTAGTTATCAGAGAAATGCAAATCAAAACTACAATGAGATATCATCTCACCCCAGTTAAAATGGTTTCCATCAAAAAGACAGGCAACAATGAATGCTGGTGAGGATGTTGAAAAAGGGGAATCCTCATACAGTGCTGGTGGGAATGTAAATTAGTGCAACCACTATGGAGAACAGTATGGAGATTCCTCAAAAAACCAAAAATAGAACTACCATATGACCCAGCAATCCCACTGCTGGGAATATACCCAAAGAAAAGGAAATCAGTATATCAAAAAAATATCTGTGGCCAGGCGCAAGTGGTTCACGTCTGTAATCCTAGCACTCTGGGAGGCCAAGGCGGGTGGATCGTTTGAGCTCAGGAGTTCAAGACCGGCCTGAGCAAGTGAGAGACCCCATCTCTACTAAAAAAATAGAAAGAAATTATATGGACAACTAAAAATATATATAGAAAAAATTAGCTGGGCGTGGTGGCTTGTGCCCATAGTCCCAGCTACTTGGGAGACCTGAGGCAGGAGGATCGCTTAAGCCCAGGAGTTTGAGGTTGCAGTGAGCTATGATGATGCTACTGCACTGTAGCCTGGGCGACAGAAGTGAGACTCTGTCTCAAAAAAAAAAAGTGAAAAGAAACAGATGAAATCAATTTTAATAACTGATTAAGTATTTGATAATCTACAAAGGTTTTTCCCACATTATCCCCATAAAGCTAATGTCACGTATGGTCCAGCTTTAAAACAACAGAATATCTGAGACTTTTCCTATTTTTCCATAATATTATATAGATATTATTATTCCAGATAGAGAGGCTGATGCTTGTGGGTTTTAATATACGTCATTGTTTCCCAAAGTGTGATATGCATATCCCTGTGGTACACAACACAATGATATGCAAAATAGTACCCAGGTGGACTCATTTTATTTGAATAAGTATATATTTGTTGTAATAACTTTAGAAGAAACAACACATTTAACTTCAAATATGAGTAGACCTAGAGAAAAATATTAATAATAGTAGAGATGGAATGAGGATATGGCAAAAATCTTGAAAGCAGAACATGAAGTTTGAAAGACACCTATGTGAGAGATGGGGTAACCTTGGAAACTGTTCTAGTTTCTTCCATCAGAGTCACCTGGCCACTCCAAGCAGCACCATTTTGCTAGGCGTCTGGTTGTCAAGTCTCTCCTTTTTGCTACACGACAGCCTGGTCAGGCAGGCATCCGAATTACAACACTCAGTCTCTCCCCAGCAGAACAGAATAAATACTATCCCCCAAAAAGCTTGATAATTTTGAACATGACAGTGGCACTATGATTTTTTCTTGGTAGCACCAAACATAACCTGCCTTATTTTTTTTTCATGCTGGGAGTAATTATTTTAAGCTGTTGGAAACATCTGCAGAAAATAGAAAAGCTGTCTTCATTGGAACTATCAGTGAGCCCAGATCTATATGAAAATGTATAAAAAGTCAAAGGAAATCAGAAAGAGAAACCCCCTTTAGAAACCCAGTCTGATCCTTGCACGTTCTGCCTGTGGGGCTTTGGGTGTCTGTTCCCATGGCGAGCACTTCCCGCTGAGCTACCTCAGCGTCTACAAGAACACTTTCCTCCCCCCAAGGCCCTGCTCAGGGCCGCCTTCTCCCTGATTGCCTCTCCCTTTCCTGATTGCCTCTGCTGCAAAAGGTCATCCATTCTCTTTCCCAGTTTTTTGACACAAGCCACTTGCTGCCTTGTGTTGTAGCTTGCTTGATACTCCCTGCTGTCAACATAAAACAGAGGGGGAGATTTGTTAAAAGAAACTGTTGTTCGTTCAGGAATGGGCATCGCATGGGAATACACGTCCCCTGGTAAACTAGGAGCATATTCAGGGAGGTAAAGGAAGACAGATTTTTGAAGGAAAAGTGAAGAGGATTACATAATTGTTTTCAGATCATTATCCCTGGCCACAAATATCAGTAACAAGAGTGGTGCCAGTCAGTTGCTGGGCCGATTGTGTGTAAGGTTGCAGTGGCCTTTGTGCAAAGTTGTGGTTTCTGCAGTCTTTTGTGATGGTTCTTGTTATCGGGCATCCATGCGTGAGAACCCTCTCCTCTTGGCCTTCTCTGGCTCTGTTTGTCAGAGTTTTTAACACAATTGACTCCACTTAGATTCTGACAGCTTTCACTGCTTTTGCTTTTTGTCTGAGGAAGGGTTTCCTGAGGTATTCTCCCTGTCACTGTGCATAAGCCCTCAGCTACTTGTTGAATGATTCTGGAATTATGTCACTTCACAGTTTGGCATCTAGTTCAGCCCTGATGTGTCTGTAAATTGATCCAAAGTGAACGCAATACCTCTCACCCTGATGTGAGGCTGCTTGGGATTTTCCTCAAAGTAACTTAGGGCTGGGTACCTGCCGTGTATCCGGATCCGGGAGTGTTTGTTCTAGTGGGTCAAGACAGTGGTCCTGTTGGGAATCACTGGCTCCTGGGAATTTTTGGTTTTATAACTTTAGAACTTTCCTTTGAGAAATCGAGAGACACATTTCTCAAACTTTTTTTTATAACAGTAGCTCACAGTAAGAAAGACATTTTATATCTCCATATACTTAACTAAAAATGTTCACAATACTTACCAAGATGTGGACATAGTTTCTATTTCATTTTTTTAATGCTTGGTCTGACTAGCATCTTTAAAAACTAGACTGGTATAATGACCCACTAATGGCTTGTGACCTGCTATTGGGAAAACACTGGTCTCAAGCATTTGATTCATTTAGTCATTCCAATAACTTCAAAAATGTCTTGAGATGGTGAGATTCTTCACAAGCTCCGCACAGTTCTGATCTCTTTGAGGTCATTTCTAAAAGTCCTTCATTCTGTCATTCCTACTCTGAAAAGAAATGAGGAACGCATTGAAATGTCACAGACATTGCTAATTTGCCATTTGGGGGCTCCGAGAGCGGCTCATTGACGCCGACAGTCTGCATGTGCGAGCTGCTCTGTGGAAGTTAGAAGCGCTCCCTTTAAAGCTGTGCAGCTCTTTGAAAGCAGCATTTGTAAACCCAGCACATCTGCTGATAAATGTCTATTTTCTGCAAAGACAACTAAAATGTTTTAAACTCTACCTTGTTTTTTCCACAGGGTGTGCTGATCTCCAAACACTGGACACAATGCAGCCAATTGAGAGGAAAAGACAGGGCTACATTCACGAGCTGATTCAGACTGAAGAGCGGTACATGGATGACCTCCAGCTTGTCACCGAGGTGAGGGGTCTGTCGCTGACTAGCTCTAGAGGGGTCTGCTGTCTCAGGGCTGCATCCACTCAGAGGCAAAGTCAGGCCTCACTTCTGATGTGGGAATTCACAGATGGTGGCAAGGGCTCTCACATCTTCCAAATGCTGTCCCTGCCCACTGGGTAATGCTTGAGGTTGAAAGTCTCCAATTAGGGTATGGGCTTTTCCCCCAGATTAGGTCATTCAGAGTGAAGAGAGAGGACAAGAGGGCACTGGAATGCCTGACTTGGATGTGGTAGAGGCCCCTTCAAGGAAGCACAGGGGTATAGAGTAGGTGTGAAGGCCCTAAAGCAGACTCTTCCTACCTCAAATTGCTGCTTAACGATATTTCTACTGCTGTTTTGACACCTGATGTTTTCATAAACGTTGCTATTTCCCAGGGAATTTTTGAAGCAGTGAAAGTGTTCACTAAATGTCTGTATTAGTTTGGAAAACCAAATAGGAGCATATTGTAAAATATTTCCCAAATATTTACTGTTTGTTTATGTTTGTGCCTATTAATGGCCAGTGACCTCTAAACTGATGACAGGTGTCCTCATTAGAGTAGCATTTTAAAATGATTTCTGTTGGAGTGAATAAAAGATACTTTTGTTTCCATGGCTTTTAGTTCCCAGATGCATGAAGGCCCTCAGGTGAGACCAGTTAAATTAACAAACCACCTGAAGAGAACAGGTGTTCCCTACACAGGCCCAGCAGGTGCAACGCGTACCTGGCCGTGACCGTGAGAGCGGAGTGGAGCAGAGGCTGCTCTGCATCTGTTCCCCAGCAAGTCGTGCCCTGGGTCGTTCTCCACCGTAACTGCAGGCCTAAATGCCAAGAATGGCCGGGCAGGCACAGAACACTTGTTCCTCTCACATGTGCACTATATTGCGCTTCTCCGCCGATAATGTCCATCTTCCCTCAAGTCTCTGAGCTCCTTGAGAGCAGGAGCTGCACATCCTTCTCCTGCATTCCCAGAACTTAGTCTGGCCCCTTGGCCTCTCCATAAGTGCTCAGTGAATTGGGTGTGTTTATATCCATACTTCCCTGGCCAGAACAGGTGGCCCAGAAGAAAGCCCTTCTTTTTCATTAACCCCCTGCCAGGATCAGCCCTGCTGCTGGTCAGATCCAGTATTATTATTTCCCCTTCAGTCAGCCAACTTCTGAAATGCACTTGGGATCGGCCTTAGGGGGAGCCAAGTCGTTACTCTGGTTCTCTAGTTGAACTTCTCACAAACTGCTCTGCAGAACTCTAAGATGCTCGACCTAACAACTGTCGTGTTTCCTCAGTTTTGCAAACTCTCACAGTGTGTAGGTGCTTCATGACCAGGGCCTTATTTAACCTTCATGACATCCTTATGAGATAGGTATGAGAATGTCCTCTTAATGACGTTACTAGATTCAGTCCTTAGAATCATCCTGGATAGGAACCCAGATAGCACAAAGTAGGGAAAGTCTGCAATATTAAATTGCACAGTCATACACATGCTTGTACAGAAATGCCATCATCTTTTTAGTGTCAGTGTATGAAGACACTGTTTGATGTAGACCACACAGGCTGTGTACTCACGCTTAAGCGAACTTGTTCTGTTTTGAATTTAGGTGTTTCAGAAACGGATGGCGGAGTCAGGCTTCCTCACTGAAGGAGAAATGGCCTTGATCTTTGTTAACTGGAAGGAGCTCATCATGTCTAACACAAAGCTGCTGAAGTAAGTCATGAGCACTACCTGTCATTGCAGCTGGCTACCCCCACAGCCCCGCAACGACACTGTCACGCATAAGGAGCTTCGGCTGTTTTCTGCTCCGTCAGGCCTTCTATTTTATTGTAATTTTATGAATTGCCCTATAACTGTAAAATACAGAATTATTGAAGCAAGTAAAGAAATATAACAAAGACAAAATTAAATCATTAAACAAACAGTATATTAATGCATGATTCCATCATGTAAGATATCCTTGACTCTGTCAGTAGGGTAGTTAGAGTCAGGAGAGAGCTGCAGTCCATGGCCTGGATATAACTGCCCCTTTTGGCAGCCTCCTGAGTCCCCATGTGAGTCCCATTCCTTGGGGTGATTCTCCATCCTTCATGCGTGTGAGGACAGACTCCCAGGAGAAGGGTCGGCAGTCCCAGCTCTTGTGCATCTCTGCCTGCCTCAGGCTGGCAGCTCTCCTCAGAGGCGATGCCTCTGCACCTGCACACCTGGCCTCTGGGGCTCCTGCCCCCCATTTTTCTCTTACAGACTGGAAATTTCCTTCTTATTGGTTCAACCAAGAACAAGTTAGAATTTTTCTGAAGAAACTTTGCTGAGAAGCTAAGGTGAAACCACAACAATTCTAAAGGCCTAGAAACATCCAAGTGTATAGACTTCATTTTCTTTGTCTTTGCTGCCATTTCACCCAGGTTGGCTTGGCCAGCAGAGCTTTTGGACCAAGCTGCCTCCCCTTCCTCCTGATCTTTCCCTCCCAGCGCCAGAGGTTCTTAGGTAACTCACTGGTTATTGTTACCATTGGTATCCCATGGTATTCATCCTTCAGTTACCAAGGATATTTGCTTAGAAACAGAAAGTGAGAGTGTCGTTTTTAGGGCCTTGCGGGTGCGGAAGAAGACTGGGGGTGAGAAGATGCCTGTGCAGATGATCGGGGACATCCTGGCGGCTGAGCTGTCCCACATGCAGGCGTACATCCGGTTCTGCAGCTGTCAGCTGAATGGAGCAGCCCTGTTACAGCAGAAGACAGATGAAGACACAGACTTCAAAGAATTTTTAAAGGTAACTCCATTCTGGGCCTTGCAGGTTTCTTTGCTGGGATAGCAGGCAGGCCAGCCCCGCCCTGAGCCTGGAGGCAGCAGAGTGAGGGGCCAGCAGGGAATCTCAGCAGTGGAGAAGGGCATCCCCATCAGTTTCCAGAGGAAACACAGATACAGCAAGGAATTTCTGATTGCTTGGTGTTGTCTTTCATGTAGCACTGATTTTTCTTGGCACCGGGACCATATTTTTCCCATCTTATAGCAAAGTGTTTTTTTAAGCATACTTACTTATGCTACTTCATACTCCCAAAGAAACAACCAGAATGTCACTTTCTTAATTTCATAAATTGCATTTATTTAATATCCATCTTATTCCAAGAAGAGTATAAAATAGCCTACTTACATGTGTAAAATGCAACAGAATAAAATTTAAAATATAAACTGGAACGAAAAGAAATGAGAGTAGGAGACAAAGATGATACCAGGATATTAGGATTTTACAGAAAGTGCATAAAGGATCCTATACGTATACCAGTAGTGTGCACAGATGGCATCAGAACTTCCAGAAACCTATGAGAAGAGGAGGAAAGGATTGGTTCCATAATGCCATAGTCATCAATTAAACAGGAGAAGTAAAGCTAGAATTGTACTCAGAAAGAGAATACTGCGTTTGGTGTGATGAATCGGCCACCTCCTTCTAGTGATGCAGCAGTGAGCTTCATACAGCTGGTTCTTATAATAGAATGCCACATTTTGAGACGTCATTTTCACTGATGTTCAGTAATAGAAACAATTATTACACACGTTAAAATCGTGAGGGAAATGAAAGTAAAATCTGTTTTCTTACTTTTTATGCATTTCTTTTTGTTTTTTTTTCTGGTTTGTGAAATACTGCATGTTGGAATCTATTACACAGCCACTGCCATACTTTGAGGGAGAATGCATAATTTTAATATTTTCATTACCAAAAAAGAATGGAAAAATAACTAAGAATAAAAATAAGATGTTAGGCCAGAATTAAAATTCTAAAAGGAAAATGGAGGAAGTAATAAAGATAAAAGCACAAATTATGATGTATCCAAGAACTGGTATGTTGAAAAGAATTAATAAAATATAAGTCTGATATTCACACTGAGCAGGTGTCTAAAAATAAAAATATATATAACTCCAATAAATCTAATAGAAAAAGAGAAAAAAACAAGTAATAGAATGGATATAAAGATACCTCTTAAATTAAAGGGTATATAATTCAAAAATACATGCTGATAAATGTTAAAACATTAATAACATTTATAATTTTCTATTAAAATTTGAAAATGGCTCAATAAGAATAGAAAATCTTATTCTTAAGATACTGTTAACCAAGAAGAAAATTGAGCAACTTGCCCCAAAGAGGAGCTGGGTTCACCTGATGGATTTAGTGGTGAATTCTTTCCAACTATAAAGCAGTAGATTATTCTGTATTATAAAAACTTACAGATCATAGGAAAAAAATAGAAACAAAAGGAGGGGCAATTTAAATATGTAGTAATGAGGAGATGATTAGATAAATAGTAGTAAATGTATTTTTAAGTCATTAAAAATGATCATCCTAGAGTACTGGCTACTCTGTTCAGGTACTGTACTAGTACTAGAAGCAAATAAGATGTGGTCCTTGGCCCTCTGGCGTCAGTAGTCAGATGTGGGACAGAGACACCTGAAACGTGATGCCTCTCCCTCTACCGCCCCATGCGGAGGTGTGTGCTGAGGGCAGCCAGGGAGGGTCACGGGAAGGAGGGAGGGCGTCCCAGGGGCAAGCCTGGGCAAGGAAGCAGGACCTGAGCCTTCGGAGGTGAGAAGAAAGGGCAGGGGACAGTAGCAGTAAAGGCTCTCATGTCTGTTACCTGGCACACAGTAGGTGTCTGATGGGTGGCAGTGATTGTCATTAATCAAGCAGAGATGATGGGCACGCAGAGGTGGGGGGATCAGCTGCTCAGACGCCAGAGTCGAGAGTCAGTGACACTCCTGGATATGGGGGGAGGGCTGGATAGGTGGGTGCAGAATGGTGCCACCAGCTCAGACAGAGAGGGAGGTAGAAAAGATGGCTTTTACAAGGGAAGATGAGGACTGCATTTGGGGGTATGTTGAGATTGAGATGCCTTTGGGACATCCAGGTAGGGAGGAGTGTAACGCAAGTGTGGCACTCCAGAGACGGTCTGGGTTACAGAAGCTGGGACTCAGCTGCCGGGAATCTTGGGAAGCTCCTCAGTTGAAAGTAGGTAGAGGAGAAGGACGTGGAGAGGACCTGGAAGGCCAGTGGGCTGAGAAGACAGCCAGGACAGGTTCTAGAAGCAAAAGAGGAAGTTGAGAGCACAGGCTGCGAACAGCATGGGAGAAGGAACTGGGAAGCACCCGCGGGGCTTGGCACAGGAGGTGAGCTATTCCTGCTGTTAACCTGGTATGCATCATTTTGGATCCTGAGTTATTAAAAGAAATTTGAAATCTATGAGGTGGTCAAAGGCAGGAGTATGGCCAATGCTTCCTTTGTTTTAGTTGGGGCTATGATTTCCTCTCAGGCGTCTCAATTGTTTTGCAGAAGCTGGCGTCTGACCCTCGGTGTAAAGGGATGCCCCTGTCCAGCTTCCTGCTGAAGCCCATGCAGAGGATCACCCGCTACCCTCTGCTCATCAGAAGCGTGAGTGTTCAGGCTGGGGAGGTCGGAAGCTCCCTAGAAGCAGGACCCGCTGAGGGTCACAGAGGCCAGATACTCAGGGAGCCTCTGAGTGTGCCAGCCACCCCTGCACGTGGTGCGTCGCTATGGAAGTGCTCCCACTGCCAATGGGCCAGGCACCTGTGTGTGCTCGTGTGTGTGTGTGTGTGTGCGTGCGTGCACAGGAACACACACATACAATCCAAAGGGCTGAATCCTTGAAATGGGCCAATAAGGGAGGCATCTTGTCACTAGGGTAACCGATCATCCCCTTCCAGAAACTCCCCCAGCACCTCAGAGTCGTAAGTGTGTTTGTCCAGGCAAGGCAGAGTCACCTCTGGGTCTCCAGTTGTGGAGCCATCTTGAGCCCAGAGATAGGGCAGAGTCCACTGCATAACCTTGGGCTCCAATCTGTCTTCTAATGTCTGAATTCATCTACCAACTGAACAGTGTTACCTAGATGCCCCAGGAGCCTCTAACACAGCATGTCCTAAACAGAGGTCATTATCATCCCCTTGCTGTATCCTGCTTCAACTTGCTGACTCCACATTTCTTCTAAAATTCCATCCATCTTTATTTTAGATATAAGCAATGTGGGCCTCTTAAGCCAATAAGCCTTATAAGGAGAAGGCAGACTTTGTGAAGGATTATTCCACAAATAATCATTGATACATAATAATTTACAAAGAAAAACAGAAATAATGTGACTGTTGCTTTTATTGATTATTCCTTGATTTTTGGACTCTAAGCTATGTGAACTCAACATAGACCTCACATTACAGATGCCTATACCAGACTGGCCTCTTAATACAGGTCCACAGTCCCTTCACTGAAATATTTTGGGCCAGATGTGTCTCAGAATTGAGAATGTAATTTAAATATCACGTATTATTTTACACCCCATCTAAGCCTGGGGAAGCACTTATAACCAAACACACTAATATTCCTACAGTGAAATACATGAATAATCACTGTAAGTAGAATAAGTAAATACATCTCTTCTGTTCAGGCAATGTTTTGCCACCAAATGAGTACCGAATAAAAACTTTAGGCTTTCAGACTTTTTGGCAAGTTACAATTGTAAACAAAGGACTGTGGACCCGTCCATCCACCTGGAGTGAAAGAGTCCAGACAGGAGTCGTGTGGGATGGCTGTGGTTTCTGGAGGGACCACACAAAGTTGTATTCTGGCCTCTATTCATTTACATTTGTAGCACAAGTAATTTGAAATCACTTCAGAATAAACTGAATGCGTTTTTTCCACATGCTGACGACGTGATTTTATTGTATTTTTCCTGTGGCAGGGGAGTCATTGCTTTCCTCAGATTTTTCAAAAGGATCAGTGACCCTAAAAATGTTATGAACCATTGCTTTCAGCAAGTTAACACTTGTCAAGGTTGCAGCCAGTTTGTATTGGAGGGCTCACCCTGAAGCTACATGGCTTAACAGTGGGGGCAGTGGGGAGGCACCCTCTGACAGACGGCCTGTCGCCGGAACCCAGTCTGAGAGCAGCCAGAGACCCACAAGTGCCAGAGAAGTTGATCCATGTAGCACTTGTCACACCGTGTTGTGACTGAGTTACCTGTCCCTGTCCCCACAAGAACTCGTGCACCGTGAGCTTCTCCAGGGCAGAAACCACTGCCTTGTCCGCCGTGGCGTTGCCAGGCCGGGCACCGCGCCAGGCGCGCGCGGACCGTCAGTGAGCCCTGGACAGACGGGCGCCCGGACTGGCGGGAGGCGAGGGGAGCGCGGCACGTCCCACACGAGGCGGCCGCTCTTTTCCAGATTCTGGAGAACACCCCGGAGCACCACGTGGACCATTCCTCCCTGAAGCTGGCCCTCGAGCGGGCGGAGGAGCTTTGCTCGCAAGTTAACGAGGGAGTTCGGGAGAAGGAAAATTCAGACCGGCTGGAGTGGATTCAGGCGCACGTCCAGTGCGAAGGTCTCGCGGAGGTGAGGCCCACGCTGTTAACTGGGTGCCGTCGGGGGTTCTGGGTGGGGAACCGGCTTCAAGCCTCCCCTGGTGTGGACAGTCTGCACCCAGTTCAGCCCGCGCGCACTCACCGTGCCGCCCCTACCCAGACGCCTCTCGGGTTGTCAGCTTCCTTTCTGTAAAGACAGACTTTATTTTTGGCTTTGAGTTCTTTGAATTCTGCTGGTAGAATCAGCATTCCGTGGGTATAAGTCACAGTTTTCACTGGGCCACTTTGAAGAGTAATAAATGTGTGGATCTTTTGTGTAAAGGTGAGTCATTGTATAATAGTCACATTCCCATCTAGAAGATTCTACCACAGTACCCTCAGGCCCAGGGTACTGCCTTCTCAGGGACGCTGGGTTGGTTTGTGCTGGGACTTAAAAAGTGACATTTTCTTTCTCTTTAAGCAACTTATTTTCAACTCCCTCACCAATTGCCTGGGGCCCCGGAAGCTTTTGCACAGTGGGAAATTATACAAGACCAAGAGCAATAAGGAACTACACGGATTCCTCTTCAATGACTTCCTGCTTCTCACCTACATGGTCAAGCAGTTTGCTGTTTCCTCCGGCTCTGAGAAACTTTTCAGCTCTAAGTCCAATGCTCAATTCAAAATGTATAAAATGGTGAGTGTCGTGTGCCTGGCAGCGGCCTCAGAGGCCTGACGAGGTTCTGCCTTTACCTTAAGGACCTCCTTCCCGCTGAGCCCGAGCTGTGCTCACCGGACACGTCCCCTGTGTCCAGGTGGCTCTCGCTTCCTTTGCCACCTCCCGAGGGAAGGCGCCTGGTGTGGCCGGCAGCCAGATGCCAGCCTTGGATTCTGGCTTCCTCCTGGCAGACATGGCGCCTGGTCCCACTGCTGTCCACACTCAGCATCAGGTCTCCCTGTAAACCGAACCTGAAGCTTGGTTGGTGTTGGTGTTGGTGTTGGTGGGCAGAGGACAGCCGCTGCCCCCGCAGTCAAAGCACTCGGGCTCCGGTTCCTGGTTCCACCACACCGAATGCACCTCGATGTTTACTTTCACAAAATGGAGGCTGTTCCATTTTTTCTGTGTAAAAGACATTAGACGCTAGACCACTTTCTGCTTCTCAACAAAGCTGTTCAGAACAGACAGAACTCTCTCTGGACAGGCGGGTGGAGCGTTCTGGCCCCTCTCACAGCCTGTGTTTTGGCCCTAATTCTTTCAGCCCATTTTCCTGAATGAAGTCTTGGTGAAACTGCCCACAGACCCTTCCAGCGATGAGCCTGTCTTCCACATTTCCCACATTGATCGGGTCTACACCCTCCGAACAGAGAACATTAACGAGAGGTCAGTCCTGACCACGTGTGACCTGCCTTGGACTCTGGGACAAAGCCTGCATAGCTCCCTGTGCCAAACCCACCTCCATCCGTGCTCAAGCCCTCCTCGTTCTGTATCCTCAGCCTCTTAACACATCCCCTCGCTCCAGTCCCACAGTGGGGCTTGTCACCGCAGCCACCTCCTAACACGGTTCCCTGCTTCCAGCCTCTCCGCATACCGGCTCCTCGTGTCCTTCCCACGTGGCATAGCTAACACTTCAGGCCCTACTGAAATCCCTTCAGGGGCTCCCCTCAGGCAACAGTGTGCCCGTGGCAGCTCACCCCTCCTTCCACCCACCGACCGCCGCCCTCCCGCGAGGGAAGTGCCTTCCTCCCCTCCTGGCAGCCATGCTTCCTCCAGCTGTGGCTCCAAAAGCACCTTGGTGATGGCAGTCCCAGGGGAGCTGCCCCTCCTCTGTGCCCACAGTTTCTTGTACAGTAGAGGCCCTCCTGCTGAACTGTCACCGAGGTGGTTAATTGCATCTTCCTTCTCTGGGTCCCCAGCACCTTGCAAGTGCCTGGTGTTTT
Source organism: Lemur catta (assembly GCF_020740605.2). Classification (NCBI taxonomy): domain Eukaryota; kingdom Metazoa; phylum Chordata; class Mammalia; order Primates; family Lemuridae; genus Lemur; species Lemur catta. The sequence goes on along the minus strand of NC_059131.1, from coordinate 17,287,525 downwards.
GTCAGCTGTCAAGAACTGTGAGAAATTCTCAGCTCGATCCTCTTTTAGCAAACGAGTCTTTGGGTTGAACTAAGGTTAGCTCTGTGATTGGGAACTTGTTAAAGCCGAGGTTAGCGAAAGAGAAAGGGCTGGTGCTGAGCTTTGGGGCTCCGGAGCCCGGGAGGTGTGTGGGAAGCCGCCAACGGCTGCCTCTGCTTCTCCCGCAGGACGGCCTGGGTCCAGAAGATCAAGGCAGCATCTGAGCAGTACATCGACACCGAAAAGAAGAAACGAGAGAAGGCTTATCAGGGTACTGCGCCCTCTCCTCCACCATCCTTCTCATCTGCCTGGTCCTGTCCTCGCCCAGTGCCACCGACCCTCCCTCTCCCACGCAGGCTGTAGCACATGCTCCCTTTCCTCTCTGCCGCCCCTCCTCTTCATTTCTGGAGTATTCTTTTTTCAGAGCTGCTCTTAGTATACCTCTCCTTGTTTAACTATCTTCCCTCTTGCCTCCCAAATTAAGGGCAAATTTCCTACCCAAACTCAGGGCCCATCCCGAGTAAGACTCGTGCCCAGCCCATTTCCCACTGCCTTCCGTGCCCAGCCCGTGCCGCTGCCAACCGACAGCCGTGCTGCCCTGCCAGGCCGTGTCCGTGCCGCCCTCCCCCTGGGTGCTCCACCCCAGCGCGGTTCTTCCCGTTCTCCAAGGCTCGAGTCCAACACTGCCCCTCCACAGCTGTCCCCAACACCCTAACCAGCGCAACTTCTGTCCGGAGCCCCCGCTGTCCCCGGGTCTGTGATTGTACTCTGGACTGTAGTCCTCTGTTGCTTCTGCTTGAGTCCCCAAAGCCCCCGCTTTTCTCCCTTAATGAGCATAAGCTCCCCGAAGGCAGCTCTGTACCCGTGCAGGGCCCACACGTGACTTGGCCGCAATGGGGCTCCATGTTTTATGCCTTGATTGTGTCCCTTCAGTTCATGGGACAGATCATTCACCTGCTCAGTGGAGCTGCAGTGGTCTTTGTAAAGCTTTCCCCGCCCCGCCCCGCCGTGGCCCTCTGCCCGGAACTGTGGCGGCTCCCACATCCTTCCCCAGCCTCCAGCTGCACCCAGGCCCTTCTGCAGCACCTCACACCGTGAGGCTTGTGCCCTGAGCCACTCTCATCTCTGCCGCCAGCCCTGCCCAGCCCCTCCCCGCAGCTTTCCTTCCCATCCAGGCCTCTCACTTAGGTCCCCGCTGCTGTGGGTGCAACTCTTTATGTTTTTTTATTCAGGTTTCCCTTATTTTGTTAAATGCTCCTGAAAGGTATGTGTAACTCGGCTTTTGCTAATTGAATGTTATTTTAATGGTACTTTAAAACTTGCTATTAAAAAATCAATGATTGAATCATTTTGCAAAGTATATAATGATCTCTTAGTTGGCTAAAGACATAAATCAAAGTTTTTCTCTATGAGTTTTGCTTCCCATCGATATCTGTGTCGTCATGTGTCATTTGTGTGTTCAACTCTTTAGACATTTATCGATTACTTACTTTGTGCCAGGCTCTGTGCTAGGTTTGACGGGGCCTTCAGAGATGAACAAGGCCCAGCCCCTGCCTTCAGGGGGACTGAGTGCAGGGTCTCAGTGAAGCTGTGGGCACAAGTGAGGGCTGGGCCTCTTCCCACAGAGGAGGTCATACTTGCCCTGACTTTGAAAAATCATTAGCTCACCAAGCATTGTCTTGGTTAGTTTTGTTTTTTTTGTTTTTGTTTTTTGTTTTTTTTTGAGACAGAATCTCACTCTGTTGCCAGGGCTAGAGTGAGTGCCATGGCGTCAGCCTAGCTCACAGCAACCTCAAACTTCTGGGCTCAAGCAATCCTACTGCCTCAGCCTCCCGAGTAGCTGGGACTACAGGCATGCGCCACCATCCCCGGCTAATTTTTTCTATATATATTTTTTACTTGGCCAGATAATCTCTTTCTATTTTTAGTAGAGACGGGGTCTCACTCTTGCTCAGGCTGGTCTTGAACTCCTGACCTCGAGCGATCCACCCGCCTCGGCCTCCCAGAGTGCTAGGATTACAGGTGTGAGCCACTGCGCCCAGCCTTGGTTAGTTTTTGAACCCTTGAATGCAAAGCCTGCTTAACTAAACGTCATGTTTACCAAGATAATGCGAGTCCACTGACTTGTTTCTCTCCATATAAAAGCATTTTGAGTCCCTCCTTAAAGAGAATAAGGCCTTAAGTAACACTGAGTTCTAAGCTAAAATATTTACATATAATTGGAATAATGGTGAATAGTTTAGACTTTGGTATCTCATGTTTAAATTTGGACCTTCCCATTTAACACCTCTGAGTTGAGCACATTATAGTCCTTTCTAAGCCTCAGTTTTTCTCATTTGTAAAATGGGGAGCTACCTTATAAGGTAACTCTGCAGTTTAAATAATATAATTTATGAAAAGGTTTAGCACATGCTTAACACAAAGTAAGTATCCAATAAATGTTAGCTGCTATTAAATGCTGAACAAATACCCTGCATTATTATTTTATTAATATACTATTTGCTAGGCAGTTGAGGGGCTAATGTGAGGGTGAATAAAACAGCCCATGCTCTACAATAGCTCCTCTCTGGCAGAGGAGACAGACAGTAGCTAGGATTTCAGAGCCAGCAGGCTGGGGGATGCTCATGAGTGAAGCGTAATGGACGCACAGAGGAGGGAAGGGCTCTGGGAGGGGGAGGAGAGATTGGCCCTGGGTCTCAAAGGACCAGTGGGATGCTGATGGGCAGGGAGAGCAGGCAACAGCCCAGGGAGAGGCACAGAGCAGCCAGGCCAGGCTGTTGGGCCCAGTGCAGTGTTACAGTTTCTTAGAAGTTCAGGTCGTGAGAGCCCACAGCTTACCGTCATCGCTGTGCCATCTGCATGCTCAGAAAAGAGATTAACGTGACTTGTCTCCCTCTCTTGCAGCCCGCTCTCAAAAGACTTCCGGCATCGGGCGCCTGATGGTACATGTCATCGAAGCTACAGAATTAAAAGCCTGTAAACCAAATGGTAAATGCTGCTTTTATTCACCAGACATGGTAACTGCCTCACTCTTTGCTGATGACTCTGCTGAAAACTGAATGATGAGATGCTTTTTGTTTATTTTATTTATTTATTTTAGAGACAGGATCTCACTCTGTAACCCAGGCTGGAGTACAGTGATGTGATCACAGTTAATCTTGTACTCCTGGGCTCAAGCAGTTCTCCTGCCTCAGCCTCCCAAGTAGCTGGGACTTGGCAGGCATGAATCACCGCACCCAGCCTCAGATGCTTTTTAAAAGTCTCTATGTCTAGTGCCACCAAAATGATGATAAGCTAGTTATTGCGCCAATATTGTCACTGTGTTTCCCCATAAGTACGAACGCCTGCCTTCCTGAGTGCTTCTGCATCAAGAAAGCACAGGGCAGTTTTGCTCTGCGGGGAGCAGTCCTGGCGTTGGAGCTCAGTCACTCCCCAGGTTTCTGCTGCTGCCAGTGTTGGAGGCACAGAGACAGTGTTACTAGACCACAGGTGAACGTGGTCCCCCGGGCAGTGGCTCCTGTTAGCATGGTCTGTAGTGAGGATCATTTGGGATCCTGCTTCTGCTCAAGAACAGCCCTGTTAGTCACTTCATTTTACCTACATGCGCCACGTGTGTCTGTGGTTTGTTTTGTTCAGGAAAGAGCAATCCGTACTGTGAAATCAGCATGGGCTCCCAGAGCTACACCACCAGAACCATCCAGGACACGTTAAATCCCAAGTGGAATTTTAACTGCCAGTTTTTTATTAAGGATCTTTACCAAGATGTGCTATGTCTCACCATGTTTGACAGAGACCAGTTTTCACCAGATGGTAAGTGTAACTCCGCTAGGAGACCTGGAGGTTTTCCCGGTTTTCTAGATCCTGGAGCCTGGATCCAGGGTGCTCAGCTGTGTATCTACCCAGTGACACCTCAGGGAAATGACACAGGCCTGGGTCAGCTCACTTTGGATGCAAGTGGGTGCCCTTCCTCAGGGGCCGGGGGCAAGGGGGCCTTAGGAATGTTTCAGGTCTTTGACCCCAGTCACTACCCACACACATGATGTCAACACCATGTTCCTGGTGCATACTGAATGGATAGAACGTTCTCAGACCAGAGAGGTTTGAATTCCAACTCGGCAGCTTCTCTCACACAAATCTGTTGTCATTCTACATGTATCCATTCACAGTATCAAAGATCCATAAACCAAAAGAAGTTCGTTTGACTAAAATTTAGTTCTAATTAAAGTTATAATTGAACTTAAAAGTCATATCTAGAAAAATCCCTCTTATTTGGTATTTGAAAGTTTTATGAATCCTATTTCAGACACTCTTCCTGCTGTACTTTTTAACAATTTTATGAAGAAGAAAGACTTCTGGCTCTCATTTGATGTTTATTCACCAGATTTCCTGGGTCGTACTGAAGTCCCAGTGGCAAAAATTCGAACAGAACAGGAAAGCAAAGGCCCTGTGACCCGCCGACTGCTGCTGCACGAGGTCCCCACCGGGGAGGTCTGGGTCCGCTTTGACCTGCAGCTCTTTGAGCAGAAGACTGTCCTGTAGGGCATCTGGGATGAGGCACCAGGGGACCTGCCCCCAAGGCTGAGGCTGGAGAGTGAGAGACCGCGCCTCCCAGGCTGAGGGAGCGTCATATGGCTTCCCGCACTGGCACCTCTATTTTATTGCACACTAAATTGCTAGCGGTCTATGCAAACATCATCTTCCCTGTAATAAACCAAAACCTATAGCACAGTGCCTTGTATTAGTGTTAACATGTTCAGCTGTGTTTAGATGCCAAGGTTTCCATTTTCAGGGCTATAAAAAGTATTATGTGGAAATGAGGCATCAGACCACCAGACGTTACCACTTGGTTGAATGTGTCCACTGTGGAGTGGTTTGGTGACACTGTGACCATTCCATGCCATGTGACCTCTGCCAGGTCACAGCCACTCAGGAGGGGAGGGTTGGGGTGAAATGCTGCAGGCTCAGGGCTTGCGCAGCCTGATGCTGAAGTAGCGCCTACTTGTGCACTGAACAAAAACAGAAACTTGATCATATTTTTCCTGGTTAGATTTTATCATTCTCTGCTAAGACAATATAGTTTAAAATATAAGGGAGAAAGCTTGATTTACTTTAAATACTGTGAACTCTAATAATGTGGAAAATATTTTTCAACTTTTAAGTTTCTGAAGTATAAATTATTTATGTAAATTCCTTGTTTCGCATATTTCATAGGACATGCATCTTTAAGCTTTATCATTGCCAATATGTACAGAAAGAGAATAAAAATGTAAGTTTATGAACGTAACTTCTTTCAAAGCTTGATTGATCTACTTTCTACATGAAAGGCTCTTAAAAGGTAACTTCAGAGGTTGCTTTTAACAAAACCAAATTTCCTTTCCTGTATAGTGGGAAAAAGCAAAGACAGTGTGGGATGGGGGTCAGATGGGGTAGGATGGGGTGGGAGGGGGTTGGGAGACTTGGGGGCTCATCTTGACTCTGCCACCAGCTGCTCTGGGACTTGGTGGATCTGCCTCATGCTCCCAAGGCTTGGTTTCTTGAATAGCTAGAAGGGATGGTCTCCGAGGAGCTACACCTGACCCTGTGGAGTAGAAACCTCAGGGGTAACTTATAAGTAAAGAAATGCACAAGGGTCCAGTGACATCCCACATGTCCTTTAGCCCCAGAGGCCCTGTCTTTCCCCCATCCCCTGTCCTGTCAAAGCCACATCTATACCTGTCTGAGCTGCTTTTTGGCTTCTGAGTTTTGAAATATAAAATTTGTTTTTTGTTTTATTGTTTTTTTTTTGAGACAAGAGTCTCACTCTGTTGCCCAGGCTAGAGTGCCGTGGCATCAGCCTAGCTCACAGCAACCTCAAACTCCTGGGCTCAAGCAATCCTCCTGCCTCAGCCTCCCGAGTAGCTGGGACTATAGGCATGTGCCACCATGCCCAGATAATTTTTTCTATATATATATTTTTAGCTGTCCATATAATTTCTTTCTATTTTTAGTAGAGACGGGGTCTCGCTCTTGCTCAGGCTAGTCTCGAACTGAGCTCAAACAGTCTCCCTGCCTCGGCCTCCCAGAGTGCTAGGATTACAGGCGTGAGCCACTGCACCCGGTCAAAATTTGTTTTGAATACTGATAAAATAAGGTCTTACACACTAAGTCCCTGGATTACTGAGTAAGACTGGGCAAAGATCTGTCCTTTGAAGGGATCACTCGGTCTGCAGGAGCCCTGATTTCTAAGAAAGCAGGTCTCCAGACAGCTGGGAGACCCGGGAAGGATTCAAATGTCCCAAGTACTCAGGCCACCACCATAGCTCCTGTTTCTGTTTAAATATAATCCCTGGGCAAAGAAGGGATAGAAAACAGAATCAGTAAATTCAAATTTTAAAAACCCATGACTCATTCCAGATATTGATCCTGGGTGGGCACTGATTGGTTAAAACATAGACATAAAAGAAATAAGAGACACCACTCAACTTACGAAACCAAAACAACTGAACATACCACTTGCTTAAGGGAAAGTCTGCCTCGCTGAGCAGAGCCAACTGCTGGCCGTCCAAGGTTGGGGACACCCGCTTGCTTACGGGGAAAGCCTGGGCTGACGGATGAGGCAGGTTCAAAACCAGCTCTGGGCTTACTGGGAACCTTCGCCACAGAACAATCCTCGTGCTCCCAGGACTGAGGGGACTGCAGTCCTCACCAGGATGAACTGTGGCTGGTGCCATTCCTCCACCTCTAGATAGGTCAGCTTCAGGTCAGAGAAGCCAGCAGGATGGGATGGAGCCAGACAACTTCTATGAACCGTGGAGGATACCGAAGTCAGTGGCCCAGCAACGCTGCCACCCACTTCAACCTAGGAGCGCAGACCTGCCCCTTGAGAAGTCAAGCTCTCTCCCAGCTGAAACGTGAGCTTATTTTGTGGAGGGCGTGAGGGGGGCTGCACCCTGAGTGTCCTCAGGTCCCCCAGAAAAGACTGAGACGAGCACCTCAAGCATCTGGAAGTCTCTAAGTCCCCAGCAAGTCCTCCAGGGACTCTGCTCTCCATAACGCCACCCTCTGAAAGGAGACCCAAATCTGGACCCATACGACTGTCGTTAGAGTCTGTGAGTGACGAGAAAGCGTGCCCTGGGGGGATGAACGTGTGTCTTGACACCAGAGGGACCGACCCATGACAGAACAGGGCCCTCGAGCCGGTCACGGAGCCTCTCTGAGCACCGGCATTGGAAGAGGATAATACTATTTTGCTATTAAAACTTTTCAGTGAATACAAAATCCCTTACACAGTTCTGGCTCACAGCAGGAGGGCAATAAACAGTAACTGTTATGTGGGTATGTCTTGCAATTTATTTCCACTCTGGGGAGAGAAAACACATTTGCAGTATCCAAATGTTACACAGACACTGCAAACTCAAGTAAACCAAGCGTTATTACAAACTGTGGCCTTGCTCAGCCGCCCTCTGCAGGGAGGCCAGGTGCCTCCCCAGAACCTCTGCTGTCATTGCTCTTCTTTCCACAGGCTGGGGCCCCCATCTTCGTCGGCTGTCCCCGGGTGCCCAGGAGCGGGGTCTCTGCTGCCCGGTTCCTAAAACCTATTGACAGAAGAGAAGGGCTAAGTGCGGTGTTGGGATGAGGGGCTGGGAGGACCCTGCTGGCCCCACCCCACCCTTGGCCTCCTGCCAGGCACAGACACCCCTTTCAGGCGGGTTCCCAGACAACACTCCTGCCTCACCTCTCTCTGTTTTCTGCAACTGTCAGAGGCTTTGCAGATCTTTGAAGTCCACATAGGGCTAACCTGGGTATGGTGTGGCAGAGACGACGGGCTGTCCACAAAATGCTCCCCTGCCATCATGTTCAGACCAGCCGGAGAATACTCTCCCCTGCACCCCCGTGCCCTACAGTTAGGGACAGACGTGTGACTGGGTCCTAGCCCATGGAACATCAGAGGAAGTGACACATGCTACCTTCAGGCCTGGCCCACATACAGTCCCCAGTGCAAAGCTCATTTGTGGTCTCTTCTCTTTCCAGGGTGAGTTCTATGGGGCAACCTTGGGAGCCACGCCTTGGCAGGGCATGATCTGTCCCCTGAAAGTGGCATACAGGTCCCATATGCACCACTTTTCTGAGTTTCTCATGCAAAGTTTCCCTGCCCAGGGCCCATCAGAGCAGCAGCACTGAGCCAGGACGACCCGAGGTTTCTCCTGCCCCCTCCTGCTCACTCCCTTCTCAGGCCACCGCCGCCTCTGCCCTCTGAGCCCATCTGAGAGGGTGCAGGGGGAGCGCTGTGGCAGTGGCTCAGAGGCTAGCACCAGTGGGTCTCTGGGCGTTGTAAAGCTGTGTGCCCCAGCCCTGCCCCCAGGCCTCTGCCCACCACACCTTCTTTCCATCCCCTTTGTCCGGACTCAGCTTTGAGGAGTGGAACTGCCTCTCAAAAGCAGCCTGACTTAGGTCAGTAGTCTTTCTCTCTTTCTCTTTTCTCTTTTGGTTCTTTTCCGCACAGATGAGCTTTTCAGGACTGCAAAGAAAAGTTGAAAACATTATTCCCACTCGGCACAAACTGAACTGTACCGTTCAATAATTTTGGGAAATTAATGATCTTAATACTCACTTTATGAAAAGGAAAGACTGACTACACATCACTAGTGGCTGTCCCTCAATCCATCTGCCCCACCCACACCCCTGCTGGCACAACCCTCAGGGAGGCGGTGACTCCTGGGACCCCTCTCCAGGCTAAGCACCTGGTCCAGAACCTCCATCCCTACAGTTGTAATTGTGACAAAGGGGCTTCCAGGCAGCCTGAGTGCTCAAAGCAGAAAGGCAGGATGGCCATCCAGTTTCCAACACAGGCACAAGAAAGCAGTGAAAGCCAGTGTGCAGAGAAAGAGAATGAAGCAGGTTCATAAAGAGAAGCAACAGTGAGAGCCACATGTTTCCCACAAGGTAGGGACTGGCCTCTTGGTCCCTCAAGCAGCCTGGTTTTCTTCCTGGCTGTGGCTTCCATGATATACTGGTGCGTTCTAACATTTTTAGCCCCTCTCCCCATTTGTTTTCATTTGAGAAAGATTCTGTTTTTGGCGATCAAATTGTCTCTGACTAATGTAGCCAAAGTCCTTTTCTTACTTCATCAAACAGCCATGTGAGGCCCCCTCTCAGAGGGTTCTGCCCTGGGAAGCCCAGCGCTATCTAGGGAAATAAGCCTTCTCTTGTCTTCCTTCATTTCTTCATCCAACAAACCATTATTCATCCTCTACTATGTTCCAGCTGAGTCCTGGAACACCATGATAACCTCAAGGAACTTGCTGGAGGAAAGGGGAGGGAGGTGGTGACGTCGAGTTCTAGTTCCCTCTGACAATTGCCCCTCTTGCCTGCATTGGCAACCCGGCGGCTCGGGGAATTATAAACATGCTGACTTGTGGTTAATAAATATTTCTTTTTTTGTTTTTATTTATTTATATATTTATTTATTTTATTTCAGCACATTATGGCGAATAAATATTTCTTTTCTTTAGGGAGATGGGATTTTTCAAGATGAAGCCTGAAAGAGTGGTAGGGACCAGGTAGTGCCTTATGTGCTATGTTACGGCCCCTGGACTTCACTGTAAACACTGCGGGGAGGAGACCAGATTGAAGCAGGAAGGCCAGTGAGGTGCTGTGTGACAGCAAAGGCAGAGGAGCCAGAGAGGGGAGATGAAGGAAACAAAGCAAAATAAAGCCTTTGTCTTCTTGGGGAATAGGAGTTATATAATTACTGATGTTTAAAACAATGTTTGTTGAAATTGATAAAGAAACTATGAAACCAGAAACAGAACATGAAACTTCCAAATCACTAGGTGAAACAGACACAAAGTCACTGTCTACTCCAACAAAACTCAGGATGGGGGATAAAAAGGAAAGGAGCATAACAGGACTTCCACTTTTGCATGGAATATAGAAGTTTACACATGTTAAAAATGCTGCAGCAGTAAGTAGAAAACACCAGAAAATTTACCCCAAAAATCGATAATTTTAAAGTCATTGGATAGCTGTAGAAACAATTCCAGCGAGGGGAGAGTCCCTTCAGTAATGAGTTGACAATGTCTGGCTCTTTCCTCCTCTCACTCTGGGAGCATTTCAAATGCCAGATTCCAATGTCAAGTACCAGGGTAGGGACTGATTGCTTTCTACTCCCAGTATCTTTGGTAGAGTTTTTCTCCTGGGGCCTGATTGATGCCTGGCAGTTGGACATTTTAATCTTGTTTTCAGCATCTCCCTCCCACCGATAGGTAAGTCAAACAGTGTACTTGGTTCCCCAATGGGGGCAGAAACTCTCCAGGCCCCTGAGTATACACAGCATTCCCCAAAACCTATTTGAAAAAGCACCAATCAGAAATTCTAGAACTGTAAAATAAAGTAACTAAAATTAAGAACTCAAGGGATGTTTCACCAACATATTATTAGACACAGCTAAAGAGATAATAAAATATCTGGAATCAAATATAGACAGACAAAAAAGATGGAAAATATACAAAAAAGGGGAAGAGACAGAGAGGATACAGTGAGAAAATCTAAAATATGTTTAACTGGAGTACCCAAAAGAGAGGAAAGGAGAACATGGCAGGTAACAGAGAAAATGACTGAGAACTTTCTGAAACTAATTAAAGATATCAACCTACAGATACAAGAAGACTCATGAATTCCAAGTAGGATAAATATAAAGAAATCCACATCTAGAAGCATCATATAAAACTACAGAAAATCAAAGACAACAAGAAAGTCTTTAAAGCATCCAGAGGAAAAAGACAAATTACCTTCAAAGGAACAACAGCAAGCCTAGTAGCTGACTTCTCAATTGAAAGAATAAAAGACAAGATATATTTTGAAAGAAAATAACTGCCAACCTAGCATTCTTAGTCCTGTGAAAACATCCTTTCAGAATGAAGGTGAAATCTGAAAAGGCTGCATACTGTATGATTCCCACCATATGACATCCTATAAAAAGCAAAACGATGGAGACAGTAAAAAGATCAGTGTAGTTGCCAGAGGTGGCAGGGAGGGAGGGATGAATGGGCAGAACACACATGAGTTTTAGGGCAGTGAAACTATTCTGTATGATATTATAATGGTGGATACACGTCATTGTATATTTGTCAAAACCCATAGAATGTACAACACCAAGAGTGAACCCTAATGTAAACCATGGACTTTGGGTGATAATGTCAATGTAGTTTCATCGATTACAACCAATGTACCACTGTGGTACAGGATGTCGATAGTGGGGGTTGTGTATGTGTGGGGACAGAAGGTACATGGAACTCTCTAGGCAATTTCCACTCAATTGTGCTGTGAACAATAAAGATTATTAACTATAAAAAAAAGAATAAAAGTGAAATACAGACATTTTAAAGCAAACAGAATCTGAGAGAGTCTTCATGAGCAGATGCACACTTAAGGAAACTGTAAATGGTATTTCTTTGTTGTTTGTTTGTTTGTTGTGAGGTACATACATGAGGCCTAGAATGTTCTCCAGAAGTTGAGAACAAAAAAGAGAGAGAGAGAGAGAGAGAACAAGTATGGCAAAATGTTGATGGTTGTTGAACCTGGGTGATAGGTACATAAGAATCTGCTGTATTCTCTCCATTCAATATATTTTGAAATGTTTATAATAAAGTATTTATTAATAAAAAATAGATCAGTGTAATTTTCCACATAAACAAAGGAAGAAAAATCATAATCATTTCAATAACTGTAGAAAAACTTAATATAATTCCAAATCTACTCATGACATCTTAAAAAATAACTCACAGCAAACTAGGAATACAGATGAACTTCCTTAATTTACTAATGGAGATCTAAAAATAACGTACAGCACAGTAAAACCTGAAAGCTTTCTCTCTGAGTTTCAGAATGATACAAGGAAGCCCACTATCACCACTTTAATTCCACTTTGTGCCAGAGATCCTGATTGTTACTATAAGGCAAGGAAAAGAAAGAAAAGGTATAAGGAATAGAAAGCAAGAAATAAAACTCTCATTATTAGCATATAATATTGATTGTGTATGTAGGAAATCCAGAAGACCCTATAGATAAAATATTAGAATTAGTAAAGTACAGCAAGGCTGCCAAATAAAAAATCAATATACAAAAGCAGGGCCAGGTGTGGTGGCTCACGCCTGTAATCCTAGCACTCTGGGAGGCCGAGGCGGGAGGATCGCTCGAGGTCAGGAGTTCGAGACCAGCCTCAGCAAAAGCGAGACCCCTTCTCTACTAAAAATAGAAAGAAATGATTTGGACAGCTAAAAAATATATATAGAGAAAAAATTAGCCGGGCATGGTGGTGCATGCCTGTAGTCCCAGCTACTCGGGAGGCTGAGGTAGGAGGATCGCTTGAGCCCAGGAGCTTGAGGTTGCTGTGAGCTAGGCTGACGCCACAGCACTCTAGCCCAGGCAACAGAGTGAGACTCTGTCTCAAAATATATATATATATATATACACAAAAGCATTTTATTTCTATACATTGACTTCAAATAGCTAGAAAATAAAATTACATATAATAGTAACAAAATATAAACAAGTAGAAATAAATCTAACCAAAAATCTACAAGGCCTTTAGACATGATTTCTCATCCATAGTGTTTATTGACATTTGGAGCTGGGTAATTCTTTGTTGTAGGATATTTAACGGCATCCCTGCCCTCTGACCACTAGATGCCTGTAAAGCCCCACTCCCCTGACAATCAGAAATGTCTCCAAACAATGCCAGGGCAGCATGAGTCCTGATTAAGAACCACTCCTTGCTGGGCATGGTGGCTCACACCTGTAAGTAATCTCAACAACTTGGGAGGCTGAGGCAGGAGGATTACTTGAGCCCAAGAGTTTAAGGTTGCAGTGAGCTATGATTATGCCACTGTACTCCAGCCTGGGCAACGAGCAAGACCCTATCTCTTAAAAAACAAAACAAAACAAAAACAAACCAACCAACCCAAAATGAACTACTCCTTTACATGAAATAAAATAAGACTCAAATTAATGGAGAGCTATATCATATGCATGGATCAGAGGACTCAAAACTGTAAAGATGTCAGTTCTTCCCAAAGTGATGTACAGATTCAAAGCAATTCAAATCAAAACCTCAAGTATTTGTTTTTGGATTTATGTGTCTATCTATATGAAACTTGAGCTCATTATAAAATTTATAGGAGGAATTGTTCTATCAAGTATCAAAACTCATTAAAAAGCTATAGTGAGCTAATAGGCCAGAATAGAGAACCCAGAAATTAAGTACATGTAAGGGCACTTAATTTGTATCAAAAGCTGCAATGCAGAGCAGGAGGGAAATGATGATATTTTCAATAAACAGTACTGAGGAAAAAATAAAACTGGGCCCCATACACAATTTACACAAAAAGCAATTCCAATTGGATTATAAACCTAAACTTAAAAAGCAAAACTATAAAGCTATAAACGTTCTGGAAGAGACATTTTAATATATAATAAGATATATAAAATGCACTATAGGGCCGGGCGCGGTGGCTCACGCCTGTAATCCTAGCCCTCTGGGAGGCCGAGGCGGGTGGATCGCTCGAGGTCAGGAGTTCAAGACCAGCCTGAGCAAGAGCGAGACCCCGTCTCTACTAAAAATAGAAAAGAAATTATCTGGCCAACTAAAAATATATATAGGAAAAAAAAATTAGCTGGGCATGGTGGCGCATGCCTGTAGTCCCAGCTACTCGGGAGGCTGAGGCAGTAGGATCGCTTCAGCCCAGGAGTTTGAGGTTGCTGTGAGCTAGGCTGACGCCACGGCACTCACTCTAGCCTGGGCAACAAAGTGAGACTCTGTCTCAAAAAATAAAAAAAATAAAAAAAAATAAAATGCACTATAATGTATAAAAAGCACTAATTATAAAGGAAAAGAAATATAAACTGGACCATATTAAAATCAAGAATATCTATCCATCAAAAACATCATTAAGAAAAATAAAAATGCAATCTCCAAAATAGAAAAAGATACTTACAGGACATATAAGTGAAAAAAGGTTTACAGTCAAACTATATAAGGAATACCTACAAATCAATAAGAAAGACAAACAACCCAACTGAAAAAAATGACGAAAGTGTTGAACAGATACTTCTCAAATGAGGAAACCCAACAGCCAATAAAGATATTAGAGTAACCCAGTCTCATTGGTAATCAGGAAAAGGCAATTGTGCAGCCATCAGTTCTACTCAAATGACAACGTCTACCATAGCAAAGGTCAAGGAGAACGTAAAACAACAGTATTTCTCATGCATGCTGACGGGAGTGTCAGCTGAAACAGCCTCTCTGGAAAACAGCTGACCATTATCCTATGACCCAGCCAACTCCACTCTTAGGTATACACCCTACGAAATGTGGCTTGTGGGAGCCAAAATACCTGCAACGGATTGTTCATAATAGCCAAAACATGGAAACAACCCAAATGTCCACCAACAGTGGATTGGTTAAATAAATGATGTCATAGTCACACAACAGATACTACAGAAAACAGAAAGTACTACACTGGAGCTATACGCAACAGCATGAATGCATCTGAAAAGTGTAACGGGGAGCAAAAGCAATCAGTCACACGCGGAATTGTACCCTTACACACTTACAACAGATGAATTGTATGGTACGTAAATTATATCTTGATAAAGATTTTTTTTAAATGTCAGTCACAAAAGAATGCTTTAAGTTTCCATTTATATGAAATTAAAAAATATGCAAAATAAACTATTAATATATTAGTTGCTAACACCACAGAAAAAATAAGGAAGTGAACATTTACAAGAGTGAAGATGGCTCTGGAGCAGGGAGGATACTGTCATCAGGAGAGAGCCCTTTCTTGACCTGGGTGGCAATTTCACAGGACTGGCTAGGGGATTTGCTGTCTGTTTACATATATTTCCCAAAACAAAGGTGATGCTAGTAGTAACAATAAAACTATAAACCACTAAAAAAAATGTGACTAGTTATAACATCTTCATTAGGAAATAAACTAAACTGCAAATTAAACAAATGTTTGCTTGCTCATCTGTACCTGCATTTACTGGGGGTTTTACTTCTGGGTCTCACGGAGGCTTTATGCCACTCTCTTGGAATCTCGCTGTGTAGAGTGAAACTGAACTGGGGTAGTCGGGCAGGCAGCCTGGCCTTCTCTATTTCTTTAAGTTCTTTTGTGGAATATCGTTTTCCTACAAGAAGATAAAAAATCTAAATCAACACTCTTAAAGATAATTCCAGTTGCTCTTGGAGTAGGCAATCACTTGACAATTAGCAGTCTCAAAAGACGAAGCCCAGTGATCACAAAGCACCTGTCACATACTGAAGACTAGCTCTCTTCTCTTCATCCACCTCTTGCTGTCTTTGAAACAGAGGATCACAAAGTGGTGACACTGTAACCTACAAGAAAAATGAGACTCTTAGAGGCCCCAAGTATAGTTTGTATTAAACTTTAAAAATCTGTCCTAAGCATTCAAGTATGGTCTTACTGGATACCAAAGCAGCTAAGAATAAAGATCCATGAATAATGTCACTCCACAGAGCAGTGGAAAGGTAAATATCACCTGTCTCAGATGAGGATCCCTCACAGAGCCTAAACAGCTGAATGGGTGGAGGAAGAGACATGCTTCTGCTCGGGGTTCTACTGTATCATTGCATCAGTCAGTAAGTATTTGTGATGCCACTGCGTGCCACATCCAGATTAGGACCTGTCCTCGAGGATCTCTTGGTCTAGAACAGCCTAGTCATATGGAATGGCAATCTAGTCATGAGAGGAGTCAGCTCAGGACACTTTAGGAGCATGAGGCAGTGTTCCTGACCCGGCCTTGGAGGAAGAACACCTCCTGGGGAAGCTGACTGGTCTTTAAGGACTTGTGAGAACAGAACAGCAGGTGACCAGAAGTAGGAGTTTGTGTCAAAGGGATGTACAGAGGTTATGGAGAAAGTTTTTTCTTCCTACCCCTTCTGATTATAAGACTTAGGCCCGGTGCAGTGGCTCACGCCTGTAATCCTGCTACTCTGGGAAGCCAAAGTGGGAGGATCACTTGAGGTCAGCAGTTTGAGGCCAGCCTAAGCAAGAGCGAAACTCCGTCTCTACTAAAAATAGAAAAATTAGCCAGTCATGGTGGTGCATGCCTGTAATCCCAGCTACTCAGGAGGCTGAGGCAGGAGGATCACTTGAGCCCCAGAGTTTGAGGTTGCTATGAGCTAGGCTGACACCACGGCACCCTAGGCCAGGCAACAGAGTGAGACTCTGTCTCAAAAAAAAAAAAAAAAAACTTCGAGAGACTATTTTTTCCCCTTCTTAATTTCCCCCACAGCATGTCGCCCAATGCTGGGCCCTAAGCACTATTAATAGATAAGCAATTACTGAATAACCAAGGCAGCATAACATGTGCTGCCTCCCACCAATGAGAGTCTGCTCATAACCAAAAGAGCCTTTTGATCTTCATATTAAGGATCTGGCTTGGTTTTCTGAGAGAAGCAAAATAAACCACTTCTCTCTTTAGACCCAAACATAATTTTTAAAAATTAATAATATCAGGTGGCTATATCTGCTACACAGGCACAAAAAACCAAAACCTACATTTCTCAATTTTAACTCATATATTAGCAGTTTAAAAATTTGAAGACTTGGCCAAGCACAGTGGCTCACGCCTGTAATCCTAACACTCTGGGAGGCCGAGGCAGGAGGATCGTTTGAGCTCAGGAGTTCGAGACCAGCCTGAGCGAGAGCAAGACCCCGTCTCTACTAAAAATAGAAAAATTAGCCAGGTGTCATGGTGCGCACCTGTAGTCCCAGCTACTCGGGAGGCTGACGCAGAAGGATCTCTTGAGCCCGGGCATTGGAGGTTGCTGTGAGCTAGGCTGACGCTACGGCAACAGAGTGAAACTCTGTCTCAAAAAAAAAAAAAATCTGAAGACTCATTATAAGCTCAACTATTAGCTCTTCTGAGCAGCTTTTCCTGACAATCCCTCCTATACCTCTAGTGGAAAGGTGCTCTCTCCTGAGTCCCATGATCCCTGCCCTGACTCATATGACACAAGTGATACACTCCACCACACTCACTGTCCACATCTCTCTCTCCCTCTTGTGCTTTAAGTGTGTTGAATGGGAGTGAATGAATGAATGAAGGAACAAATTATCACACACATGCATGCCTTGTTCACAATGTAAATTTCCTTCAGAGTCCAATAGGAACTTTGGGTTCCTATTTTAAAACTCAGGAGAAATGCTTTTGTGGACTTTTTTAATGAACAGAGAATAACTACAAGACTTCTAAGATGACTAGGTTTTCCCCAACTCCAGAGCTCCGAAGAATAAACAAATATAAGGAATAAACCTACTCTACCTTTCCACAGTTTGGGTTCTTTTTCTTCATGTAAAAAGGATCACATACTTCAGGATCATAATGTTCTCCAGATGCGATTTCCTTTAGGAAAAAAAGACACACTTTAGAGCAAATCACTACATACAAACTGCTTTGCAAGATTCATAAAAGCCAAATATTTCATTCCATTTTTATATAAAACCATAGCTGCAAAGGGTTAGAAGAAGCCTCAGAAGTAATTTAGACTCAGTGAGACTCCACCACCTTCTGAGAGAGGTAATCATTTGGCTTTAGTACCAAGTCATCCATGAGCCTTAGTTCGAGAACTTTCTGCTCCATGAGGCAGACATTTTTTTGGTCACTTTAACCACTAGAAAGTTTGTCCTTAGATTGAGTTTAAACCTGCCTTGTAACTTCCAGGTGCAGATACTAGTCTAACTACGTTAGCTGTAAGTCTGCCTTTTAACATTTAAAGATTTCATTCCTCCTCATGTCTTCCCTTCCTCTGCCAAATACCCTACTTCTTTCCGCTTTTCCTCCTGTGAACTGCTGTCAAGATTCCACCCTCTTCTAAAGGTTCTGCAACTGGCAAGTGTCCCCTCCACAGTGTGACATCAGGAGTGACGGGATAAGGACTGGGTAGACCAGGACTTTGATGCTGCCCACTCTGAGCACAGCTTCTCTTAATACAGCCTGACAGCTCAGACATTTTCTTGGAAGCCAGCTCACAGGGTTGACTCACGCTAAATTTACTGTCATTTACAATCACTTGGATTTCAACACATGCCATTTCTAAGGCGTGGCCTCCCCATCCTACACTTGTGCAATCACATTTCTGGACACAACTGTAAGAATTTGCACTTGGGTTTCAAAGAGATCTGGATTCAATCTTGAGCTCTGCCTCCTAGGGTGTTTAGGAAGAAGTATTTAAGGTACATATTCAGAAATTTTGCTCAGTAAATATACTTAAAATGCTCTAATCCAGCTAAACTACTCTAAATCACTAGTAAATATTAACAGCTGGGGTGGGGTGCTGGCGGGATCCTGTAGTACACACCTAAAGCCAACATATTTAAATTTGGTACTGCAAATAGGTGGCCTAAATTCCAAAAGAGAGTCCTGACCTCAAAATTAAAACAAAAAGAATCTTCAAAATAAGAAACTAAATTTTATTGTTTTGTAAAAGCAAACAGAAGCACAGAGTATAGAAACTGTTAGTCCCTACACCTAATGGTCAGGTAACCCTGCAGCCATCAGAGCCATCTCCCCTGCCCCCTTCTACTACAGAGAGTAAGTAGAAAGCTGCACAATCTCTTTCCTGGCCCTGCTTACAGCTGGGACTTGCTGTGTGAGCCAGTTGTGGCCAATAAGACCTGAGGGAGAGTTGGCTAGGGACGTCTGGGGACTCTTTTTGCTTCCTGATCAAAGGAACAGGGTAAAAGAAGAGCCTCCTGGCACCATTCCTGGCCCCTTCGTCCTAATTTGAATGCAGACCTACTACCTGGAGCTGTAAGCAACCATCAGGCAACTGTGAGAATGACGGGGATAAATTGAAAATGCTGAGGACAGCAGACTAGAATAATAAAAAAAAACCTTGACATTGTTATGCTGCCAGATCCCACCATGAGACCACCCACCCCTCAATTTCTTGTTAGGTAAATAATAAATAAATGCTTTATGATTTAAGGCACTGTTATTTTATTAACATTTACCTAAAAGCATTCCTGATAAATCCAGTTCCAGATCAATACTCCTATCCCTTCCACTTGAAACTCCAGGCTTAAGAATGCAGTATTACAGTTCAATTAATTCATCTTAAATACAAAAATAAGCTTGGGACTATTTGCATAACCAGTAAAATATTCAGATTACACTTTATTTAAACTAAAACAAATTCACCATACCGTTTTACTTGTGTGCTTTAAATAACATTCAAAATTCTCTTGTTTCATTTTTTCAGGCCCTCTATACGAAATTACTTTTTCTATAATTCTCTGCTGAAGAGGCTCTGCAACATTTACCACCCGTTTTTTATACAACATCTCTTTTCTTCTTTCCTTAAAAGTATCCAGATGCTGAAAATATTTATCCAATCTCTAATGAAGTAATACAAACAAGGAAAATAAATTATTAAGAAATTTTTCATTTATTGTCATTTAAATAAGGAAGATAAAACACTTGTCCCTACTTATAAGCTCTCAGTCACATTCAGGTTACAAAGTCCTAGTATCAGGTGAAGCACAGAATAAAGTTCGGTAAGAGGGGCCAGGTGCGGTGGCTCACGCCTGTAATCCTAGCACTCTGGGAGGCCGAGGCAGGCGGATCATTCGAGCTCAGGAGTTCGAAACCAGCCTGAGCAAGAGCCAGACCCCCGTCTCTACTAAAAAATAGAAATTAGCTGGACAACTAAAAATATATAGAAAAAGCTAGCCGGGCATGGTGGCGCATGCCTGTAGTCCCAGCTACTCGGGAGGCTGAGGCAGTAGGATCGCTTAAGCCCAGGTGTTTGAGGTTGCTGTGGGCTAGGCTGACGCCACAGTACTCTACCCCAGGCAGCAGAGTGAGACTCTATCTTAAAAAAAAAAAAAAAAAAAAACAAAGTTCAGTAAGAGAACCTGAGACCACAAAGCAGAAAGAACTCAAAGTTCTAAACCACAACTGTGCCTTCAGATTAAACTGCACCTAACTCATGAATCAGATTAAACCATTCCTAATTCATGAAATCCTTGCTTCTTTTTAAAGATTTCATAGCATTCCTTGATCACTCAATCCACATCTGGTTTTCATTGTCAGGAAAGTCTGTGACAAAATTGGTAGAGTAGAAAGAACACTAGACTTGCTTTGACACCTCTCTCTGATCAATAAAAGGAGGGTAATCCCACCTACCTCTTTGGGTGCTCAAATGAGAATATATGTACACTTCTGTCATAAATTGTAAATACAAATGTCAAAGTACTATAATACCTTCTTTCTCATTGAAATTAACCCCCTCTTAAGCTTATTGATTCCACAGTGAGTATCAGTTACTTCTTGGTCATTAACCTTAAATACTAATTCATTTCTGGTGGTTTTATATAGCCCCACTGTAATGTGGAAACATACGAGAACGAGGTAAGTTTTAGTAGGAAAGAATTTCTATTCAGAACCAGGACAAATGGGAGCAGTTAGAACAATTTCCCAGATCCCTTCAGGACAGATCCAAGTAGGATTTACGACTTCTTAGCGATCCTGCAAGGAGGTGGCACAATCTCAGATCTACATAGTATTATACATACAAGTACTCATTTTGCAGAGGAGCCTCATTCTTCCTGCAAAATGAGGCTCTTTGACATGGTGACATCACTCTTGTTCTCCTAGAACACCCTTAGAATAGTCTATAGTCAATTCTTACCTTCACAACATAATTTTCTCTAAATAATATTGCATGTACAGCTTCATCAATGTTTTTTCTAGCCAATACCTAAAATTACAGAATTGAATATTAGGATATAAATCCTGAAGAAATAAACTAGAATGACAAAACTCAGTGTATTTTACCAATAATTTTAGCGTAAATCTACTGTCTGTATCTTAAAGTATATTTTGTAAATTTGTATTATGGAAAATTTAAAAAACTACTTTCCATGAACCATTCGCCAATGTTCAACAATTATCAACTCAGGGTCAATCTTACTTCATCTAAATCCCTACCATTTTTCAGCCATCCACCCGGACAAACCCCTGACGTTATATCATTAAATCCTATGTTTTAAACTACAAAGCAGCTTACTAATTAAAGGGATTCTCCACAAAATGAATCCTCTTTTCATTCATACATTCATTCATTCATTAGGGATGTTTTAAAGGGCCCTTGAAGCTTTCTGTCTTCTGCTAGGTCTCTTCATAAGTCAAAACAACAGAAAGTTCGATTTAGTTCAACCAGTCCAGAGTCTCAGAGCTAGTTTGTGTTAGCTCCTGGTCTCCTACAGATACTCTCTCACATCTGGGGACTTACTGTTTCCATTATGAGTCTGGGTAAAGCTGATGCACTTAAATCCCCACTTTACGGCTTTTTCAGTTAGAACGCTATGAACTGATCTACAGCTTTTGTTCTTACGGGACTAAGTAGGAACAAATGAAAAGGCAATAAAATTCCAGGATCTGGAAGAGATACACTATTACCTAAAAAAAATTATCTCTAGTGAAAAATGACACAGGTTCTTAGAACTATGTTATTTAGTCTATCTCTGGCTCTTCTTTCTGTTCTGCCACACTGAATGCATCAAAACAAATTAAACTGCAAACTCAAATACCAAATCTGTGAAAGAGAAATCTCAAAAAGAAGAGTTGTGTTTTTACCCATATATTTGATAGCCTCACGTGAAATCTAAAATAATATTCAAACAGCTACTCGGGTCTTTTCCAAAACAAAGCTCTCTTTATAACATAAACAGAACCTTGCTTATTTAAAACCTTCTCACACTTATTCGAAGATGGCAACTGAAAAAGTATGTAAAACAATTAAACATGTTTCCTGATTCTACGATATAATTTTAGAATCAATCTATTTATTTGAAGAGGTAGGAAACACACATATTTACAAGCATCTTGGGAAATTTTTTTTTTTACACATTCTAGTAAGATTGTTAGCAAATGTTATATACACTCGGTGTACTGTGTCAGATTCTCAATCTTTTTTTGTTTAAAAAGTTTTTGTCTTCGATGGCTCCTTCTTCCTAATTTTGCCAGAAAATATAAGAAAGATGTTATGACTTGTAGCAGCTCTCCGAAACCTACCGCTCTCTGTGCACACACATACACAAATTGTCTCACTACTCTGCCACCACCACAAAAGGCAAAATAAAGGAAATTTCCAAGAGTTTTTTGTTTGTTTACAGCGGGGCAAATCATAGGATCATACAAAACAATGAAATTTTCTTTATGAGAAAATCATTCCCAGACGCTGAAGTGTAAAGAACTAACTGGCTTGTCCCGCAGGGCGAGCTGGGGTCCCTGCTTTTACCTGCTCGGCCCGTCAGGCTGGCGACAAGAAACCCTCTCGGCCAAACCTGATTCCGGCCGTTCCCAGGCAACTAATGCTTTCGCGCGCTTACCAGGGGCGGGGAACCTGCGGCCTTCTGATTTCAAAATTGTTCTTTTTTAAGCACCAAAGAAGGCAAGAAACGCTTCGTCTTCCTCTGCTGCAGCCCTTTGAATAGAAGGATTTGTTCTGTAAAATTTGGATTCAGTCAAAAGGCTGCACTTACGGACCTAAGGCCGCAGCTTCCCCACCGATTCTGGGAACACACGCGTGATTAAGGCAAAATATTAACAGTTCCTAAACTCGAGGGTTATGTCCTACCGCCAATATGACGTCGCAAAGTGCCACGTTATTTTACCTCCATTAAAGAAACTGACTCGGGCTCCGGCCATTCTTTTAATTTTTCTGGCCCGAAGTGTCCCTCAGAGTTCGCAGTCTTCGTGGCAGCCATAGGTAGAAGCCCTGAGGGGAGAAAGAGTGAACTGAGGAGACGGTCGGACGGTTGCCCTCGAGACCGCGGGGCCTTTGGGCTCAGACGGCGGTTTGAACGCTCGCCCGGCCCTTCCTAGCGCAGGCGAGTCCGACCACGAAGCCAGGGCTCTCCAGAGGGGTGGTCGCCCCTCCCCCCCCGCAGGGACCGGGGGTGGAACGCGGCCCGCCTGGGCGAGCCCGCCGGGCCTCAGCCCGGGTCGCGGCCCTCACGAGGGCGAGGTCGCCGGCCGGGCCGCAGCTGGCCGAGGGGCTGCCGCCGGGCCAGCTGCGGGGTGGTCGCGGGCTCGCGCTCCGCCCCGGCTCGGCGGGGGCTGCGCCGCGGCCGCGTCTCGGGGCAGCGCTCAGGGCCCCAACGTCAGGCGGGTGCGGGCCGCGCCACCGCGACGCCAGCGGGACGGTCCCGGGAACGGAAAGGGAACAATTTTGTTTCACAATAAATTAAAACGCCGCGTTTAAGCCGAGCCCCTGTAACCTCGACCGTCGCTATGCGTGTCCCCGCCCGGCCGCGGGCGGCGCGCTCGGCGGCGCCCGTTCCCCGGGGCCCAGGCCGGCGCACGGGCCGGCAACCGCCCGCTTCTCCGCCACCCTCCGTTTGGATTTTTTTAAACAAATCGAGGGCACGTACACCAATACGAAAGAGAATTTACCGTTTGCTTGTAAGATTGAGGGCGAGAATTTAAAGAGGAATGATTTTGAGCGAAGTAGCTGGCCACTTTTTGATACTTCCCATTGGACGCTACAGTTGCAACAGATGGACCTTGTTGGGTTCTGATTTGAAGAATCCAACTATTAAAAACATTAGGGACAATAAGGAAAATATGAAACACTGACTAAATATTTAATGATATCTAGGAATTACTGTTAATATTTTAAGGCATAATGGATTGTGATGTTTTTACAAAGGAGTTACATACTGAAATATTAATATATAAAAATGACACATTTGAGATTTGCTTCAAAGTAATCCAGTAGGTGGGAGATGAGGACTGGGTAGGATTACGATTAAACAAGATTAGGGTTCATATACTTTTCTCTCTACTTTGTATATGATTGAAATTTTCCATAATAAAGTTTCTTTACAAACTCAATATTTATAAACCCCAGCCTTTCCTTCCTGAGTGAGGGAAAGTAGACTCAACAGTGCAAACTTTTGTTTATCTGTTTAAAGTCAAAATTCTCACTAGAGACAAGAGGGGAATTTATTAAATATTTTCAAAGAAGACAAAACTGGTCAGGGAGAAAGCACAGAAGACTGGTAGGACTCAAGGCAGGATTTGAACTGCTTCTTTGCAGTAATGGTGCAACTGCACGTGACAACTGTGTTACCTCTAGCAACCTCTTCTCAACTTGAAAGATACCTGCCTAATACAACCTATAGTCACCCAAGCAACTTTACCTGCATATTTAGTTGATTTGATCAACAGTTGCCCTTAATCAAGATGTGCAAGCTAATAAATGAGTATTTATTATGTTCTACTAAGTCCTACAAACCTGAGGAACATTTCTTGCTGAGGTTGAGGTTAAGCAACTTACCCAAAGTTACCATGCAATTAATTGCCAATATTTAAATGCAGGTCTTTCTAACTGAAATGTATGCAGTCTTTTTTTTTTTTTTTTTTTTTTGAGACAGAGTCTCACTCTGTTGCCCAGGCTAGAGTGCCGTGGTGTCAGCCTAGCTCACAGCAACCTCCAACTCCTGGGCTCAAGCAATCCTACTGCCTCAGCCTCCCGAGTAGCTGGGACTATGGGCATGCACCGCCACGCCCAGCTAATATTTTTTCTATATATTTTTAATTGTCCAGCTAATTTCTTTCTGTTTTTTTAGTAGAGGTGGGATCTCACTCTTGCTCAGGCTGGTCTCGAACTCCTGAGCTCAAACGATCTGCCCGCCTCAACGTAGGTAGTCTTTACCCTATGCTGTGGTGCCTAGTCACTAACTAAATATATTTTTGTTAATGTTCTATTAGTCCTCCACTACTTAAACAGCTTTAAATATCATTTGTAAAAACTGAAGAAATCATTGTATTTATATTACTCCTGTCTTCTCTTTCCCTCTCAATTTGTGTTAGTATTCACAACACTTAAATTCTGTCTCATGACCTTTGTTTCAGTCTGTCTTACAGTTAATAGATTCAATGTTCACTGTCAGTTCTTTTGCTATTAATAATATTCCTTTACTTCTTGCATATTTAAATATGTCTCTTGCCTCTATACTATGAAAATTGTCAAAATCAAAATGGAATCACTAATGTTAAGAAAACTCTGACAGCTGGGTCTGGTGGCTCACTCCTATAGTCCCAGCTACTCAGGAGGCTGAGGTGGGAGGATCACTTGAACCCAGGAGTTGAGGCTGCAGTGAGCTATGATCAAGACACTGCACTCCAGCCTGGTGACAGAGCAAGACTCTGTCTCTTAAAAAAAAAAAAATTCTAGTTTTCATCTGGAACCATGTGTTCATTGGGGGAGAGAGACTGGGAGACTGGATAACTGTCATGGTAGAATAATGTAAAAAGGATGATAAATATGGAATGAGAGAGAAAAATGGTTAACTTAAAGCAAGAAAATGAAAAGCTCAGATGCCAGAATGCTGGAGTCAAGGCATAAAAATACAGAGTCACCATTTTTAATAAATCCCATTCTGTCTATAGCCCTCAAGTTCATAAACTGATCTTATTTTGTTGTTTTGTTTTTTTTTTTTGAGGACAGGGTCTTGCTCTGCTGCCCAGGCTGGAGTGCATTGGGGCAATCATAGCTCACTGCAGCCCCACACTCCTAGGCTCAAGTGATCCTCCTGCCTCAGCCTCCCAAACAGCTAGAACTGCAGGTGCATGCCACCACACCTGGCTAATTTTTCTTGTTTTTTGTAGAGATGGAATCTTGCTATGTTGCTCAGGCTGGTCTCAAACTCCTGGCCTCATGTCATCCTCTGCCTTGGCCTCCCAAAGTGCTGGAATTACAGGTGTGAGCCCAGGCACCCGACCCATAAATTGATCTTGTAAGTCACTGAATTGAAAGTCCAGTTGGATTAACAATGTTGCCAGTCTTTTATATGGAAGCTAGAGCATTGACTAAGAAAGAGGGGGCTCTTGGAAATCATATGGGGCTATGTGGGGAACATACAGAACTAAAGAACTCAGACTCCACCAACTCCTTTATTTTTTTTAATATTTTTTCTTTTTTTAAATATTTTTTGTTTTTTTTTCCTTTTTTATTGCCCCATGTGTTCACAGGAACCACAAACTCCTTTAAAAAGGCTCCCACGGTATCCCTTTTGCTTAAGGAAAACAGAATTCTGCTCTCCTATGCTCTATGTCCTACTATGTCTTCCTATGACCAGGATTTGAACTCAACATGTTTAGAATCAGAATCAACAAGTGAGTAATCTATACCTAAAATGAGTTTTTAAATTTTCTAAAGAATTTTAAAAGTTGGAAGAGCCTGGGGAAGATATATAGGTGTGGATTTTAAGGGTGCATGACCAAAGGGAGCATACCTTAATTTAGGAACAAACCAAATGAATTGAGATGGGCAATCAGTAAGGAAGCAATAATTATTTTTATTGGATCTATTAGCAATATTTTGTAACTTCTGGGGAAAATACTTTTGCAGTAACTGTCAATACATAGTATTGCCATTGCTTAATGATCACAGACATTGAACTTAAAAATCAAATAAAGTTTGTTGCAGATGCTTTTCTTAGAGAAAACAATTCTTGAGTGCCTTCTTTGGTCTTCACCCTGACTGATTCCTGCTAGCAGATGACTTCCTTTGAAGTAGCCTTATTTTGTGTACCCTTTCACCAGTCAAGGATCAGGACGTGGGCTCCTTTGTTGCTAAAACCTTTTGAAGGTGACAAAAGAGAAGAGTTGAGTGTGATACAGGGATGAGGGCATCGCAAGAGTGGAAGGAGTTCCCCGGCTAAGCTGAGCTGATCCCCCTGAAGCCTGGTCCTGCCAGAGCTGAGTGACTCATCTCACAGAGACAGTCTCCACCTAAAACTCCTGCTTCAACTTTTCCTCTCTCTGCCTGGATTCAGAAACATGTAGAGATTCAGGGACACAGCCAACCTTATTATAGCTGGGGTAGGTCACTCATGTGTGATATGATTTGAGGAACCCCATATGGTCTGGGCTTTCAGATGTCATGTGCTTGGAGTACTAATTTACACTAACATTGTTGTGATTTAGAAAATACTAGGTTCCTTTCTTCCCTTCTCCCTAAATCTCCATCCTCCACCTCACTATCAGCTGATGACCTTTTCACTTCACTGAGAGAATGAAAGTAAACAGAAGTAAACAATCTTCCATCACAAAATCCACCGAGCTAGCTTCTTCTGTGTCCGTGTACTCTGCCTCCCCTCCTCACACAATGGATGGCTCGTCCTGCCCTCCACTTGAGCCCTGGATCCCACCTCTTCACCTCCTGAAGGACTCTCCCTTGCTACTATGGCCCCTCACTCTCCAGCATCATCAAATGTCCCTCTCTACTAGAGCGCTCCCATGGAAACATACATGTTAAATACCCAGCACTTGATAAAAACATTCCCTTGTCCCTACCCTCTCCAGCCCCCATCCCATATCTCTCTGCTCCCTTCATAGCAAAACTCCACAAAAGGGTTGCTTATTCTGTCTCCACATCCTCCCCATTCTCTCCTGAACCCACTCTAATCAAGCTTTCATTCCAGCTACTCCACAGTAACCTCGATGATGAAAATCACCGATTACTTCTAAATCTCACTAAATACAAAGGATAATTGCCAGTCCTCATTTTACTTGTCCTCTTAGCAGCTCTGCGACATGGGTGATCCTGCCCTCTTTTCTGAAACACTTTCTTTACTGGGCTTCCGCAATACCACACTCTCCTGCTTCTCTCCCTGCCTCCCTAACTGCTCGCTCCTCTCATGTTCCTTCACTGGCTCTGCCTCTTTTTCCCAGCCTCTAAATCTGGGAGCTCGGCAGGACTAGCCCTCAGCCCTCTGCTCTGCTGACACTCACTCCCAGGTGATCTCATGAATTCAAACAGCATCGATACAAGATGGCTCTCAAATACCTGCCTGCACCCCAGTCCCCCCGAACTCCAGACTGGTATGGTCACCCGCCCACTTTACATTTCCTTTTGGGTGTTGAATAGACTTATAACAAGATACCAAAATGGATCTAATTTTAGTCTCGGTATCTCTTAAGGCGATAGATGCTATGTTCCAAAGTGAAGAATGGAGTCCTGGGGTATCTGTCAGACGCTGAGAGCCAAAGGCAATCATAAGCAACCAGCAAGAAAAGAAATCAGCAGGGGAGAAAGTCCCAGCAACAGGAATTTTCCCTGAAGATGACTTGAAAGTGCCCCATGAGAGAAAACATTAGCTTTAAACCCCTGCCAAGCCTAGAGGATGCTTTACACTAAAATAGATCATCATAAAATTAGTATGTAAGAACTTCCCTGCCCCTCATTACCTCTCTTCCCTCTTCCCACTGTTACTCTGAAAAGATCAGAAATCACAGTGGCAAGAAACAAGGATAAGGAATAAAAGAGTGAGATGGGGAAGAGAGAAGACTTCTACCTGCTCTTCGTTCTGGTAGCGCTAGCCTCAGTGGCCCCAAACAGAGCAGAGGGGACCTCACATGAAGACTGAAGTGCTGGTCATTATACCAGATTGGACGTGTTAGTTACTGAACTGTGACTGTCTATAACCAGAAGACTTTTTATTATCTTAGCAGCATTGAACTACCCCCAACAGAACAGGTTTAAATGGGCAGTTTAATTCAGTTGCTTTAAATCATGGCCTACAAACTCTCCTGTATTGTAATTATAGGTGTCTTGAATTTAACCAGCCCCAAACTGGATTATTCCTCACTTTTGCACTTCTTGCCCTCTCAGACAACCCTTGTTCAGTGAATCGGACCCTAATCCATCAGGCCGCTCAGGACCAATTTCTTGCTGTCACTGGTTCCCATGTGCCTCTGAACGAGCTGTCAGCCCCTTCACTGTCACCTCCTCAAGACCACCACTGGCTCCAGCCGCTTCGCTCTCACCTGGCCTCCCTGCTTCTGCTCTTGCCCCTGTGTCTTCAGTTCTCCGTGCAGCAGCCTTCTTCTTCTTTTTAAAATGTTAATTAGATCTTATTTCTCCCCTACTCAAAACCTTTGAATGGCTTCCCCTCACACTGTGGATGTTATTCCAACAACTCTTCATCATGGCCTCTAACCCCCACACCTGCCTCCCCTCAGCCTCGCCTCCTGCCTTTCTCTCCACACTCACCTCACTGGCTCTTTCCTGCTGTTTCCTGAACATGCCAACCTTCGCCTGCGCCAGCCCACCTGCCCCGACATCTCCCCAGGGCTCTCTGTGCCTCACTCCCTCAGTCCCTCAGGCTGCTGCACAAATGTGGTCTCTGCAGGGAAGCTTTCTCTGTTCCCTCATCCGTCCCCCACCCTTCTGCCCCCTTTCCCTGTTTTACTTTCCTCACTGCCCTGATTACTAACTCACCTGAAGTTAAATGTTTATGTGGTTGGTTATCGTCTTTCTCCCCCATCAAAATGTAAGCTCCACAAAGTGAGAGATTTATCTGTCTGGTTTCCCACTGTGTCTCCAGCACCTCCCACACCGCCTGCTCAGAGCTGGCGCTTGTTAACATTTTGAGGAAGAAAGCAGGCAAGCACATGGGAGGATGCCAAAACTGACAGTAAAAGGAGTTAAAACACAAAATAACGTTTTAATAAATTTTCCTGAATGAGTGAAAAAAGAAGCTTCTTATCCTTTAGGGGCAGGAGTGGGGAAAAGGAGAGATGGGAAGGAAGGAAGACGAGAAGATTGTAGACTCGGAAGACAGGCTGCTAACATACTGACTTCTAACTCTGGGGGTGGGGGCTGTGACTTCTCTCATCCACTCCTAAGAGAAGATGACTCCAGAGTGTTGGGACTTAGTGGGTGGAGAAGAGAACTGAAGGAGAAGCCCCACCCTACACCTGGAAGCCGTAGGCTGGGCTGGATCAGTCAAATGGCCACCAGGGGTGGGAGGCTGGCAGGGGAGCCTCAGAGCAGATGGGGATGGCACGGACCTGCGGCTGCTACTCAGGAGCTGGAAGGACGACCACATCTGTACTGAGAGGACCTGAAAAGACACTGATCCCAGAATCCTGTGTAGGGCCTCTCCGTGAGGACAGGGGCACAGCTGGCTCCCTGGCCTCTGGCTGGCCCCGTGGGTCCAGTAAGAGTCCAGCCAACATGCCAGGTGGAAACACGGGGGCGGCTCTTCTTTCTACCACTCTGCTTGAGACGCTTGGCAGTTGCTTTAAACCGTCATGATTATTCTTCTTCAACTCTTCAAATTCAAGCAATTCCCATTCTTTTAGGAAAATCTGGATCTCCTGGTTACTCCAAGTTTTAATTAACTGGTCTGAGGGTTTTTGTGTTTCCTTGGTTTCATTTTCCTCCTTAACTTACTGGAGGTTCTAGTACTTTCAGTCTAAAGTCTCACTTTCTCCATTTTTATTCCTGAGTTTTCTCCTAGGATTCTTTTCACTTCAGCCGCAGGGCCTAATCCAGGGTTGCAGAAAACTGGCACTTGCTCTGCCATAAGGGGATCTGGGAGAGTCGGAAGGTGCTGAGTGTGGAAATGTGTTTGCCCCTCTCTGCTTCTTGCAGTCTCTCAATTTTGGAACTTTTATGTCTTAAATTTTACTACTTTAATTAAGTATTGGTCCTTTTAAAAATTTTCTACCTATCTTGACTGCATTAAGAGGAACAAAACTTTGGGCCTGGCCTTGGTATGCTAAGTAGTAAATGTTAGAGAGATGGGAGAGACAGCAGAAAGATAGAAGGGTGAAAACTCAGGAGCCAGGGAAGTCCTGGACAGTACGGTCCACCCCACAGAGAGCACCTCCACCAAGTAGCCAGGGGAAAGTCTCCATTCCCTCGGCATAAAGGACACCTACCTCTCAGTTTCTTCTACACTATCCTCCACCTCTTACTGGTAGAGGGGTTGGGGAGGGGTGGTCCACTGCCTCCTCCCCTTTTGGAAGCCTGCCTTACAGAGAAGTTCCCCATTGCTCAGATGTTGGTATCAGCGATTGCTGCCTTGTGTGTTATGAAATGGGACTGCCCCAGCTCTTACCACATCCTGATCTTCATCCCATTCTGCCTCCTGGCTGAGGTTCAAGGAAGAACAGTGCCCTTCACAGTTGGTTTCTTTGGGACTTGGATTATTTCCCTCCTGATAACATAGAGGTTCTTTTTCCAGAAAGGATGACCCTTTGTTTCTGTAGGAAGAAATCGGAAAGGAAAGAATTCTCTTAACTCTCAACTCAATTGTAGCATTTAATGTTTTTATTAAGTTTGAAATCAATAAGTTCTATATGAATTTACATATTTTTATGAAAAAGAAACCCAAATGAATAGTATTACCTTGTTCTAGTAATAGTTTCATCTGTAGTCTCTTTGCTGCTTAACCAAACAGCTGAGTGAGGGTGCTTTGGAGTGAATGACCCCCTCTCCCAGATTTGTCTATTTTGTCTTCCTTGGGGAGGTCTAACTCTGC
Source organism: Lemur catta (assembly GCF_020740605.2). Lineage (NCBI taxonomy): Eukaryota > Metazoa > Chordata > Mammalia > Primates > Lemuridae > Lemur > Lemur catta. The sequence continues at coordinate 17,256,152 of NC_059131.1, read as the reverse complement.
CAAAGACAAATATGCCTTCTCCACCCTTGTTGCCATAATGAGATGCTTACCTAATTCATGGAAGAGAATCCAATCTTCCTCTTTCCTCTTCCAGAAGGAGCTCATAGACTTAAGCCTCCAGTCTAAAATATAAGCCCCTAGCTACTCCAGCAATGCAATACTCTCCTTCATATCTGGGTCACACTCTGCTAGTAGAGGTATTTGAGAACAAAATCCCTCCTTTTATAGCATTTATAGAAAGTAGATAGGATTAAGATGTTGATTATCCTAAAATCTTATCCAAGCAGGTCTGTTTGAGACCGTGGCAGTTAGGAATTGTAGAGGAGCTTACTCCTTTGAATTCTAACATACAAGAGTGATTCTGGATCAGTCTATCTTTTGAGGCCTTCAGCTGCAAAGTGAATAGGGCTTAGTTTCAATCCTTCTTCTCTCCCTCAATTTCAGCTCCTATTCAAGAGACAAGCAGCAAACTGCTGAACCACACCTCACCTCGAGGACACTGAGAAGTCCACGATGGCCAGCTCCATCTCTAACAGTTACAGTTTCTACTTTACATCACCAAGATCCTCATGAGGCAATTAGTTGTTCAAATGCTGGACATGCCAGCGTCAATCATCTCTAAAAGTCCCTCAGCTTCTGCCACACTGTATTTATTCATCAAATTCTAACTCTGATCAGGAAAAGGAATGGAAACTGCTGCAGCTTACTTGGGGCACATTTTTTTTTAAGACGGGGTCTCACTATGTTGGCCAGGCTGATCTCAAACTCCTGGCCTCAAGCAGTCCTTTCACTTTGGCTTCCCAAAGTGCTGAGATTACAGGTATGAGCCACCACGTCTGACCCCAGCAGTTATTAAAAACAGAAAATTGGAGGTCAACCTATAAAATGTCATATAAACTCATTTTTCTTCTACTTTGCTATTTTTTTATTATTATCAATAGCTTTACTGAGATATTATTTACCTGCCATAAAAATCACCCATTTTAAGTGTACAAGTCAATGGTTTTTAATATACTTACAGAGTTCTACAACTATGTCACTACAATCTAATTTTAGAACGTTTCCACCAACCCCAAAACTTTATGCTCATTAATGGTCACTTCCCATTTCCATCCCCAGCCCTAGCAACCATATCTACCATCCTAGAGACTGGCCTTTTCTGGACATTTCATATAAAAATAATCATATAATATAGTCTTTTGTGACTGGCTTCCTTCCCTGGGTAATAGTTTTGAAGTTCATCCATGTTGTAGCATCTATCAGTACTTCTTTCCTTTTAATTGCCCAAGTAATATTTTTGGATATAGCACATTTTGTTTATCCTTAAGTCAGCTGATGAACATTTGGGTTGTTTCTACTTGCTGGCTACTGTGAATGCTGCTGCTATGAATGTTCATGTGCTAGCCTTTGTATGCATATGTATTTTCATTACTCCTGAGTAGAAACCTAGCAGTTGAATTTCTGGGTCACTTGGTAACTTAATGTTTAACAGTTGGAGAAACTGCCAAACTGGTTTCCAAAGTTGCTGCACCATTTTACATTCTCTCCAGCAATGTCTGAGGGATCACGTTACTTTTAATCAGATAGTTACAAGTTATGTAGTTATGTAGAGAAATCTCTTACTTTTAATTCCATAACTAGTTAATTGAGGTGATTCCCATGTTACAGGCATACCAGCATGTACCACTCCTCTGCTTATAACATCTGGGTACAATAGTGTAACAGCCACTACACACCAAAACTAGTTCCAAACTCCATTTATACTGTTCCAATTCAAATAAAACTCTCCTAACCTTTAATTTTAGTGCCAGTTAACACTTATTTTCCCTTTCTGTGCATGTTATTTCTGAGTGTGTTAGCTATTTGTTCTTTAAAACCAGAAAAGCCTAAGAGTTGCTGCCTCACCCAGACCCAGTGGTGGGAGATGCCAGATCTCGTGCCACAGTGGAGCCTGGTGCAGGCCCAGCACTGACGCCAGCAGGCTGAAAGGAAGGCAGGGGATGGCAACACAGACAAGCACCTTGAATGAAAGAAGAGCAAAGCTGTGGAGTAACAGGCTTACTTGTAAATAACGGCTGTTTCTTCTTCCTGGGATTCCAGAAGATGAGGAGCTCTTGCCAAGCATTTCAAATCAAAACTAGTATTGTTAAAATTCACTTTCACTTTTAACCTTTAACAAGATAACATGTGTGAGGATGTTTTAAAAACAATACTAGCTTACATTTATACAGAAATTGTTATACACCGGCTGCTATATATATATGGTCCAAAATAACATCATTACTTCAAACTGGTATACATTCTTAGATGAGATTAGTTTTTGTTTTGTTTTGTTTTGTTTTGTTTTTGAGACAGGGTCTCACCCTGTCGCCCAGACTGGAGTGCAGTGGCAGTGGCCTGTCAGATCATAGCTCACTGCAACCTCCAACTCCTGGGCTCAAGCAATTCTCTTGCCTTGGCCTCCCAAAGTGCTAGGAATACAGACATGAGCCACCACACCTGGCTAAAATATTTTTTGTCTATCTTTTCACTTAGCTTTAGTCCTATCCTATATCCAAACTGACTTATACATCACTTGTCAGATTACAGTTTCTAAAAACACCACTTCCCGCATCTCACTCCCTCCTCAACTATACTCCCCGACTCCCCATTCCCTGCATGATAAACTCCCAGTTCTTTATCAGGCATTGAAGGCTCTTCACAAAATGGCTCCAACCTAGATTCACAGACTGAATCAATGACTGGCCATCCATCCATTCATTACACAGACAAGTAAATAGTTGCAAACTGTGTGACAAGTGAAGAAGTACACGTATGCTCAGTAGTGGGACAGAAGGACTAATCCATACTGCCTTGGAGAAGGAGATAGTTTGGGAAGACTTCAGAGAGGAAGTCTTAAAGTAGAATTTAATAGAGTCTTGGAAACAGAGTTTTGCTCAATAAAAAGATAGGAGGTGGACAGTCCAGAGAGAGAGCCCAGCATGTGCAAAGGCACAGATGTGGTATGAAGAATACCATTTATTCAGGTAATTGTGCAAGACCTAGTATTGTTGGAGTACAGAGCATTAGAGAAGGAAACATCAACCCAACCTTGTATGTCATACCAAAGAGAATAGTTTTTAACTGAGGGACATGGGAACCACTAAAGAGAATTAAGTTGAAAAATAACATGACACACCACATAGGTTCACCCTGCTAGCACCATACAACATGAGAGAAAGTATGGTGCTGTGTTTTAGAATGTGGGCTGTGGAGTCAGAGATTTGAGTTCAATTTCTGACTCTCCCACTTTATGGCTATAAATAAGTAGCTTTCAACCTGTTGTACACTGGAATCATCTAAGGATTTTTTTTTCCTTTTTGAGACAGAGTCTCGCTCTGTCATCTCGGCTGGAGTGCAGTGGTGCAATCATAGCTCACTGCAGCCATGAACTCCTAGGCTCAAGCTGTCCTCCCACCTCAGCCTCCCAAGTAGCTAAGGGAGAGGTGCCTAGCCACATCTGGCTAATTTCATCTGAGGATTTTTTAAAAATACTGATGTCTAGGTCCCACACCCAGAGATTCTGATTTCATTTGTCTAGGGTATGGCTCTGGGTATCAGGATTTTTTTTTTTAATTCCCCAGGATATTCTAAGATAAAGCCAAAGTTGAAAAATACTGCTATAAAATTGACAAGGTACTTAAGTTATCTGTATAATAGTACCTACTAGGTACTATGCCAAATAAAGTTTTTATGAAGATGAAACAAATTAGCATATGTTAAAATGCTTATAACAGTGCCTGGCACATAGGAGCTCAATAAATTATAAATGTTATCATAGATTAGAGATGAAAATGAGAATTTAGTTTATGGGAATGTTAAGGAAGGGGCAGGGTCAGGCACAGTCGCTCACACCATAATCCTAGCACTCTGGGGGGCCAAAATAGAAGGATCTCTTGAGCTCAGGAGTGTGAGGTTGCAGTGAGCTATGATGACTCCACTGCACACTAGCCTGAGTGACAGAGCAAGACTCTGTCTCAAAAAAAAAAAGAATGAAGGGGCAGATTAGATGGAGATTTAGGAGTGAACACGACAGAGCCTACTGCTGGATTAGATAAAGGGATAATGAGATCAAAAGAACCCTGATGTTTCCTATAACTAGAAACATAAAAGAAGCATGTTTAGATGCATACAATAACTAGGCATCACTGGCTCACTTCTGGATAAACTGACTCATATGTGGAACACAGGAACTGAATATTTGTGACTGGAATATAGAAGGCACAATCATCTCACTCTAGTTTCTTCTGGTTCATGAAGATTTTCCAGAACTGTCTTAGTGGTTAAGCACTAAGCTCCTTCCCGCTTTCAGACTCCTACCCCACCAGCACCTTCTGCATAAGAGTGTGGTGACATGGACCCCAAAGTTGAGTCTGGAGACCGAAAAGTGGCATCACAATTATTTTCAAAATTTGAAAAACATGCTAGCAAGAGAGAAGCAGTGCCTCTATTATTAAGAATATGAGAATGGTCTTTAAAGACACCTGGCAAACACTTGCTTAGTGTGCAAAGACTAAGATTCAGTATAAGGACTCATTTTAGAAGCCAGTCACCCCAAACACACCAGCCACCACGAGGCTAGAGCAGTATGGATCATAGAAAAGAATCTAACAGTCATCCAACGAGAATCCAAAGAGAACATTTTCCTTACCACATTAGTCACACCAGCACCTTAGTAGGGTGAAAACACTGTGGTTGGAACCCACTGTATGACCATTAACAGCTCACTATAATATCAACATTCTAAATATCATCACCTTCATATACAATCAGAGTTAAACCTATTATAAATAGAGTCCTTGTTTGAGTGGACCTCTCCTAATTACTAGAGCTAATATCATGATGCTCAAAGTTGATAAAGAAGAACAAAAGTAACAGCCACTCTTTTGGAATTCTGTCTTAAGGTTTATTTCTGTTTTATGTAAGATTTACAATGCCATTTGTGGCCAATTTTTTTAAAAATAAGAAATGAAACTATTTTAGTTCTGCTTCCATTTAGGATGTAGAAAGCACCAAATAATGTTGTTCTCACCCCAAGACAAGAAAAGGCCAAATAATCTACAAAAACATAACTCTTATTGAGCTTATCAGACCTCAAGGCAAACAAGTAAATTGAATTCCAAAGGAAGACAAGTCCCTCCCAGGAGAAGCAGGACATAAAAACTGCTTCATTTTGGTAGAGTGTAAAGAGGTGGCTTATATAGAAGAAGGTAAAACAAGAAAAAATTGATAATACAGACTTCATTAAAATTAAAAATAAGCTCTGCAAAAGACACTGTTAAGAGAATGAAAAGACAAGCCACAGACTGGGAGAAAATATTTGTAAAATATATACCTGATAAGGTACTCATATCTTAAATATATAAAGAACTTTTAAAACTCAACAAAAAAACAAATAACCCAATTTAATTTTTCTTTTTTCTTTCTTTTTTTTTTTTTTGAGACGCAGTCTCCTTCTGTTGCCCAGGCTAGAGTGCTGTGGTATCAGCCTAGCTCACAGCAACCTCACACTCCTGGGCTCAGGTGATCCTCCTGCCTCAGCCTCCCAACTAGCTTAGACCACAAGCATATACCACCACACCCAGCTACTTTTTTTCTATTTTTAGTTATCTGGCTAATTTTTTCTAGTTTTAGTAGAGACGGGGTTTTGCTCTTGCTCAGGCTGGTCTCAAACTCTTGACCTCAAGCAATCTTCCCGCTTGGCCTCCCAGAGTGCTAGGGTTACAGGCATGAGCCATCACATCCAACCCAAATAAACATAATTTAAAAATGGGCAAAAGATCTGAACAGCAGACACCTCATCAAAGAAGATATACAAATGGCAAATAAGCATATGAAAAAATACTCAATATCATATGCCATTAGAGAATTGTAAATTAAAACAAGAATGATACCACCACCTATCTAATAAAATGGCAAAAATCCAAAGCACCAATACCACCAAATATTGATGAGGATGTGAAGCAACAAGAACTCTCATTCATTGCTGGTGGGAATGCAAAATGGTACAGCCACTTTGAAAGACAGTTGGCAGTTTCTCACAAAGCTAAACATAGTTTTATCACATAAACCAGCAATCACATTCCTTGATGTTTACCCAATGAGTTGCAAAGTTAAGCCTTGGAAGCAACCAAGATGTCCTTCAGTAGAGGAATGGAGAAACAAACTATGGTAAACAAGGACAAAGCCCTACCTACTTCCCTGGACCCTTCTCTCCTACAAAGAAAAAGCCTTAAGCCACTGGAGGAAGAGAAACAAACTTACTTCCTCCCAGGACAACAATGAAAAATCCAGTGCATCTTGGGGAGGAGTAGAAGCAAAACCTGTGTGCCACTGAAGGAGAGATGAGGAATCCCGTTACACCCAGGACAGAGGCAAGGATCCATTGCTGCTGAGGTCAGGAATAGAAGCAAAAACCCTCTGTGTCAGGGGGAGGGGCAAGAAATTGGCTTGGGCCAAAATCCTATTCCTATACTAAGCAGAGATCTATTTTTTTCTTTTTTTTTAATTTTTTTTTTAAATATTTTTTTAAAAAATATGGAACCCTTCACAAATTTGCGTGTAATCCTTGCGCAGGGGCCATGCTAATCTTCTCTGTATTGTTCCAATTTTAGTATATGTGCTGCTGAAGCGAGCACCTAAGCCAAGATCTGTTATCATTGGAAGAGGGGCAGGAATCTACCATCCAAGAACAATCACAGATACAGGGTGGAGTTTGGCTACCACAGGGATAAGGGAAAGGAACCCCAAGGAGCCCTATTCTTGAGGCCCAAGCACACAGGGCTTGCATAAAACTGAAGCTAGATGAAAGAAACATAGAATGTTCCCCTGCCTCCACTGTGAGCCTTTCAACAAGCAACAACAGCAGTAGACTTCTCGGGGAGAGGCAAGAGTATGCAAAGAACGCCTCTCCACCTCTATGATGCAAGCTTGCAGGGATAGCTGAAAACTGAGGGAGGAGCAGGAACACTTGAGAAAACCTCCCTGGCACCCAGTCCCCACCCCAAGCACAAGGCAAAACAGCCTAACAACTAGAGGTATTTGAGGCCTATAGTGCGCCAAAGGTAACAATAGCAATAAAAACATTCAAACTCAGCTCAACATCTGACTAGATAAGCCCAATTCTCCACACTGATGCTTGACAAAAGAAGCAAGTCCATTTCTAGACATAAATATTTAGTCTATACTGTTCTTTTAGCCCAAATGTCTGGCATTCAATCAAACATTACAAGACATACAAAAAAGAGCAAGACAAAATTACCCATTATCAATAGATAAAGCAATCAAAAGAATCAGATTCAGAAATGTTGGAACTATCAGGGAATTTAAAGTAACTCATTAATATGGTAAAGAATCTAGTGCAAAATGTGGACAATATGTATGAACAGAGGGAGAATTTCAGGAAAAATGAAAACTATATTTAAAAAATCAAATGGGAATGCTAGAAATAAAAAATCATGATAACAGTGATAAAGAATTCCTTTGACGGGCTATTTAGTAGATGAGACACTGCTAAGGAAAGACTCAGTGAATTTAAAGACAGGTCAGTAGATCCAACTGAAATACAAATAGGAAAAAAATGAATGAAAAAACACAACAGAGGCTAGGCGTGGTGGCTCATGCCTGTAATCCTAGCACTCTGGGAGGCCGAGGTGGGTGTATTGTTTGAGCTCAGGAGTTCGAGACCAGCCTGAACCAGAGCGAGACCTTGTCTCTACTAAAAATAGAAGGAAATTAGCTGGACAACTAAAAATATATAGAAAAAAATTAGCTGGGCATGGTGGCGCATGCCTGTAGTCCCAGCTGCTACTCAGGAGGCTGAGGCAGGAGGATGGCTTGAGCCCAGGAGTTTGAGGTTGCTGTGAGCTAGGTTGATGCCACAGCACTCTAGCCCAGGCAACAGAGTGAGACTCTGTCTCAAGAAAAAACAAACAAAAAAAACCCACAAGAGTATCAAAACGCTATGGTACTGTGAGACATCATCAAATAGTCTAACATATATATAATTGGAGACTTAAGAGGGGAAAAAAGAGGGAATGGGGCATAAAAGATATTTGAAGTGATATGGTCTAGAATTTCCCCAAAATAATGAAATACATAAAACCATAAATATAAGAATCTCAGAGGACCCTAAGATAGAAAGAAAAAGCAAACCTATATACATCATAGTGTAGCTAATGAAAACCAAAGATAAAGAGAAAAATCTTGAAAGTACCCAAGAAAAAAGCATCACACACAGAGGAACAAAGATAAGAATTACAGATTTCTCATTGAAAAATGAAAATTTAAAAAAAATCATGAGTATGAAAAAATTTATATCATTGTCTCCAGACAGAATTTTTTCAAAGTCTAAGAGGTTCTATAATTCCTAGTATATTAACCATTACCTGCTCCTTTTACAAAATTCACTTTCTATGTATGTTGTAGGTAGTTTAAGCCACTCATTTGGAGTAATAAAGTGCCTGGAATTAGAAATTCTTGGGAATCTTGAATGCAGCTGGGCCTTCTCAACCTCTTTAAATTCTTTCATTGTATATATTTTGCCTGAAGAAAGATTAGTAATCTAAATTAGCACCCTTAAATGCAATTGCCACTGGTCTTGGGCCATGAAATCACATAGTAATTAGGTACTAAGTACCAGTCTCACACTGAAGAAGAGTTCTTTTTTCATCATCCTTGTCATACTGTGCTTTTTTCAAAGGGTCACGAAATGGTGGGATGATAACCTACAAGAGAGAAACTTCTTTGAGGACTGGGATACAGTTCTGAATATTAAACATTTTCAGTCTATCCTATCCATATGGATAGGACAGCCTATCCACATATGGCTCTTATGCCAGAAGAGTAAAGAATACAATATTTACAAACTAATAGCAGGCTTACTATTGTGTATAGTTAGCACATTACAAACAGTTGGGAGGCTCTCCAATACTTCTCTTAACAAGGTCCTCCAATCAAAGAGGCAAGGTTAGCTCTTGTTTCAAAGTGTAGGTTGAATCTTCACAAATTCTTTTGTTATCGTACATTCCCAAATTTAAATATTCCTTTCCCATGCACAAAAGAAAAAATATATCCATATATTCATCTATAATGGATCTATAATCGTAACATCCATAATCAACAACATAATTAATAGTTATGCAAAACTTAACCAACATAATATTCAAAATGTAGATCATTTATGAGCCAAGGTATTAAAGCACCAAATCTATTGTAATGACCAATGTTATCAATATCAAAATGACAGTTCTACGAAAGAAAACGGCATTCAGCAACAGTAACATACATGGTCTAGGCTCAGTCAGTGAAATTCTACCACAACCTACAAAGGCCACCCATGTATCTTTCTAATGATAATCAGGCTTGTTTTTCTGAGATAATTATAATATAAATCATGGCTATTAGAGTCAAAATAAACAGTGATCAGTCTGCCCCCTAGAATTTTGCTTTTACAGAAGTTATAAAGAGTGTTACTTATAAAATATTAAAACATTAATTCATTATAAAAAGAGACAAAAACAGTACTATCATTTTCAGGTTTTTGTATGTGATTTATTGACATATGAATAACAAATCAAATTTTAAATTTTAAATTGAAGAGAGAAATAGAGAAAATTCTAGTTTTATCAGCAATTATAAGTCCTAAGACTCTACTATCTCTACTGATAAGCACTTGTAGACCATAAGAACCTAAATGGAGATATTATAACCCAGTGGTTCTCAAACTGTTTTATTTCAAGATGTTGTTGTTGTTATGTCCAAAGAACTCTTGGATATATGAGTTATCTATTCATATTTACTATATTGGAAATTAAAACTGAGAAAATTTTAAATTATTCATTAATTTTAAAATAACAATCAGCCTACTATATTTAACATATATTTTTATGAAAAAATACTATATTTTCCAAAGCAAAAAAATAGTGAGAAGAGTAACACTGTTTTACATTTTTGTACATTTCTTTTATGTTTTGCTTAACAGAAGACAACTGGATTCTCACATCTGCTTCTGTTTCTATATGCACTCTGTTGAGACACATTGTTTTAGTTGAAGTAAATGAAGAAAATCCATACAGAAATATGTAGTTAAAAAAGGAAGGAGTATTTTAACAACCTTTTCAGATCACTGTGGATATTCTTATTTGATACTATACTCAAACTCAACAGGTGGTAGTTTCTTAAAGGTTAGTTATGGTGTGGAATCTGAAACCACATCAATGAATTTTTATATTCTTCTACATTAAAATCCATGGTCTGTCTTGCATTTTGCATGAATCTTTTGCCCATGCATGATTTTGTAACATCATGAATTGATCATCTGGGAAAAAATTTGGATTACTGAGTTATGTATGCAAGATCTTCCAAACGTTTATACATTTCATTATCCAATATCAAAGAATCACATTCATTAATATCATTACCAATCCCATCGGTAAAGTCTTTGAGTACTGAAACACTGTCACACTCATGATGGTGAATATGAGTTTTCCGAAATTCAAATGTTTTGCTTGAAAGCTCACATTTTTTCATTGGCAACAAATATTGTCAGTAGTTTTCCTTAAAGTGACAGGCTAACTTTATTCATTTTGTTATTTAATAACAGTGTATTATAGTCTTCAAAATTGCTAAGAGAGATTTTATGTGTTCTCATTTACAAAAAATAAGTAGCATGTGAGGTAATGTATATGTTAATTAGCTAAATTTAGCCATTCCAGGCAAGTCACGCTGGCTCATGCCCATAATCCTAGCACTCTGGGAGGCTGGGGCAGGTGGATCACTTGAGGTCAGGAGACCAGCCTGAGCAAGAGTGAGACTCCATCTGTACTAAAAATTGAAAAAATTAGCCAGGTGTGGTGGCATGGCTACTCGGGAGGCTGAGGCAGGAGGATTACTTGAGCCCAGGAGTTTGAGGTTGCTGTGAGGTAGGCACTCTAGCCCAGACAACAGAGCAAGACTCTGTCTCAAAAAATTTAGCTATTCCACAGTGTATACATATTTCAAAACAACATGTTGTGCAAGATAAATATATACAGTTTTCATCTTTAAATTTAAGGAAAAAAGAAAAAGAAAAACAGTTCGGCTAACAATATATTAAATTTGTTTCAAGAATGGGGGAAAAAAGCAGTACTCACATGTCAAAATTTTTTTTTACTGCTTGTTCAAAGACGTTATTAAGTGAAATTACATTTATTTTTACTTGTGAGTACATGGCACAGTTTGGTGACATGACAAATTGTTCTAAGGTGCCAGCAATTGTACCCACCATTGCTTTTGCACCATCAGTACAAATGTCAACACAATGAAAAGGCAAATAGTATTTAGCAACTATTATGAAAATAGTTTCAGCCTAATGGACCCCCAAAAGGGCCTCAGGTTCTCAAATGTCCATGTACCTCACTTTGAGAACTGCTGCTATAGGCACAAGGTGCTCAGATTATGGTAAGAGGTCACCTATAGACATCATTTAGAAAGGCAGTATGGTATAAGAACAGAAAAATGGAATTTTGATAACTGCTATAATTTGAATGCTTGTGTCTGCCCCAAATTCATATGTTGAAACCTAATCACCAATGCCATAGGATTAACAGGAGGGACCTTTAGGAAGTGATTAGGTCATGAGGGTGGAGCCCTCATGAATGGTGCTTTTATAAAAGAGGCTCAGGGGAGCTTGTTTGCCCATTCTACCATGTGAAGACACAGCTAGAAGGCACCATCTGTGAGAAACGGGCCATTACCAGACATCAAATCTGCTAGGGCCTTGAACTTGCACTTCCCAGTCTCCAGAACTATGAGAAACAGATTTTTGTTGTTTATAAATTATGCAATCTAAGCTTTTTTGTTATTGTAGCAAGAATGGACTAAGACAGTATCAAAAAGATCTGATTTCAATTCTCAATTTTGTCCCTTACTATCTGTGTTACTGGTTGGTGTGTTTAAGACTCTAAACTCTCAGTTTAACTCTCACTTATAAAAATAGGGACAACAGTACACACACACCAATTTTTTAAAAAAGGACCTAGAATTCCTCTGCAAATGCCAACAGTTTAAAATATCTATGACCCAAGGCAGTTTTTTCAGGGGTTTTATTTTGTTTAATAATATCCACTATTAACAAAAGTATGGAAAAATGGACTCTATGGTGAAAGTTTAAGTTTATAAACCTATCTGGAGGATAATTTGGCAACATGAATCAAAATCATTCATACCCTTTAATCAGCAATTCTACTTCTAGCAACTTACCCTAAGGAAAAAATTAAGAAATATTTAGCTATAGAGAGAGATGTTCATCATAAGGTCATTTATAACAGCAATGGGCAAAAACAATCTAGATGTTCAAAATACGGTATTTGTCAAAAAAAATTATGGTATGGCAAAACAGTCTATGGTTAGAAATACATCTCTGCTCTGCTGTTTACAGCTGGGTAGCTTTGACAACCTATCTGTGCCTTACTTGCCTCATCTGTGAATTACCTCACAGAGTAGCAGTGAAGATGAAATAATGGAAAAAAGTCCCAACACTTGGTTAAGCCTTCAGTGCAAGGTAGCTGCTATTAATAATAGAAGACCATGCAATGATTAAAATGATATCTTTATATTTTTTTTACAAAGCAGCAAACCGGAAACTGTTAAAGGAGAGGGAAGCACATTATAAAACCAAATATAATACTAGTCCTGTAAAATAAAAATGTGTGCATATACATATATAGAGAAAGAAGTCTAGAAGGATATATAAAACATGTTAAGGAGTTAACATTACAATGAGTTAATTCTGGGCAAAGGAATTAAGACTGGTTTTTATTTTATTTGAAAATCAATTTTCTCACATCTCAATCATGAAAATGTCTTACTTTTGTAACAAATTTAAAAGTCTATGAAATTTTTAAATATTACCTATTACCTAATTATTATACAATATTTTCTAATTTTACAGAGATTTACTTTACTTTAGCCTTTGGCTTTTTGTTCCTGTCTAAGATGTGGAAATGGGAAACTATTCTTTTTTTTTTTTTTTTTTGAGACAGAGTTTCACTCTGCTGCCCTGGCTAGAGTGCCCTGGCATCAGCCTAGTTCACAGCAACCTCAAACTCCCAGGCTCAAGCAATCCTCCTGCCTCAGCCTCCTAAGAGCTGGGACTACAGGCATGTGCCACCACACTCAGCTAATTTTTTCTATTTTTAGTAGAGATGGGGTCTCGCTCTTGCTCAGAGTGGTCTCAGACTCCTAAGCTCAAGCAATCCTCCTGCCTCAGCCTCCCAGAGTGCTAGGATTACAGGCGTGAGCCACCGTGCCTGGCCCATGGAAATGGGAAACTATTCTTAAACTGTTTTTGCATGTTTGGGAATCACTAAAGGACTACTCATATATTAGGCCTCTCAAAACAACCCAACACATAATACCCAACTTAAAATAAGAAATCTACCCTACCTTCAGAAAATTAGGATCCTTTTTGCTCATATAAAAAGGATCATACTCTTTTGGATCATAATGTTCTATAAATGCATTTCCCTATAAGAAGGAAATAAAACCACACGTAAGAACAAGAGGAGCACAATTAATTTTGAGTATCTCAAGACTTGAGAGTCAAACACACAGTTCCTTTCTTATGCTTCAAAGTGGCATCAATGACAAATGCAAAAGGAAAGAAAAGACCAAATTTGAAATTATTCAAGTAATAAATATCATAGAGATGGAAGGAATCTACTTAAAATTTGTAAGATTTTAATAAAAAATGTTGGAACACTAAAAGATTTAGGAATTTGTTTAAATATTTACTAGTCACGTATCTCAGGTCTTTTATAATGCCAGAAGAACAGAAGTACTTTATAGTTTTGCAAATAATAGAGTTCCATAACAAAAGAAAAATATGTCCTGAAACTAGAGTCCAAATTTTTTAAAATGGTAAATAAAATAATTACATAGGAAAACAAAGAAAAAATGGTTCTAATGCACACAGTTAAATCCAGACCTACCCCTCCTCTCTATCCTTTCCACATGCCCTAGATTTAAGAATACTTTATAATAGGGTGTAGATTGTGTGTGTGTGTGTGTGTGTATATATATATATATATATATATATACACACACACACACATATGGAGGGAGGGGCAGGCTATTTGGATGATTATAAATAAACAAAGTTAACCATAGGTTTTAAACCAACTGAAAAAAGTATAGGAGGCAAGGGCAATATACATAACCTAAACTTTTGTACCCCCATAATATGCTGAAATAAAAAAAAAAGAAAAAGAAAAAAGTAGCAAATGAACTCTTAATACCTTTTTATTTACATGTTTTAAAAAATCTTCTAATTCCTCTTGTCTCCTTTTTTTAATCTTCTTATGTGAACAAACTTTTTCTATAATTTTCTTCTGGAGAGGATCTGCCACATGGTCAACCCATCTTTTATGTAATATCTCTTTTCTTCTTGCATTTAAGAAGTCATGATGTTGTAAATACTTATCTAGTTCCTAGTAAACAGTGATAGAAAAGACAAATACATTATCTTAAAGCATTCTTGTTCTAAAATTTTCTAAAACTTAAACTTCGTAAGTTTAAATTATTCCTAAGAAGAATCCGCAAAGGCATTTATTAATTTAATAATTTATTTGTCTTCTACTATGTGACATATTCTATGCTGGAAACGAGGAATACACAAATAATTCAGACAACATGCCTGCTCTCCCTGGGGAACCAGACTAAAAAACAAATCAAAAGCCTGGAGCCGTGGCACTCGCCCATAGTCCCAGCTATTCGGGAGGCTGAGGCAGGAGGATTGCTTGGGCCCAGGAGTTTAAGGCTGTAGTGTACAGCATTGTATCTATCTGGGTAACATAATGAGACCCCCATCTCTAAAAACAAAAAACAAAAATAAATCTACAACACAGTGAGAGGAGAGACAATATAGCAAGATGCATATATATGAGACATACTATATATAAAGTAACTGAAGACATAGAAGGGAGAAAAACCATTTTCTAGCATCTTAAAAGATTCCCCGTTTGGTGTTTCCTCAAAAAGTTAAACAGAATTACCATATGACTCAGGAATTCCACTCCTAGGTATATGCCCAAAAGAATTAAAAACAGGGACTTTCCAGTAAGACCAACAGCTTCTCAGAAGAAAAAAAAACAGAGGTGCAGTGGCTTATCCCTGTAATTCCAGCACTTTGGGAGGCTGAGGTGGGAGGATTACTTGAGGCCAGGAGTTCAAGACCAGTCTGGGCAAAAAAGTGAGACCCCCGTCACTACAAAAAAAATTTTTAAAAATTAGCGAGGCGTGGTGGCACATGCCTATAGTCCCAGCTACTCAGAAGGCTGACGCAGGAGGATGGCTTGAGCCCAGGTGTTGGAGGCTGCAGTGAGCTGTAATGACACTACTACACTCTAGCCTGGGTAACAGACAAGACCCTGTCACAGAAACAAACAAACAAATAAACAAAACAAAACAACAATAAAAAGTGGGGACTCAGATGTTTATACACAAATGTTCATTTCAGCATAATTCACAATAGCCAAAAGGTAGGAACAACCCAAGCGTCCATCAACAGACGGATGAACAAAATGTGGTATATACATAAAATGGAATATTATTTGGTCTAAAAAAGAAATGAAGTTCTGATATATGCTGCAATGTGGACGAACTTTGGAAACAAATAAGCTAGACACAAATAGACAAATGTAGGATTCCACATATATGAAACATCAGAATAGGCAAAATTCATAGAGATAGAAACTAGATTAGAGGTTACCAGGTACTTGGGGGATGAGGAAATGAGTAGTCATTGCTTACTGAATACAAAGTATCAGTTTGGGGTGATGAAAATGTTTTGGAGATAATGGTGACAGTTGTACAACACTGTGAATGTAATTAATGTCACTGAATGGTGACATTTAACCACTTAAAATGGTTAAAATGGCAAATTTTATATTGTATATATTTTACCATAATTTTTAAATGATTAAATTAAAACAAAAAAAGGTTCCCAAAATGGGCAACATTTGGGCTGGGCCTTAAAGAATGAGGAGTTATCCTGGAAGAGAAGGGATAGCAGAGAATGAGGAAGAAAAACTTTCTATGGGGGAAAAAAAAAGACAAGAGTAGACAGGCAGAAGAATAACACAATGTGGTCCAAATGGCAAGCAGCCTGCAAAGAAGCCTGATTAGGCTATAAGCAAGTTCATTCTCACCCAAACTGCTCCTCCGCCTTTCATATAGCAAATGATATCACGTGATTACTAGGATCTACATGAAATGCAAAATGAAAAAAATTAAATGTTACAAACCCTAAGGGGTTCTCTCGGCCACACCCCTACCTAACTTCAGGTTATATCAACTTCAGCCGTTCAACTATTCCCAATAATAGTTCCTTTCCTTTTTAAAGAACTCTAATGAAAATTCTTTTTTTCTTTTTTCTTTTTTTAAGACAGGGTCCTGCTCTGTCACCCTGGCTAGAGTGCCGTGGCATCAGCCTAGCTCACAGCAACATCAAACTCCTGGGCTCAAGCCATCCTTCTGCCTCAGCCTCCCAAGTAGCTGGGACTACAGGCATGTGCCACCATGCCCTGCTAATTTTTCCTATATATTTTTAGTTGTCCAGCTAATTTCTTTCTATTTTTTAGTAGAGACAGGGTCTCGCTCTTGCTCAGGCTGGTCTTGAACTCCTGAGCTCAAACCATCTGCCCACCTCGGCCTCCCAGAGTGCTAGGATTACAGGTGTGAGCCACTGCGCCTGGCCGAACATTCTTAAAAGAAAAAACAGATCACTCACTCCGGTGTTTAGTATACTTCACATGGCTGTTCTTGTCTAATTAAGCCCATCCTGCTTAAACCTTTGTTCTTACCTATGTATACCTGAGTAATAGCTAGTCAGTGTGTTCCGAAAACAGCTCTTCAGGATTAGCTCATTGGTAGTGACTCTGTGAAAACCCTCTAAGTCAAAGAAACAAGTGAGTTGAGGGAAATTCTTATGCCTATCTGTGAAGGAATTCCCACAAAGTGTAAGAAAAGAGGAAGTCCATTAAAGCAATCTCAGAGATCCCTTAAGATTAATCCCAGGTGCAAATGACTGTTTTTAATTCTTTCTATTTTTCTACATTTGTTTATAGAATGCATTCCATCTAAAAAGGAAAAACAAAATTTAGTGTTGTTTTTTTTTTTTTGAGATGGGATCTCTATTGCCCAGGCTTGGAGTGCAGTGGCTATTCACAGGTGCAACCACAGCTCACTACAGCCTCAAACTCAGCGGTCTCAGGCAATCTTCCCACCCCAGCCTCCCCCGTAGCTGACATGACAGGTGCACACCACCACACCTGGCTCACAAAATTTAATTTTTAATTGAGATGCATTCTATAGCCAATTCTTACCTTGATTACATAATGTTCTCTGTATAATATTGATTGAATAGCTGCATCAGTATCTTCTTTAGCGAAGTTCTAAAAGAACAGAATTAAACTATGAAAATCAAATCTTGAAAAAAATTAAATAATTAGTACTATCTGGACTCATTATATTTTGTGTGAAAAACTCTCTGTAAATCCAATTTTTCTACTTCAAATCACATCATCAAGTGCTTTTTAAAGAGTATTTGACTCTCTGCTCTGGGCTACAGCAAACATAACTCATCTCACAGATATTTTGAGTCTTAGAATGGTCAAATGACTTGCCCAGAATCACATGGTAGTTAGAACCAAACTTTTGTCAAATCTTATAAAATGTTTTTACCTTTATGGGTTAAAATAGATACAATTAGGCCTCTATTTGAGGCTTTTTGACTACATAAGAAAGACTGATCTTCCCAGCCTTTATTCTCACAGAACTAGCGAAGACTATATCAAGGGTCTCACTAAAAGCTTAGTGCCACCTAAGGCAAACTGTGTACCTAGAAGAAATGTCACTAGTGTAAAACATTACAAAATTTTAGAAAGTTTCTATTCAATTTCCTGTTCTTCCATAATGAATTCACCTGCCAATTTTTTTTTAAATTACTTAAAACATAAGCTAAAATATAAAGACTATGGATATAAAAATCAAGGAAATTAGTTATATTTTTATCCATAAACTTTATAATCAAACAGATGATTGGATATTCCAAAATGAAAGCTCTTATTGAAATAAAAAGAAACTTGCTCTTAAAGTCTTCTTACACTCAATTAATTTTTCCATGACAATTGACAAATTACCTGAGAGACTGAAATAACTTTTCTCATTAGCTGAATGCTAAACACTATATACCTATGGGAAAACTACCCAGAGAAACAATGAGCAAGGAAATACATAAAAGAATTAGGGAATCAATCCCTAGATGTCACACAGCCCCTGGAGTGTTCCCTCTAACATGAGCCAAAGTAAAACATCCCATAGTTCACAGAGCGTAGAGTTGAGTACTTGGAGGGGTTTTATATCATAACTAGAACAAAACTGACCCCACAGTAGATGCTGCTGTGGTCCTGCCTAACAAAATTCAGAGTCAAGACCTGAAAGGATCCAGCTGTGTCCAAGTAACTTAACTGCACTCCAGAACAAAAACTGAGAATATTTGTGGGAAATAAAAAATATCTAGCACTCAACAAGGTTAAAATTCACAATGTCTTGCATCCAATCAAAAAATCACCAGGCATGCAAAGAATCAGGAAAATTTAACCAATAATGAGAAGGAAAATCAATCAAAACTGCACCAGAAATGACACAGATGATACAATTATTAAACCAGGACATTAAAATATTTATTATACCTGTAGTTCATAAGTTCAGGAAGCTAGAGGAAAAAGCGAACCTGTTGGGACAGAGGAAGATAAAAAACGGACCCAAATAAAACTTCTAGGCATGAAAATTACAATGCCTGAGATGAAAGATACACCAGATATCTTTTCACCAGAAAATTACAATGCCTGAGGTGAAAGATACACCTGATAAGATAGGCTTATCAGCAGATTAGACATTACAGAAGAAAAGGTTAGTGAACTTAAAAGCACAGCAATAGACGCTTTCCAAACTAAAATGCAGGGGGGGAAAAACTGCAAAAAAATTAAGAGTATCAGTGAGCAATGGGACAACGTCAAGCAGGCTATTATACATGTAATTATACTTCCCCAAAGGAAAGGTGGGATAGAAAAAAATATTTTAAGAAATATGGCGGAAATTTTTCCAAATTTGTTAGAAACTGTAAGCCCACAGATAAAAGAAGTTCGAAGAACTCCAAGCAGTGGAGAAATTGGAAGCCTTATACATAGCCAATGAGAATTTAAAATGATACAGCTGCTGTGGGAAAGTTTGTCAGTTCCTCAAAAAGTTAAACCTAGAGTTGCCCCTGTGACCTGCAATTTCATTCCTAGGTTTTATACCCAAGAGAATTGAAAACATATGCTCACATAAAAAGTTGTACACAAATGTTCAGAGCAGCATTATTCATATTAGCAAAAAAACTAGAAGCAACCTAAGTGTCCATCTATTGATGAATGGATAAACAAAATATGGTATTCATACAATGGAATATTATTTGACCATAAAAAGGAATGAAGTATTGATACACGCTACAGCATGGATGAACCTTGAAAACATTATACTAACTGAAAGCAGTCACAAAGGACGGCACATTGCATGATTTCATTTGCACAAAATGTCCAGAACAGGCAAATCTGTAGAGATAGAAAGTAGATTAGTATTCCCAGTTGCCAGGGGGAGAGGGGAATGGGGAATGACTGTTAAGGGGTTATGAGGTTTCTTTCTGGGGTGATGAAAATGTTCTGCAATTAGATAGTGGTGACAGTTGCACAACTTTGTGAACATACTAACAATGAATTGTACATGTTAGAATAGTGAATTTCATGGTATGTAAATTATCTCAATAATAAAAGCCCAACAATAAGGGAAAAAACAGTTAAAAATTGCCAATTTAAAAATGGGCAAGAGACTTGAACAAACACTTCACCAAAGAAGATATATAAATGGCAAGTAAGACTTGAAAAAATGGTCAACATCATTAGTCATTAGGGAAATACAATTTAAAACCACAATGAGGCTAGGCCACGCCTGTAATCCTAGCACTGTGGGAGGCTGAGGCAGGAGGATCGCTTGAGGTCAGCAGTTCAAGACCAGCCTAATCAACAGCAAGACCTCGTCTCTACTAAAAACAGAAAAATTAGCTGGGTGCCATGGTACATGCCTGTACTCAGGAGGCTAAGGCAAAAGGATTGCTTGAGTTTGAGGTTGTAGTAAGCTATGATGACTCCACTGCACTCTACCCAGGGAGACAGAGCAAGACTTTGTCTCAGAACAAAACAAACAAACAACAACAACAACAACAACAAAAATACAATGAGATACCACTGTATATCTTTTGCAATGTCTCAAATTTAAAAAGACTATATACCAAATGTTGGCTAGAATATGAAACAACTGGAAATCTCATACACTGCTAGTGGAAATGAAAAATGATTCAATGACTTTGGAACACAGTTTGGCAACTTCACAAAAAGTTAAATTCATTTACCATATGATCCACCCATTCTACAACTAGATATCTACCCAAGAGAAATGAAAGCATATGTCCATACAAAGACATGTACATGAATATTCAGAACAGCTTTTTTGTAATAGCCAAAAACTGGAAACAACCCAAATGCCCACCAACAGGACAAACAAACTGGGATATAGCTATATAATGGAATGAAGTATTGATACAGACAACAACATGGATGAATTGCAAAATACTATTCTGAGTGAAAGATGCCAGACAAAAAGAAAAGAATACATACTGTTAGATTCCATTTCTATAAATGTTTTTAAATGACAAAGCAAAGCAGTGGTGGCAGAGGATGGGGAGGACAAGAAGGGAGGGATTACAAAGCAACAGGATGATTAGGAAAGGGAGTGTTGAGTATGTTCATTATCTTGATCATGGTGATGGTTATATATACATATATAAAAACTTATCAAGTTTGTATACTTTAATATATGCAGTTTATTGTACATCAATTATACATTAATAAGACTTAGAAAAAAGAAATTACAATCTAAAACCAATACAACATATCAGATTTTGAGTGATGCAGCTAAGAAGTGTTCCAAGAGAAACTTATAGCTGTGTTATATTAGAAAAAGTATATAGTACAAGATCTATGATTCCACTTTAAGAAGCTAGAGAAATGAACAGCAAAGTAAATAAAAAGTTAGTAGAGCAAAGAGGATAATAAAGAGAATGAAATAGAAAACAAGCAACAGAAAAAAATATATTTAGCACAAGCCACTTCTCACTGCAACTACCCAAGGAAAAACCTCAAAATGCCATATTATTATACCTCCATAAAAGAAAGCCGCTGTGGTTCCAACCATTCTTTCGAGCTCTTGAGCATGGGCAGTGTGCCATTTACCAGATCATCACCGTCTGCATTTTTCGTTGTGGTCACAAATAACAGAGCCCTTAAAAAACAAAACAAAACAAAACAAAAAAAAACTAAAAATTAACTTATTTGGTAATCAAAATTCACAATCATCTAATTTTCTCTTCTGTTTAATAATCTCTAGCTGTGGCATGGAACGGACATTGAGTGGGTTTTGAACATTAGCCGTCCATGCTTTCCCTGACAAGAGGTCATTGCTGTAGGCTTACGATGGCAGTTTCAAAGCCAGCCTCCGTTAAGGAGGGAGATTCTTTTTCAACTAATCCCCCAGGCCCTTGGAGTGGCTGCCCACGTCCTCCTACGAGGTATCCCATTGAAGCCAGTGTGGCGATGGGCCTCTAGGAGTCCCATCGTCGGACTTTGGTGGCCGTGAATCGGGAAAGTTGCAACTATCTGGCACAGAAACCAGGCCGTGCAACTTAGAGAAGGAAGGTTGAGGCTTTCGGTCAAAAACGGACGCAAGGCCCTCCGCAAGGCCTGTCCCTGAGGGGGAAGCCGTCGTTAGAGGTTGCGCCCGTTCTGTCCCGCAGCACCAACTCCCCAAGTCGGCGGGAGGCGCGCGGCCTCCACCCCCGACGCTGCCCCGGGGGCCTCGCGCGGCCGCGGCGTGCGCAGGGGCCACCCTGGCCCGGCTGGGGGCGTGCAGGCCGCGACACACCTCTTTCCCCTCGCGAGGCCGCCAGGACCTTCGGCTCTCCTGCCCCACATCCGGGCCGGCCCCACGGCCCAAGGCTCCGGAGTCGTCCGGCTGTGGCGGGAAGGGGGTCCTGCCCGGCCCGCGCTCAGCTCGAGCCCGTCACTTCGGAATGTGGGAAACGTTGGCGACCAGTGTCTCCGGGACGCAGGCCCGCGCCGCCCCTCCCCCTTGGAGTTCGACGGCCAGTCTGTGGGCGGCTCCGCGGGGCCGGCCCGGGCCCTGAGCCACGCGCCACCGCGCCCCTGTCGCCCCCTCGGGCTCAGGAGGAACCTGGACGCTGCCGCTGCGGCTCTGCGCAGCGGGTCGTGGTTGCTAAGGCGGGTGACCGGCAGCTGTCACGGCCAATCCCGTGGCCTTGCCCCGCGTCCGTTGACAGGCGGCTCCCAGGCACGCCATCCCCTCGCGGAGGCCGGGCTCCCGGACCGAGAGTGGGGCCGCGCCCGCTCCCTCGAGTCCTCGGTGCCGTGTGTACGTCTCCCCGGCTCCCACGGGCCTGGAAATTAACCTCTCACACACCCCGGCCCGCTCGCAGTCCTGCCCCGGGGACACCCCTCCTCCCCGGGAGCACACCCCGGGAAGGGAGTGGCGGGAAAGGGGCTCTGGTGGCGGTTGTCCTGGTGAGGACGGTCCAAGACTTGGGGATTTGTGCAGAAAATGTTGGTTTCAGTGCCTTAAAGGTGTTTTTAGTCCACTGGGGTGATGACCAGTGTTCGCAGTCGGCGCTGAAGCAGGTCAGCAGGAAGGGAATGTGAGGATTCATGACCCAGCACATCTCATTGGTGTTGTTTACTTAGCCAGGCGTTTTCCACCCTGGCTGGGTTTTGTTTTCTTTTTAAATCCCAGATAATTTTAACGCAAACCATAGACATAGCGAGCAAATTAGGAGGCTGTGATTGTCCAAACCCAACTTCATAGCCCTCTGTGTGTTCTTGTGATTTTTCTAGGACTCTATTTTCCTCTTTTGAGTATTGGTGGATGCTAGATGATGGGCCATTTTCACTCTTCACCTTTTCAAAGTACACATGCTAATATTAAAACTGGAGCGTTTTAGGGACATTTGTATTCACATGCCTTGCCTTTTAAAAGCTAGCCAAAGTGGATCTCTTCAACTGCAGTTTCCATTTCAGAACTGAGTGGGCATGAGCCATTTGCAGAACTTACTGTTAGATACACTCCTGGGAACCAAGCATGTGGACAGTGCAGCCCTCATCAAACTCCAGGAGCAGAACCTGTGTATAGCATCACCAGGATTTAGTGTAAGAAAAGACAAGTTTGGGTATCAGGCTTTTTTTTTTTCTTTTTGATACAGAGTCTTGCTCTGTTGCCCAGGCTAGAGTGCTGTGGCATCAGCCAATTGGCATCAGCCTAGCTCACAGCAACTTCAAACTCCTGGGCTCAGGTGATCCTCTTGCCTCAGCCTCCCAGAGTAGCTGGGACTACAGGCGTGTGTCACCACGCTGGGCTAATTTTTTCTATTTTTAGTAGAGATGGTTAATTTTTTTCCGAGTTTTTTTTGTTTGTTTGTTTTGTTTTGTTTTTAGTAGAGACAGCATCTCACTCTTGCTCAAGCTCCTTCCGAACTCCTGAGCTCAAGGAATCCTTCTGCCTTGGCCTCCCAGAGTACTAGGAATACAGGCATGAGCCACTGCACCCATCCTGGGTATCAGGCTTTTAAATGAACTTTTTCTATAAAGAGCCACAGGAAATATTTTAGGTCTCTGGGCCGTATACCTTCTGTTACAACCACTGAACTGCAGTTGTAATGGAAAAGCGGGCATAAACAATACACAAAAGAATGGGTGTGCTTGTGTTCCAATAAAATTTTATTTATAGACACTGAAATTTGAATTTCACATAATTTTCAAGTGTTACAAAGTGTTATTCTTCTTTTGATTTTTTTTTTTTTTTTTTTTTTGTCCAACCATTTAAAAATGTGAAAACCATTCTTAGGTTGCAGGCAAAAAGAAAAAAAAAAACAGCCAGCAGGGGAAATCTGGCTGGCCACCAGCCATTGTTTGCCAATTCCTGGTCTAACTATTTAACCTCTCCAGGTAATGCCCAGTGATGTCCGAAGACTTGTGAATGGATTTGCCAAGAACCCTTTGCAAGCCCGAAGAGAAGGACTGTATTTCAAGGAAAAGGATTACAAATGTGTCCGGGCAGATGAATATTCTCTTTATGCTAAGAATGTGAGTGCTCAGATTTGAAGACAGCTAGGTGAAACTATAAAAAAAATTTGACTCCAGTTTTCTTTGTCACACATTATCCTCTCTATAAAACAAATGAAACTCATTACTGTCTCAAGACATTGAGACAGCAGTCTGGTGCCAGGAAGGCATTTGTGAAAAAAAACCACTATCAGAGAGCGTGGCTTTGAGAAACATTCATTTTAGAATCTACCAGCTAAACCTTACCTGAACTGTCTCTTTGTAGTACAGTACAGTCCATCCTTCGTACTACACCCTCTTCCTTTAAAAAAAATTAAAAAAATAAAGGTGATACCACTCCTGTGCTTAAAACCTCTCTTGGCTCTCTGTTGATTATAAGGAATGAGGGAGATGAAATTCACATTCATTGGATTACCTACATTATGGGTTAGGCACACTTCACCCACATTCTAAACTAAATAGCCTCATTTTACAAATGAGGAAACTGAGGTTTAACAAGGTTAAATAACTCTTCCATAGACATGTGGCAGAAAATGGAGGTGCTGGGAGTCAAGCCCAGAGCTGTCCAATTCCAAAATGTCTTACCTTTCCATTTTACCTGCTGTTCTCATTGGGATAGGGGTATATTACAGTCAACTGGGGAACCTTCTCAAAATATATGTGCTGTTATTACAACAGTCTGAAACTTTTTGAGGAAAGGCAACTAAATTAGTAGAAATGAGTGGACAGTTCAAAAACATATATATTTACGGAAATCAGAAAATGGTGAAAAATACAGCTGACACATAACTGCTGGTCCTGTGATTAGAACCAAGAGCAGGATATTCTATTTTATTCTTTATCCAGGAAAACACTGGCGTGATTGTTGTGAAGACCCATCTATATCTTCTGGTGGCAACTTACACTGAGGGCATGTATCCTAGTGTCTGCGTGGAAGCCGCAGAGAAGCTGGGTAAGTTTCCCTCCCAATGCCTGTCTTCATTTCCTGTGGTAGTCGGGCCTTCTGACTACAAGTGACAGAGATCCAGATCAAACAAACCAGCTAGGGCAGAAAAGAGGAATTTACTAGAAGGATACTGGGGTTACTTACGGACTCACTGGAAAGACAGAGTGCAGCTGAGCCACAAGAAAAGCAGATTCCAAGTACTGGAACACTGCAAGGACTCTGTCTTATCTCTGTTTCTAAGTGAGTCAGCTTTGTTCTGTCCCATTGCAAACTGCTTCCTTTCCTGGCAGGGACCTTGGCCAAGCCTCCCATCCTACCCTTTCATTTCTCTCTCTCTCTTTTTTTTTTTTTTTTTTTTTTTTGAGACAAGGTCTCATTCTGTTGCCTGGGGCTAGAATGCAGTGGCATCATCATAGCTCACTGCACCCTCAAACTCCTGGGCTCAAGCGATCCTTCTTCCTTAGCCTTCCCGAGTAGATAGGACTACAGGCATGCGCCACCATGCCCAGCTAATTTTTTTCCTTTTTTTTTTTTTTTTTTTTTGTAGAGATAGGGGTCTTGCTATGTTGCTCAGGCTAGTCTCAAACTCCTGGCCTCAAGCAGTCCTTCCAAAGTGCTGGGATTACAGGCATGAGCCACCTCGCCTGGCCCCCTTCATTTCTCTTAAGGCCCTGATTTGGCAAGTTGTGGGTCATATGGTTTGCCTCTGTATCAGTCAGCTGTGTAGGAGGGGCAAGGTTGGGGAGCGGGGAGACAGCAGAGTGAAAAAGCAGAGATGTAGCTCCTGGGGTCCACCCTATGTAAAGCGATATTTTACAGAAAAAGAAATTACTGTGAGCCGGCCACCTCACTGGTATATACTGCATTTCCCTTCCACGTCTATACATTTTTGAATAGAGATCTAATAGAGAATTAGCTGGGAAATTATATCTGTGAGAGTTAAACTTAGTAAATTGTAAATTGTGTTTTTGTTTACATTTTTTAATCTAAATTTAAATTTCTAAAAAAATTATTGGAGTTGCTTAAACACTCCTTTGAAATAGCAGAAGCTTCTAGTATAAGAGCAGCCATTCATTCGTTCTTTCAACAAATACTCAGTGGTGCTCTACCATGTGCCCTGCACTGTCCTAGATAAACTAGACAAAGCTGGTGAAGATATAGTCTCTGCTTTCTGTGCCTCTATACATGCTGTCTTATCTGCCTGGAATATTTTCTGCACTCTGTCCCTGCCCCCTCACACCTAGTTGGCAAATTCCTAATCATCATTAAAGACCCCAGTTGGATCCTGGGCTTCTCTCCACTGTGGTGTGTATTTTATGTATACCTTTATTATTATCCCCATTAGAGTTCTTTGTTTATTGAAATTGTGAACCCCTGGAAGGCAAAAATTTCGTCTTAATCATCTTCCTGTCTCTAGTACCTAACATAGTATAGTACCTAATGTGAAGTAGCCAATTAATACAGGCTTGATGAACAAATAAATTAATTACTTCTGCCTAGCAGAGTCAGGAAAGGGTACCAAGAGCTGGATCTTAAAGGATTAATTGAGAAATTAAGTACCATCATAGAAACTATATATATCTATATACAGATATACCTCATTTTACTGCTTTGTGTTTTATTGAGCTTTGCAGTTGGTGCATTTATTTTACAAATTGGAGGTTTGTGGCAACCTTGTGTCAAGCAAGTCCATCAGCACCATTTTTAATAGCATGTGCTCACTGTGTCTCTATGTCACATTTTAGTTGCCCAGCTAATTTTTTTCTATTTTTAGTAGAGAACAGGGTGTCACTCTTGCTCAGGCCGGTCTCAAACTCCTGAGCTCAAGCGATCCTCCCGCCTTGGCCTCCCAGAGTGTTAGGATTACAGGCGTGAGCCACCATGCCTAGCCAAGAGTTGCTTCTTATAGTTGGGCAAAGAAAGAGGTTTTTTGAAATGGAATCTAGTCCTGGCAAAGATGCTATATGAACAATGTTGAAAAGGCAACAAAGGAGTTAGAATATTACAGAAACTTAGTTGATAAAGCAGTGGCAAGGTTTGAGAGGATTGACTCCAATTTTGAAAGAAGTTCTACTTTGGGTAAAATGTTATCAAACAGCATTGAATACTGTAGAGAAATCTTTCATGAAAGGAAGACTTAATTGATATGGCAAACTTCATTGTTGTCTTATTTTAAGAAATTTATAGTGGGGCACCATGGCTCATGCCTGTAATCCCAGTGCTTTTGGAGGCTGAGGAGGGAGGATTGCTTGAGGCCAGGAGTTCAATAGCAGCCTGGGCAAGATAGCAAGACCCCATCTCTACAAGAAATTTTTTAAAATTAGCTGGGCATTGTGTTGAGCCTATAGTCCTAGCTACTCAGGAGGCTGAGGTCAGAGGATCGCTTGAGCCCAAGAGTTTGAGATTACAATGAGCTATGATCTTACCACTGCACTCCAGTTTGGGTGACAGAGTGACACGTAATCTCTAAAAAGAAAAAAAAAGAAAAGAAATTTGCCACAGCCACCCCATCCTTCAGCAGCCACCACCCAGGTCAGTCAACAGCCATTAACATGGAGGCAAGATTCTCCACCAACAAAAACATTATGACTCGCTGAAGGCTCAGATGATCGTTAGCATTTTTTAACAATAATGTATTTTTAGTTAAAGCATGCATATATATTTTTTTTGAGACAGAGTCTCACTCTGTTGCCTGGGCTAGAGTGCCGTGGCATCAGCCTAGCTCACAGCAACCTCAAACTCCTGGGCTCAAGCAATCCTCCTGCCTCAGCCTCCCGAGTAGCTGGGACTACAGGCATACACCACCATATCCAGATAATTTTTTCTATATATTTTTAGTTGTCCAGCTAATTTCTTTCTATTTTTTTTACTAGAGATGGGGTCTCACTCTTGCTCAGGCTGGTCTTGAACTCCTGAGCTCAAACAATCCGCCCACCTCGGCCTTCTAGAATGCTAAGATTACAGGCATGAGCCACTGTGCCTGGCCAAAGCATGCATATTTTTAGACATAATGCTATTGCACACTTAATAGGCTACAGTATAGCATAAATATAAACATAACTTTTACGTGCACTGAATAACCAAAAAATTCACGTGACTTGGTTTATTGCAATGTTTACTTTTTGCAGTGGTCTAGAACTGAACCTGCAATATCTCCAAGTTATGCTGGTATATATACACACATAAACACCAATGTATACAGACCTTCCCAGTTGTCATAACTAGTTCCCTGGAGGGGATTGTCATAAACCATGCTACACAGCTGGCAATCAGATGTTCTGGGAGCAAATTGGACTAATTCTGGGCAAGATACAACTTAGGAAACACCAAATGATAGGGATGAACTCCAACCCGGGAAGGACAAGCAATTATAACCACCATGAATGGACCCTTTCTGAGCAAGGGTCAGCATTTGAGGGAGGTTCCATGTCAGTGGGGTAGGGTATAAGCAGAAGGCAGAATAGAGACTTACAGATTTGGGCTAATTATCTAATTAAAGCATTCAGAAAATGAGGCTAAGAAGATTAGGCTGTCAAGAAACCAGGCTCTATCCTATCAGGCTAGGCCCAGGACTAATTCCCCAGACAAGACCAGAGAGGTTGCCTGACTGTTTTAATACAGATTCTGTCGCTGGCACTGAAGGTTGGTATTCTTGCTTAGGGCCACAAAAGACTCCAAAGAATGTATACTGGTTAGACAGACACAGCTGACATCATGCCACTGAGATCCCACTGCTCCGGGAAGGGACAGGCTATCTTGGAAATGGCTGGATGCTCACCAGGAACGGGCAAGGCTGATACCCACACAGGAGCCAGTTGTCTCTCATTACTTTTGTTTCCTTCACTTCTTTTTCTTTTAATTATAATTGTCTCTATCAAAAAAAATATATACATGACCACTGAGGAAAACTTGGGAAGTAAAGAATTATGACCATTTAAAAATTTTAATTATGAAAGATTCTAGGAGGATGACTATTAATTACAGAAAACTTCTAGACACTAATTAGATAAAGGATGCTATGCTGCTTTGCTAACAAATTATTCAGGTTTGTTTTTAAAATAAATGTATTAGTGAATCACAACATTTGCAAAATGTTAACATCTTTAATTCTAGGCCCTCAGTTTAAAAAAAGAAACTTAAGTACATATTATGACTTATTTATAGCATTACTATTGAGTTATCAGAGAACTATAACTTTTTCTTAAATTTCTTGTGACCTCTCTATAAACCACAGTTGAGAGACAGACTTAATTCCTTAGAAGTCAACCAAATTTCCTAGTTTCTTCATTTAAAAGTTGCCTCACTTGCCAACTCGTGACCTCAAACGATCCTCCCATCTCGGCTTCCTAGAGTGCTGGGATTACAGGCATGAGCCACCGCGCGCAGAACAGTTGCCTCACTCTATAACTAAAGCTATGTGCTAAAGAACTGGGCTCTGTGTTTTGATAGATATAGAGATAGATATCGATATAGAAGTAGATGTTTCATGGTTGTGATATTTTATTTATTCTCATGAGTGTTTCATCTGGGACCTTATTGCCAAATCTGTAACATAGATCAGTGGGAAAATCTGGTTCACTTTGCAGAATTTTCCTTGTAGTTAACTTTTCTGGACTATACTTCTTTTGTGACTTAATACCTCCCTATTCTTCCACCATTTCCATTTGTCATGACTGCAATAGAGGAAGGCATGTTAAGTAAAACCCAGCATTCAATTTCAGAAAAAGAGTGAAACATTAGCTTTCTAAGTTTTTTAAAATTAATAAGAGCTTATTAAAAAATGAAGTGCTGTAATCAGTTTTAAATCTAGGTCATAGAATGCACATAGGAGGGGAGGGCAGCAGGTTCTTTGTTCCCCTGTGCCCTCTCTTCCCACTCCCTTTGCCCAGCCATAGGCATCCTTTGTCCTCTCTTTGCTTGGATAACCAGTTCATACTCCAGGACATCTCAAATAATAAATATTGTGGCATTTATTACTGTGAAGTAGAATTGATGTGTACATATATCTATCACTTATCTCCCCTACTAGACAATGAACTCCATGAGAGCAGGGACTATGTTTTAACTATCCAGTCATCCTTGTATCGCCAGGAGCTAGCACAGTGGCTAGCACACGGCAGTCACCCAACAATGTTTGTGGAATAATAATGAATTGTAGTGATAATTTACTATTCATAAATAATAACCATACTCTGCTTGCTTTCAGGAGACTATCTAAGAAAAAAAGGAAGTTAAATCATCAGAGACCTATGAAGACAATTTTATTATTTTAGAAGAACACTAGAGATCTTAAAGAAAAAAAAAATAATACCTTAGTTTGTGGTTGAAAAACATTAGGTAGAAGATACTAAAGAAGAAGAACGAGTTAAGGAAGCAATTTTTCTTATTTCAAGAGATCCTCTTCTTCAATTGGAATTACTTGACCAACTTATTCTTTTTCTTTAAAAAAATAAAAGTGTTCTTTAAGTCTTGGTCATTGGCATGGAATATGATAGTTGCATGGGGCACACCTGTTAGGAGACTCCCCTCTGTGAGGCTTTTGTATTCCTATACCACCTTGCTAGGTGTGCCAAGAATGCAAGGTCCTCAGCACTGTTTATCCAGGCCATTTCTCAGGGTTATGTTGTAGTGTGCAACCTTAAAAAATGAAATGGTATCTCCCTTGGAGAAAAAGAGCAAGCTTGCATACTGCTTGCTATAAAAGAAGTGGAGTTGCTGAGCTCAGCATTTCTCTCTTGAAATGCCACTCACTGCATGTGTAACATCTGTCTGACCTATATCATCCCTGTGGGACTTGGGAGAACAGGAACCAACGCAAAGGCCCTCCAACAATGGGCCACTAGCCAAGGTATTCGATGGGACATTCCACAGTCCCATTTGCAGGTATCCAGTATTATTGAGCATTGGAAAGGCCTTCTTAAATATCAACTCAAAAAGATTTCTGACTTGGGGGCAGAGGGGAAACAGAATCTCATGATAGGTGGGCTTGATAATTTGCTAGAATCATACCAGAACTCAGGAAAGTGCTATACTGTACTTCTAATCACAGTTTTGTTAGAAAGGATGCAACTCAGGAACAGCTAAATGGAGGAGATTCATAGGGCAGGGTATGGGTGGTGGGACTGGGGCGGGGCACAGAGCTTCCATGCCCCTCCCACCACACTGATGTGTTCATCAACCCTGAAGCTCTCCAAACCTTATCATTCCATGATTTTTATATAGGCTTTCATTATGTAGGCATAATTAATTAAATCATTGGCTACATGACTGAACTCAATCCATACTTCCTCTTCCCTCCCAGAATTTAGGAGATGAGGCTGAAAGTTCCACCCTCTAATCACAGGGTTGATGACCTCTGGTGGCCAGCCCACACCCTGAAACCATCTAGTACCCCTGCACCTCAAAATGAGTCATCTCATTAACATGAATAACAAAAGACACTCCTATTGCTCAAGAAATTCTAAGAGTTTTAGGAGTTCTGTGCCAAGAACCAAGACCAAATATATTTTAATTATACCACTTCTGGTCTTAGTGGCAAGGTTGTACCTGCTATGGAGGTGAATACACTTTGCTATCTTAGCCAGATCAACTATTAAGCATTTAATTTCAGGCCAGCATGGTGGCTCACACCTGTAATCCCAGCACCTTGGGAGGCTGAGGCCAGAGGATAGCTTGAGGGCAGGAGTTGGAGGCCAGCCTAGGCAACATAGTGAGACACTCCCTCGCTAGAAAAACTAAAAAATTAGCCAGGCAGGGAGGCAGGAGGATCGCTTGAGCCCAGGAGTTGGAGATTACAGTAAACTATGATGACATTACTGCACTCTAGCCTGGGCAACAGAGCAAGACCCTGTCTCCAAAAAGTAAAATAAAATAAAATAAAATAAAATAAACATTCAGTTCATCTCAATCATCCCATCTTGTCTTGAGTCCTGGCTCATCATTTGACTTTCCACATAGATCTACCTATAGGTTTGGGGGTTCAGTCTTCATGCCAATGATTCCTCCTTGTAAATTAGCACATTGACTTCTGGATTTTATAACTCAGTTATGTGAACTGTATACACAGGCTCCACATGTTAGAGGGTCTGGCCTTGGGCTATGGCAATTTTCTAAAGTACTAAAGGCCGTCAGGAAGCCTCTTGGCAGCTCACCAACTGGCCAGCCAGCCTCTCCTCAACATATGCCCACTTTCCTGCTGGTTGCCTAGTGGGAGCCTTTTTCATAAACCTCAAGGCAAATAGCTGTCTGGAGCCCTCCTGTGTAGGACATTCCAGGTGCTTCCTATAATTCTCAGTACAAAATTCCAATTGGCTTCAGCACTCAGAAAGACCCACAGAAGGAACCCTTTCATGGTAGCTATGCAGTACTTGTGTGCCCAGGGAGCAGGTCTCCAAACTAGGACATTTGTGTCCTGGTGGTTCACAAAGACTTCAGACGAGGCACATAGACATGAATGGATTTAAGGGGTTCATTTTTTCTAGATTCTCAACTTTCACGTGTACTTTCCTAAAAATGACCTGCTGTTTGAGGAATTGTGCCAGTGCTGTTTTCCTGCCTCTCCTCCCCAGCCTCCCTTCTCCCAGTTTACAAAAGGAGGGCACACTCTCCTCTAGCCTTCTGATGCTTGGCTTGGAGCATAAGAACTGCATGGTGCCAAAGGAAAGGACAATTCTAAATATTTTAAAATTTAATGACCTCTTCCATCCTCTAATTGTTCAAAAATGCATCATATATGAAAAAGAGCCCTTTGAGGGTAAACCAAAAAAAAAAAAACCAAAAAAAAAACACAGCATCAGGGAGGAACAGTGAAAACCTTTGTTACCATAATTAATCTAGGAAAGGAAGGCTCCATGCCTTGTTCATCTATATTTCTTAAAATTTAGAAGCAAAATGATTGTCACAAGGCATATATTAACATCACTACTTGAACTGAAAAATGAGAAACCTTTTCTGATGGAAAGTAATTTGACGTGGCTGATTAGTTTAACAATGAGGACTGGCTTTGCCAATAAGAATGTCAAAGATGTTTTTCATAAATAAGTCTGCAGTTCCAAGATGTTAATAAATATATATTTAAAGTATATGATAGGGTAAAAGAACTTGATCAAAAAAATATTGTCTTAGCAAAAATGTGTTGGAATTAACATTTTCACTTTCAGAATCCTTCCTGAGTATCTCAGTGTAAGCAAGGTTCCTCTAAGTGAAAAAATAGCAGATCTAATTAATAATCATTTGGTAAGTCTTCAAAAAGCTTTGTTGGTATAATTCCAGAAACTGAGAACTTGAATGACACTTGTGACTGGGTAACAACTCCTTTACAGATTGGGTGGTTTCCAAGTCTTTGCTTTCAACTAAATTGAAACAAGACTTAATTAAGTTGTCAGTTAATAGAGCATTTAAAATAACTTTTGGCAATCAATTATTATGTGGTTTTTATCAAATAATTCAGAGGTAATCAGAGAATTGGCTGGCATTCTTATAATGAAATTTCTTTCTTTTCCCTCCAATTTATGTAAACTAGGTTTCTCAGAGCCTGTCTATAAAAACAAAAAATAGGAAGAGAACTAATGTTGAACCCAGTTCTATTCTAGCAATAAGAAATATTCATCCACAGAAATAACTATTTGGAAAAATTTCAGCCCTACCAACTGTCATTAAGAGATGTCTTTCCAATAAAATTTTACTTTTTATGTTTAATAATTACTAGCATTTAAAATAATACAAGTTATTTTGATAAATTATGGACTACTAAGTCCAGAAGAAATTCAACATTTATAGCCCTATGGTCACAGAAAATAATTTTTTTAATTTTAATGTCAGTTTACATAAATATTTTTGTTGCAGATAAGACTGATCAGCAAAATATAGCAGGATATAATTCAATGACTAAAGTGGAATGAAAATACGTTAAAGAAGAACTTTGTGTCTTTCTTAGTGGATGATTATAAATATCAAATTTCTCTGAAATCTGGATTCCACTGAATACATTTAAAATACTGATGTAAGAGTTTAAAATGTTAGTATTTAAACAAATAAGAAATCCTTATCTTTTGCAACTGTTACTGAAAGCTCAGCCACTTGTCCTCAAGGCTGCACCAGAAGAACGAGAACAAGTGGTTTGAGGAGGAAGGAAAGAGACATTTTATTACTTTGCCAG
Organism: Lemur catta; assembly: GCF_020740605.2. Classification (NCBI taxonomy): domain Eukaryota; kingdom Metazoa; phylum Chordata; class Mammalia; order Primates; family Lemuridae; genus Lemur; species Lemur catta. The sequence goes on along the minus strand of NC_059131.1, from coordinate 17,221,747 downwards.
CAAAAGGAGGATGGAGACTCCCGTCTGAAATGCCATCATCCTCATAATAAGCAGAAATACAGAGCTTTTAAAGGATGGGTTCTCAGCTTCAGGCAATTACTGTTCAACTACAGTTGATGATTCTGATGGTCCCAACTCTGCTGAAGACAATCTTGTGACCTTTACCCAGGACCTCCCTTTACCAGGTCCAGGCTGGGCCATCTCTTGTTGCACAAATAACAAAAGACTTACCCTGCACCTCCCAACCACTGGCAGGGGTGCAGGTTTTAGTTCTTAAAAAGGAGTGCAGGGGCTGGGTGCAGTGGCTCACGCCTGTAATCTAACACTCTGGGAGGCAGAGGTGGGAGGATTGCTTGAGCTCAGGAGTTCGAGACCAGCCTGAGCAAGAGTGAGACCCTGTCTCTACTAAAAATAAAAAGAAATTAGCCAGACAACTAAAAATAGAAAAAATTAGCCTGGTGTGGTGGTGCATACCTGTAGTCCCAGCTACTCAGGAGGCTGAGGCAGGAGGATCGCTTGAGCCCAGGAGTTTGAGGTTGCTGTGAGCTAGGCTGACGCCACGGCACTCTAGCTTGGGCAACAGAGCAAGACTCTGTCTCAAAAAAAAAAAAAAAAATTAAAAAAAAAAGAAAGTGTAACGCTGGTGGCAGGCACCCCTCCCTTCCCTAATGAAAAGAGAAGAAGCCTCTCCTATTCCTCAATACCTGCCCTAAAGTTGAAACAATGAAATTCCTTACTCTTCCCGCCGAAACCTTCCCTCCGGAGAAACTCCCATCCCCCATCCCTAAAAACGTATATAAGCCCACTCAGACTTCTGGGTGGCGCAACTTCTCTGGTACCACTCCGTGGGTCCCGTGAAGCTTGCCCGGATCCCTCTCTTGGGACTCGTTACCCCCCACCCGGGAGTGCCCCAATAAAGCCTCTTTACTTATCCCTTTCAACGCTGCTCGTCTGTCTTTCTCCGGTGAAGGCCACTCCAAAAAACCTTACAGAAAGGAGTGGAGGATGTTTTAAAGAGACAAAATATTTTTGCCGTTTGTTTCAGGCCATTCCCTCTATTACACAATTAAATTTAAGGTATAAAAATTTAAATTTTATTTTAAAATAAAATATGCCTGTAGTCCCGGGGAGCTGGGATTACAGGCATGTGCCACCATGCCCGGTTAATTTTTTTCTATATATATATTTTTAGTTGTCCAGATAGTTTATTTGTAATTTTATTAGAGACAGGGTCTCGCTCAGGCTGGTCTCGAACTCCTGACCTTGAGCGATCCACCTGCCTTGGCCTCCCAGAGGGCTAGGATTACAGGCGTGAGCCACCGCGCCCGGCAAAAATTTAAATTTTAGATATCAACTTTAAAATGTGAGAGGGGACACATAGTTTTTGAAAATGCTTTTTGTCAATTTGAGAATAAAAAAGTGTGAAGACCACCACCTGAAGTAAGGAGAAACGCCCTGGGCGCTGAGCCATGCTGATGGGTGCCCAGGAAGAGGGCAGGGGCAGGAGCCTGACAAGCGGAAGACAAGGGTAGACAAAGTTCCCCATCAAGCTGGCTTCAAGGAGCCCTTCCCTCTCCCTCCCAAGCCCTCCCTCCGGGGATCTGCCCCACCAGCCTCAGGGAGAGGTGTGTATGGAAGGAGGGAGGGGCAGACTAGGGAAAGTCCTGCAGCCAGGGAAGCTGGCCGGTGCCTGGAAGAAAAGTGTCAGCCTTTACGCTGTTCCAGACCGTGAGTCACCCTTGAGCTGCTGGGCTGCCCCAGCTCGGGCTTGAGCTAGACAAGCTGCTGCCTCAAGGTGACTCAGCAGAACTTAACAGAGCCCATTGGAGGAGCTGGGAGCCCCCTGGACATCTGGGAGACATTATCCCCCTAAACCCATTTATCTATCTGGGTGAGCTGCAGCAACCGCACCCTCAGAGCAGTCAGGTTTCTGGACTCATGCCTAACACAGAACGTACTGTTTATTCTGCCAAAACGTGAACCTTTGGGGAGACTCCTTAGAGACCAGAAACGTGAGGGACTGTGGGACACACACAGCAACTGGTCATCTGAAAATTACCACCAACCCTAAAATGTGGATCTTGACAGAAAAGGGGCTGGAGCAGCGATGCTTTGTTTTAGGAAAAGCAACCTGTTTCCAGGACGCCTGCTGCTGACCCTTTTGACCCTTTTGGGGGAGTCAGTGCACTCAGAGATGGCGACATCTGCGTGGCACACAGGGAAGTCTATAAGCTCCCCACTACCTTGTGGCAGCCCCTCCTTTGCGTGCCTGCTGTGAGGCCAGCTACTTCCATGGCCTCCTTCCTTTCTCCCTCCTGTTCCTTCCTCCTTCAACGAAGCCTTGGGGTGATGAGAAAGTCTCTCCCATGGACTCGGGAGTCGGGGTTCCAGCCGCTGCTCTGCTGTGGACTGGCTCTGTGATCCTAGACAAGACGTTTAGCTCTCTGAATCTGTTTCCCCACCTGGAACTGGACCTCACAACCTGCCTGCCTCTTTGTGAGGTGTCCCCATCCCTGCACCTGGGGTGCGCTCCCCTCTCAAACACCGTAGCCTTTGGGGCTGTCCCTGGGGTCCCTTAGACTCCCTGTCCCGTCACCTTCTCACCTTCCCCTTAGGCTGTGCTGCCCCCTCTCTGCCCACCACAGGGCTGGCACAGAGCTGGACACATGATGGTCACCCCTTCCGGGCAGCTTGAGTTATCTGTCCAGAAGGCACAGCTGCGGCCCTTCCACCTCCTGCCTCAGGACGGAAGCAGCATCCGGAGCTACCTCTACGCAGGGAAGAGAACCGGTCATCTCAGCGAGATCAATGGAGTGAGGTGAAAATACTCCACCCGTTGGAGAGGAGGAAGTGATTTTGCTAGAAAATCCTCCATTTTCTCTAGATTTTTTAATTTGTTACCACACAGCTAATTTGATTTTTTTTTTGTCTTTTAATCACTCCTATATCTGTAGTTATATCTGCTTTCTAATTCCTAATCTTTCAGACTTTGGCTCTCTCTTGTTCCCCAACTCTGACTCACAATAGGTTTTAATCATGTTGTTGGTTTTTACAAAGAACTAGCCCTTGCAACATGGATGGAATTGGAGGACACTGTTAAGTGAAATAAGCCAGGAACAGAAAGGAAAACACCACACGTTCTTACTTATATGTGGAAGCTAAAAAAAAAGTTGATCTCATAAAAGTAAAAAGTAGAAGAGAGGGGCTGGGCATGGTGGCTCATGTCTGTAGTCCCAATGAACTCTGGAGGCTGAGGGGGGAGGGTCATTTGAGGCCAGGAGTTGGAGGCTGCCGTGAGCTATGATCTCACTGTTGCACTCTAGCCTGGGAGACAAAACAAGACCCTGTCTCTTAAAATAAAAAAAGTAGAACAAAGGATACTAGAAGCTGGAAAGGGTTAGGGGATGAGGGGTGGGAAGAGAGTTGTTAAAGAATACAAAACTACAGCTAGCTAGGAAAAATATAAGTTCTACTGTTCTATAGTACTGTAGGATGACTATAGTTAATAATATATTACATAGTTTCAAATAGCTAGAAAGAGGATATTGAATGTTCCCAACACAAAGAAATGATAAATGTTTAAGATGATGGATATGCTAACTACTCTGATCTGATCACTGTACATTATATGTACTGAAACATCACTATGTACCCCATAAATATGTATAATTATCAATTATTATATGTCAATTTTTAAAAGAAAAGAAAAAGAACTAGCCTATGGATTTATTTATCCTTTCTACTTTTTTATTTGTTTTGTATTTTACTAATGTCAGCTTTTGTTTTTACTAATTCTTCTAGTTTATTTTGTTTCTCTAGTTTCTTAAAATGAACATCTAGTTCCTTCATTTTTCATGTTTCTTCCTTAATAGTGAATACATTTAAGGTTATTTCCCTTTTTGTTTATTTCTATACAGTTTTTAATTCTCTTCATTTCCCTGTCAATGTTCACTGTGATCCAAAGGTTATCTCGAATGTATTTTTTCCAAATAGTTTGGGGGGGGGAGAAGGGATTCTCTTTTTTATTATTTATTTCTAATTCTATTGATATATGATTAAGAAAATACGGCCTGCCCTTTGATTTTGTTAAGGTTTTTCTTTGGTGACAATTTGTTAAGGTTTTTCTTTGGCTACTTGATTAATTTTGCAAATGTTCCATGGACTTAAAACATATATGTATGCTCTGTTTGCAGAATTTATTAAATTAAGTTTACTGATTGCATTATTTAATTCTTCTGTGTCCTTATTAATTTTTTTCTCTATTATATCACTTGAATTCTGAGAAAGACGTATTGAAGTCTTCCACTGTGCCTATGTTCTTATCCATTTACCCTTGAATTTCTAATTTCGCTGCTTTGTTGTCTTATGCATTCAGGCTCATAATTGTTATATCTTCTTCATAGATCTTACCTTTTAAAAGTCACCTAGCAATCTCTGACTTTTTTTTCCCCTCTCTCTTATCTCTGACTTTTAATGGGAGAATTTAATTTGTTTACATTTGTCTTAATAATTGACATTCTTGATTTTATTATTTCATTTTAATTTATTAAAATTTTTTCTTTTATCAAGAAGATGAAAGGCTGCAGAGAAAAGAGAACTCTTGTTGGTTGTTGGTGGGAATGTATTAATAAATTAGTACAGTCATTATGGAAAGCAATGTGGGGGTTCATCAAAAAACTAAAAATAGATCTACCATATAATCCAGTCATCCTACTTCCGGGTATGTATCCAAAAGAATGGAAATCAGTATGTCACAGTGATATCTGCACTCCCAAGTTCATTGCAGCACTATTCACAATAGCCAGGATATGGAATCAACCTGTGCCCACTGACAGATGAATGGATAAAGAAAATGTGATATACATACATGATAGAATACTATTCAGCCTTTAAAAAGGAGAAAATCCTATCATTTGTTACAACATGGATGAAACTGGAAGACATTATGCTAAGTGAAATAAGCTAGGCACAGAAAGACAAATACTGCATGATCTCACTTTCGTTTACCCCTCACAAGCACCCAAGGGGATGGGCACTTGTGTCCCTTGCAGCGCTGAGGACAGTGAGAACAGCCGACTGAACGTGCCCCCTCTTGGCCAAGGGGACCCCAGAAAAACCTTAAAGCCGAGTTGCCAGCTATGAAAAAGAAGGGAGGTCAGATACACCTGGAAACAAAGGTTAAACCACACCTGCAAGTCATCAATTTACTTAAGTCTTGGTATATGTCAGGTGGCTTGTTGCTGATTAACAGACATCCTTATCTTAAAAAATTCCAAGCCTTTACACAAAGCTTCATTTTCTTTAACCAATTTACAAATCAAAGAATCTTTAAACCCACGTATATATAACCTGTAAAACCCCGCTTCAAGATGTCCTGCCTTTTGGGGCTAAACCAATGTTCACCGTCCATATATTGATTAATGACTTTACCTGTCCCCCTAAAATGTATAAAACCAAACTGTAACCCAACCACAGCGGGACCACTTGCTCCAGGCTTCTTGGGCGTGGCTCTATGGGACATGGTCGCACATATTTGGCTCAGAATAAACCTCTTTAAATTGTTTTTACAGAGTTTGGGTTCTTTTCCAATAGTGCCAAGGTTGAGAAACTTTGATGTTTATGGAAACAGCTTTGAACCGGTCAAAATTGCTTCCTTGGGCAGCCCCCTCCGGAGGCTGCACGTCTCCACCAGCAGTCAGGAAGAGAAGTGATAAGGCGCCCGGTTAGACTGATCTTAGGGTTTAAAAAAATATACAGGAAAAAGAAAAGGATCCCAGGATTGCGTTTTACCTTCCTTTTCCCATCGCCCTTGTGTCTCCCCTCTCAGCAGCACCTGCTCGCCAGCCGCGCGCACGGCGATGCCCGCAGGGAGGGCGGGATGCCGGGCGTGCCGCGCGCGGGCTGGAAGGCGGACCGCGCCCTGCCAGGAGCCCGGGGCTGGCTCCCGAGGGAGGAAAGTTTTCTCCCCTTGCAGTGAGAGCCGGAGTAGCACTTTCTGCCACGCTGAGAGAAGTCCTAGCTTCCAGAGGCTAAAGGGGCAGGAACAGCTGACTTGCCTGCCACCACATTTGCCTTTTAAAGGGGGGAGGAGGAAGCGCTGGTTCTGCTCGGCCCCACCCCTCAGCTGCCCGGCGTCCAGCCGTGCGTGCGGGCGGTGGCCGAGGCCGTCCCAGGGCTCTGGGGTTCTGCCGCCGGCACCCGCAGAGCCAGGACCGCGCAGCGCCGCCTGCAGCAGAGGAGGGGAGCCGGGCCCGGAGTGAGTGAGTACCTCACAGGGCCCCGCGACCCGCGGCGGGCCGGGGCTGCGGCCTCCGGCTCAGAGGGAGCGGAATCTGCCCAGTGCTCGCCAGTGCCTTCCTGCTCCGCTGCACCTGGCCCTGCGCAGCTATCCCGCTTGACGCCGTTCCGACCTTTGTCCCCTGTGGGACCAGTCTGGAGGCGACCGGGGACCGCGGAGGCAGGAGGGCGGGGCGGGAGCTCCGGACGGCGGAGACCGGCGAGGCGGGGCGCTGGCGGCAGGGGGCGCTGGCACGCCGGGGACTGCGCTCAGCGAGGCCCTCGGGCCCCCGCCCTGCCCCACTCTGTCCGTAGGGAACATGTTGGCCGTGCACTTTGACAAGCCGGGAGGACCAGAAAACCTCTACCTGAAGGAGGTGCCGAAGCCGAGCCCGGGGGAGGGGGAAGTCCTCCTGAAGGTGGCAGCCAGCGCCCTGAACCGGGCGGACTTAGTCCAGGTACCCGGGGGCCAGCATCCCTCACCGCAGCCTTTGTCAAACATTGACCAGACCGATGAAGGCGTGACCCAGGGCACTTTCAGTAATACTTTGCAAGACAAGTGTGCTGGGGGCTCTGAGACCTAAACCCAGTTAGCCCCTTCCTCTACACAAAACAAAATTAGGGGGTATTTGCAAAACAGAATCCACCCTGTGCTAATCCATAGTCTGCTCTGGCCTCCAGATTAGGAGAAGGGAATTACCATTTGCAAACGGGGGCGGGGGGCGGGGAGAGACACTGCCCCTATCTCATTTACTCCTCTGGCCACCCTGTTTCCCATTTCTATTCTACAGAAAAAGAGACTGAAGGTCAGAGAGGTTAAGCAATATGCCCAAGGCCACAACTCTAGCAATCAGAGGAGCTGTGATTCTAGCTGAGGGGTTTATGGCTCCAAAGTTTAACTCTTTCTACTCTGAGGGTCCCAGAGTTGGCAGGGAACAGTACTCTAAGAATTTTCTTCTGATATTGACTCACTAAACTGGGCCAGCTGCATTGGTTGGGGCCATTCAGAAATGTGCATCAGAATCACCTGGGACACTTTTTCAGAATAAATGTGGTGGGCCCAGGCAAGTGTATTTTGAAAAAGCTCTTCAGGTGGTTCTGGTGCATCCGTCTTTTTGAAAGTGTCTGAGAACTGAAATGAGTGTACAGACCCTGACACTTGATATATGGGAACCATCATTAAGAGTCCACAGTTTCGTTCCTAATCTCACAGCTAAATTACTTTGCGACCTTGAGCAAGGGATTGCCCTGCCCTGGCATCAGTTTCTCCATTTGTAAAACAAAGGGTTTAGATGAAGTAAATAGCAAAGGACCCTACCAGGTATGACATCACTGATTATGTTACCTACAGTCTCTTATTTGAATAAAACAAACTACCTTTCCTCTTGTTTTTCCTGAATTTAAAAACCTGACTTCATCCTGAATTTTCTGAGAAAAAGAGGGGCATATGAAAGAGGGGCCAGAGATGGTGACACACAGGTTTCTGATGATTCTCACCACTTAGTGCACTTCTTTCTCTGCAGAGACAAGGCCAGTATGCCCCACCCCCAGGAGCCAGCAGCATTTTGGGACTCGAGGCATCTGGACACGTGGTAGAGCTGGGGCCTGGCTGCCAGGGGCAGTGGAAGATTGGGGACCCAGCCATGGCTCTGCTGCCTGGTGGGGGCCAGGCTCAGTATGTCACCATCCCCGAAGGGCTCCTCATGCCTATCCCAGAGGGACTGTCCCTGACCCAGGCTGCAGCCATCCCGGAGGCCTGGCTCACTGCCTTCCAGCTGTTACATCTCTTGGGTGAGGAGACCCCTGTTCTCACTCCATACAGTGTGGCTCAACTCCTTTATGAATCAGCCACCTCAAACACCAGCAGTCAGTTTCAGCCTGGCAACTCAGCCACACCCAGTCCCAGCACCCTACTGTACCCCCAGTAGTGTCAGGTCCTCAAACCATGTTAGAATGGTTTGATGTTAAGGCTGAGAATCATGGTTAACAGAGAGAAGGCCTGGGAAACACTGGATGTGAGGCCTGTGTACATCTTAGCACTGGAGGCCCAGCAGCAGCCCCAGCTTCTTAAAATCATTCTGAGTTGCTCTCTAGGGGCCCCAGTGTAACGGAAGGGGCCAGTCAATCAACTCATTTACTCCTCCCCAATCCCACTGAGGCCAATCAAGAACTCACATGAGGGAGGCTAAGAAGACTTGGTCCCTGCCTTTAAAGAGGTCAGTGTAACAGGGAAGACAATGCATACATAAGAATCAGACAGGCCTGGGCACAGTGGCTCACGCCTGTAATCCTAGCATTCTGGGAGGCCTAAGTGGGAGGATCTTTTGAGCTCAGGAATTTGAGACCAGCCTGAGCAAGAGTGAGACCCTGTCTCTACTGAAAATAGAAAAAATTAGCCAAGCAACTAAAAATAGAAACAAAAAATTAGCCAGGTGTGGTGGGGAGCGCCTGTAGTCCCAGCTACTCAGGAGACTGAGGCAGGAGGATCACTTGAACCCAGGAGTTTGAGGTTGCTGTGAGCTAGGCTGATGCCACAGCACTTTAGCCCAGGCAACAGAGTGAGACTGTTTCCAAAAAAATTAATAATCAGACAACCACAGAGTTTGGAAAGGTAGCCCTGTCTCTAACTACAATAGAAGTTCCGGATGGGAAAAGTGAGTGTGGGCAAGGGTGGTCAGAGAAGGCTTTTTGGAAAAGAAGGACTTGAAGGGCGGGTAAAGTTGTCATGGACAGAAGGCATGCCAAGGTAGCCTAAGAAAGAGTATCAAGGTGAGACCAGCTGCTCCACTCAGTAGTGAAGGATGACTATTGTCATTTGTGAAAGATGAGTCTAGGGCCAGAATGTGGTGGCCTTGAATGCCAGGCTGTCTGGACTCAATGCAAAAGCCAATGGAGGCTGGACCTCGTGGCTATATGCCTGTAATCCCAGCACTTTGGGAGGCCAAGGTAGGAGGATCGCCTGAGGCTGGGAGTTTTGAAACCAGCCTAAGCAACATAGTGAGACCCTCATCTCTACAAAAAATAAATAAGAAAAATTAGCTGGGTGTGGTGGCACAAGCCTGTAGTCCTACTTACTCTGGAGGCTGAGGTCGCCCCAGACTTTGAGGTTACAGTGAGTTATAATTGTACCTAAAAGGAAAAAAAAAAAGGCAATGGAGAAGCACTTTACATATGACGAGGAAGTAACATAATGAAAGCTCCATTTTAGGAAGAGGAGCCTAGTAGCTTTGTGATGCCTGGGTCAGTGAGACCAGCTGTAGGTCAGTTCCACACTGAAGAATGACTGGCTTTAGGTGGTGACCATGAGAATGGTCTTACTCAGGTGCAGGTCAGAGATCTGCATTTTGGTGTTATTTCACAGTAAAACAGAGATTATGGACGTGGCTGCTAATAACCCTGTTTCAAAAGGTTGTTTCCCACTTTGACCAGAGGCAATAAGACAAAAAAGAACTCTCAGTATGCTCTCTTAAGAAAGCAAGATGGTTCACGTTGGAGTCACAGCACAAAAAAAAAAAAAAAAAAAGATTTGGCACCTGGTCCAAGGGCCAGGTGATCATGGTAGAATATGCCTGTGTGGGGAATGTGTAGCAGTTGCAAAGTAAAGTGGTTACTGTATTTCTGTCACAGGAAACGTGCGGGCTGGAGACTCTGTGCTAATCCATGCAGGATTGAGTGGTGTGGGCACAGCTGCCATCCAGCTCACCCAGATGGCCGGAGCTATTCCTCTGGTCACAGCTGGCTCCCAGCACAAACTTCAAATGGCAGAAAAGCTTGGAGCAGCTGCTGGATTCAATTACAAAGAAGAGGATTTTTCTGAAGCAACACTGAAATTCACTAAAGGTAAACAACTGCTTCTGCAGCTCAGCAGGAACTTAAGAGATGACTAAATAAAATCCTCACCAGCCCCAAGGCTGCCAATGTACTGGATCCGTCTTGCCTCTACTAAATGCACAACAGCTGTCCTGGCCAAATTTTAGTACTCTGGTGTTTGACCACTGGAGACTGGCAGTCAGTAGTTAGGTCTAAGATGGTTTCCATGTGCATTCTTGCAAGTGATATGATTCCCACATCATTTAGAAACTGGATAATCACACAGTTGGCCTGGAAGTATCCAGGACCTCTTCTTCTCCACCAGCCACTTCACAGTGAGTTAACAGGAGGCTGGGGCAGAGACCAGTTTGGAGCTGATCATAATAGGATGGGGGCGGTAGCTCCCTACATGGGTGTATAGATGTGCACACCTCTGTATTCCAAAGCCAAACCTGTACATTTTTTTACTCATCTTTTCCATTTTTCATATGAGTGGAAAAGGAGAGATGAAACCAAAGCTAGCAAGCCTACAATTCAGATAACCCAGTGCAAACAGTTCATAACTTAGATGTGAACAACTAGGCTGCCCTATAGCCTGGGGTGGCCCTCCTCTGTTCTGTTGTCATGCCAGGGTGCTAGTGGGACTGTACCCATTGGGGGTAAGAGCAGATACCAGCAGATACCCCATTTGCCCTTTGCCCTGGCTAGGGATTATAAAAGATGAACTATATCACACATGGTATGATAGAGTTCTGCTACTTAAACTCCACTTAAAACAATGTTTCTAGTATAGATTTACCACTTGCACCCGTACTTATTTATACCCATATATCCACAAATGTACCATGGAATTTTATTTTGCACCAAGATTTCTGTGTCTGACTAGCTAGCATCACAAATCTGTATCTCTTATGGAAGGTGCTGGAGCTAACCTTATTCTAGACTGCATAGGCGGATCTTACTGGGAGAAGAATGTCAACTGCCTGGCTCTTGATGGTCACTGGATTCTCTATGGTCTGATGGGAGGAGCTGACATCAGTGGGCCCCTGTTTTCAAAGCTACTTTTCAAACGAGGAAGTCTAATCACCACTTTGCTGAGATCTAGGGACAAAGAGGTGAGTGATGCATGAAAAGAATACATGTGATTTAACCCAGAAAGTGTGGTTTATTTACATTTCCCCAAGAAAGGAAGCTCCCAGTTTAGGGAGCCTATGAAGAAACCTGCCCCCTTGTGGATAAATAGGTAACCTGATACCAGAGAACTAATTCCTGTTGGTTGATAGAAGCGCGTAGTGAATACTTTATATGTTATCTAAACTTTCTAACGGAATGAACAAAGCACTGACCATATTAGGAAGTGCTTCTAGTAGTTCCAAGACTTTGTTTTCAAAGGCAGAACTCTTCTTAGTGTGCTAAGAAATACAAGAGAAAAGCAGGTAAATTTTGCTAGTCTTATATGCATATGGGAATCTTCACAAGAGAATGAAGTTCTAAAAGTGGCCAAGGTAAGATGCTTTTATATTATTTAGACAAAGAATTATAAATTTGAGGAGAAATGACAGGACAAAGAAAATCTGGCTAGAGGTAGTGAATTTCTAGGGGAGTTACTAGGAGATATATGGGGAGGTGTAAAACTAGAGGAAGATAAGGTTACTTCATGAAGCACATTTGTTCAGGTCCATTGTAGCCCCCAATTTCCAGTCTCTGGTGATAATGCTATTTTCTTGCCCTGGTATGGGGAGGGTACCCCTCCCAGAGGAATTTTTATTACTTGCTACATTCAGGAAGAGAGGTCAGCTAGCACTTTCTGAAAGTACAATTTCTCCAACGTTTTCAATTCAAAATAATCAATATACCAATCCAATGTATTTTGAGATGGCATGTCCTTCACTCCTTCAGGGGCATGCACATGCCTGCTGGGAAGTGAAGGCATTAAGGGTCCCTGTTTGCTTTTTCAGATGTGTAGTTTCCGAGAGAGCAGAAAGGCTAAGGAGTACGGGGAGTGGCAGGGCAGATGTCTTTGACCAAGGTGATGGTCTCCTTTTTCTTATCTTACAGTACAAGCAAATGCTGGTGAAAGCTTTCACGGAACAAATTCTGCCCCACTTCTCCACGGAGGGCCCCCAACGTCTACTGCCGGTTGTAGACAGAGTCTACCCAGTGACCGAAATCCAAGAAGCTCATAAGTTCATGGAGGCTAACAAGAACGTGGGCAAAATCGTCCTGGAGCTGCCCCAGTGAAGGAGGAGGGGGCAGTACAGGACAGGGTCACCCTAAGCTTTTCCAGAGATAACCTGGGGATAATTCATAGCAGGCAGGCAAGAGACTGGGTGCTACTCCCAAGTCCGCCTCGGTAGTTGGTCCGTGTAAAGCCGGCCTAAGGAAATAAAGAGTGGACTTGAAGGGCAGCACGCTGTCTGTGGGCGGTCCCACCGCGCGGACGGGGAAGGGGTGAGGTGGGAGTCTGGGCGGCCGTCACCGCGGGGTTTACGGGAGACGCCGGATCAGCTGATGCTCCACCTAAGAGCCACGCCAGGCCGTAGTTTGGGGGACAGTTACAGAGTCAGCTCAACACAAGCCTGCTGAACCTTGTAGATTCCGCCTTGCGCACTGCTAGAGGTCCAGGCCCACTCTCGCATCCCCAACTCCCGGCTGCGCGCCCCTCGCCCCGCGCCCCGCGCCCAGCGCCCTCCCGCTACTCACCTGGCTCGCGCCCCACCTCTCACCGCCCACCTCGGGCCCCGCCCTACCTCTCATTGCTCTCCTCTGGCCCCGCCCCACCGCTCACCGCCCTCTGGCCCCCCTCCTCCCGCCACTCACCTGGGCCCCGCCCTACTGCTCACCGCCCTCCGCGGGCCCTGCCCCCTCCAACCCGCTCCCTCTCCTCAGCCGCCCTGACAGGAACGCCTTCCCGTCTGGGACTACGCTCCGCCCTTTCCGGTACAGAACCCGGAAGCGTCTTGGACGCTCGCCTTCCCACCTTCCGGCCTCTGTGTAGCTCGGGTTCATTTTGCCCTGGGTGTGTATTTGCGAGGGGATGCTACGTCAGCGCGTCTCGGCGTGAGACGGTGATACTCCGGCGGTGCCGTAACAGCTTCCGGCGGAGCCTGGGTGTTGATGTCCATCTGACGCTGTGTTGCGCCCGAAGCCGAGCAAGCTCCAGAGGTGTCCAGAGGATTTCCAGTATTTGCTGCCGTCGTAACCTCATCAGCCTGCCAAGATGGCGATGCAAGCGGCCAAAAGGGCGAACGTGAGTATCGGGGCCTTCTGCGGAGGAGGAGGACATAAATCGTCGGTTAACTTGGTCTGCGGCGTGGGTCAGAGCATTCTTGCCCCTCCTCGGTCCCCAGGGCGGGGAAGCCCAGAATTTCCCATCCCACCAGCGGGGATTCTATCCTGGCCCCATCCTCAGGGTTATGCTCCTTGAGCCACATTTTCGCTCCCTCCCCTTTTGAAAGTTCATTTATTCTCTGTCTTAGTGTCAGGGATAGTGTTAGCCCTCCCTACAGCCTCTGTTGCTTGACCTGCACCCAGGACCTGGCGTTAGGATCCTCTCCTTGGCCTTAAAGTCAATAGTACAGATGAGTCCTCAATAAATAACTTGATAGTTCAACAGCAGCTAGAGCCTGGGATTCTTCTCAGATCATGGAGCTTTTGGGATCCTTCATTAATGTAGTAATTCAAACAATGTTTTTGAGCACCTGCTGTGCACCTGGCTTAAGAGATGGGAAACAATTCATCAGTTATATTTATTGAACAGCTGAATGCCAGACACTAGCCTTAGGTATTGGGGATACAGCAATGAATAAAACAAAAAATCCTTCTGCTTACATTCTAGTATTTGAGGATGGAGTATTATGGAAACCTAAACAAACAAAAAAGAAACTCAAGAAAGAGAGTTGTCAAGTGTAAGATGCTTAGGGGTATAATAAGATAAAGACAGGTAATTAACCGTTGGATGTGTTGAGATGGAGACTATTGGTGACCTTGATGATAGGATTCATTGCAAAGGATGAAAACTTTGTTGCACTAGGATGACAAGATGGTGGAAGTTGAGAAAATGGAGACAGCAAAGACAGCTCTTTCCAGGAGTTTTCATGTAAATAGAGAGTAGAGAAATTGGGTGATAGTTGACTTTTTAAAAGCTGGGCAAGATAAGATATATTTGTATGCCAGTGGGAATGATCCTGTAGAGTGGGAGAAACATGATATGGAAGAAGGATGGGTTAAGTTAAAGAATGAAGGTTTGGGGTACCTGAAGGGTTGGCATAGTAATAGAAGGAAAGTGGGTGGATATAGATGAATGTAATTTGGTGGATTTAGTGGTAGGAAGATAAAGTACTTACCATTTCATCATAACTGTTTTCTCCAAGAAGTAAGGGTCAGGGTCCTCTCCTGGGATGGGCAGGGAAGAGAGTACAGCCCAACTCAGATGTTTGAAGGAGTGCGGCGGTAAGGTTTGAGGAAAGAAGAGAAACTGTGAAAGTGTTTTGCTGAGTAAGAAAGCACATTTACTAGGGAAGTATATTATGACTGGCAGTATTGATAATTTATATGAACTTAACCTTGAATCTTGAGATCTAAAACTCTATTGTAATTATTTGTTTACCATTTATCACCACTATTAGTTTGAGGGCAGGGAATAAGTACATTATTCTTCCATTTATACAATACTTAGGTGAGAAGAAATAGAGAGGAAGAAATAGTGTCCAGAAGGGACTAGTCAGCAGTGTTAGAAGCCTCAGGGAATTTAAGTATGAGAATCAAGCACTGCAATTAAAAGATCTTAGTGAGTGAAAGCACTTTCCAGCAGAGTGAGTGCTGGGATGGAAGTCAGAATTGTGGTAGGTTTGAGTGTCAGTAAAGAAAAGAATATGGGCCGGGTGCGGTGGCTCATGCCTGTAATCCTAGCACTCTGGGAGGTTGAGATGGGCGGATCGTTTGAGCTCAGGAGTTCGAGACCAGCCTGAGCAAGAGTGAGACCCCGTCTCTATTAAACATAGAAAGAAATTATACGGACAGCTAAAAATATATATAGAAAAATTAGCCGGGCGTGGTGGCGCATGCCTGTAGTCCCAGCTACTCGAGAGGCTGAGGCAGGAGGATCGCCTGAGCCCAGGAGTCTGAGGTTGCTGTGAGCAAGGCTGATGCCACGGCACTCTAGCCCGGGCAACAGAGTAAGACTCTGTCTCAAAAAGGAAAAGAAAAGAAAAGAAAAGAATATGAGGCAGTGAGTATGAAGTTCCTTTTTCCAGATGCTTGACTGAGAAAAAGAGCAAGATAGCATAATAAGTAGAGAGAGCTGTTAAGTTCAAGGAAAGCAGAGACCTTATCTTTTTTTCTTCACTGTGTATTCCTAATACCTAGTCTGGTGTATATATAAAGAAGGCATTTAATAAATATTTGTTGAATGAATGAGTAGGATCCCAATAAGTATTTTGTTTTGTGTAAGGTTTGGAAGAACATGAGCAACCCCTCACATGAGGACAAGAAGAAGCTAGTGGTGAGGAAAAGCCTGTAAATTCAAAAGGGAGAAGAGATCATTGCTAGAACACGTTCCTGAGAAGACCAGAGAAGGGTCATCAGTGGAAGTGTTATTTGTCTAGCAAATAGGAACAGTTCCTTTATTTCTTTCCTACACATGTCTGAGGCATTGAGGGCTTTTAAAGGAGGTTGGAAATCTTTGTTTAACTGTAGTGACCAAAAGCTTGGGTTTTGTAGTAGCCCCTTATTAGTTCCTCTTAATAGTCTTCCCTAGAACCAGTGCTCTGTTGCTTTTCCGAAGAGCATGTCATTTTCAGTAACAACAGATTATACCTCTTATTCTTGGTTTTTTATTATTATGTATCATTGAGAGTTTTTTTTAAATGGTAGCACTCCTGCCCCTCATCATAATGATAATACATATTTCTCATTTTAGATTCGACTTCCACCGGAAGTAAATCGGATTTTGTATATAAGAAATTTGCCATACAAAATCACAGCCGAAGAAATGTATGATATTTTTGGGAAGTACGGACCTATTCGTCAGATCAGAGTGTGAGTCTTACTGAGACTTTTGAAAGAAATGTCATTTAAAGAAAATGATTGTATAATCTGTAATCTCAGAATTATAGCTGACAGCGAGGCCACCTTGTACGGTGTACAGTGCAGCCGCCCTAACCAAAAGCCTGGAGACCAACAGACTGAAATCAGGGAGATGAGATCTTTTTGTAGGGGGAAAAAACTTACTGAGACCCTAATGATCCAGCTCAGTGAAAGCCAGGAATGGAATCTGGGAAATTATAGAGAGCAAGAAGTAGTAATGGATTCTTTGAAGAGAATGGGTGGGAAGGGAAGGAACAAACATTTATTGCATACCTACCATTTGTAAAGCCAAGTGTTATACTATATTTTTTATATGCAGTAACTCTATAATTTTCTCAATAATCATCACTGTCTCTTTTACTGACCCCAGAATTTCGGAATAAACTGAGTAAAAGAGTATAAAACTGTAAAAATTGGTATTTTCCACTGCGGCTCTTTCTACTGAAGATTTAAAAGTATAGGGGAAAACATAAGAATTCATGCTTTAATTTAATATAAAGATTGGGGCTCATACTTTCAAATGATATTTACTGGACCTTTACTAAATACCATTTACGATAATAGGTGCTTTTATTTACATCAGTAAATCTATAGCCCTGGGAGTAAAAGTACCTTTCTGGTTTCACACAGCGTTTAGTGACAAAGTCTTCTGACTCTAACTGAACCTCCACCCTACACAGTGTCTTATCCTCTGCCATGCTGACTAGTATGAAAGGGCTGGTAAGAGTCCATCTGAAAGGATTTCTAAAGTTTTTATTTTTAGTCAGAATGTTTCTTTTTTCTTTCTTTCTTTTTTTTTTTTTTTTTTTTGAGACAGAGTCTCGCTTTGTTGCCCAGGCTAGAATGAGTGCCGTGGCGTCAGCCTAGCTCATAGCAACCTCAGACTCCTCGGCTTAAGCAATCCTACTGCCTCAGCCTCCCGAGTAGCTGGGACTACAGGCATGTGCCACCATGCCCGGCTAATTTTTTCTATATAGATTTTTAGTTGGCCATATAATTTCTTTCTATTTTTAGTAGAGACGGGGTCTCGCTCTTGCTCAGGCTGGTTTCAAACTCCTGACCTCAAGCAATCCACCTGCCTCGGCCTCCCAGAGTGCTAGGATTACAGGCATGAGCTACCGCGCCTGGCCAGAATGTTTCTTTCTTAATAAATTTTCTTTTATGACCTGAGAGCTCCTTCCTGGCTTTTAGGACTATGAGATCTTGAGGACTCTCCTTTTGAATGATCACCGTCCTCTCCAGAGAGTGAACCAAGAGCTGGAGATATATTATCATTGGTATTCAGATGGGGATGAAAATGAAAGTGTTATAAACCAGTGGTCCTTTTTAGGAGGTCTCAGTCCTTTGAGCACCTGATAAAAACTTTGGACCCTCTCCACAGATGAACACACACAACGTTTTGCATATATTTCAGGGGATACATGGATTCTAGGTTAAGAAACCCTATTCTAGATACACAAAGAATGGTAGGTATATGGAAGATCCTTGACGTGTGGATCAGGAGACAAGGCTCTACTTCAGGCTCCATTACTGGCCACATGTGTGATAAGTTGCCTAGCTTTTTTGGTTTTCTCTTTCTTCATGTGTGAGATAATCTAGATGGTGCCCTTTCAGCTTTTAACATGGAGGCAGCATGGATTAGTTGTATGACCTGGGTTCAAATACTAGCTGAGCGTTTGTTAGTCCTGTAAAACTGGGCAAAATGTTTAACCTATCTGGGCTCAAATTCTATGACATGCAATCTTCCTAACCTACCGGTCTTAAAAGAATTTTAGTTTGGATCAAATTAGTGTCTGTGAAGGTACTTTATTGTTGAGTATTTCCTTCCCAGTGGGTGTTAGCCACCCCTTCTCAGTGCTCCCATAGTACTTTTTTTTTTTTTCAAACAGAGTCTTGGTCTGTTGCCCAGGCAAGAGTGCTGTGGTGTCAGCCTAGCTCACAGCGACCTCAAATTCCTGGGCTGAAGCATTCCTTCTGCCTCAACCTCCCAAGTAGCTGGGACTACAGGCATGCGCCACCATGCCCGGCTAATTTTTTCTATATAGATTTTTAGTTGTCCAGATAATTTTTATTTCTATTTTTAGTAGAGACGGGGTCTCGCTCAGGCTGATCTCGAACTCCTGACCTCGAGCGATCCACCCGCCTCGGCCTCCCAGAGTGCTAGGATTACAGGCGTGAGCCACCACGCCCGGCCTCATAGTACTTTCTATGTACCTCTCTTATTAGTTAATACGTGGCTTTGTTATCTGTCTACTCGCCTGTTTCCTGGCAGCCTATGAGCTGCTCCAAGACAGGTACCATATATTCTTTTTGCTTTGTGTTGATGGTACTTGTGCCTGATATACATGTTAAGCATCCAATTTATATAAATAAATGAATAATATAGAAAATGATAGCATGGTTATGATTTAGGAAGACATTTTAAATTTTATTGATAGTACTCAGTTAAGAGATGCTTAAATGACTTAGAGAATGTTTCAGAAAGCCAGAGTGAAAGCACAAGTAATAAAGCAGAGGCATCTTCAAAAGAGTTCAGAGTAGCTCTGGGCCTTCCTGCTTCTCATCCCTCCATCTGAAATGGTTTTCACCTGCTCGTATCATACCTGACTCCCTCTTATTCTTTAAGTCTCACCTTTAGTGTCACCGTTTCAGAGAGATTTTTCCTGACCATCCTAGCTAAAGTAGCTTCCTCTCTTCCCCATTAATTCCTGTTACAGATCCATAATTATTTCATATTTATTTAATGCCTTTCTCTTGCTTTAATATGACCTCCTTAAAAGAAAGGTTAATGCTTGTCTTTTTCACTATTGTATTTCTAGTTCCTGTCACATAGAAAGAAGGAAACATATATGTTAAATAAATTAATAAAAGTTGGGGGTGCAAACTTAGAACTTGGGTCGAAATTATAGATTGAGAAACAGCTGTTTTTCTGTTCCATGACTGTGATCACACTTTATCTCATACTTGGCACCTAGCACTAGGGTGGCCAACCTTCCCAGTTTGCCCAGTACTGGGAGGCTTTCCAGCACTTTCAGTGCTAAAACCTGGAAAGTCCTGGGCAAACTGGGATGATTGGTCACACTACCTGGCATGTAGCAGACACTTGGTACATCGTACTTTTTAAAGTTCTTTCGTACTTGTTACCTTTTTTGATTGTTAAAACCACATGTGAGATCACGTCTGATGCCACTATGTGACACAGGAAGCAACTGAAGCTGAGAGAGGCTAAGTTACATGATTAGGTTTTCTTATTCCCATTCTAAGCTTTTACCACCAATCAAGAAAACAATGTTAGTTCAGTGGCTAGTACATAATAGGGACCAAATGCATGCTTTTATAAATTCGAATTATAATATGGTTCTCAAGATATAAGTTTGACAATTAGAGCTGGAACACTTGAGATGAAGAATCTTTAAAATAGGGTTAGTTAGTGCGGATCCCTATTCTAGTTCCCAAGAAGATGTAAGAAGAAAGACTTGCTTTTGTTTTGTTTTGAGCTTCCTGGAGAAAGTAGGCGTGAGAGAATTGATAGGAGAAAGTAGATTTCCACCTTTCAGTTGCATATTAGCACTTGCTATATACACTGGCAGTATTCATAATATCACCTTTGCTTTTAAGGGACTTAAAATCTTGTTAAGTTTTTTATGTTTTTATTCCAAAGGAAAAACTAGGAAAAATTTTGGGGGAAATCTTTGGGACAATGTTTTTGCCTTTTGGCAGTCCCCAACTTTCAAATCTACTACATTCTTGAAAGTGATTAAAAGTTAAAAATCCAAAAGTTGTTAAGACTATTTCCAGAGACTAAAGAATATTATCAAATCTCTCAGCAGGCCCAGGCAACCTGACAAAATGAGTGCATTCATTAACACTGGCACCCTCCAATCACCCGCAGCACCATATACCTATCCATCCCCTTTGACAGGAAGCACAAGTTCTGAGCAGGGCCCAGACTGTAGTCTGGTCCTAGATCAAGTAGACCCCATGGGTCCACTGCCTTTCTTCGACCCTGTGTTGGGTCTATGGCAAATGGAGACCCCTGTGTAGAGATTATAGCAAATGGAGAGTCAGCCCACAGTCTTAAACCTCATTCCACAGTTGTACTGGGTGGCTGGAACACAGATAGAGGCAAGGGGTTCATCTTTGTCACACCGGAGCATGAGCTGAGCGGGACCTCTGCCCACTGTCCCCACTAACAAGCATATAACCATCTGTTGCCTGCAATTTAGTGCTCCTGTTGCTCCTCACACTTTCTACTTCTCCCAGAGGAAGCTGGTGAGAAGAGAGGAAGTGACAGGGAACACCTACGCTAGCTGCAGCCCATGTCCGTGGTAAGATCCAGCTTCCACTTCCAGCCCTCTTCCCCAGCCAGCCAGCACTGTGTAATGCCTCAGAGTTTGGGTTGTATTCAAAATGAATGTATAAAATAGGGGACTGACTTTATTGCATTTTACAAAGGCAAAGAATCTAAGAAAAGTGGAAGAAACTATATGGGTTTAATAAACCTTAGTAAAATACTGCCCAGAAACATTTACTTCCTGCCTAGACGGAGATTGTTGTATCTTTAAGAATTGAAATTATAATTAGGGTGAGGGACAAAAATCAAAATCTTAAGAAATGAGACTCTCCATTCTAGATAGACATTGCTAACAAGAGCCATCATTCCTAAGTACTGTACTTTCCAGCTTAAGACTGAAAATTTGTTTAGTATGAGAAATAGGAAAGACTAGAACAGTGAACATGAAGACTGTGACCAAATGTCAAACTAGTTCTTTGCCTGCTGCCTTTAGTAGCTGTGTTCTTAGTATTCCTGATATGATAAGTTTCACTCGTAGACATTTAAGATAAAATTGGAAACAAAATTATCTAGTTCAAGAAATTACAGGCTTATCTAGCATATCTATCCATAATGTGTATTTCCTCTAATGGTTTTCAGGTTGATCTCAAAATAGTTAAATATTTCAATATTTAAAAGACAGTTATCAGTTTAAAAGACAGTTCTGTTATTCAACTATCAGTGCTCGGGGATATGTGTATTTTAATTAAGTTTGATTTAACACTGCAGGGGGAACACACCTGAAACTAGAGGAACAGCTTATGTGGTCTATGAAGACATCTTTGATGCCAAGAATGCATGTGATCACCTATCAGGATTCAATGTTTGTAACAGATACCTTGTGGTTTTGTACTATAATGCCAACAGGGTAAGTATAGCAAAGTTCTCTTCCTGTGGTGAGCTCATTTGAGAATTAATGTAGAACTGTACAGTGATGGGAAGTGTGGACTGTGAGTTTTCCTTTCCAGCTAGTGCTATTGGTGAAAATCGTTTGCCTATAGATCGGTAACTCTTAACTTTGGTGCTTACCATGTTTCCAGGCATTTCAGAAGATGGACACAAAGAAGAAGGAGGAACAGTTGAAGCTTCTCAAGGAGAAATATGGCATCAACACAGACCCACCAAAATAAATGTTGACTGCATTTTCATTTTGGACTAAAACCCATAGTGACCACCACCACCTTTTTTTTTCTTTTTAATTAATACTGGACATTGTGATTTCTTATTTGAAATTCAAAATTACCTATTTGAAACTTTGATACATATTAGAATTTATTATGTTAATAAACTTGTAGCTTTTTGTGAAACGTGTTTTCTCTTGAATTTTCCCCTCTTGTTTGATACCAGGAAAAAATAAAACAACAGTTGAACCATATCAAGAATTGTAGGTGGTGCTAGGGACTCTTGAGTTTCTTGAGAGGAGGGACCTTTTTTATGTTTGTGTTGCCTCTGGTGTCAAGCCAAGTGCTTAGCCATCTAAGGAACTTGTTATAGTGTTACTATTTATTAAATGTCTGTCAATAATGACATCTTCATGACAACTCAGTGCAGGTGGGTATTTGCATTTTGCAGGTGAGAAAACAAAAGCTCATGTTGGTTGAATAAAATATTTACATAAAAAGCTGGTGTAACAGCAATCAATTATTAACTCAGCATCTACATTTGAATAATACTTTATAGTTAATGAAACTCCTTTGTCAATACAGGTACCCTTGTCCTTAGAACAGAGGTCTATTCTAGAAAGGGCTATTCAGATGACAGCACACTGTTAGAAATTTGAGAGCAAGCTGCTTGGGTAGGAGTGTGGTTATTACATGTCTAAGATTGTATTTATATAGCCTTTCTCTTTAGTTATGAAGCATCTTCGTGTGTTTTGTACCTTAGCTCATAGTGTATCTTTGCCATAAATAAAATACTTTCTGCTCATTCTTATCATCATGAGTTCCCATGACATGGAAATAGTACGGTTATTACACCACATTCATCATTGCTTGGCAGCTTGGGAGGAGATAACCATAATTTTCTTTTTATAGTTTAGGCATGGGCCAAATGGAAAAACGTGGACTAATCGTTTTGTGTGTAACTGGAACCTAAAATCAATTTGAAGGATATGTACACTAATTCATTTAAATGGACAAAACATCAATTCTACTTTTAATTATATCTGAGTGTTTTTTGAAAGCACATAAGAGAGTATAAAGAGTCATTTCTAAGAAGGGTGGGTAGATAAGAAAGGAGCCACAGCGTAATTTTCTTGTAAATGCTTTTTTTTATGAATACCTTATTAGTTTTTGTAATGCATGGTGTGCCCTTAGCTAATGTAAAAAGAATTTTCTGAAAGACTTCCTTGTAAAGGAAAAACTGAAATTAGACATACTTTAGAGTGTGATTTGTCCAAGTGGCAGACCAGCTTGCCTCTAGTGTAATTGTTTTAATAATAAGGGGAAATTCCCTCTATTAGCACTTATGACCAGTCCATCATTTGGACTAATATATCTGTTAGCTGAATTTCATTACCTAACGTTAAGAGTTTTAAAACCTACAGTTGCAGCTACTCAGGAGACTGAGGCCGGAGTTTTAAGTCCAGCCTGGGCAACATAATGAGACACCCCCCACCCCCCGTCTCTTTAAAAAAAAAAAAAAAACTTGCCTCAAATTGTTTGGAAGTTTTGTACCCTGTCCCAGTGAAGTTATAAGAGCTTTCTGTGGACAAATACTGAGCCCCTACTCTGCTGCAGGTTCTACACTAAAATGCTGAGGATATAGTACAATCGATCCTCTGCACCAGGCACCTAAAGCTCAATCTTTCAAACTGCTTTTAAGAGTGCAACAATGATTGTGTCCATGTATGTGTATAATCCATACGCATGTGTGCCAGAGCTCTTTACTTGCATCTAGGTTAAATTTCGAGTTCTTAAGAAAGAATTTGTATAAATTGAGAATTTGTTGACTAAAAGTTTGAAAATGACTGATAGGACAGAGATCTTTTTGCTCTCCTGCTTAAGAAATTTTAGTGGCTCTCAACAGGACAATGTCCAAACTCCTTTAGCATACTGCATCATAATTTTCTGCATCATCTTTTAAGAACTCCAGTAAAACTGGTCATTTCTCAATTTACCCACAAAGACTAGCATATCCTCTCCAGGTGCTAGCCAGTAGGTATTTGCATTTTGAGGGCATTCTCTTAGTGGGTGTCTCCTTTTACCACCTAGGCTATGAATACCCTAGACTAGACTGAGATCTTTTATATGTCCCATAGTGGGCACCTAAGATAGTCCTTGGTGCCATCTTTAGTTATCTTACTGGTGTCACAGCAGAACACGTGTGTCTTTTATACAAGCTTTCTGAGAAATTATCACAGGCATTTGGGTCATCAAGGAAAGCTGGGAATCAAGACATTCCGAAGGAAACATCCCAGACAGGAGTGAGTGCAGCACCCTCTGGCTGGTCTGGTCTCACAGTAGAGGTGTGCATAGGGATGGTGGGTGATTAAAAAGGCCGCCCCTTTCTCATTTCATTTTCTCCATCCTAAAGCACTGCCTCCTCAATAACCCCTCATCCCTGAGCAGAGAAATACAGCCAGGGCATCTTGGAGACAGAAGGGGTAGATGAATTAGCCAAGATGACATGGCCCCTTAGCATATATATGACATCATGTGACATGTATTAGTGGATCTAAGAAGGAAACTAAAAGTACCTGTTGCCAGTCCCTCCCTCCTCAATCTGGAAAAAATTCCAAGTCAACACTGACAGAATAACCCAGAATATGGCCAAGAGTTCTTGTCCTGTGCCACCTAAAAGCAAAATCTCTTAGTCATATTGCCTCAGGTTCCTCTGACCTACACAAAACCCACACCAATAAGTGGGCTGATTTTAAACTAACTGGGGATTCTGGTTAGGTATAGTAAATATTGATGAAAATAAGCACTGTGTGTGGAAACAAGTTCAGAATCATACATTCTTCTCAGGAGTAATTCCCCAATGTAAATTAGTCCAAATCTAGATGAAATGAAGCAGCATGTGTGCAAACAAGCTCAGAATCACATTCTTTTCAAAAGTAACTTCCCAATGTGAGTTAGTGTATGATTCCAAGCCCTTAACACACCTTCATTTGTTCAGACACACAAGGTGTTATGTTTCTACCTGGGTGAAGGAAGGTCATCCCTCTTACTCCAGTCCAAACACATAGAGATTGCAAGATCACACAGATGCCTAAATCCCACATCTGATTGCTAGGCTGCAGGATTTGAACATTGTATTTCTTTAGTTATGAAGAGGAGAATTCTGAGCCTGTGAGATGGGTAGCAAATAATACCTACCTTGCAGGGTTGCTTGGAGGATTGGTGGCAATTTTATTTAAAAGTATATAGAACAAGGCCCAGCATGTACAACATTCACATTGTAGCTATTATATTTATTATCACTCTCCTGGCCACTTGGAACTCTTTTTCCCATAGGCAACTGGCTTGTGTGGTCCTTAAAGCATTTCCTACCTACAATAAGGATGGACAGGAATTTGTCAAGCACAGAACTTTTATTTTACATATTATTTCCAAAGAGGACATTGTTTAAGTGAGCAGCCAACAGAATTTATAAGAGAGAAAGTGACAGCAAAGGTAACTGGCTCAAGTCCCTCTGTGTACACCATGTACATTTCATATCTGAGCACCTTGTGTGTCTGGCTTAAGTGAAGGTAAGGCAGTGTCAATTGTGCGAACAAGAAATCTGTGTTCTGTGATCAGGAATGGCTACTACATGCATCACACAAAATGCACAACCTGAAATGTTTTGATCTGCAACCAAAGTTTCCTCGAGCAAGGATGTACGTGAACAATGACCAACACATACAGAGCAACTTGGGCAGACAGAATGGATAATGCCGTGGGGCGGTGAGGTCAGCACACTGATCAAGAGCCCCAAACAAGAGGAGCCGTCCCAGTGGCAGAGCAGGCTAGGAGGGTGAGCCGCAGCCATCTCCAGCCACCTTGAGTTCCTTCCTGCGTTCACTCTAAGTTGAGCAGCTCCACGTCAAAGATGAGGGTGGCATTGGGAGGGATGACACCGGGGTGGCCTGTGGCTCCATATGCCACATCAGGGGTGCAGGTCAGCTTCGCCCTCTGCCCCAAGCTCATCTAGCAGGGATGGGGGCAGATGGGGAGAGGAGAAAGAGGACCCAGCTTGATTTAAAAGAAAAAAGTTAGATGACTATGGCATTTTCCCAAACCATCCTCAGGGTAACTGAAGATCTGAGATGAATTTTATGTGTGGTACACTGAAACTGTGCCAAGAACTATAACAAATGCAGACTCTGCCTTAGAACAGCAGAGACTTGGCTATGGGACTATAACCTCCACAAATTCATTCATCTGACAGACATTACTGGTTATTCATTTTGTGTGTGGCCCAAACACTTCTATTTGTTCATCATCCTTCCTTACCCTCTTCCAAAGAAGCCTAAAGAGGGTATATAAATAGCACATGTACCCCCTCAAGTAAGTGGTAGGAACAGTTCATTAAAGAGGTTCAGAGATTAGAGGCCACAGCAAGGTGGCCAGAGCCAGGAGACCTACTGCAGTGGAGCATCACATGACTTCACAGACAGACCAAGGAAGCTGAGCGTGAACCAGGGCTCATCACAACAGTCGTCAAGAACCCACTTGGCATTAATTGGTGAAATTTAAATAAATCAATTTTTGAAGTTTGAGTAATCAATTAAAATTTGAATAGGTGGATTAACAGTATTGTATCCTGGTTTTGATAACCATACTACGGTTATGTAAGATATTAACATTTGGGGAAGCTGGGTAGAGTATGTGGGAACTCTGTACTAAATTTCTATAATATTTTTGTAAGTCTGAAATTGTTTCCAAAAAAGTTAAAAAACAAAAATGAAAAACCTTCTTGGCCTACCCAACCCCAACTCTTCTGCTGCCTCAGTGCTGACAGCTGGTAGACCTCAGCTAGCCTAAGGGAAGTGCTTGGGCTGAGAGCCCCCAGAGACACAAAAGAGGCACGCTGGCAAGGAGAGGGGTGGGGACACAAAGCCAGGAATGAACACTAGATGGCGTTGCCGTGCCCGGGTGGTAGTCAAAGCAGTAGTGGTCAGTGGAAGGGTGAGAGGGTGGAGGCCAAGGGCTGAGTGCTGAGCCCGGATCCCCGACTCCCCAAGTCCCCTTTAATGTGTATCCTCATCCTACCTGGGCTGCGCCCTCTTCAAAACCTTTGATGACTTCCTGTTTGCCGATTCGGAACTTGAAAGGTTTGTTTCTGTCTCTGGATGAATCGAATTTCTTCCCATTTTGGAGCATTCCTGAAAGCAAGAATAGGTGGCAAAAGAGCTGTGGTCATGAGTTAACCCCCAACTCAGATTGAACGGTCTGAAATGGAATTCCTACTCTGCACACACCTGCTCCTCTTTCTATCCTCCCATGTGTCCTGTTGCCCGAGCAAGAAACCTGGATGCTTCCCTCTTCCTCACCCCCACATACAGCCTGTCACCAAGTCCTACATGTCTTTGGAATCCACCTATTATCTTCATTTCTATTATCACCACCCTGTGGACAGGAAAAACCTCCTAACTGGTCTTTTTGTTCCTCTTTTGCCGCTCCACTCCATTCCCCGCTGTACACCCAGACTGATTCTTTTGTCTTTAAATATAAATCTGATCATATTACTCCCCTACTTAAAATACTTTAATAGCTCCCCAGGGAAGAATCTAAATGCCTACCATGCGTACAGGCCCTTCCAGATCTCGCTACTGCCTGCCTTGCAGCCCTCTCTCTGCTCTCCCCTTCCTCCCCTTTCCCCCATGTCCTATTCAGGTCATGCCTTTCTCCAATTCCTCTGCACTTTCCAACTTCTTTGTGCTACTTCCTCAGCCTCAAGGTCTGTTTTCCCAGGTATTCCAGCCTCAGGTTGAGTCCTAAGGTTCCTAAGGTTCCCCAAAATGCAATCCCGAAGGTCACATCATCCCCTACTGCAGTGAACAGTTTAAGGTGTTTAAGGTGACTTAGCTGGTCGGTGGTGGCCTTTAGACTCCACACATATAGGGCTGTTTGAAACCAGAACACTCCAGATGCTGTCTCCAGCAGTTTGGAGCATCCCTCAGTCTCTGCTGCAGATGACTTGTCATCCCTGATGTCCACATGTCATTTCAGTCCAGCAGCCCAAGAGCTATTTCCAATTCTGGTTGGTGACCCTGACTCAAAGATCAGACCTTCTGTACATGATGCTATTCCACAACAGCTTCCTGCAGCCTCTGAACCACCACAAAAGGCAATTTGGAACTAGAGAAAGACCTAGCCAGACTGGGTTCTAACTTCGCTCTGGCACTAACTCACTACGTGCTATTGGGCAATCACTTCCTCTCTTAGGGCCTCAGATTTGCCATGTTTAACACAGGAGGCTGGGTCAGCTTAGTGTCTGAGCATCTATGATTTCCTAATTCCTAAAACTAAAATGTATACTAGGCCAGGCGCAGTGGCTCATGCCTGTAATCCTAGCACTCTAGGAGGCTGAGCTCAGGAGTTCAAGACCAGCCTAAGCAAGAGCGAGACCCTGTCTCTACTAAAAATTAGCTGGGCATGGTGGCACATGCCTGTAGTCCCAGCTACTTAGGAGGCTGAGGCAAAGAGGATTGCTTGAGCCCAGAAGTCTGAGGGTGCAGTGAGCTATGATGATGCTACTGCACTCTACCCAGAGCAACAGGGTGAGATTCTGTCTCAAAAACAATAATAAAATAATACAATAAAATGTATGCTACAGAAACAATCTTATTTACCTACTTTCTGGGTAGAACAAATTGGGCTTTTGCCCTGGGTACTAAATGAGGCAAAGGAGAAAACCCTTCTGATTACACAGAGATACACACAGATGGATGCTAAGAAGATCAAATACAAACTCATGCATACACACAGGTTGCTAAGATATTCAAATACACAGAGATACTTATGCATGCTCACATGCACTTACGCATACACACTCAGGAGAAAAACCCTGATGGCCAAACAGATGCTAAGAAAATATTTAGACACACAGATCTACATACATTCACACAGACATATACTTGGGCAAATATGCACATGGACATGCACACATATACACTCACATTCTCACACTCCATTTATAGACTGACTTTCTCATCCCCCAATTTCTTCAGGTTTCATATGACTTAATGTACTTGACACCATCTACAGTTATCCACTGCTACAGGTTCAGCTAAAACCATGCAGTCCAGAAACAGACCCACGTATACATGGATACTTGGTTTGACAAAGATGCCACTGAAACGCAGCAAATAAAGGATAATTTTTTGGATTAAGGTGGCTGGATCAATTGTATATCCACATAGGAAAAAATGATACTTGAACCCACACAAAAATCAATTCCAGATGAATCATAGACTTAAATATGAAAGATAAAATAATAAAGCTTCTACAATAAATAGAAAACATCTTCATGACCTAGAGAGAGACAAAGATTTCTTAAACTGAACTCAGAATGTACCAACCGTAGAGGAAAAGATTGATAAGTGAGACTTCATTAAAATTAGGAATTTCTGTTCAGAACATACCATTGAGAGAGTAAAAAGGTAAGCCGCAGTGTGAAAGAAGATGTTTGGAATAAATACAACCAACAAAAGACTCATACATAAAGAATCCATAAAGAATTCCTAAAAATCAATAAGAAAAAGGCCAATAATTTTTAAAAATGGACAAAATTTGAGCAGTCTAAAGAGGATATCCAAATGGCCAGTAAACACATGAGAAGACACTCAACTTCATTATTCATCAGGAAAATGCAAATCAAAATCAGGTACCCACCAGAGCAAGCCAAAAACAAAACTAAAACAAAACCCTGACAATATCAAGCAAATGGTGGTGAGGACACAGGGTAACTGGAACTCTCATGCACTGCTAGGGGAAGTGGGAATTGGCACAAGTACTTTGGAAAGCTATTAGGCAGGACTGCTACAGCTGAACATGGGTGTAACCTTGCACCCCGGCAGTTCCATTTCTGGGTCTATACCCAACATATGTACACTAACACACACCCTACAAGGCTGTTCATAGCAACACTATTCGTAATAACCAAAAACTATAAATAACCAAATGTCCATCAACAGTGGAAAGGATAAATAAATTATAGTATATTCATACAATGAAATATTATAGAATAATATTAATAAAATATAAATAAAAATAATATAAAAATATAAAATATTTATAAAATGTATTTATATAATTATATTTATATATTTATATATTATATTTATATAATATTTATAAAATATAAAAATAATAAAAAGAACAAACCACACTGGATAAATCTCACAGATATAATATTGAGTGAAATAAGCCAAATGCAGAAGAATATCTACTCTATGATTCCATTTATACAAAGTTCAAAGACTGGCAAAACAAATCCATGGGTACAAAAGTCAGAATAATAGTTACCTTTAGGGAAGTGGAATGATGGGAGGAGGCATGGGGAGACCTCTGAGGGTGCTGGTCATGTTTTGTGTTTATCTGGGTGGTAGTTACAAAAGTGTGATCTCTTTGAAAAAATTCATTGAGTAGAGACCATTTATATTTAATAAAAAAAGGTTACCACAAGTCCCATACAGTCTTCTGTTGTGTTTGATAAGACAGTTTCTCCCCAAACCAGAGCTGCTCACAGCTGATATTAGTGTTTAATGCATATCACCCGCTCTATGCATATGTTGTGAAAAGACTTTGCAAAAGGATGTTGTGGTTTCAGTAACTTGATAAATACCGGTCTGTCTACAACACGTAGAACAGATAAATCAATTACACGGGTCAGAGGCCCCAGAGGACCCATGGTAATTAGGCCACATCACCAGGAGATAAAACACAGCTCCAGCCCACTGACGTCAGCGACCAGCAACATAACTGTCAAGAAACATCCACACCGCCTGCCTAGAATTAACCTTGTGCTTCACACTGGCCCACAGAACTGCTAAAAATGGCCCCATCCGAATGTGTCCTAGGAATTAAACTGGCCTTGCTGTATGCTAAGTGGTTGTCACCAAGTTTGCCACATTGGGAAGCAGGTCACAAGGCAGGGTGCTCACCCCCCTTGAACAAACACCTGCTCATGATCTTGCCGCCAGCAGTCCTGCAGAACTCATCTAGAATGTCCCTCAGCCCACCTAACCTCCAGACACAGGGGATCTGAGAGGGTTCTGCCCAGAGGTGCTCTAGCACCCCACCCCTCACACTGCATCAGAGCCTCCAGGTGACGTGTCTGTCCTCTGCCCACCACAGCCAGTGAAGGCAGGGATCTTCCCTCCTCATCTTTGTGCTCCAGTGCCTAGCATGGCATTCGGCCCAGTAGGTGCTCAGTATCAGTAGGCTGAATGGAATAGTTTATTTCTGAAGAGAGAAAGGAAATTCTGACAAAGCCAACCTCCTCTTCTCTAATGATACTGTAGGACAAAGAGGGAGTCTGCTGGGAGTTTCAGGGCTCTCAGAGCCTTAAGAGGGATTTCCAAATATCAGACAGAACCAGGAGGGCCAGGGCTCCACACTGCCCACAATGGAGGGAAGGGGACTGGATGTGTTTGACTCACCCAGAGGGTGGCACTACGGATGGCCCTCGCTGGTATAAGAGGGGAGGAGTTGACCTTGCAAGGCCCCTTTCTCATCCCCACAAGACTGGCTGGGAGGAGCAGGGGGTAGCTGGTCACAGGGAGAGCTGGCTGCCTTGGGCTCCAGGGCTGATCCAGGGGGCAGACACCCCAAGAGGAGCTCAGAGGAGAGCCCTGCCTTGGGAGGGGCAGGCCTGTGTGAAGACTG
This sequence comes from Lemur catta, assembly GCF_020740605.2. NCBI lineage: Eukaryota > Metazoa > Chordata > Mammalia > Primates > Lemuridae > Lemur > Lemur catta. The sequence goes on along the minus strand of NC_059131.1, from coordinate 17,190,424 downwards.
CGGGAGAGAGGCCTACCTGTGTAGTGCACCACACACGTCTGGCCCTTCTTGGGGAATGTCCTTCCTGCAAGGAGACACAAGGGCAGATGAAGGAGCAGAGTATTGGAAAAACTCACCTGGGACATTCAGGTGTGATCCTGACCAAAAGCTCAGGCCCACGTTCCCCTCCAAACTATGGAGATGCCCATGGCCCCAGTTCTGGCTCTGTGCCTCATAGGAGCCAGGACTAGTCATGTCACCTCCCTGGCCTGGATTTGAACTTTATTTCCTTGGTTTCCTCAACTCTGCTCTCGCCTAGGTTTTTTCTTTTTTCCCCTTTCTTTGATTACTCTTTTTACTTTATCCATTCCACAGACGTTTCCAGAAACCTACTATGTGCCAGGCCTGGACTAGATTCTGGAGACACAGAACTCATGAGAAAATCAGGGAAACAGACACATAAATACTAGATTATAATGATGGCTGCTACCAAGAATGGATAAACATAATCAATCACAAATATTTAGAGCACCTACTATGGGGCAGGCCTGTGCCTATTCCTGGGGATACAGCAGTGAACACTACAGATGAGAGAGACCCCTGCTCTTTCGGAGTTTACATTCTAATGGAGGGAGACAAATAATATTCAAACAAGATAATTATGGATTGTGATCAATACTCTAAAGAAAATAAACTCAAAGATGAATTAAAGAGAGATACTGTGGGACATTGTAGAAAAGAGTGGTCCAGGATGGCCTCTCAGAGAAGGTGATGTTTGACCTGGAACTTGAAGGATCTGCAAAAACGTTGGGAAAGAGCACTCCAGGAAGGAGTAGCAAGTACACAGAATCAGCATATTTGCAGAACAGAAAGGCAGCTAAGTGCTGGAAAGAAGGGAGGGAGGAGAGAAGTGGGAAAGAGACTGATCATGCAGGGCTTGCAGAGCCGGATTTAACACTAAGTGCAATAGGAAACCACTGGAGGGTTTTAAGCAAGAGAATGACATAATCTGAATTAAGATTTTATAAGATCACTCTGGCTGCTGTGTGTAGGATGGATGGTTAGGCGTCTGTTCCAATAATCCAGACAAGAAATCAATGAGGGCTTGATTTAAGGTGGCGGCAGCAGAGGAGAGAGCAAAATAGATTGGAGACATGTTTTGGAAGCTGAGCTGACAGGGCATGCAAATGAACTGGAGATGGGGTCCAGGATGAGGGAATAGCAGAAAACAAGAATGATGATTGGTTTTTTGAGGTTTGGGCAACTGGATGGATAATGGAGCCACCCCCTAAGATGAGGATAGATTTGTGCAGGTGGCAATCTTGAGATACCCATTAGACATCTGAGTTTATTTGGCAAGTAGGAAGATGGACAGTCCACACTGGAGGTATAAATTTGGGTGGAATTTGAAGTTATGGGGCTGGATAACAAATCCTAGGGAAGGCTAACTGCAGAGCTAACATTTAAGCAGCGGTTCCCAAACTTTTTGGCACCAGGAACAGGTTTCATGGAAGACAATTTTTACACGGACCAGGGTGGAGTTGGGTGGGGAGTCATGGGTGGCAGGAATGTGGTGTGGAGCTCAGGTGGTGATGGGCAGCCCGTGGTCTGGGGGTTGGGGACCGAATGCAGATTTAGAGGACCCTAGGGGAACATGGAGGAAGGAGCAACTGACTGGAGAAGTTGGGGAAAGCATCACAGAGGAGATAATGGTTAAACTGGGACTTAAAAGACAAGTAAATTTGCCAGAAGAAGACACGGGACATAATCTGGGAAGAGGGTATTACACATAATGATATGTTCAAAGGCCTAGAGCCCAGCAATAGCAGAAGCCTTGTTTATTTCACTGCTGTAACCCTAGGGCCTAGCACACAGTACATGCTCAATAAATATTTGCTGAATGAGTGTGTGTTTAACAACTTGCAGGCAGCTTGGTGAAGCTGAAGAAAAAGTTGGTGGTGGGCATAGGGACAGGTAGTGAGAAATGAAGTTATAGTGTGGAAGGTCAGAATAGACCATATAACCAAGGAGCCTTGGGCCTGGAGGACAGGGAAGAGTCATTAAGAGATTTTTTTTTTTTTGCCTGAGGCAAGGACATGGTCAAATATCCATTTTAAAAAGAGTCCTCAGGCTGTGGTGTAGAAAATGAGTGGGAGTGTGGCAGGAACCAGACTGAAGGCAGAGGGGTAAGTCTGAAGGGGGGGGTGTCAGTTCAGGCTCTGTGGCGGTGACAAGGCCTCAGGGAGACGCTTCATGGGGCCCAGCACCAAGGTTCCCTACGTGGGCCGAGAAGCCTGTACCCCAGGGGTGATCCCAGGTAGTGAAGGATGGCTTGGAACCAAGAAGCCCTCCAATTTCCCGGAAAGGGGGGGGGGATTGTCAATAATGTCTTTTATGAAGTTTGCCTGCCAAACCCTGCAGACATGCGGGCTTCGTTCTGAATTAAATTTTAAGAAAAAAAGACATGGCAACTCCTTGCGCACTCAGACCCAATAATACATGTGAGCGGTGCCCGTCCCAGAGACAGGGGACAGGGAATCCAGAGGAGCACCTGGGGCGGGGAAGGCGGGCAACAAGAGTGAGTTCTGTTTCGGACTTGCTGACTCTGAGGTATCCTGGGACATCCAGGTAGAAGTCGAGCAGCAGGTTGGGGGTCTGGGCTTAGAGGCTTAGATGTGGAGGCCATGGGAATGGGCAGGACGGCCAGGGAAGCTGAGCGGGGCACGGAGGATACAGCGAGATGCGGAGGCGGCGGAGGGAGCGCGTCCCCCTTCCCAGACCGGCTCTGTCCCCACAGCCTCTCACTGCCCGCCCGCGGGGCACGCGTTAGCAGGAGGTTCCCCGAGCAGCAGACCCCAAAGCAGGTCCTTTCCCCGGTTTCCGGAGCTCACCCACCAGGCAGGGAAAGCAGAGCTGAACCCCGGCCCTGGGAAACCGTCAGCAGCGGATAACCCAGCGGTTCCGGCCGCAGCAGCCGCAGCCGCGGCCCCCGGGGCGGTGGCGAGGCGCAGACCCCCGCCTCCCGACCGCCGCCTTCATTCCCCGAGGTGAGTGGGAGCGGAAGGGGATGGCGAGGGTCGTCTCCTTCGCCCCCAAGAGTCCGGTCCGGGGTCTCCTCCCGCCGCCCCCGTCCTAGCCCCTCCCCGCCTCGACACCCTCGGCGCCCGCTCGGAATCTGACCCCCGCCCGCCGGGCTCCGCCCCGGGACCCCCTCCTCCCCCCACTCCGGAGGCAGCCGGGTACCGTCTCCTGGAGAGATGGTCTCGATCTCCACGCCCATCGCGGTCCCGCAGGCGCCGCCTCCGGGGGTCCCTGCCGCTGCCCCGACCCCGGCTCCGCTCGGCCCCGGCCCCGGCCCCGCAGGCGCTCCGGCTGCCTCCCCGCCGCCACTGCAGAGCCGGAGGAGGTGCGGCTGGAGTCGGGACCTGCGCGGGGAGGGGCCACCGGGAAGGGGCGGCGGGGCGGAGCCGCGCGCAAAGGTGGGGTCGGCCCGGGCGGGGCCCGGGGGAAGGGACCCTGCAGGGGCTGCTCGCGAGCCCGGCAGGAGTGGAGATCATGAACCCACTCACTGGGGAGAGTGGTGCGCGAGCCACTCATCCATCCATCCATCGGTTCATTCGTTCATCCGCTGGATATGCTTATCGAGCACCTGCTCTGTGCTAAGCTCTGGGGAGTCAACCTGGTCCTACAGACTAGGGGGAGAGGGCTGGCAATTAGACCATCACTAATTAGATTCTCAGTGCCGTGGAGTTCAGAGCGTTATGGAATCACCGGAGAGGTACTTTCCCTCGCCAGGCTTCCAGGATTTGTGGGAGAGGGGCGGGAGGAGGGAGGACGCTAGTCACTGCAGACTCTCCTCCACCCACCCTGAACCCCTATTCGCCATCCTGGGTAGTTCTGCTCCACACACAGTTATTGGATCCCCACTATACCAACTGAATTAAGACAGAATCGCTGTCTTCCAGGAACTAAGTCTGGGATGGGTGGGGACTCAGACAGTTACCCTGTGGAGTGATTAGTGCTGTGGAACGAATCAATGAATAAATAAATTCTACCTTGAGCTCCTCCTCCACGACAGACCCTGCACCTCTACCCAAAACAGATCCAGAAATCTAGAAAGGTATTTTTGGAGGAGGTAACATTTGCTTGAAGGATGAAAGGGACTTTTAAAAAAGTGAAAAAACTTTCTTTTTTCCACTCTTTCTTACCTGAATTGTTCCAAATATTGATGTGAAGGTATGATTCTGAAAAGTGGTGCTGGAAGATGGGCAGAGGGAGAAAAAGGTGCCCAGAATGGGCCCTAGGGGTGTTCTTCCTCCATCTCTCCACGCACCCCCCTTCTCCCAGGTGGTCGGAGACCAGCATCCCTGAAGAAGGACTGGCTGTGTTGTTCAGGAGGGTCACGATCTGAAATCCCATGGGCCGCTTCTAGGCGTGGCCCAGAGTCTTCCAAGAGTGTAGCTGGTCTAGAGATGCACTAGCTTCATGGGCTATGGCTATGGGTAGGCATGTTTGAGGTAGGTGTAGAACAGGGATTTATAACTGGGACAGGTCCATAAAGCGGCTTCAGTTAAATGCACAATATTTTGTGTACGGATAACATTATTCTGCGGAAATTTTATCATTTAAAGGGGTCCGCGACTTCTTCCTCCCCGGTCCCCGCAAAAAAAAAGAAGAAGAAGAAGAAGAAGAAGACGACGACGACGAAGGAGGTTAAGCAACCTTGTTGGCCAGGTGCGATGGCTCACACCTGTAATCCTAGCATTCTAGGAGGCCGAGGTGGGAGGATTGCTTGAGGTCAGGAGTTGGAGAACAGCCTGAGCAACAGCGAGACCCCCCACCTCCTGTCTCTACTTAAAATGGAAAAAATTAAAAATTAGACCCCGCCTCTGCTAAAAATAGAAAAATTAGCCGGCGTGGTGGCGCGCACCTGTAGTCCCAGCTACTCGGGAGGCTGAGGCAGGAGGATGGTTTGAGCCCCGGTGTTTGAGGTGGCAGTGAGCTAGGCTGACGCCGTGGCACTCTAGCCCAGGCAACAGAGCAAGACTCTGTCTCAAAGAAAAAAACTTTGTTGACCCTGGGGTTCCTAAACTCTCTTAGACAAGAGAACCAACGAGAACTGGGTGAAGGACTAAAGCCCTTAAGGGAGGGAGAAACAGTGACTTACAGTCAGTCAGTCAGTGGAGTTTCACCGGGACTACAACTCCCAGCGACCCCCGCGGCAAAGCCCGAGCTCATTGGTCAGTGCGAAAGACCCTCCTAACGTGACAGAATCAAAAGCCAATGGGCAGAGGACATTTTCGAGCTCGCCCGGCCACCACTCACCTATCAGAGGACTGACGGCCGAAGCTTCCGGTAGCTGCTCTGCGTTTCTCCCCTGCGGTCCAGTGCTGGGCAGTGAGACCTAAGGTATTTTGTCTCCAGCGCTGGCAGGCGTAGCGGGTTTGGGGAGTCTGGAGGTGGGCGGGGAAGGAGGTGGACCAGCACTTGGGGGCTGGGAGGGCAATTGGGGGACGGGGAGGACACACAGACGAACCGAGAGGATTGCGAGAATGCGGTGGGCCGCGTTATGAGGGGCTGCAGGATGAGGACCGAGCCAGTGTGGGTTTAAAGGAGTGAATGTGTTCCCTGTGACTTATGGATGACACGGGAATATAACCTCGTGAAGTCATCCGAAATAAAGAAAATGCTTTAAGTACAAAGACCTTTATCACAGCGTTATCTATAGCAGGATAAAGTTGACTACAACCAGGTGTCTTAACAGTCAGGAGTAAGTAGTTTAGTAAATTATGTGACTTCTCTGAGTGTATATGAAGTAGCTTCTGAAGTTAGTTTATAAAACTTTTAAGTAACATGGGAAAAGGCCGATATGACACAAATTTGAACCAAAACTATGCATAGCAAAGAGTCTAGAGGGATGTAGTCATAATTTTCCTTGGATGAATGATTTTTTGTGAATTTCTCTTTTTAATTTTTTACGTTTCTTGTATGTGATTTTTTCTCCCCAAATAAGTATAAAGAACTTGATATTTTATAGTGGAAACACAACTTGGAAAACAAGGATGTACCTTTCTTTAAATGTAATGGAAATGCTTCAGTTCACCCAAGTCCCTTGATTCTCATTATAAGTTGTTTTTAAAGGAGATTAAAAACATAAAAATTAAATGATCTGAGCTCTAGCTCCTGGGTCTGACCACCTCATCCCTGAACTAATGCAGTGGTATTTTCTCTCTTTAAAATACCCAGGGTTCTTGATTTCAGAAAGCTTAGAGTCTGGGGGTTGAGAGATAACAGGTATACAGTTAGCTTCAGGCAAAATGTAGATTTTTTTTTTATTTTTTTATTTCAGCTCTTCATGGGGGTACAAAAGTTCAGGTTATATACATTGTCCATGTCCCGCCCATCCTCCTGAGTGAGTGCCTCAAGCCTGTCCATTCTCCAGACAGTGCGCCTGGCACTCACCATGTGGTCATACCTCCGTCCCCTCCCCCCACCCCCCACCTCCCCGAGTCAGCACCTTCAAGCATGACCATTCCCCAGACGGTGCACAACGCACTCATCATGTAGGCATACATCCCCCCGCCCCGGGTCTCAGTCTGATGTCCGATTGGTATCCTTCCCCAACCCCAATGTGCATTTAGGTGATGATCAGGGAAACCAATTTTCTGCTGAGTACATATGATGCTTGTTTTTCCATTGTTTGGATACTTCACTTAATACAATGGGTTCCAACTCTCTCCAGGAGAACCAAAGAGATGTCATATCACCGTTATTTCTTATAGATGAGTAATAAAAGATAGAGGATAATCAAGGAATGCCTGAAGATTATCTAAACCTTGGTCCTCTTTGCTCTCTGATCTTTTACGGTGAGGCTCTTCACTGCTTTGGCTTTAACTACTATTAACTCAACCTTGTGTCAATGATTCCCAAATCCTTACTCTGACTGCCTAAGGTACATTGCTACCATGTAGACATCTTACATGAAGTACATATAATGTTAAATTTATCACACACTACACATCCTTCTCAACTTTGAAGCATATTCTGCCTTCTGTAAGGTTAAAGGTTCAGCAGTTTCCCAAGATAAAAATCTGGATGTTATCCTTTTATTTATTTTTTCTTAAATAGAGACAGGGTCTCCCTCTGTTGTTCAGGCTGGAACTCCTGGGCTCAAGCAATCTTCCCTCCTCAGCAGCCTCCTGAATAGCTGAGATTACAGACGTGAGCCACTATACCTGGCCAGAGTGTTACCCTTAATTATTCTGTCTTCCTCACTGCTCATATCCTATCTGATATTATCTGTTCCATCTGCCTTAGAAGCATCTCTTGAATCTGGCCCTCTTTCTCTACTGAAATAGCTACAAACTTGGTTCAATTTCACTTTGTGACATTCAAACTATTTCATAATCCCTTATTAAAGTTGTCAACTTTCTTCTTTCTCAAGTCCATCCTATACATTGTCACATGAATGTACACTGGTTCCCCAGAATTCCAAATTCTTCAGCAGGCCCTTTATGATCAGAGAAAGTTGGAAAGGTATAGTGATATCAGATAATATAAGGCCTTAAATGCCTTGTTAAGAACTTTTAAAGTAACTTTTCAATACATACTGTAGACTGTGGACATTCATCAAAGCTTTTTGAGCAGAGGATCCAAATGATCACAGCTGTGCTTTTTTTTTTTTTTTTTTTTTTTTTTGAGACAGAGTCTCACTTTGTTGCCCGGGCTAGAGTGAGTGCCTTGGCGTCAGCCTAGCTCACAGCAACCTCAAACTCCTGGGCTTAAGTGATCCTACTGCCTCAGCCTCCCGAGTAGCTGGGACTAAGGCATGCGCCACCATGCCCGGCTAATTTTTTCTGTATATATTTTTAGTTGTCCAGATAATTTTTTTATTTCTATTTTTAGTAGAGACGGGGGGTCTCGCTCAGGCTGGTCTCGAACTCCTGACCTCCAGCGATCCACCCACCTCGGCCTCCCAGAGAGCTAGGATTACAGGTGTGAGCTACCGTGCCCGGCCAGAGCTGTGCTTTTTTTAAAGATAATTCTGCCCGACAACACATAGCATGTAGACTCTTCTGTAAAGAAGAGACTAATATCAAGGGGACCTCTCCTTGTTCTACCCTAATACTAAAGGGAGGAGTGGTCAGGACCTTGGCCAGAACAGGAGCAGAAATGAGTGGAGCACATTTTTTAAGTATCGTTAGGTTTTTAGAAAAATATATCAAATTTCTTCTTCTTCTTTTTTTTTTTTTTGAGACAGAGTCTCACTCTGTTGCCCGGGCTAGAATGTCGTGGCGTCAAGCTCACAGCAATCTCAAACTCCTGGGCTTAAGCAATGCTTCTGCCTCAGCCTCCCGTGTAGCTGGGACTACAAGGCATGCACCACCATGCCCGGCTAATTTTTTTCTATATATATAATTTTAGCTGTCCAGCTGATTTCTTTCTATTTTTAGTAGAGACAGAGTCTCACTCTTGCTCAGGCTGGTCTCAAACTCCTGACCTCGAGTGATCCTCCTGCCTCGGCCTCCCAGAGTGCTAGGATTACATGGGTGAGCCACCGAGCCCAGCCCAAATTTATTCTTATTAATAAGATCAAAATATTAAAATTCATTTTTCTAAAAACTTCAGTAAACTTATTTGCATGCTTGTTTTTCCCTTATTCACAAATCCTTATCTTGTGCTACCTTGTGCATATATATCCTCAATGACATTTGACTGAATTGGGTGTCCTAAAATATGTCGTATAAATTGATTTTGCTATAATTGGCCTGTTAGGAATTATCTCTGTCCAGAAAAATGTATCGTGAATTATTTACCAATAAAAGTCTTTTACAAGTACATAAGTAGATTTTAGTGGGAAAACATTTATTATCTTATATAAGACTGGTGGAATAGAGATTACAGTTTTCTTCATTAGTAATGACAGGACTTATTTCTCCATTTAGCAAGCCATTGCAGAATCACTTAATCTGACGTCATGTTTGGAAACATAACAGACTATTCCTTCTTAGTAAAAGATCCTAAGAGCAAGGAGAAATTTAACAAGAAGGCATAAGAAATAATTTACAGATAAGTTAAAAGCAAATCACCAGACAGTTTGGTAGAGAATCTTTGGATTTAGAGTCTGAAGACAAAGACAACTTCTTAAGTTGTCTTTTACACTTACTACTAGTGAAATGCGGCTTGGGAAATGTCCACTGGATTTAATGACAAGGATGGCACTGGTGGCTTGGTTAGAGCTGTTTTGGAGAAGAGATTAGAATGGAGTCCATTTGGAGTGGAATAAAAAGAGAGTAAGTGGTGAAGAAATGGGTGCTGCAAGTTTAGACAATTCTTTGATAAGATTAAGCATCACTTTATGTATGTTTATTGACTGTTGTTTTATAAATTGCCTATTGACAATTTTTGGCCATTTAAAAATTTAGAGTGTCTTTTTAACTGGTTTATAAAAGCTCTTTATAAAGTATGTTTTTATATTTAAATTTTTTCTTTCAATTACAAATGGACTATTTGAATACATGCTTATTGTAAAAAAATTTTTTTCCCAAACAATACAGGAATTTTTTTTGAGACCGTGTCTCCCTCTGTCACTGGGGCTAGAGTGCAGTGGTGTCATCTTAGTTCACTGCAAACTCAAACTCCTGGGCTCCAGCCATCCTCCTGCCTCAGCCTCCCAAGTAGTTGGGACTACAGACAGGAGCCACCACGGCTAGCTTTTTGTAGAGACAAGGTGTCATTCTTGCTCAGGCTGCTCTTGAACTCCTGACCTCAAGCAATCCTCCTGCCTCAGCCTTCCAGAGTGCTAGAATTACAGGCATAAGCCACCATGCCCAGCCTTTGTTTTTTTTTTTAATTAGAGACAGGGTCTCATTCTGTTGCCCAGGTGCGATCATAGCTCACTGTAACTTCCTGGGCTCAAACTATCCTCCAGCCTCGGCCTCCTGAGTAGATAAGACTGCAGGCACAAACCACCATACCTGGCTAATTTTTTTATTTTTTATTTTTATTTATTTATTTATTTGAGACAGGGTCTTACTCTGTCACCCAGGCTAGAGTGCAGTGGCGTCATTATAGCTCTCTGCAACCTTGAACTGGGATCAAGCCATCCTCTTGCCTCATCTATCTGAGTAGCTGGGACTACAGGAATGTGCCACCAAGCCTGGCTAAGTTTTTTAAAAATATTTTTGTAGAGATGAGGTCTTGCTGTGTTGCCCAGGCTGGTCTCAAACTCCTGGCCTCAAGTAATCCTCCTGCCTTGGCCTCCCAAAGCACTGGAATTAAAGACATGAGACACTGCCTGGCCCTTTTTCTGCATATTTGTGTGAATATACACACATATGTATAGACTATAGAGGTTTTTTTTTTTTTAAGTCAAGTGAAGCAAGGTGGATTTTTTTTTTCATAAATAGGTACATACTAAGTGTGTTATCTTGTGATTTTGGGGGACAGATTTTTCTCTATCAGTACTCATGGATCTTCCTTATTTTTATTTAATTATTTCCATGGTGATGTACATTTAGGTTTGTCTGTTACAAAGAATGCTGCAATGAATATCCTTATATGTGCTTGAGTATTTCTGTAGTACTGTAAAATAGTTCTTTTATGTTTTGTAAAATCTCTTACACTTTTGTTTTCTGTATTTAGATCTTTATCTAATTTACTTTAATTTAGATCTTTATCGTAATTTATTTTGTTGTAAGATGTACAGGGCAAGTTTCTTAACTTTTTGGAAAAGTTATTATTTCTGAAATAAGAATAATAGTGTCTCCCTTACAAGACTGTTAATAAGGATTGTATCAAATCCTGTGTGATCTGCCATGTGTGGCATGTACAACGCACATTTATTCCCCTGGTATTTTTCTAATTTAGCCAGCGAATCAAGGTAATATCTGGGTTGTATTTGTAGGATATGCTTAGTTTTGGCTTATTCAGTAATATTTTCCTGATTTCCTTTGTTTTTATGTGTTTTACATTTCACAGAAAGGCTAACCACAAAATTTGACTATCAAAATTGACTGAAGTTAGTAAGATTCTACCATATTTTAAATTGGTGACATCATTTCTGAAGGATAGCTTGAAAAAAAAAGAAAAAAAAATTTTAAAAAATTGGTGACAAATAGGAATTTAAGTGCTACTTTTGCTTTTCCTTTAGTACTGGGAATAAAGTAAAATAGAGCATTCTGGCCAGAAAAAGTAGATGTGAGCCATCTAAAGGGAGAATGTACATGAAAGGTATTTGAAAGCCTTAAAAATGAGATTGTTTTGAAATGTCTTAGAGACTTAATTACAATAAAAATTATTGCATTGTTAAAAACATGATAGTTTTGTTAATTAGATTTTAGCATTTAATTTTTATAAGATTTTAATCTTTACATACACTTATGGTATTATATATAATTTTTACATAATCTGTTTGCAAAAAGGATTTGAGGCAACCATCTACTCTATTGATTGATGTTGTTTTCTACATGAGTAGCGTCATAGTGGGGCTACATCTAAAAATTATAATTACAGTCACTTGACACACAGGATTAGTAGTCAAAATGCGCATTTTTTAAAACCTGACTCCTGTTAGTGTCTTGAAGTTTTGAACTGAGAACTGCTACCATAGCATTGCTATTATTTTGTCTATAGTATTAATCCCTAGTATCCTGATTCTGTGAACAAGGAAGTTTGAACCAGAGGTGCCTCAAACTAAATGGCTACAAACTAAATGGCCAAGTGTAAAAACCATTATTCTACACAGGCAATTGTAGAATGAACTAATAGGATTAAAAAAATTCTGAAATGTCATCTCTATTATTAATGTTCTATTATTAAAACATTTTAGTGGTTAGATTTCAAAATTTTGACCTTATAGGTAAAATAATTTTTTAGTGCTTCCAGTTGTTGAATTATGCTTGTAGTTACCATAATGCATATGTTCCATGCTAAACGGCCACTCCTTTTCAACTGTGATTGTGGAGGTGCAAAGATATTTTGTGGATACCTCGGTTTAATTTAACATTTTTTCCCATTCATTCTCTTTCTCATTGTTATATCTGGACTGAAGATGATTTATCATGGACATTGCCTATAATATTGGAGATTTTTTCTACATTGTGAAAGTTGGAGGTGATGACTCTGTTGTTAATTTATCTTCACAAATTGTGAATAATTCCTGGTTAGAACACTTACGTAAAAGATTCATGGCTAAATAGAGTATAAACTGAAGGGTTTTGTTTTTTAGTTTTTAAGGTTTTGTGGATTTTTATGAGACAGGGTCTTGCTCTGTCATCCAGGCTGGGGTGCAGTATTGTGATCATAGCTCTCTGCAGCTGTACACTCCTGGGCTCAAGGGATCCTCCCACCTCAGCCTCCTGAGTAACTGGGACTACAGGCACATGGCATCATGCCCAGCTAATTAAAAAAATATATTTTGTAAAGATGGAGTCTCATCATGTTACCCAGGCTGGTCTTGAACTACTGGGCTCAAGCAATCCTCCTGCCTCAGACTCCCAAAATGTTGGGATTACAGGTGTGAGCCACTATGCTTGGCCTGTTAAGTGTTTTGAATGTACTATGCATTGTAACTTTGAAGATTAATAAATAGAAGGAAATAAGACTGGAGAGATGGGTCCAGATTAGGAAGGGCTTTGAAGGGCCAAACTGAGGAATTAAGGCTTTATCATATAGGCCAGTGTTGTCCAGCAGAACTTTGATGGAAATGTTCTATTCTGCACTGTCCTATATGGTAGCCACTAGCCACATGGGTTATCGTGACTGAGGAACTGAATTTACATGCACATAATAACTATTTTATTGAACAGCATGGCTATGAGCAGTGGGTAACCTCATCATTTTTACACTGATAAAATGATGTACTTAAAAAAAGGACACTTTAAGGTTGTTTTTTTTTTTTCATTGCTTTCCATCCTGATTTGTCCTATTAAGATTGGTCTTGTACAAGATAGACTGGAGGAGAAAAGGCTAATTAGAAGTAGGGAAAATAGGAGAAGATTTGCAGTCATCTGTGTTTAAGGTGATGATACTCTGATTCGCAGTGTTGTTAGTGGGAATGACAAGAAGGGCTGGATTCAAGAAACAATTCTAAGATTTAATAGGACTTGGTAAGTAGTTGATAAGGCAGGAGAAGGAGAAGTCAAACCGAATCTCTTGTTTTTAGCTTTAGTGAACTTAGAGTGGGTGTATCATTGACAGAAATTGAGGGAGCTGCTGTTGAGAGAAATTTTTTTCTTTTATACACATTAAGTTTGAAATGAATATGGGCAGGACTGATATTAGCCATAATGTAAAGCCCAGCATATATTTGAATGTCATTGTAGCTCAGCAAAGAAGCCAGAAGAAGATGATGCAGATCTGAGAGTGGTATACATAGGAGGTGATAATTGAAACCTTAAGAGTGGGTGACATTGGAAGGAAAGAAAAAAGTGATGAGAACTGAGCACTAAATTTTGGCTCTGTCCACATCTAAATAAAAATTGCAAAGAAGCTGAATTCCTGCCTATGGGGAAACCACTGGATAAATTATGATACATGGAGTACCTTGCAGCTGCTTGAAGGTTGAGGCAGATATTACTAACTGGAAAAGTGCCCATGATTTAAAATAAATTAGTAAATAATATATAACGTATGATTCCTGTTGTGATCATTTGTCATTTTTTGAAAACTCCTTCCTAGTTTGGAGGGAATCTCTTTGTGTGAGAGGCAGCACCATTCCCTATTTATTACAGAAGCCTTGGTGGGAGAAATCCTCCCTCTCCCCTCCTGGCAGCTAGAGCAAGGGCACTGTGAGCTGGGCTCCGCCAATGGGACATTCCTCCAGATTCTGAATGTTAAGCTAATTGCTGTTGGGTAAAGGGGCAGTGAAGTTAGATTCACAGCAACTTCAATAGGGTCAGTAGTTTATTCTACTTAGTTAGCCTCATTTCGTTCCTGCTTATTTTGGAGCCTGGTTCTTTTAAAAATGTTTTTCCAATTTTTAGAATTGTGGTAAAATACACATAACGTAAAATTTACCATCTTAACCATCTTTATGTGTACAGTTCAGTGGTATTAAATACATTCATACTGTTGTGCAGCCCTCACCACTATCTATCTCCATAATTCTTTTTTTTTTTTTTTTTTTTTTAATAAAATGGCCTGGGCCACAGACCACAGCCTGGTCCTGCTCCATAATTCTTTTCATCTTGTAAAACTTAAACTCTATACATGTTAAGCAGTAACACCCTGTTCTCTTCTCCCAGCCCTTGGCAACCACCATTTTACTTTCTGTCTCTGAGCATGGTTCTTGCTTGAGCCACCTTTTTTTGCTTACGTTAGCCAGAGTGGTTTCTGTTGCTAGTACCACTGACTCATACCCCATTTTTTGTTTGAAAGAAAAGCCAGGACATATAAAATCCTATATGTTTTTGCAAGTTTCTTTAACAGTTTAAAGGGCTACACACCAAATTGGTAACGATGCTCTCATCAAGGCCTTGAGACTGGAGGGGGAGCAGCTAAAGAGGGGTCTGCGTGAGGTGGGAGAAACAGTTTTGTTTTAGGCACTTCTTGGTTTGTTTGGGTTGCATGGCAATGAGGATGTACTTTAGGGATTCAAATGCTTGAAAAAAATATTCAGGATGAAAAAGTTGAAGCTAATATTTGCTTAACCTATTTTACATTATTGTGAAGGATTGTTGCAAAGATTAAATGCAATAGGGAATGTGAAAATGTTCTGAAAATTATTAAGTGCTATTTGAAAACAGAAATATAATTTTTGAGTGTCATTTCAGTAGAGAGGGAAAAGCCATTTTGGAAAGAGTTGAGGAAGTAAGTGCTAATAAAGTCAGAGAAATGAAAATCAGTTATTCATGGTTTTGGCAGTGAAAGGACAAATAGAAATTAGATGATGGAGGAAACTATTCTCAGCACCTTAACTGGAAAATTTCCTAACTTAAAAGTTGTAAATGCCATGAATTCCAACATAGCTCCAATCTAGATTCAACAATTATTATTAACATTTTGCTACATTTGTTTTATCTCTCTATATAAAATTTGGTTTTTTGTTAAACCATTTGAAAGCAAGTTGTAGGTATCATGACACTTTACCTTAAATACTTCAACATGTGTATTTTAACAATAAGGACATTCTCCTACATAACCACAATACCATGTTCACACTTAAGAAAATTAATATCTTCTAATATCCATACCATATTCAGATTTCCCCAGTTCTAAAATATCTTTTTTTTTTTTTTGGTAGAAAGTATTTCCTCAATTCAAGATCCAATCAAAGTTTATACATTGCATTTGCTTGTTATAGCTCAATAGTCTCTTAATTTACAACATTCCTCCTGTCCTTTTATCCCTCCACAATACTGACCTTTGAAGAGTCTAAGCCAGTTGTATTATTATAAAATGTCCTACATTCTGGATTTGTCTGATAAATTTTTCATGGTATAAATTTCATTTTTAATCATTTCAGATAACCTTTATCAGAAAGGATGCAGTTGGGGAAAGGAAAACTGCTCAGGACTGGACTGAATGCATTGTATCAAGCAATACACCCAATCCATGGCCTTGCCTGGACTGATGGGAGTCAGGTAGTCCTAACGGATTTACAGCTTCACAATGGAGAAGCCAAGTTTGGGGACTCCAAAGTCATTGGACAATTTGAACGCGTCTGTGGGCTGTCCTGGGCCCCAGGTGGTACAGCTGACGTACCCACTCTGCTTGCTGTCCAGCACGAAAATCATGTCACTGTGTGGCTGCTGTGTCCCAGCATTATGGAGACAAGCAAATGGCTGATGTCTCAGACCTGTGAGATTAGAGAATCACTTCCTGTCCTTCCCCAGGGTTGTTTGTGGCATCCAAAAAATGCTATCCTGACTGTGTTGACTGCACAGGATGTTTCTGTTTTCCCTAACATTCACTGTCACAGTTCCCGGGTAAAAGCAGACATCAACACACAGAGCTGCATTCGCTGTGCATGTTGGACCCAGGATGGCCAGAGGCTGGTGGTGGCAGTAGGCAGCAGCCTGCATTCTTATATTTGGGACAGTGCTCAGAAGACTCTTCAGAAGTATTCCTTATGCCCAGTGTTTGATGTGGACAGCTGCATCTGCTCCATCAGTGCAACTGTGGACTCACAGGTTGCTATAGCCACTGAGCTTCCACTAGATAAGATCTGTGGCTTCAATGCATCTGAAATCTTGGACGTTCTCCCTAATGGTGAAGGCACTTCTCTGCATACTTTCCCAGTTATTGGTGAAGTGCCCTGTATGGATAAAGGTGCAATTGACAGTGAAACAAATTCTGAAATATCACTTTCTCCTTCTTGTTTAGATCCTTTGGACCTAACTCATATACATTTCAGTCAACATAGGTCTGAGGGTAGTTCTCTTATTTCTCTAGGAAAAAAGGACTATTTGACAGAAACAGGCCAGGATTCTTCACATTTAGTCCTTGTGACCTTTAAGGAATTAGTTGCCATGAGCAGTAAAGTCACCATTCCAGGCATTTTGGTTCCTGATTTAATAGCATTTAATCTTAAAGCACAGGTAGTGGCAGTGGCTTCTAACACTTGCAATATAATTTTGATCTATTCTGTCATTCTATGTTCTATGCGAAACATCCAGCAAATTCACTTAGAGAATACTGAAAGACCAAAAGGCATATGTTTCTTGACAGACAAATTATTATTGATTTTGGTGGGAAAGCAAAAATTCACTGATACAACATTTCTTCCTTCTTCAAAGTCCGATCAGTATGACATATGTTTGATTGTTAAAGAAGTAATGTTGGAAGAACAATCTTCAGTAACCTCAAATGAAAGCCAGAGTGCCTACTCTACTTTCAGTGCTCTGTTAAATAAGTCATATAGAAAACAGTTAATTGAAGGTCTTTGCCTAGATTTTTGTTACCAAAACAGAGAGTTCTTGTTAACACCTAGTACCAGTAGGCAGAGTGGAAGGCCTGAAGAAATCCAGAGTCCCTCGTCCAGTATCTGTGCTGGCCACATAGCCCTAGAGACACCCGACGCTAAGCCTATTAATCAGTCAGCAGCACTGCCCAGGCACAGCAGCACACCGGACCACACCAGCGCACTGGAGCCTACTAATTTGTCCCAAAGAAAGGACTTGCAAAGGGAAAATGAAACTTCTCAGCTGTCTAAGGAAGTGGAAATTTTATCTAGGAAGCTCACTGAAATGCAGCGATGTCTTTCTGAACTCACACACTTTCTACATAGTGAGAAGAAACCCTCTTCCGTGTATCCACTCTTTCAGGATCCTCCTTACGTTCACATCGTTTACCAGGTAATCTCTCCTTGGGGAGCTACCTCTGTACACAAAAGCTCCTGCAGCCAGTGGGTACTGCGAGAAACATGTCTTGATGAGGAAGATGGGGCTCTAATTGAATTTCACTGAACTGGGCTTGTTATGTTACAGGCAAGTTGGTGTACCTTTGCAGGTTAGTTGTTATCCTGCCAACCAGATGGGCACACATTCTGGTATACACCATGATTTTATCATATGTATGGTGTGAAAACATGAATGTCTGCACTGATTCTGGCAGTTTATATTTAGGAAAAAAATATTTTAATCATATTATTTCATTGTGAAAACCTTTTTCTTATGTAAGGGAGATACTCTTTCAGTTATAAAAAATGTTCACTTAAAATGTTTTTTTTTTCCCTTTTTTTTGAAGAGACAGGGTCCTACTCTATCACCCAGGCTAGAATGCAATGGCGCAATCATAGTTTATTGTAACCTTGAACTCCTGGGCTAAAGCAATCTTCCTGCTTCAGCCTCCTGAGTAGGTGGGACTACAGGCATGTGCCATGACACCTAGCTAATTTTTAAATTTTTTGGTAGACAAGGGGTCTTGCTGTATTTCCTAGGCTGGCCTTGAACTCCTGGCCTCAAATGTTCCTCCCACCTTGGCCTCTCAAAATGCTGGGATTATAGGTGTGAGCCACTACACCTGGCCCGAAATGTTTTGATGCATCTGTTTATGCAGGCATATACAAGCATATAATGTTTTATAAATGGAATCATATCATACATGTTTTTATCATGGATACTTTCCTTCTACATCAAATGTGGCCCTGCCTCATCCTCCCCCAACCCACTTTTAACCAGCAGCTTAATGTGGGTCCTTCCATATTTTCCTCCACACTCATATAATCCAACACAGATCTTTGTATACATAGATATATAAGCATGTGTGAGATGGCTTGTCATCATTTTTACAAAAATGGGGTCATAAGCCTGATGTGCTCCTGTAGTCCCAGCTACTTGGGAGGCTGAGGCAGGAGGATGGCTTGAGCCCAGAAGTTTGAGGTTGCTGTGAGCTAGGCTGATGCCACGGCACGCTAGCCTGGGCAACAGATCGAGACTCTGTCTCCAAAAAAAAAAAAAAAATGGGGTCATATGATGCAGTCTTTACTTCATGCTGAGAGTATGCTGTTTATTCAGCCATTCTCTTGTCGATTGACATTTACTTTGTTTTGAGTTTTTGGCCACTCCAAATAGTGCTGCAATGGTATGCTTATGTGGATCCATTTGTATCAGTACCTTTATTTCTGTTGGATTGATTCGCAGAAGGGGAAGTGCAAATTTGAAGAGTCTATATGTTTCTACTTTTAATAGAGTTGCCAGATTGCCTTTGAAAGATTTTTTACTTGACAATACATCATCACACGCCACCAGCAATGAATGAGAGACTATCCTTTTCCGAACATCTCACCAATCTGATCAATGTGAAGTGTTATTTTACTTTTATTAATTAGTATTTCTATTATTAGTGAATTTGTGTATGTTATTATGTTTTTTGGCTATGTGAATGTGAATTACCTACTGGTGATTCTTTCCTTTTGGGTTATCAGTTTATAAGAGGTTTTTGTATACTATAGAAATTAACACACTTGTAATTATATTGATTTCTTACAATATATTATTTTAGTTTTTACATTATAGTTTCTAATTTTTTTTAAGAGGCAGGATCTTAGCTGGGCTAGGTGGAGTACACCTCTAGTTCCAGCTACTCCGGAGGCTGAGGCAGGAAGATCGCCTGAGCCCAGGAGTTTGAGGATGCAGTGAGCTGTGATGATGCCACTGCACTCTAGCCCAGGCGACAGAGCAAGACCCTGTCTCAAAAAAAATAAAATAAAATACAATAAGAGGCAGGGTCTCTCTATGTTGCCCAGGCTAGACTCAAAACTCCTGGGCTCAAGCGATTCTTCCACCACAGCCTCCCAAGTAACTGGAACTACAGGTGTGTGCCACCACACCCAACTTTTTAATTTTTAATTATGTTTTTGTGCATGCTCCATATGTATTTTTTGAGAGTCATAATCCGTTGTGCTAGCAACATTATTAAAAATCCATCTTTATTCCACTGAATTGGTCTAGCACATTTGTCATGTATAAACTTACATATGTGGGATCTAATTCTGGATTCTCAATACCATAACAACTGTAATGCTGATCTCTTTATAACTTTACCAACACTGCACTGATTTTATTACTATGGACTTACATACGTTTGTTTTGAAAGATATTTCAGTGTTGGTACTGAAATCAGTGGTAAATAATATATAAATTATTTAAATAATTATGGAGAGATATTTTAATTAGTGTTTCCTTAAAACCACTACTGTTTGACCGATTCAAGGATGTAGGTTTTTAAAAAAACCAAATCATAGTTTAAAACACTGAATTTTAAAAAAATTTTGTGAAAAATTTCAAATAATAAAATATTTTTTATTGTGAAGAATGGTAAACATGGAAAGACTATACGTATAATAAAACCCTATATTTGTATCTCACTTGTATTTAACAGTTGTTAACATTTTGCCATAGTTGCTTTTTGTGTTGTTTTGTTTTCTAAAGTATTTCAGATAAAGACATCATGGTATTTCATCCTTAAATATTTCACGATACTGTTCTAAAATGTAAGCACATTTTCTTTAATAACCCTAATACTATTATCACACCTAATAACATTAAAAATAATTACTTAATACCATCTAATACCTAGCCCATATTCAAATTCCCCAAATTGTCCCCAAAATGTTGAAATCACTGTTAGATTATTAAAACAGATTATTTTATCAAATATATCTTTCCAATTTTTTTGAGACAGAGTCTTGCCCAGCCTTTCTGTTTTTAAAACATTTATAAATATAAAAATACTGTATTCTTAAAATTAGAATTAAAAGAAATGTTTTCTTGCCTTTTCAATTCCTCAGTTTCTTAATTTATAATGATGTAATCCAACCAAGCTGTTATCTGTAGTTAATCTCTGGAGGGCAGAATTTTGGGAACTTTACTTTCTGTATTATAAATTTCCATTTTACTTTTTTTACATAGATCATGTTACTTTTGTAATGAGAAAAGTAAACATAAAAAAGCAAAATAATCCAAAGCAAAGACTAGTTTCTCCTATAATTTTAGAAGTTACATTTCATAAGAATTAAAGGAAATGAGCCAGGTGTGGTGGCACGGGCCTATAGTCCCAGCTACTCTGGGAGGCTGAGGCAGGGGCATGACTTCAGCCCAGGAGTTTGAGGTTGCTGTGAGCTGTGATGATGCCACTACACTGTAGCTGGGGTGACAGAGCGAGACTCTGTCTCAAAAATAAATAATAAACAAACAATTTACACATGCTATTCTTAACAAATTTTAAATCCATTGCTTCTGCAATCAGTTTAATAACTTTTGTTTTTTATTTGAAGAAACCTCATCATGTAGGTCCTGTTGTTCAAAAAAGAGCGGTGCTTCTCTGCGATGGCAAACTAAGGCTTGGTACAGTTCAGCAGGCTTTTGGCCTCTCTCTCATTGAAATGCTGCATGGTAGGTAAAATTTAAAAAATGACCCTATGCAATATTCTTCCCACCCTCTTCTATTTTAACTTCCACTGGTAATGAAAGTGAGGGATATCAGCCATTTAGTGATTCAATAGATAGTTAACAAGTATTATTAATTGCCTACTGTATCCCCAGGCCTATGAAACCTGCCAAAACATGGAAAATATGGGTTCTGCCCCTAGGGAGCTTTACAGCCTAGCTGGAAAAATTCAACGTTCACATGAAAAAAGTAGAAAAGAGTTACAAAGCAATATATATATGACAACTGAAAGGAAATAACATAAAAACCTTATGTATTTCTTTTGCACTAAAACGTTAAGATCATAGCAGCATTGTAGAATATCTCTTAAGGAGTTGTCATTGTGTTGTGGAACAAACATGGGTCTGTGAAGGACACTCCCACATGGCAAGAGACTGAGTCATGCTCAGGTTCATCAGATGTGGAACATGGTGGTTTTCTTTTTTTTCTTTTTTTTTTTCTTTCTTGAGGCAGAGTCTCACTCTGTCACCCTGGGGAGAGTGCAGTGGTGTCATAGCTCACTGCAACGTCAAACTCATGGGCTCCAGTGATTCTCTTGCCTCAGCCTCCCAGGTAGCTGGGACTATAGGCATATGCCACCAAATCTGGCTAATTTTTCTAATTTTAGAGACAGGGTCTCATTCTTGACTCAGGCTGGTCTTGAACTCCTGAGCTCAAGCAGTCCTCCTGCCTCAGCCTCACAGAGTGCTGAGATTACAGGCGTGAGCCACCTCGCCCAGCCTTCATGGTGGTTTTCTTATGCCTCACTCATTTAACAGTAGCCACCATGTTGAACATAAAATACTGTTTTACTTTTTCCCCTTAACATTGTATCATTAGCATTTTTCTTTTTTGACACATGCATTTTTTTTTTTTAAACTGTTACCTGGCTAGAGTACAGAGGCCTCATTGTAGCTCACTACAACCTCAAACTCCTGGGCTCAAGCAGTCTTCCTTCCTCAGCCTCTGGAGTAGCTGGTACTATAGACATGTACCACCATACCCAGCTAACAGGGTTTATCTCTTACTCAGGCTGGTCTCAAACTCCTAAGCTCAAGCAATCTTCTTGCCTTGGCCTCCCAGAGTGCTAGGATTATAGCCGGAGCCACCATGCCTGGCCAACACATGCATTTTTGATATGGCTTCATAATTGCCATTTTTACTTTTTAAAAATTCTGTTTTTTCTTTTTTGTAAGAGATGGGGTCTCAGTAAGATGCACAGACTGGACTCGAACTCCTGGGCTCAAGTAATCCTCCCACTTCAGTCTCGCGAGCAGCTGGGACTATAGCTGTGAGCCACCATACCTCATAATTGTCATTTTTAATGGGTTGGGTTAATATTCCATTCTGAGGTGTACCATATTTTACTTTGCCTTATTTTCTTTGCCATTTAAATTGTTTCCAATTTTTCACCATTATAAATAACACTAAAAAAGTTCTCTGCATATTTTATATGTTATTATTGGGAGTATAGATTTTAGAAGTGAAATCACAGGGTCAAAAGGTGATACATATTAGACTTGAACAAGAGAAGGTCCAAGCATGTGTTATGCTAGTGGCCCCTAGGTTACCATGGAACAAACCATTCAGGATTATCTGGGCCACTCTAGCTCTAGTCAGCTTAGTCTCCTTGGTATCTAAATGTTGGTATGGATCTACAGAATATTGAATGTTTCTCTGTGGAGTAGCTGTTCCCAACTCCACATTGTTTCTGGAGAAACTGGTGAACAGCATAGATAAGGTACGGACCCTCCACACACAAGCCCTAATGCATGTGTGCACGCATGCGCTCACAGGCTTATATGCTTAGCACTAAGTGATGAATACCTACCTTGGGTGAAAATGTTATGTCCCTTAGCTGTGCCTAAGTGACCAACTTTGAGTGGGTATAAGTCATCAGCATCCCCTTCCTGCCATATAACCTGACCCGAAGTAATACTTAGTTCTTCCATCTACCCATTTTCCATAAAATCTTATGAGGATCAGATTCAATATCATCAACTACTGTATTCCTGTACTAAAAAAAACAAAACAAAACATTCTAGCCTAGCAAAGTGGCTCACACCTGTAATCCCAATGCTTTGGGAGGCTGAGAAGGGAGGATTGCTTAAGGTCAAGAGTTTGAGACCAGCTTGGGCAACATGGAGAGACCCCCATCTCTACAAAAAATTTTAAAAGTTAGCTGGGTATGGTGGCATGCACCTGTAGTCCTAGCTACTCAGGAGGCTGTCAGAGGAGCACTTGAGCCCAGGAGCTGAAGGTTGCAGTGAGCTATGATTGTACCACTGCACTCCAGCCTGTACAATAGAGCAAGGCCCTGTCTCAAAAAAAACCCAAGCATATTTGTAGTCATATATTTCTTTATAGAATAAGATATCCTAAATTGCCTTTGCATTTATTTTACTTTTCAGACTCCCATTGGATCCTTCTCTCTGCTGACAGCGAGGGCTTTATCCCATTAACTTTCACAGCCACACAGGAAATAATCATAAGAGATGGCAGCCTGTCCAGGTTAGATGTCTTCAGAGACTCTTCATCTCAGCCTGGATCCTGTTTCTTCTCTTAAAGTCTTTAGAGACCTTATTGTCCAAAATTTAGATATCACTGGCTGTTCTAACCATTTAGCCAGTGTGGCCTGGTATCTGTTTGCAGAGCATTTGCTGTGTAGCTCTTCAGGATGAGACCATTACAAACAAGGTCTGTTTTCCACGTGGACTCTCGGCAGGGAGATTCACACTGCCGTCAGTGTCAGGCGGGGCACTTGCCGTGGTTTGCTCTGCCGCTTTCCCCCCTTTTCCCCTGGGCTGAGGCTCGCTCCTCTGCAGCAGAGCTCATCTTTGTTAGATGGCTCAGAAAGTGCTTGTTTATGTATTCATGACTGTGTGGTTTTATCTAAGGGCAGAATTCCCAGAACAAAACAATATTATGGTGCCATACGGATTGTTTTATGGTTTCTCTGAGGCTTTGTGTCCCTTGCCCAAAGCTGTGTTGAAATTGTCTTAGGAGCACTTAAAAGATAGCCTCAGCATTGTTAGAGGTCTTTTTCCGGCTTAAAGAGGGTAGGTAGGAAGTGCTCCTGGAGAGCATATGCTCCAGAATATCCTTTTAACCTCAAAACTAGCAGGAATCAGCAGAGCTCAAAGGAAGACAAAAACCCACTGACTTTTGCTGCCAGGGCTACCTGGAACAGGAAGTAGAGCTCTGATGCCATTTGACCTCCCAGGATTTACACCTAACCCTCTTGCCTCCTTAAAAAATTCTGGCTGACAAAGGTCCAGAAACTAGCCCTGGGAAAATTTTGAATGAAATTTCAAGTGAATTTAACCTCTCTGGGCTCTACTTGAGGTTGTGCTGATGCTACTAGTATACTGCCAAGCACAGGCAAGGCCAAAGCGTGATTTTGTGCCATTGCCACACTCATGATTTTCTACCCAAAATACTTTTTTTTTAAATTTTCTGTTTGGGGATCATAAAAATTTCCTATTTTTCTCCTAGTAGTCAGCTCCATTGATTAACTTGTCACTTTAATTTTGATATTTTTCTTTTCCCTACTTTCCAGTCTTAAGAGACCAGCATAGAATCTGTGAAAGTATTTCAGAAAGTTGGAAATTTACTGAATCTGAGGTCGTTCTAAAAAGTACCAGTTTGTTATAGTTATGGCCTAAAGTACCAGTTTAATGTAGTGACAAGAGTCCTGATTACTTTCAGATGGACACACCAGTTCTCACTGCCTTTGGACAAAATCACAGATTTCAGTTACTGCAGCATAACGAATTGATCAGTGGCTAGACAGAGCCCATCTGCAGATAAATTATTTCAGCCATAGAAGCTCCATAAGCACATATGTTCCTTTTCCCCCCCTCTTTCCTTGAAAATCATCTAGAAAAAAATATTTTGTACCCTTGGGGACTGCTGTCTGTTTCAGTTTATGAAGATGGAGCTGGGCTAGGAATGAAGTGAGGGCCCATTTTGTGGTTCAGATGCATTAGACAGCGGCTGGGCTAATGGATGTGGAGGCCAGTGTCTGTCATCAGCTGCTGGAGAGTGGTAGCTGAGGACAGTCTGAGGCCTGGCTCCATTTGCGAAGGAAGTGTCCGGGGTGCGATGAAATCACAACTATCTTGAAGCCTGGGGAGGGGCCTAGGGGGTCCTTGAGTAGGATCAATGTGGGTGCCTGAAGGTGTATGTTATAATCTCCATTTCTCAGGTCAAAATCCTGTGAATGAGTCTTCAATAAAATCATGAATTGTTATTGTGGCTGTTTTGAATCTTTTGATGATATTTTCTTGGTGATTATTGCTGGTGTAGAGAAATGTTCTTGATTTTATATATGTGTATATTGTCGTT